>NC_050072.1:52880159-53523036 GCF_009764565.3 Dermochelys coriacea | reverse complement strand
TTCTGAAAGAGAAAAACAAAGAAAATAAAGACCAAAAATTAGGAATTGTGAAGATTAATAATAATAATATCATCATAACGGATGGCTAATGTACCAGATAGAATTTTAGAATTTCATTAGGGGGATCAACAATTTAATACACACACCGTACTACTATACACAATAACATGTATTTCAAAGTTATTGATACTAGATGATAAATAAGAAAGCCTTCATCAAGTTAAACTCATCAATAGTCATTATTGTTACTGGGTTTGTTATTTGTTGTGTCAGTTAAACAGGTTGTTTTTTCCAGTTCTTGCAGGAGCTTCTTATCAAAAGATATCATCATGGCAAAAAGGTTTTCTAATTCACTAGTTATAAGCAATGCCTAAAGAATTCTACAGGCAAAATATGGGATTTGGAGCCAAGAAAATATTCTAATATTCAGATTTCAAATTCTAAGTGATAGACTTTGAACTACTGGAGCACTTTAAATTCCCTTGTCTATAAATAAGCCACTTAACATATGTGAAAGCATTTTCTCCTGCTAAAATTAAAGTACTTTGTGAAAGCTTCTTATAGTAGATGCCTGGTGTAATTGTAAAATGATGCTGATAGCAAACGCTGTTTTGAAGAGCACAGATAAATTACTCAAGCTGTTATAAAAGTACAGTAGGCTATAGTGCCACACAAACCTGATAAGACCAGAGGCAATTCATCCAACCAGTAAAAATAGCTACATATCCACCACTATGCCATTCAAACCCCTTTTGCTGTTAGATTGTTCTATTATCTGTTGTTAAATTGAATCAAAATATTTGCTAAGGAAAAAGAACTAGCATGTTCAATAAGGTTTGTATGGTCACTTTTACTTTTGTTTTTGGACTGTGCCTACCCTGAGCCTGGCATCTAATACCTCATCTAATACCTCAAAAACAAAGCAGAATTTGGCCTGGTTGTTATGTGATTGAGACACAACCAAGAAAAAGACAGCCACTGCAGGGAGTAGCAGCAGCCTGACCACTCTAGGTCAGTATTATATTAATACTCAAGACCAGAGGTAGGCGGTACTATATGGTGAGAGGTTCCATCTTACACATGGCACATAAAACTGAGGCCTTGACCACATGTGGCTATCACAGACCTCATGTAACTTTTCAGAGGAGTAAACTGTGTCCTGGATGCATTATGCCTAACAAAAAATTCCTCTGTGTGTTCATTATGAGACAATATTTTCAACTTCCCTGACTAAGAACTGTGGTGTAATTATTACTGATCTAAAACCTCTTCTATAGTGACTTTTAAGAAAGGTTACATTTCAGTGGTGAGTGAATGATTTCTAGTCTGTAAGGTGCTTGGAGATCCTTCAGGATGAGTAATTCTCTATACATATCAAGTGCTTATTCTCATGAAAACATTAATTGTTTTGAATTCTGCTTATGTTCTGTTCAGCTTTCATGTCCCCTTTCAGAACCTTTGGAGATATTTGACAAGTCTGGTCAGGGCCGCTCTAACATTTATACAAATTAAAGAGCGTTCACATTGTGCCCGAGGGTCTTTTCTTCCATAATGATGTCACTTAATACAAAGAATGCAATTCATTCCAGCCAAACCAAAGGGAATAAAACCTGAAAATGCATTTTTCCCCCTGTAAAATATTAGCGTAATCTTATTAAATCTGTGGAACAAAGAAATTGAAAACAGAAATTGCAGCATAAATATATGGTTTGTATACGTCTTTACAGCCACAATGTGAACACTGCAACTAAAACAGCAGAGTAAAATAACAAAGGAAATCAAGCCATCTTCCATCTCCTTTCACAGTCTCCTATCGATCAATCCATTCTGGTATAATTTCACTCTCTGCGGACCTCCCTTTGTTATGTTAATAGCAACGACCTTGAACTGCCTGTGGTTCATGGAAATCAAGTTCAGGCTGAAAGCTTTTCTTGTAAGTAAACCTTCAGACCTCCTCTAATTTAGACAGTTATGTTTTTCTCTTGCCAAGAGAGAAATTAAAAGCAGCTACATCTGACTGTTTTAAAATGAAAATTGCTTTTCCTATTTGTCCATAGATCTGCTGCTTATGAGAAGCTACATGTCTGCCACTCCAAAAGAAATCCCCAAGAGTAATCAGCATCTCCTTTGCAAGGGTATTCCCAACACCTACCAGGAAACTACAACAACGATTCCTGCAAAATTTCCTTTCACAGTTAAGGCCACCTCTGTTTCCCTTGGTATCTGTGCAGTGCAATCTGCTGGGCCCGTGTGGGCTGGCTGGTCTCTGCAGCCACCAGTGCATAAATGCATTCTGAGGTTCAAATCCCATCTCAGGGTCAGTCTTGTAATGCTTGCAGAGCTGCCCAATTCTTCCCCCAGCCAAATGATTATTTTCATATATACAAATGCTGCTCTCCATCCACACAACACATCGATTATAGCCAAGAATTCTCTGACTCAATGGAAAATCTTTGACAAAATCTGTCAAATGGGAAGGATGATGAGCCATATGGGGAAGGATACAGTTCACACTGGTGCCTCCGTCTCCAACCTCCTCAGGAAATAATCACTTTTTGGGAAAACCAAATGTCCTGGTCCCCTTCTCACCGCCATGACAGCTTTACGGAGGTTACTGCCATTATCTCTGTGAACTCAGCACAAAGAGAAAGAGGGAACAGGATCTCTGGAGAGCCTCTCAGGGAGCAGGGAGCTCATCTGTATGAATTCCATCCCTCTTCAGTTCCTCTCCTCCCACTCCCTGCCCCCATTGCCAGTGACTATGTGCCTCAATCACCCTGGCAGATACATAGGGCCCCTGCCCCTTTCCACACTGGTACCAATCATCCCAGGATCAGCTGGGCACTTTTTACAGACAATTCACACAAAAATAAGTAACATTGACCTTATTACTGCCTATACCACCATCAGAAGTTGGCCCTTAGTAAAGGTTTTTCAGTCTCCTGGGGAAAATTATCTTCCACTTCATAGTTTCACCATATAAATCTGACAATGGCTAAACTCAGGAAATGCTCTTTCCCCGTGAAGAGTTATAATGGCCAATGGTGTTCTTTCTCTCTCTTTATTATATGCTCAGGAGCTGCTTACAGTCCAAACTTCCAACCTTCAGGAAAGTCTTTTAAGTTTATTCTTTTTTTGTAGTTTTGAGAACAGTTAGGTAGAGGATGTCCACCGGTGGCTTCTTCTAAGCAATATTCAGCACTAAATGTGACACATTTCCTTTAGCAGTTGTTCTGAAGGTCTTCTGATGGTATTAGGATGCTACCATGCTTTGCTCCATGTGTCAAGGAGAATTAGGGACATACGTAACTGAGAATTAGAATACAGCCATGTAAGTTTATTGTTATGAATAATCATAAAATGTGCGCTCTACAAAACAGCTTATTGCGTAAGAACTCAAAGAGAGGGGAGAGACAGCTATAACACATGAGAGGAATTCATTTCTGAAAAGACATGTGTGGAGCCTCCTGAGGTGAAGTCTACTGAGTGCGTGCAGCTATTACAGCCAAACCTCACTAAAAACTCAGTTTCATGAGCATTTAAATAGTATTCACAATCACCCTAATCCAATCCAAGGCATTCTTAGAAGTGTACTGTATGCAGGAGCCATATATGGGGAGAGGAGGGGAAAGGAATAAAGCATTCAGACTACAAAGAAAAGACCAGAAACAGAGTAATTCAGCCAAACCATAGGAGGGAAACTCTGTAAACAAAGTACAGTCTATACATCATGAATCAGATCCTCAGCTGAGATAAACTGACATAGTTCCACTGAAGTCCATCAGTTTACACCAGCTGAGGATCTGACCCCATATTTGTTTTCTGACATCTGTTAAGGGCAGCCTGAATTTCACAATTATAAAAATGTATAGCACCAATACTGTAAGTAAATAATCACTTTCTCCCAGTATTTCTTTTTTAAGAAGAACAAAGTAGAAGTACACAGTGGCTAAAGTAGATTGAAACCGTAGTGGGAGCTCTCATCACATCAGCCAAGGAGGAGGGGGAATTGAAGAGAGCACTGCTACCCCAAATAAGGACAGCTCTTTGTCTGCTTTTAGAGGGAGAACTGCACTCCTTGTTATGCTACCTGCTGGATGTAAAGTAGAACAATACAGTGAGAGGACAGCGGAGGTCAAATTCTGACCAGCAGCCCAATCCTCCCTGTCTATCTGCCTGTGTGTCCATATTTCTAAAGGGCCTATTACTGTTAAGTCTAGGCACAATATCTGGATTACAGAACACAGTAAGCTGTGTCCAGAAGGAATCATCAATTTTCTGCCATACTCTTTGCTTTAGTCATCACTGATTATCTGAACATGAGTCTAGATTTTTCTTCTTCTCCAGTTCTTTGGGAATGTGTTAGTGAAGAGATGAATCTTGCATGTCTGAAAATAATGAGGGTTGGACTAACCCTTGAATATACTGTTGCATGCCTTAACCATTCAGTATTGTGGACCTGTTTCAGTTGTTCTTAGCTGGGAGAGAAGCCCAAATTCCACTTCCAGTTAAGGCATTTAGGTTTCTTCATGGGGGGCAATGCAAGGAGGCCCTGAAAATATTAACACTCAGAGCTAGTGCTGAGCATACCTTTGTGTATGGCTCCTTCCGAATACTCAGTATAAGCGGGTGAGCTGTTTCATCAGCCCAGGGAAGGAAGCATTCAAGTCCTTTTAAGGACTTGTGCTCCAGGGCACAATCTATAGTCTGAAAACTAAAGAATACAAAATTCAAAAATTTACCTGACTGCAGTCCCCACAGGCTTTAAAGTACAGTAAGGATACACCTTTGCTTCCTCAACCCAGGTTCCTACTCCTCTTCCTTGTATATCCCATCCAGCCATATGATAGACAGGGATCCCTTGACCCTTTCCAGACTGTTGCTTCAGCTTGCCACATTGGGAGTCTTAAGCACCAGCCTGTTCTTGACAGTCATTATGACAACCCGTCTTCATGCAAATACATTTTATGATAACAAACAATGATCATTTTTAAAGAGGGTGGAAAATACATAAGCTGACATGTAAGTTGGTTATTTCTAAGCAGAATGTTTCAGTTTTCCCTGAAGGATCAGCAGCTGTTTGAATGAATTACTGAGTGTTTGGTTGGTTGTTTTGGTTTGCTGGTTACCTACAAGGAGAGTAGAGAGCTTATTCAAGAAAAATCAAAATATTAACTCTGATTCCTAAAACAGAACCTAAAAGAGAAACATTTTGAATGACCAAAACAGGCACCAAAAATTATGAAAATGAACGGGGCCAAAGTCTTGTTTCAGTGAAAAACACTACAGCATCTTCTAATGAAGTACTGATATTTTCCTCTCTTTTGTATTTCCTGTGATTTGTTGAGATCTTTGGGTATTTTGACTGCAGACAAATCTGAAATAGTTGCCTCCACTTTAGAGGGTTAAAAAAATGTCAAGGCCATACCATAGGCGCCGACTTCTAATGGCGCCGGTGGGTGCTCGAACCCCCTCTGCCCCTGGTCCCACCCCAACTCTACTCCCTCCCCACCCTTATTCCGACTCCTTCCCCAAATCCCAGCCCTGCCTCTTCCCCACCTCCTCCCCTGAGCACACTATGTTCCCACTCTTCTCCCCTCCCTCCCAGAGCTTACTGAAGCTGTTTGGCAGCGGCAAGCTCTGCGAGGTAGGTGGAGGAGCGGGGATGAAGCGCGCTCAGGGGAGGGGGTGAAGGTGGAGGTGGAGGTGAGATGGGGCGGGGCGGGGAGCTTGGCTGCCGATGGGTGCAGAGCACCCACTCATTTTTCCCCGTGGGTGCTCCAGCCCCAGAGCACCCATGGAGTTGGCGCCTATGGGCCATAGTCAAAATACATTCACAGGAATTGTACTGTCCTGTGTTCTCTGTGTTACAAAGACTGGGTTTAGAGGAAACAACAATGCATGATCCATAATCACCATGCAGAAGAGCAGTTCTGAGCCATCAGCATAACTGCTGAACAAACTGGAAGTGCCTTGAGTTTATTAGTAAAATGACAAAGACAGGTAGGACTCTGCTGATTTATTTTGGGGACAGTCAAATACACTACACTCCAGCTTTCTTTTTTCTATTCTACAGGAGATTCTCCCACCCATACAAGATTTCTTTGGAATATATAGGATCATTTTATGGGGAAATATCATTGCCATTCTTTAATTTCTAAATAACTAGCTTTGCCTTTGTGCTCGGCATTGTTAGAGTGCTTTGCACATGAGAGCCAGACTTGGAGCTCTGCCATCAGACTCAGACCACACGCTATGCACTGATGAGAATGGCACATGCAGCACAGTCTGAGTCACACATCAGTGCTCCTAGTTCATCAACAGCAGTAAATCATTTTGCTGTACCCCCAGTTCAAACCGAGACTCGATTTCTCCCACTCTGTGATTTTAATCACTTTGGAAAAGTGTCTCTTTTCAAGACATGTGCAATTGAAACAATGCAACAGAATGGGGAGTAATCACATCACGACTGAGGTTACATATATTTAAGAGTAAAATGGGGGGGAGCTGGGTAATTTTGAGACTTCACCTGTGTGTCAATGGTTTGTATTTCATCTGGGTTGGTAGTTTAACATCCTGGACATATCCTCTCCAGAGTCCTAATGAGACTGCTCTCAACAAATCCATTCTAGGTTTTATACTGAGCCTAAAGCATGCTGGGACAGGATCTGGCAGTGCTCACACATCACTGGAATGATCAATAAAGCTCACAGTGAACTTTTTGTTCCAGAAAATCTCAGTCCTTACTTTATTTAACTACCTGATTAATGTACTACACTACTAGATAAGTGCCCCCTCTTCTGGTGGAAGGGCTAGAGACTTCCAATCATTACACACCAAAGAGAGAGACAGAGAGAGAGAGAGACTGTGTGTGTGCATGTGTGTGTGTGTGTGTTCACTCATATACAGTGAAAAAGTTTAATGAACCACTAAATGTTTTTTGCTCTGTTCATGGATCAGGTAAGTAAAAATCTTGTGGGTAAACGTACTCGTTTGGGTGGTCTTTGTTACTGTGAATTGGGCCCTCTGGGACACATTTTCAGAGTAGTGCATGTGGATTTGTCTGCTTGACTCTCATGGATGTCAATGGGAATCACGTGACTAAACCTCTATGAAGAGTTTGAAAATGTTTCCCTTGGTGTTTGTAAAGTATCATCTTTTAAAAGAAAATCAACTGGACCAGCTGAACTGTGTTTTCTTTTCAACCTAGCCCACATCATTACTCAGATATTCAAACCATATTGCACTGTACATGTTGTGTACCAAACTGGATCTGCATTTTAGAGTGTGTTTTCTTAGGGCCAAATTGTCCAGGCTTTTGTGTTGGTGTGCAACAGGGGGAGGGTGCTCTAGCAAATATCTCCCTCAAGGACCAGGGAGGAGCCCAGCTTGGGAAGCATCGGAAAGACTCCCTCATGCACTCCAAGGATATGTATCATTCCAAAGGGGGTGAGGAAGTGTGAAAGGAGACAAGATGATGTCCCAACCTCTCCCACCACAACAGCCCATGCAGGACGACCGTCATACCAGGGTGAAGTTTGCCCCTTTGCAAAGGTGCAGCACAAGGCCTATGTACCAATGAATCCTGCAAAATAGAGGGGACTTCAGTTTTGCCAAGGGGAGCAGACTGTACAATACTAAAGGATAGTAAAACCTGCACATGTCCCTGGGATACAGTCTGTTCTGTACACTCATGCAGCTCCACAATACCTTCTAATAGGCACAATCTAGCCATTAGAATTTCTTCACTACACTAGTTTCTGTAGTGAAGTGGTCAAACAGGTATATCCACTTCCCTGAATGTTTGCTAATATTCTCCTTTTTTCTTTTTCCGCAGCACATATTTTGTATTTCCACATATTGTATTTAGTAGAGCTTATGGAATAATATTAATCACATCAAAAATTAGATGAATTTAGCTTGTTTATTTTGTTTGGTTCATGAATGATTTCTGATTTCTGCAAAGGTATTTGGCATTTATGAGCATTCGCTCAATTGTTTGGATGAATAACTTTCAGACTATTGATTTAAGAATTGTTCATGGACTGTTCTCTTCAAAGTATTAGACATTTAGATACCATTGTGAAAAGCATGATCTAAAAACGTTTAGAGAGATGAGCTAGACGGACAGATAGATTATGAATTTATTTTATTTTAATTTTTTATCTCTCGTTTTCTGTGCCCTGACGTAAATTAAACTTTTTAACATGAAAATACTGAATGGCAAATAGCAGATAACAAATGATGAAGTAATGAACTTGTGGTACAAACATCAGAGAATTCTGAGATTTGGGAACATTTTCAAGACTGAGTGCCCATAAGGATATTTATGAATAATAAATATCATAGCATAGCTGCAAAATGAATTTGAGTGATTTATTCACATATATATTTGAAAATCTGATCTCTCATTATTCCTGCTCTGATATCTCACAAGGAATTAAAGTCCAAGCATTCAAGAGCTTGCCAGTTTTGCATGATGCTCTGTAATTCTATGGACATGAGACTTCAAGAATATTTTCAGAATTGATTCTCTGTTACAGGCAAAGGTTGATTATTTAAGAAAAAACAGAGTGGTTTAAGATGCTTGCAATTATTTCAGGTATTTAAGCCAAACCCAAACTTTAGCTCAGTTTAAGATGCTTATACTATATTAAGGTCTTATGCTTGTTGAAAAAAATCATAAAACATTCCAAAAATCACATTGAAACGAAAAGCAACAGGGCTGGTCAGGGGGCAGGAGGCATTTATACTACCTTAAAAGATTCTTTAATCTGCACATTTATCAGGGAAAGTGCAGCTTTATATACACAATATGGAAATGCATGCTTAACTTTCAGTAAAAAGAGACACCATTGGCATCAGTTAAGCTTATAAAGGCCTGAGTCTGTGCTCATTGAAGTAATATATTCGTAGCTTTTAAAGCAGCAGGGACCATTTTGATCATGTACTCTGACTCCCTGCATAACACAGGCCATAGAATTTCACCCAGTAATTCCTGTATTAAACCCATAACTTCTGGTTGATCTAAATCATTTCTTTTAAAAAGGTATCCAGTTTTCATTTAAAGACTTCAAGTAATAGAGAATCCATCTCTTCTTTTGATCTACATCTGTGCCTAATATCTGTTTTGAATTTATCTAGCTTCAGAGATTCACAGATTCCAAGTCCAGAAGGGACCATTGAAAATATCTACCCTGACCTCCTGCAGGCCATAAAACTCCAAAATTATTCCTACAGCATGCCATTAAGAAGTGCATTTAAAAATTTAAAAAAAAGTGATTTAAAAATTATCCATGATGGAGATTCTACTGCAACCCTTGGTAAATTGTTCCAATGACTAATTACCCTAATCTTCAACTTCCAGCCATTGAATCTTCTTGTGCCTTTGCCTGCTAGATTAGAGAGCTCTCTATTATCAGAAATCTTCTTCACATTTAGGCTCTTATTGATTATAATCAAGACATCTCTTTCCCTCCTCTTTAATAATGTGAATAGACTGAGCTTCTTCAGTATCTCACTGTAAATCAATGGAAAAGCTCCTAAGATCAGGCTCTAAGTGAGCAGTTTACTGTGATACCAAGAGGCACCAATTAGCCTGTTGCCAGATCCATCCTACATATACATAGGGCACGGATCAGCATTCATGTTGCACTCCCCATTGGTACCCGGCCTGGGCCGGGGAAGCTAATGATCCAACCAGCAGTCCAAATTTGGTAATGAATCCAGGTCACATGCCACCTGAGGCATGTTGCGCATATGCTAAGAAGATGTACATATTTTTTTTAAAAAAACTTGTGATACATGGCTAGAAAGGGTTAAACATCCTGCAAAATAAATAACCCTCAAAAGACACGTGGGGAGATAATGTTTGTGTTTTTGTGTTTTTACATATGTATGAGTAGGGTTGACAATGTAATCAACAGTCCCTGTCTATGCTGTATTCTGATAATTCCGAGGTCAAAAGAACATCCTATCATTTAAATGAATTGTAAACACAGGATATCTCTGTATTCATCTCTCTTTGAAATGTATAGCAAATAATCTGTGAATGATGGAGGAACAAGCAAAGTGCTTTATGTTAATTCTATAACTAAGTCACAGTAATGAACCTCTTTCAAAGTCATCCTAATTACCTTTTGAACTCCCAACTTGTCAAAAGACATGAAATTGTATAAAAAATCCTTAGGTGCTGATTCTGTCATCTCAGATCTGCTTAGGCTTCATCAGGGGAAGTTTGAGTCACAAGACTGAGGTCCCAGTTATGCTGGTATGCCCTGAATATGATATTTGGATATTGGACTATAACCTATGAACTATTTCTGAAAGAACTATTTGCAACTACAAAGCGCATCATCTATGATATGAATCTGAACCTCAATGAATTGAATCATGTCTGTTTGTATATTGATCTTTTAACCATACTCTCTCTCTGTGTTGTTTTTTAATAAATTTTAGTTTAGTTAGTAAGAATTGATTGTAGCGTGTATTTGGGTAAAATCTGAAACATTCATTAACCTGGGAGGTAATGTGTCAGATCCTTTGGTATTGGTAGAACCTTTTCTTTTATATGATGAAATAAGATTTACAGAAATTTTCATCATATTTCACGTGGGTACTGGATGGAAGCCTGAGGCTGGATCGCTTTAAGGGAACTGTGTTGTTTGGACTTCTGAGTAACCAGTAAGGTAATAAAGAAGCTGTTTTATGCTGGCTTGGTAAATCTAAGTAGTGGAATATTCACCAGTTTTATGGGGATTGTCTGCCGCATTCTTTGCAGTTCACCATAATTGAATGATCATAGCTAGCCCCCATTGGGACCCCGGTCACAAAACTACAGTATATAAAAGCAATATTAAGTTTGAACATTTAGTCACTCAAAATTCAGGAAATATGCACGTTAAGTTGTACACACAACCTTATTTTAGCTTCCTAGAACATATGCATTATAATACACATGATCACAACATTATTATGCATCCGATGAAGTGAGCTGTAGCTCACGAAAGCTTATGCTCTAATAAATTTGTTAGTCTCTAAGGTGCCACAAGTACTGCTTTTCTTTTTGCGAATACAGACTAACACGGCTGCTACTCTGAAACCTAACATTATTACAGACTGCCTAAGATATATACAGGACTGATTCTCATTTACACTAAGGCTACATTATACCACTTTGACAATGTAAAGGGGCCTTAAAGTGGTGTAAATGTAATCCATGCCCATTTTAACACTCTTACACAGCCAGAATTGTATAAAGTAGCCTTAGTATAAATGATTATCAGGCTCATATGTACCTAAGATTGTAGAAAACTCTAGTATATTATCATGTATTATTTAAGAATAGTGCATTAAAGATTATTTCTTAATACAGACATGTAAGGGGCAGATTTAAGCTTTGTACAACTTTTACTTTCACAAAACACAAAATGTCCAATAAATTCTTGAAGCTTTTTGTTTCAGGAGTTGGAGGAAGTAACCAAGGGGACAGCCATTTTAGACTTGATTCCAAACAACAGGGAGGAATTGGTTGAGATTGGAAGGCAATTTGGGTGAAATTGATCATGAAATGACAGATTTCATGATTCTAAGGAAAGGAAGGAGTGAGAGCAGCCGAATAAGGACATTGTACTTCCAAAAAGCAGACTAACAAACTCAGAGAACTAGTAGGAAGAAAATCTAAGGGGAAGAAGGAGTTCAGGAGACCTGGGAGTTTCTCAGAGAGACATTAAAGGCACAATTGCAAACTATACCAATGCAAGGAAAAACAGGAAGAATAGTAAGAGGCCAATATATCCCCATCAGGAGCTCTTTAACGACTGGAAAATCAAAAGTTAATCCTATAAAAAGTGAAAAAATGAAATAATTGCTAAGGGTGAGTATAAAAGAATAGCACAAATATGTGGGGATAAAATCAGAAAGGCTAAGGCACAAATAAGTTACACCTAGCAAAGGACATAAAAGGCAACAAGGTTCTATAAATACACTAGGAGCAACAGAAAGACAAAGGAAAGTATAGGACCACTGCTTAGTGGGGAAAGAGAACAAACAACAGATGACATCAAGAAAGCTGAGGTGTTTAATGCCTATTTTGCTTCATTCTTCACTAAATAGGTTAATTGTGTCCAGATGCTCAACACAATTCATATTAACAAGGGGGACAGAAAACAAGCCACAACAGGGAAGGAAGAGGTTAAAGACTATTTAGATAAGTTAGATGTATTCAAGACAGCAGGGCTTGGCTAAATTTATCCTAAGGTATTTAAGGAACTAGCTGAAGCAATTTTGGAACTGTTAACAATTATCTTTGAGAACTCATGATGGATAAGTGAGATTCCAAAAGACTGGAGTAGGACAAACATAGTGCCTACCTTTAAAAAGGGGAACAAAGAGGACTAAGGGAATTATAGACCATTCAGACTCATTTTGATACCTGGAAAGATATTGGAACAAACTATTAAACAATCAAGTTGTAACACTGAGAGGGTAATAGGGTTCTAAGTAATAGCCAACATGAATTTGTCAAGAACAAATCATGCAAAACCAACCTAATTTCCTTGTTTGACAGGTTTACAGACCAAATGGATAGGGAGGAAGCTATAGATGTGTGTAGCGGGGTAGTCACCCTGCTCCAGCCCTGAAGGGGTTAAAAACAGCCCTAGAGAGGGCTGCGGCTGGGAAAAGCTGAGTGAGTAGCTGACCACAGGTATGGCTAGCTCAATCAGGGCCCAGCTTATGGGGGCCAGGAGCTGGAGGAGTCTCACTCTAGCCCTGAAGTGGGAAGGGCTAGCTGCGTGAGAGTGAGGTACCTTAAGCGGAGCAGTGCTGGGGAAGGGCAAAGAGAGCTGGGGAGCTCCAGCCTGGTAAGCCCCCAGGCTGCAGGTCTTGTAAAAGGCTCCAAAAGGTACTGGGGATGCAGAGGGGCAGCCTGAGGATAGACAAAGGCAGCAGGTCCTAACCTCCTTGCCAATGATGAGTGGCCTTTACAGACTGCAGTCTGCAGATTACCAGTGAGAAGGGGGACTAGATGATGACTAGCAGTAGCTACTGAGGCAAGGTAGGTTTAGAGGGTTGGGGATTCCCCAGGGAGGGGAGACCCAGAGTAAGGGGGTACTGCAGAACCCCAAAGTAATGGGCACTGGGGTCCAGGAGGGACATGGGGCCAATGGCAGGTGAGACACTGGCCTGCAGAGGGTGCTCCAAGGCTGGAAAAGAGCTAATTCCCAGGATGACCAGCAGGAGGCGCTGCACCAGTGAGTTGTTGCATTGCTACAATGTAATATATTTTGATTTTAGTAAGGCTTTTGACAAAGTCCCCCATGACATTCTCATATGCAAACTATGGATATTTTGTCTAGATGAAATTACTAAAGGTGGGTGCATAACTGGTCAAAAAACAATATTCAAAGAGTAGTTATCGATGAGTAGCTCTCAGACTGGGAGGACGTATCTAGTTGAGTCCCATAGGGTCTGTCCTCAGTCGAGTACTATTCATTATTTTCATTGAGGAGTTAGATAATGGGATGGAGAGCATGCTTATAAAATCTGCTTATGACACCAAGCTTTGGAGGACAGATGAGAATTCAAAATGACCTTGACGAAGTGGAGAATTAGTCTGAGATCAACAAGATGAAATTCAATAAAGATCAGTGCAAAGTATTACCGTTAGGAATAAAAAATCAAATGCACAACTACAAAATGGAGAATAACTACTGCCTAGCAAGTTCTGCTGAAAAGCACCTGTGGGTTACAATGCATATCAAATTTAATGAGTCAATAGTGTGTAATGTAGTTGCAAAAAAGGCTAATATCATTATTGGGTGTATTGATAGGAGTTCCATATATAAGATGGAGAGGTAATTGTCCTGTTCTATTCAGTATAGGTTAGGTCTCAACTGGAATACTGTGTCCAATTCTGGGTGCCACATGTTAAGAAAGATGTGGACAAACTGGAGAGAGTCCAAAGGAGAGCAACAAAAATGATAAGAGGTTTGAAAAACTTTCTATGAGGAAAGGTTAAAAAAAACTGGGTGGGTTTTTAAGTACAAGTTAATCACCTCTCAGGGATGGGCTAGCTGAACCTAATCCTGTCTCAGCATTGGGGATGGCCTAGATGACCTTTCAGATACCTTTCAGCCCTACATTTCTATGATTTCCCAAACTTTGCATGCTTCACAGTGCAACTTTAAAATGTCATTAAACATTGTTTTCATTTAATATTTCCAAGTGAAGATGTCAAGTTTGTATTTTATAAATTGCTGCATGTTCTTTTCTGACTTGTAATTTTATAAAATACATCTTTAGGAATACTGACTTCAGGGGAGCAATGACAATATCTGCTGAGGATCTGCTCCATAAAAATCACTGGAATATAAAGGGCTCTATGCAAAGAAACTAAACATTACAACACTATAGAGTTAGAAATTTTGTTCAGTTTTACCAATTTTTTTTAAAGCAAAACCAATTTTCGGTGGTGCTCAGAATGGCATTTCACAGGAAGTTTCCATAAGTGAAAACATCCTAACCATATGAATCTGATACCCATCTTCACTTCTACATTTCAAAGAGGAATTTTAAAGAAATCATGGTTCGTTCTATCGAATTGGTTAATTTAATTTTAATTTTGTAATCACAAACAGATACCAGTATCTTAGCTTCTCTACAAGCGTAACAAATATAATATAGTGGAATGAGGGATGCATTTCCAATCTCCAGGAGTCACATTGGGCTCTCAGATTGTTTCTCCAGTAGGTGCTTAATTCATATCATTTGGATTAATACTCCTCAACAAGAAGGATTCATTTAACTGGTTGTGGTCTTATACTTATTTATTCTATAAACACCTACCTTATTGAGTGAATCCTGCCTTGGTTTGAATTTTGTTACAAACTTGAAGCTTAGATCAAGATCATCCAAAGTTTTGCTACAGTTCACACACCTTTAGAGTGTAATAAGTCCAGTTTTGAGGCCTAATTTATAGATTTACAGAAAAATCATGCAAAAATTGCAGTTTTATATGGTTTTAACATGAAGCCAAATGAAACCTGACAGTCTCATGTGAGTTTTGCTTGTGAGTTTGCATCCATCCAACTCCCAAACATAAAGCTGTATTTGGGGATACAAAACTATACTTGGACAGAACCAAATGAAATGCCTATACAAGGTCTCTCAAAATGATGCCATCTAGTATAATACCTCCTTCAGATCAGATTGGAGGAGATTCCTGGATGCAAATTTTTTTCTTGGGGGGGAAAACATACTCTGTTGTTTTTTAAAACATCAATAAATGAAAATCCTGAGTTTGACTCAGTTTTATTTTGAAAAATAAATAACCAAAAAATCCTATTTTCAAAGGGCTAGATTGTGTAAGACTTCGCTGTGCAGGGGAGTCATGGTGCAGCCATGACAGAGCTCCCTAACCGTGCTTTTGGCCATTAAAGGAGCATGGGGTTCCATCAGAGACTCTGTACCCCAGGTCCATGTTGCTAATACAAACAGTCCATTTCAACAGGGTGTCACCCGTTGTTTGTCTCCCCTGTCCATCAGGGAGCCATAGCAGGCACAATACCTCCCGGTGTTCTCCTTGGAGCAATGTGATTACCCACCATCCCTTAACCAACATGGTGTTTCAAATGTGCCAAGTAGCTCCGAATAAGAATGGCCATACTGGGTCAAACCAAAGGTCCATAAAGCCCAGTATCCTGTCCTCTGACAGTGGCCAATGGCAGGTGCCCCAAAGGGAAAGAACAGACAGGTTATCATCAGGTGATCCATGCCCTGTCACCCAATCCCAGCGTCTGGCAAACAGAGGCTAGGGACACCATTCCTGCCCATCCTGGCTAATAGCCATTGATGGACCTATCTTCCATGAATCTATCTAGCTCCCTTTTGAACCCTATTATAGTCTTGGCCTTCACAACACCCTCTGGCAAGGAATTCCAGAGATTGACAGTGTGTTGCATGAAAAAATCTTTGTGTTTTTTTTAAACCTGCTACCTATTAATTTCATTTGCTGGCCCCTTGTTCTTATATTATGAGAAGGAGTAAATAACACTTCCTTATTTACTTTCTCCACACCACTCATGATTTTATAGACCTCTCTCATATCCCCTGTTAGTTGCCTCTTTTCCAAGCTGAAAAGTCCCAGTCTTTTTAATGGTTTCAGAGTAGTCTTTTTAATCTCTCCTCATATGGAAGCCGTTCCATACCCCTAATCATTTTTGTTGCCCTTTTCTGAACCTTTTCCAATTCCAATATATCTTTTTTGAGATGGGGTGACTACATCTGCATGCAGTATTCAAGGTGTGGGCGTACCATGGATTTATATAGAGGCAATATGATATTTTCTGTCTTATTATCTATCCCTTTCTTGATGATTCCCAACATTCTGTTAGCTTTTTTGCACATTGAGTGGATGATTTCAGAGAACTATCCACAATGACTCCAAGATCTCTTTCTTGAGTGGTAACAGCTAATTTAGACCCCATCATTGTTTATGTATAGTTGGGATTATGTTTTCCAATGTGCATTACTTTGCATTGATCAACATTAAATTTCATCTGCCATTTTGTTGCCCAGTCACCCAGTTTTGCGAGATCCTTTTGTAGCTCTTCGCAGTCTGCCTGGGACTTAACTGTCTTGGGTAGTTTTGTATCATCTGCAAATTTTGCCACCTCGCTGTTTAAAGAACAGCCTAGCTAAAAGCAAGGCACTGTACTGTGCTTCATAAACAAATTGCCTAATTGTGGCTGAACACGCTTTCCAGCATGAACAAAGCAGAGTTTCAAAAAGTTGGCACCTTCTGTTTTTCTCTAGTTCTTCCAAAGTTTGACAAGCTTTTACAGAGTGACTAAAGCATTTGGACACTTTGGAGATTCTTCTAGAAGAGCGATAAGAATTGTGTTATTGGGCTGGCACAATGGCCTTGTAGTCAATACTCCACATTATTAAGCAAGAGCTCTGGGTTTGATTCCCAAGTCTAATCTTTTTTTTCTCCTTACCCAGCAGGATCTGAGAGCAGCATAGACACCACATTTTAAGTCACCGAGGGAGCCACAGAGGTCTCTCAGCGAGACTCCTCCAGCCAACCTGGTTGTAGCATTGATACATTCATATTTATTTGTTCTAGTAACTTAAATAGCATGTTGACTGTTGTGTGATCTTTATTAAAGTCAGAAATGCAAAGGACAGCTTGTTTTAGAAACTCAGTGCCCTTGGCTAAGACAGATGTTTTCTGGTTTAGTCATCACTGAGCTGTGACACCCATGTAGTCAAATGTTTGTTGATCTAGCTCTTAGTTTGTGTATATGCTCACTCTCTCTCACTCCCCTCTGGTTCTTTTGTTTCAATACATACAATATTATACAGATTGCCATTGTACAGGTGGAAAAATGCCCTGAAACAGCATGTTAAAACACCACCATGCACCAAAATAGGCACAAGTCCTTTGAACCTTTTCTCCTCCTCTAACAAACAATAGGTTGCAAGCCATAGTTTTTTCCTATTACAATAACAATTGTAAGAGAAATTGATTCTTTGCTTTCTACACTTATTTCCATAACAGTTGTCTTTGTAAATTGATTAGCAGTTTTAAAAGGGGATTAAATTGGTTGAATAAATTATTCATTGTAAATTGTTTTTCCAGCTCTAGATATCATAATGAGCTCTTATAATCTTAAAATATATTATTTTCTCTTACCAGTTTTGCAGCTCTCAATGTACCTAACCCGAGCTTTGCATTTGTAATAAAAGAGCATAACTAGGTGCATTCAATCTGCTGTGGAGTTTTTAAAAAAAACTTTTCTGACACTCTATCAACCATAATCTCCCTGTGAAGACCCTGCAGCTCTGCCACAGCACACCCCAGTTATATTAGTAGGAGGAAACCCAGCTGAAGCAAGGAGTGGTCTGCGATTTGGGGGGTGAATTCACAACCAGGCTTCAGATTCAACTAAGGGAAGTGCTCCCCCATGAGAGCTAATTAGGTGCAGCTGAACCTAGTTAGAAGCAGCACATTATAGAGGGGCCAGCTGGCTCTAAGAGAAGAGAGCGTGTGGTGGGCTGGTTAGAAGGTATCACAGGGAGGGTGTCTAAGGTAACAAAAGTCAGGTGTTTTGTTTGGTTTATATATTCTTGTAGTTTACTGCTAGTAAAGCAGGGGTGTAGTTAGAGGCTATTGCCAAGTTTGGTTAAGCTAGAGCTTCTGAAATACACTCAAAGGGTCAGAGAGGGTTGTTGGGGTTTAATCCTGAACCTCCAGTGAATTCTCTTTACTGCTGTTCCAGCCCTGGTCCTTCTACATTCACTTTTATAATGTAGTTCTGTGGATTTTGTTGGGTGAGAGAACTTTGAGGGGTATTCAGGGAGTTAAATAGCAGCAGGTTATCATCAACTCTTTGGGCCAGAGAGTGTCATTTCCCTCTATGTTTTTGTGTTGCATAGTACAATGTGGGTCTGATGGGTGTGGCTTTTAGGTGACATTTCAGTATTGAAAATGGCAAGTTTGAAGACAATCTGTTTTTGAGCTCTCAGTGAGGGTAAAACACTTCAGCAATAAATTGGACAGATTGGCCCAATCCAGAATTTTAGCAAGTTTTTCTTAAAAAGAACCTCTAGATTTGGCACATGCTTGAGAAATTTCATCCCAAAGGACAATTTGAGAAAGTGCTAAGCATCTGAAAACAGGGACTTAGACAAAATGGTACTTTATTCCACCATTAGTGTCACTCAGCTGTAAACAAGTGCTAAAAATCCAGCTGAGAACCCAAATCACAGCTAGTGCCTTCATAAAGAATAGTGCTTTTTCACAAGCCTTCCAGAAGAAATTTTATAGATAACTTTGATTATGGAAACTGATCAAAGAGCAGACTTGCTGTAGCTTTCAAGAGAGTCTACAGGAAGAGCAGAGTTAGCACTCAGTTTATTACAGGTTTCAGAGTAGCAGCCGTGTTAGTCTGTATTCGCAAAAAGAAAAGGAGTACTTGTGGCACCTTAGAGACTAACAAATTTATTAGAGCATAAGCTTTCGTGAGCTACAGCTCACTTCATCGGATGAATTTGGTGGAAAAAACAGAGGAGAGATTTATATACACACACACAGAGAACATGAAACAATGGGTTTATCATACACACTGTAAGGAGAGTGATCACTTAAGATAAGCCATCACCAACAGCAGGGGGGGGAAAGGAGGAAAACCTTTCATGGTGACAAGCAGGTAGGCTAATTCCAGCAGTTAACAAGAATATCAGAGGAACGCTCAGGCCCTTCGTTACCAGCACTCCCAGCTATCTTCGAGACACCACCGATTTCCTGAGGAAACTACAGTCCATTGGTGATCTTCCGAAAAACACCATCCTAGCCACTATGGATGTAGAAGCCCTCTACACCAACATTCCACACAAAGATGGACTACAAGCCGTCAGGAACAGTATCCCCGATACTGTCACGGCTAACCTGGTGGCAGAACTTTGTGACTTTGTCCTGACCCATAACTATTTCACATTTGGTGACAATGTATACCTTCAAATCAGCGGCACTGCGATGGGTACCCGCATGGCCCCACAGTATGCCAACATTTTTATGGCTGACTTAGAACAACGCTTCCTCAGCTCTCGTCCCCTAATGCCCCTACTCTACTTGCGCTACATTGATGACATCTTCATCATCTGGACCCATGGAAAAGAAGCTCTTGAGGAATTCCACCATGATTTCAACAATTTCCATCCCACCATCAACCTCAGCCTAGACCAGTCCACACAAGAGATCCACTTCCTGGACACTACGGTGCTAATAAGCGATGGTCACATAAACACCACCCTATATCGGAAACCTACTGACCGCTATTCCTACCTACATGCCTCTAGCTTTCATCCAGATCATACCACTCGATCCATTGTCTACAGCCAAGCGCTACGATATAACCGCATTTGCTCCAACCCCTCAGACAGAGACAAACACCTACAAGATCTCTATCATGCATTCCTACAACTACAATACCCACCTGCTGAAGTGAAGAAACAGATTGACAGAGCCAGAAGAGTACCCAGAAGTCACCTACTACAGGACAGGCCCAACAAAGAAAACAACAGAACGCCACTAGCCATCACCTTCAGCCCCCAACTAAAACCTCTCCAACGCATCATCAAGGATCTACAACCTATCCTGAAGGACGAGCCATCGCTCTCTCAGATCTTGGGAGACAGGCCAGTCCTTGCTTACAGACAGCCCCCCAATCTGAAGCAAATACTCACCAGCAACCACACACCACACAACAGAACCACAAACCCAGGAACCTATCCTTGCAACAAAGCCCGTTGCCAACTCTGTCCACATATCTATTCAGGGGATACCATCATAGGGCCTAATCACATCAGCCACACTATCAGAGGCTCGTTCACCTGCGCATCTACCAATGTGATATATGCCGTCATGTGCCAGCAATGCCCCTCTGCCATGTACATTGGCCAAACTGGACAGTCTCTACGCAAAAGAATGAATGGACACAAATCAGACGTCAAGAATTATAACATTCAAAAACCAGTTGGAGAACACTTCAATCTCTCTGGTCACTCGATCACAGACCTAAGAGTGGCTATACTTCAACAAAAAAACTTCAAAAACAGACTCCAACGAGAGACTGCTGAATTGGAATTAATTTGCAAACTGGATACAATTAACTTTAGGCTTGAATAGAGACTGGGAATGGATGAGTCATTACACAAAGTAAAACTATTTCCCCATGGTATTTCTCCCTCCCACCCCACCCCCCACTGTTCCTCTGATATTCTTGTTAACTGCTGGAATTAGCCTACCTGCTTGTCACCATGAAAGGTTTTCCTCCTTTCCCCCCCCTGCTGTTGGTGATGGCTTATCTTAAGTGATCACTCTCCTTACAGTGTGTATGATAAACCCATTGTTTCATGTTCTCTGTGTGTGTGTGTATATAAATCTTTCCTCTGTTTTTTCCACCAAATGCATCCGATGAAGTGAGCTGTAGCTCACGAAAGCTTATGCTCTAATAAATTTGTTAGTCTCTAAAGTGCCACAAGTACTCCTTTTCTTTTCACTCAGTTTATTGTCTCAGAGGCTTGCTTTCTGCTGCTGCCTTGCATACATAAATACACTACACTGGGCACAATGTTTATGGAAAATGTTCCCACAGCTTTTACCTTTTGGCTACTGGAGCATCAAAACAACTGGTGGAACAAGTTTTAACCACCAGATGCGTAATTCAAAATATTATTCTCCCCTTGTCCTGTGCATATAATTCTCATTGATAATACTGAGAGTTCTCAAAAAGAAAAGGAGTACTTGTGGCATCTTAGAGACTAACAAAATTATTTTTTTAGTCTCTAAGGTGCCAAAAGTACTCCTTTTCTTTTTTTG
Organism: Dermochelys coriacea; assembly: GCF_009764565.3. Taxonomy (NCBI): domain Eukaryota; kingdom Metazoa; phylum Chordata; order Testudines; family Dermochelyidae; genus Dermochelys; species Dermochelys coriacea. Next base: position 53,501,651 of record NC_050072.1, on the reverse strand, counting down.
GATACAGACTAACACGGCTGCTACTCTGATACTGAGAGTTCTGTACATTTAGGGGAGAATTGACAAAGAAGCATTTCTAGGAGTTTCCAGTGTTTACCCAGTAGCGATCTCTCTAATCTTCTATTCTAATAAATCCCTTACAATAGTAAGACTTAGGCAAGTTACTTTTCGAAGCAGCATATGTAGTGTGCATCTCCCATTCACTTTAAATGTGTCACAGATAAAACACCTCAGCATACTTTGCATATAAAGGGGGCAGTATAATTTCACCCTACAAAAGACATTGTCTAATCAAGGAAGAGAGACGATTGCTTAAAGAATCCCTTCAGGTTGCTTTTTCAAATCCTTTTAAGCCCCTGAAGAAAGAGACTAGTGACACAGATGTTCTCACTACTGAATGCGATTGGGGGAGGTACTGTATAACACTCCTCAGAAAAAAGAACAGGAGTACTTGTGGCACCTTAGAGACTAACAAATTTATTTGACCATAAGCTTTCATGGGCCAAAACCTACTCCATCGGATGCATGCAGTAGAAAACACAGTAGGAAGATATGTGTATATATACAGAGAACATGGAACAATGGGTGTTGAACACCCATTGTTTCATGTTCTCTGTGTATATATATGAAGTGGGTTTTAGCCCACGAAAGCTTATGCTCAAATAAATTTGTTAGTCTGTATCAGCAAAAAGGATGAGGAGTACTTGTGGCGCCTTAGAGACTAACACAGCTCCACTCTGAAACTCCTCAGAAAGTCTCCAGTGATGAAATAGCCAAACAGCTTTGTTCTTACAAGTCTGCCAATCAGAAAGGAATATTTTCACATTAACACATGCAAAACACCTGATAGTGATTTAATTACAACTGATTGGATTGAAGAGCTGAGCTGAACAAGTGTCATAAGGGACACTTCAAACAAACAAACAACCAAAACTCCCATCAGAAGATGAACCTTAGCTGAAACTATCCAAAACTCTTCGGTTGGCAATACTGAGGGGGCAGTCTAATGAGGGTAGTAGTCTTCTATGCTTCCTATTTCCAATTTGTCTAACTGCAATAATTCTTACCACATTGTATGAAAAACTTCAATGTGTTATATTCATAGCAGACAGAAGTTTAAATATAAACATAAAATACTCTTTCAGGAAGGTTGCAACATAACACAACTTTATTTCTTAAAATCTACAACTTTAACTCATAAGAACAAAAAAAGGGGAGAAAGCAGGGTACTCCCTAAAACAGAGAGGCACAATTCACCCCCCACCTTAGACTGGCTCTTTGCAGACTGACTGCTGCTAGAATCCCATCACACACTTCCCTACAGATCCACCTACCCTGCAAGTAGGACCAGGAAACCACCTGAGAATTCAAAGTGAGAGCTTACAGCTTTAACAGTCTTCAAATGCACCACAGCAAGGGTAGTAGTTTTTGTCATTCATTTTTCCTTTTTTGCACTCTCTGATGATCGATGTTAGAGATGGAAAATACCAATTAGCTTGTTCATTCCTTGCCAATGTACTTCATCACATCAAGTTTTAATTGTCTCAGGTATTGCACCTTCTGTCTTTTCTCTTGGAAAACTAAGCCACAGTCTAATTCCTCTCACCATTAGGATTTTTTTTCCTGATATTCAGCCTAAATTTTCTTTCTTAACTTCTTCCTATTACATCTACTTACATCCCATGTTATAAACAGCTCCTTTTGATTTGGTAATAGCTTTCTTCTTGGACAGTTATCAGTTCCATCTGTAGCAGCACCACATGTTTAATTTATTTATTCTGGATACTCCCTTCAGACTCTGGATTGCTTGTGTTGCTTTCTCAGTGACTGAGAGGCCCCGAAGGTGGCTTAAAACAGTGGCTGGGAAGAGCTCCTCTGCTGCTGAGGATCCAGCCCAGTAACTCCACTCAGGGCCAAAACCGGGTGAATACTGAAAAACGTACTTGTGAACATTCATTGGAATAAAAACCACTGGTTCACTTTGGTGGTATTTCAATAGTCATTCAATAAAAGTGCTCTAGGAAAGAATGAAAACACTTCCTAACATTTGACAATTATACCTTGCTACATCTAGGATTTCACAAGACGTAAGGTTAAGGTTGGATCCCACGCTCCCTACTTAAGCCATGCTTCCACTGAAGGCACAGCGAGTGATCATCAATGGTTATAAGTCTCAATGTTCTAAGGCTCATAAGGATTTACAATTATGCCAGACAGGGAGCCCCTAGAGCAACTGTAAAGTATACAGTACAATGTCTGGGACTGTGAATGGTGGTGTGAAGTCATTATCACGGTCCTCTTGGTCTAAAAGTTAAAAAAGAGAGAAGAAATCTAAAACAAAATCCATATCATGTCTTCATTTTTTTGTCTTCAAAATATGAACTGTCTGCCTACACCTGTCCATGCTTCTCAAATCCGTCAACTCTCTGCCCAGCCAAGTAAACTGAAGACCGCTTGAGAAACATAAGAAGAATTATGCCATCCTTTTTGTGGCCCCTTCTAGTATGGTAATATATGGCTTAACTAGAAGCATAACATTGAACACACCAAACTCATATATACTAATCACTTACAGAATGTCTGATTCTACTTCAAGCAGAACACTCTCACACACACACACACACACACACACCCCTCTGTCTAACTCATTCCAGTTTCATCTTTGAAACAAGCCAGAAATAAACCAGATCTCTCTCTCCCGCTTCCACTATCAGCAATGTAGATAATCCCATTTTAGTAACAATCCATATGGGTAATGATCAAACAGAGAGAGTAGATTAACAGCGGTAACAAAATGCACTGTGAGAAAAGACTTTCTCTTGCACCATGGTTCAAGATCAGAAAGTTGTCAGGATAAGCACGTTCTCAGGCTAATTGCGGACAGATGAAAGATAAACATGCAGTTATAACAATGCTCCTTCACTTTTTAGAGAGGGAATGCAATCAAAGTTTAAACCATCACTGAAAATGTGGCATCAGAGTATTCTATATGGGCTTGTCTACACTACCGCTTAAATTGATGCAATTTACGTTGCTCAGGAGTGTGAAAAATCCCCGAGCGACATAAATTAGATTGACTTAAAGTGGTATCTGCACCATGCTATGTCACTTTCCCACCAACATAGCTTCCGCCTTTCGTTGAGATGGAGTAGTTATGCCATTGGGAGAATGCTCTCCCATCAGCATAGCGCATCTTCACCAAACACGCTACATCAGTGCAGCTGCATTGATGTAGCTGCGCCGATGTAGCGCAGTAGTGGAGACAAACCCATATATAGTGATCTAGCTCATTTCATACAAATAGAAGCTACTGAGAAAGAATTGCATATGGTGAAAAAACATTTTCTGAATGAGAAAAGGTTATCATGGTTTTCCAGGAGTGAAACTCCTCGTTTTTAGCTCACCCAGTACTATATCCACTGCTTGCAGGCCACAAGAATCCTGGGGTAGGGCCTTGCTATATTCGTGTATATGTCCAACATACTGTGAGCTTGTCTACATTGGGAAGTTAGTACTTACTAAGAGAGGATGTTAATTAAAAGCACACTAGCTACTCTGCACCAACTCACCATGTGGACATTTTTATTGCACAGTAAAAATGTCCTCAAGCAGTTTAGTTTAGTACACTTCTAAACTATTTTAAGCTAATGCACACAAAAGACACTCTTAGTACACAGTAAGAGTGTCCACATAAGGAGATATTGCAGAGTAGCTAGTGTAAACTAAATACTGTGGGATTTTTACTCCCATGTAGATAAGCCCTACAAGACTGGAAACAAGAGGGGGAATTCCATTAAGTGGTGAGGCCAAATACTGCTCTCAGTAAGTCAAGCATAAATCTAGAATAAATTAATTGAAGTCACTGAAGACCAGCTCCTTGGCAGGTGTAAATTGTCATAGCTCCATTGACTGGCCTTGCATATTTAAATGAGAGTATCCACAAATGGCTGAAAACTGGTCAACAGTTAAAAGATTCAGGGTGAAACCCTCAATGAAATCTGCATGATGAATCTGAGATAAGCAGCAAAGATAGCTGTTCCCGATGCTATCATATGTCAAGCAGGAACCAGTGGTGTCTTCATTCCACAGCCATATTGACATGGAGGTTTTCCAAGAGGAAATGTAGTTTGGTCCCCAAAGGGCATTTTTAGCTCATCACAATACATATTGTCTCAAATTATGTTGTAATGATGGTCAGGGAAGGCAGAAAAAATATTTCTTCCCTCAGTGACATGATTAGTGCATAATAAAACCCTCAGATACAAAGATGAATGCATATATACACACACCATGCATATAGAACTATAAAAATCATCAGGCAAACATAAGCAATCCAGAATATCAGACTGCAAGACATTTTCCAAGAATCTATGACACTCTGCTAGCTGCTTTTGAAAGACGTAATCCTGTTCCCATGTGTCATGCAAAGCTATAGAGGATTGTACTCAGATTACTCACACCAGCAGTCAAGAATGCCTAGAGTTTCACCTTTCAGAAGGAAGAAATTCAGAAACACAGAAATGATTTGACTTTACCATCATCATTTACAAATTCAGACTGACTGCAGTGAGGAGCCAAATGGGCACAATGCTTGGTTTAACCATTGTTGAACAACATATATGGAAGGGAAAACCACATACTCATTCTAAATTCCATTCACACATGACAGTTTACTCCTGCCGCATTTTGGTACAGTAAATGCAGAATGCGTGTGGGTGAACAGTAAGGAATATGTCCCACCAGTTTTATGGTTGCAACCTATCTGTCAACGGTTACATAATGAAGGTAACTTGTAGTATGGTACATCCTATTTATTGCATTCCTGTGACAGCAAAGGAGAGAGGGAGCTACCCTGCAGGAGCAGGCTTGCTAAAAGAGTCAACTAGAGACATGTGGCGCAGGAAAGGAACTTTAAGCAGCTTCTTCATTGTAAGAGGATGAAGCAGTTCTGGAGTTGGGGAAAAGGGGACTTACTCTGAGAAGCTGCAAGGGACTCATCTTGGACAGGACAGTGGCAAGCTAATAAGAGAGACTCTGTGAAGGAACTCTCTGAGGTAAGAGCCATGCCCTAGAACAGAGTTTTGGGACTGTTAAGGACTGGGTTGTGGGCAGCCTTGCCTAATGATCAGGACAGGCACTGGCCTAATGGTTGGAACAGAGACTATCAAGCCTAGTGGCCGGAGCCCAAATCAGGAGCCAAGTTACCAAGTCCACAGAGTGAGCTGGATTTGGGGGCCAGGAACCAAGCACCAAAAGATCAGAGCCTGGGTCAGAAGCCGAATACCAAGTCCAGGGGGTGAGCTGGAGCCAACAACCAGGCAGCAGAGGCCAGGGATCAGAGTAAGAGACTGAGCATGAGCCAGAGCAGGGGCAGGATTCAGAACCAAGAATTGGGAGCAAGAACTAGAAGACCAGGAGCGGAAACCAGGAACAAGGACCCAGAGGCAGGAACAAGGGCCAGGAATGAGATGACAGCAGGAAACAGAAAGTGGAACACTATTGAGCAGCCAGATACTCAGGGCTGCCTCAGGGTTTAAGAATGTGCCTGCTGGAGTCTTCAGCCAATTGGGAGGCAAAGTTGCTGAGATCAGCCGAGAGCAATGAGCTGGGTCTGGGTTCAGCTGTGGGTCCCTGGTAGTATCCCATTCACTACAGGACACTTTCTAGGAACCTTGGACTGGGCCTGTCAAAGTAGGCATGATGGAAACCCCATAGTAGGTCTGGGGCATGAATTTTCTCCAGATGCTGCAGTTCTTTTCTGCTGGGATCATCTTACACAAAAAGAAGGTGCTCGGGTGGATTTGATTATTGGGTGGTGTCTGTCACACAGTACTGCCATGAGGGTGAAATAAGAGGCATCAACTTCCACTGTGAACAGAAGGGTGGGGTCCACATGGACAAGGATGTGAGCAGAAATGAAAACAATTTTAAGGTTATGAAGTGCATGTTGATTCTTTGTGGACCAGACAAACTGGGATTCCTTCTTCAGGAGGACCATTAGAGGGGTTACCAAGTGGGAGAATCCTTGGATAAGCACTGGTAAAAGTTGGTGAACTCTCAAAACCATTGTATTCTCTGGACATCCTTTGGTATGGCTCACCCTGTGATGGCAGAGACCTTATTTGGGTCCATGGTTAGCCCACTCTGGGGAGATTATGTAACCCAGGAATATGACTGTGTTCCATGCTCAAATTGACATTTTTTTTTCAAATTTGGTGTAGTGAAGCCTTTCAAAATGTTTGTGGATAAGAGTCAAGGGGTACCTGTTTCAGACAGTTATGTTATTTAGAGCTTGATAGTGAACACACAGGTATAGGGAACCATCTTTCTTGATGAGGAAGAAAATTGATACCCCAGCTAGGGACTGGGATGAACAGATGAACCCCCTTGCCCAGTCTCTCTTGTAGATAATCTTTAATGGCCTGCAGTTTGGGTTCTGAAAGGGAATAAATACATCCAAATAGTATTTCTGCTGTACTCTGAATATATATAGGACAGTCATAGAGCCAGTGAGGTGTCAAGATATTGGCCTTCCCTTTATCAAAGATGTTGGACAGATCCTGGTATTTTGCTCATACAGCCATTGCTTGTGGGGCTGGATGAGGAAAACAAGGCGCCTCCTGACTTACCTTGGCCTGACTTGGAGAAGGAAGGCTTCAATGGGTACAGGAAGGGATTGCCTCTTTTTCTGGACCAAGGTTGAGACAAAACAACTGTCAGCAGCACAGTGAGGTGAACTTGATCATTCTAGAGCTTCAGTGGATACGAGGATCGTGGGTGGTTAGCCAAATGATACTGAAAATAATCAGGAAGTGGGGGGAACAAACTACACCAAACTGTAACGTCTCCTGGAGGTCCTGGATGATAGCGACTTTGAAAGGAGATGTTTCTCACGTAATCAGTCCAGAAGATAGGAGAAAGCCATTGACCAAATCAATAGGGTCCAGTACAGGCTTGCCCCAGGTGAGACTTTGAAGGTGCCATGCGAATTCTAGGTCCATAAAGTTACCAGATGTTCCCAGATCCCTAGGACTTCCAGGTGGAGATCAGCCATAGCCAGAGCAGGAGCTGAAGGTGAGTATGATGAAGTGATACCACTGACAGGGTGCCTGTGAAATGGTGCCAGAGTTCTGAGCCAGAATGAGGGGAATTACACCATTTCCAACACAGACCCTCATTTAGTGTTGGGACCTAACATTTCCTGGCTGGGAGATGGGCCCAGCCTTTGCCAGATAGCCTGTGTCATAGCAACCAAGTCTACCACAACACAGACATGGGCCTGCCAGGTGGTGTTGGTTCTTTTCAACATCAGAAAGATGGGGCCAGACAGTGCCAAGTTTCATGGAGTCTGATGGTTGCAGGAGATCATTGGGTGGCTGGGTCTGGGCAGGTGTGACAGTGACTGACTAGGGTCAGGACACCGCCTTCTTTTCCTGATGATGTTCCCATAGTCGGCTATAGATTCTAAAGCTTAGGTCAATTAGGGTGTCCAAGCTGTCAACCAGACACTATAGCCAAAACTAATGTGATCCTGGGATGCATAAACAGGGAAATCTTGAAGGCATAGAGTGGTTATTTTACCTCTATATTTGGTACTGTTGTGACTGCACTATATTTAGAACTACAAGGAGTCCAGTGGCACCTTAAAGACTAACAGATTTATTGGGGCATAAGCTTTTGTGGGTAAAATACCACTTCTTCAGATGCATGGAGTGAAAATTACAGATGCAGGCCTTATATAATGACACATGAAGAGAATGGAGTTACCTCACAAGTAGAGAATCAGTGTTGACGGGCCCAATTCAATCAGGGTGGATGTAGTCCACTCCCAATAATAGATGAGGTGGTATCAATTCCAGGAGAAGCAAAGCTGCTTTTGTAATGAGCCAGCCACTTCCATATTTAGAACTGTGTCCAGTTCTGGTGCCCACAATTTAAGAAGGATGTTGATAAATTGGAGAGGGTTCAGAGAAGAGCCATGAGAATGACTAAAAGGATTAGAAAATATGCCTTTTTATAGTGATAGATTGAGCTCTTTGAGTCTATTTAGCTTAGCTTAACAAAGATAAGGTTAAGGGGTCATTAGAATCTATAAGTACCTACTTTGAAAACAAATTTTAATAATGGGCTCTTCAATCTAACAGAGAAAGGTAAAATACAATCCAATGGCTGGAAGCTTAAACTAGACAAACTCAGACTGGAAATAAGGTGTAAATTTTTAACAGTGATCTGGAGAATTGAAAAGACAAATCCAGTGTGCATAGGCAATAGTAAAAAAGGTGGAAGGAGTATTGTGGACGGGCAATTAAGTAACAAACTGAAAGGAAAAGTGTATGCTGTGTGTATTTGTCCCAGCCCGCTCTATGGTTTGGTAATTGTGTGTCTTATGGAGAAGGAAGAAAAAAATACAGATAGTAGAAAATAATATTCTGACGAGAATGGCAGGCAAGTGGAGGGTAGACAGAGTGCACATGGAAGAAATCAGGGGAAAGATGACCTTGGGACTCTAAGTGGTATATATGCTGAAGAGTGCACATTTGAGGTGGGCTGGACATGTGATAAGAATGAGAGAAGAAAGACCAGCAAAGAAAGTCTGGGAGGAAGAGGTCAGCAAGAAAGGACAGACAGCAAGAAATAATTGGAACAATTTACCAAGCATTGTGATGGATTCTCGATCACTAATAATTTTTAAATCAAGATTGGATGATTTTCTAAAAGATCTGATCCAGGAATTACTTTGGCAAAGTTCTATGGCCTGTGTTATACAGGAAGTCAGACTAGATGATCACAATGGTCCCTTCTGGCCTTGGAATCTAGGTGACATAGCATTTTGGGGTAAACATTGTTTATAATAACCTAAAATTGTTCCATAATTTAACTGCTGTATGTACCCATATAATGTTGGTCTCGTAGGATGAGATTCTAGGCTCATTCTTACTAAAGAGAAACTAAGGAACTAAGTAGCAAGAACTGTATTTGTCAGCCTGTGCAAGGCATCTTAAACCAAAAATATTTGTAAACCTAGTGTCAGATATATTTGGTAAGCACTGACAATGTGTAGCGAGAGTGCATCATTAGAAACTCCACTCAGTCAGATCTGTAACCCCGCGGACTGCAGTGCCAGGTAAAGGAAAAGTCTGAAATGAGATCTGATCGCTTGCTCATGCCACAGCAAAGACCCATAGGAAATGGGGAGATCTACTTGCAGTTCCCCATAACAGGAAGGTTTTCCCTGGTGAGAAAGAGAAGAAACAGCTGGTTCCCACACAGCCATGAAAAGGAACAAAAATCTGATATAGACAAGATCGGAGAAACTTGAGCACACTATCTACTGGCCATCCTTGGAAAGGCTTCTTTTGGTAGGAGCTATTACATGCAAATATGAGGTTTCAGAGTAGCAGCCGTGTTAGTCTGTATTCACAAAAAAGAAAATGAGTACTTGTGGCACCTTAGAGACTAACAAATTTATTTGAGCATAAGCTTTCGTGAGCTACAGCTTCACTCGTTCCGATGAAGTGAGCTGTAGCTCACAAAAGCTTATGCTCAAATAAATTTTTTAGTCTCTAAGGTGCCACAAGTACTCCTTTTCTTTTTTTGCGAATACAGAATAACACGGCTGCTACTCTGAAACCTGTTATTATGCAAGGCACTGAATTTAGCCGTATGGAGTGGAAATCTATCAACTTCATGAAAAAAAAATTGGAATGCATCCAATTAAGTGAGCTGTAGCTCACAAAAGCTTATGCTCAAATAAATTTGTTAGTCTCTAAGGTGCCACAAGTACTCCTTTTCTTTTATGGAAATATGAGAGATTCCAAAAATTGGTATTGATTCTGTGACCCATATGACAATTCCAACCATGATGTGAACATAGGGACTGCTTATTGGCTCACACATCTCACAGTGTCTGATCACAAACAGGTAAACACAACTCTGGCGTATTTTCATGAAGGTACTAAAATTGTTGTAATCCATACATATTGTTACCAAGAATATGCAACAGCAACAAATCAGATACCGTTGCATGCATGTGATCACACAATAGACCTTTGGGATCTAGACCTACATTTTCAATAGGTTACCAAGCCTCCAGGATTGCCCTGGAGTCTCCAGGATTTAAAGATTATATCATCTGATGAAACCTCTAGCAATACATCCAACCAAAGTTTGCAACCCTAATGCAAACAAAATGCAGGTTCATTTTCTGTCCATGCAAAAAACCTCTATTTGCATGTATACAGTGAGAAATTGCACTCCTAACTGCTGATCTGGAAATAATTCATGTCTTCATCCCTGCTATAAACCACTATGCTGCCTATTGCTGCATGACAGAGAGGTGAAAAACTATGTAGTTCCAATAGGAAAAGGGCAGAAAGGGAAAGCACAGGGGAAAGATTACATTGTAACATCCCTCCCACTATGCAGTTTTAAACAGTCCAATGAGAGGTGTGGTTCCAGTAGCCCCATTTTCAGAAGGGAACATACAGTAGAATTTCAGAACAGGAAAAGCTACAGAGATTAGTGGACACATTTTCAGAGGTTTATAGGGGTTTTTTTTAAAGTCAAAATGCACCATTATGATCATCAAATCTGCACTGAACTCAACAACTTGTGGTTGAACTGAAGAGTATGTGTTAGGAAAACATTCCATCTTAATATAAAGACTTCAAGAGATGGAGAAACCACTACATCTCTTGGTAAAAGATGTTCCAGTGTTTAATTATCTTCACTGAAAAAAATTTCCCCTCCCGTGCCTTTTAACCTGCCAAGGAACCATATTGGACTAGGATTTAACCCAGGGGTGAGCAAACTTTTTGGCCCTGGGGCCACATCAGGTACAGAAATTGTATGGAGGGCTGGGTAGGGAAGGCTGGGGGAGGCTATGCCTCCCAAAACAGCAAGGCATGGCCTGGCCCCTGCCCCCATTTCAGCCCCCCGGAACTCCCACCTCCATCCAACCCCCCCCTTCTCCCCACCCCTGACTGCCCCCTGGGACTCCTGCATCCTATCCAAACACCCCTGCTCTCTGCCCCCTGACCACCCCCCAGGATGCCCTATCCAATCTCCCCTGCTCTTCACCCCCTGAGCACCCCCCTGGTACCCCCCCGCCCCATCCAACCCTCCCTGCCCCACGTTACCTGTGGTGTGGGGGAAAAGGGGGCTCAGTCCTTCCCCTGGGCGTTTCTCCTGCTCATTTGGCTGCTCTCCCTGGCAGTCGGGCAGAGCTCGCTCCCTGTCTGGGCCTGGCTGCTGGGGACAGGGGCCAAGCATGCTGGATGTGGAGGGGGGCCCTGGCTTGCTCTGCCCCTTTCCCTGGCAGCAGGGCCCAGGCCTCTTGACCGCCCCATCTCCTCCGACCGTGCTGCCCTGAAGCACCAGATCTGGCGGAGCTTTAGCCATGCCACCTGGCCGGAGCTGCAGCCATGCTGCCCAGGCGTTGGGGGAACTGTGACTGCAAGGGATGGAGGGGAGCAGAAAGGAAGGGGCCAGAGGCTAGCAGGGGAGTTGGGCTGGCTCCTCTGCAAGCCTATCCTGACCCCGCTCCCTGGCAGGAGCTCGAGGGCCAGAGGGAAGAGTCCTGCAGGCCGGATGTGGCCCGCGGGCTGTAGTTTGCCCCCCTCTGATTTAGCCATTCACAAAATGGCTTAGGCATTTATATGGCTAATGAGAACATCCACGCTTACACTTGGATACTTTTTTTTTTAATATAAGAGCGGATATAAATCCTCATGCTTCAGGGTATAAACTAATCACTAGAACTGGTTGGGAATTTTCCGCTGACATGCTTTTTCAATGGAAAATGTAGTTTCAGCAAAATCAACTTGTGTCTCCTAGGATCTGTAGTTCAGGTCCCTCATGTTCCCATTCTCACCTATGGGTCAGCTCCCTTGCCAGACTACATCTCCCACAATGCCACAGAGTCTCCCATTTGGTTGAATTGCCACCCTGCATCAAGGGAGTCCCATGGCTCTGGTGCATCATGGGAGATGTAGTCTGCCAGAGAGCCTGGTTCATAGGGGACTATGGAGGTATAAAGCTCCCACACTATACCTCCCACTATGTTTGCCTCTGCTACCACATTTAATGTCAAAATGAAATGTTTTGACATTTCTGAATCAAATGTTCAGAACTCTGTTATGCAAAAATTTTTCATTCTGTTGGCTGCTTCTAGCCTTAAAATCTATGCATCTATGAATTTCAGCATTTTGCACAGTTCAAGATAAAAACAAACGTCTAAATATCAAAATTTCCCACATGATGGAATTACAATTTTTGACCAGCTCTACCAATCACTCACTTATGGAGTTAGGAAGAAACTTCCCCTAAAAGAAGGTTATTCATAATTGTCCACCATGGGGTACTGGCCACCATCAGAAATGGGATACTGGACTATACAGATGCTGGTTTGGTCCAGTATGGCAATTCCAATGTTCCTAGAAATATGGCTGTCAATGACCACCAGAAATAGATCATCCTATTGCCTGGGGTTCTCTTCACACAAACCAAGCACAGGGTTTTATTTCCAATCTTTCTTCGTCACTCACTTTGCCCAGAGCAAAAATCTGGCCTTTAATATAAACATTCTCATTTGAGAATGAGAATAAAACCCCTTGTTCAACATTTGTTAAAACTGAAGACTTGATTCAAAAATTCTCTAGTATTCTTGTATTAAAGGCAAGCATTGTGTTATATATTTGCAGCCATCTACAGCATGGGTCCTCAGTAATCACTGAGATTATATCATGGCAAAAATTGTGCTTTGGAGCTGCAGAATATAATTAATATTGTAAAGTCCTTGGATAATTCTGTTTCCAATTTAATGAAAATTTCTTCCAGCTTTTATTTCTTTTTTTCTAACAAAGACAATAGCCCTCTTTGCATCTCCTGCTGTTGGCATTAAATTTCAGTCTGTCCCATATTAACCTGTTCCTCCTGTATCATGGACCTAAAAAATTATGCACAGATGTGCAGTAATATTTTCTAAATGTGCACTTACATTTTAGGAATATAGGCCTTGGAAACTAAATCATTTGGACCAACTTTTAGAACATAAAAAAATACCCACCAACAACACTGCAGTGAATGTTGCAGATGCCTGAGACCAGCACTTCATTTTTTATTATGTGTGGTAATGGTAACTTCATTTTTGTTGCCTCTGGGATAGGTAATGCACTCCTTTAGCCATATACAGATCCTTCTGGCCACATAGCACTTTTATGTAAGAGAATGAATACATATATTTACTACTTTTCATCTGACCTGCATTGGCCTTTCTGGACTTAAATTTCAGAGTGTATTAAATTGGGTAGAAGAGTTGATGAGAATGTCTCCAATCCCTTCCCTTCCCAGTTCCATTAAATGTTAAGGCTATTTTACGCTGTTTCAGAGCAATATTTTAGGAAAATGTTCTGAACATAGGAATTACTATACTGGATCACACCAGTGATCCACCTAATCTAGTATGTTGTTGTCAACAGTGGCCAGTATCAGATGCTTCAAAGAAAGATGCAAGAGATGGCAACAAAGAGTTATGGAATAATCCATTCGCATGGAAAGTTTATCTCTAAGCTTCCAACCTAGAGATAGGTTTAAGCTCTGAAGCATAAAGAATTTCCCCTTGGTAGGCCAAATCCTACTCACCTTACTCATAGCAATTGTTCTGCTTAAGGCAGCGAGACTACAAGGAGGAAAAAGAAAAGGAGTACTTGTGGCACCTTAGAGACTAACAAATTTATTAGAGCATAGAGCATCGAATGCATCCGATGAAGTGAGCTGTAGCTCACGAAAGCTTATGCTCTAATAAATTTGTTAGTCTCTAAGGTGCCACAAGTACTCCTTTTCTTTTTGCAAATACAGACTAACACGGCTGCTACTCTGAAACCTACAAGGAGGAAAGTAAAGCAGAATCTGGCTATAAATCACCACTATAGAAAACAGTTGCTAATGAGAGCATTGAAAACATATGCTGCTTGTTACAAACCAGAGAGCTGTCATTGTTAAATGATATCACAGCTGGGGAGGTGGAATTCTTCTCTGGTGGGCAACTGCCCCCACAGACTTCCGTAGTGGACACGTTCCTCTTGAACTGTTGTTCATTGTCTAAATAGACTTGATTTGTCTTTGCAGATTCATGATGCAAGATTAACAATCATGCTCACAATAATGAAAAGCAAAAGTAGTTACTACCAACAGCTTCTTGCCTGATACTTTGTACATGCAAAAAAAAAAAAAAAAAGCAAACAACTCGCCTTGAAAACATTTTGGCCAAGATTTTCAAAACCATCATTAACTTTATTGGGAAATGTGTGTCCAAATCCCTTAGGCAACTCTGAAAATCTCAGCCTTTGATTAAATGTAATGTTAAAATTAAATCTGAGTCATTTGGCAGCTCTTTGTCCTTCTTTGGATCCCTGGGAATTTATTTATCTAAGTTTGGAATCAGGAACTCGGATGTCATTCATTCAACATCTGGTTGAGCATTTACCTTCAAAATCTGTACAGTTGGGAAACTTCAAAGCAGCCTTCAGCGAGGGACATAATACTGTACAAAGTAGCATTGCTCTGACTTTTTTCCAACCACCATATACTTTGGGCCAAGAGCCACAAAAAAGCAAGACTACTTAGCTTATGACTGACCTTTTTTTTTTCTTTTTAGTGTTCTATGCAGCATAGGAAAGATAAACATCTTCACTCTGAGTGGATGCATAAGTGGTCCTAATAGATAGATGTAATAGATTCTCCAGTCTATCACATACTCAGACTAAGCCCACATGTTGTTGTTAATCACTATTAGATATTTACTCAGGGCCAGAATCTTCCTGGCCCTTACACAGGGATTTAGTGTGTATGTGTGAGTTGGGGAAAGGGTGCAGCTAGCCTTCACTGCACACATTTGCATGGCCTGCATTATGGCCATGCAGAATTGCAGCTCTATCATTCAAGAAAGCACAGGGACTGTTCCCTCCTTACCTCCCTCGGTGGTGAATGGTGCCTTAAACAAGGTGGAAACGACACGCCCAACCTCCACACTGGCCTGCTGGCTCCCAGTAATTTTCTTGTCCTTGTCTCTGGGCTGTGTCATAAGGGTCTGAGTCAAAGTACATGGATGCCTTGTCACTGACTTCAGGGAATGTGGATCAGCCCCAATACGCACAATCAAGGCTTCATTTTGCATCCAAAGTGTGCCAGGTACTCTATAGAATACATTAAAAAACAAGGTACCTGCTCTAAAGAGCTCTAAATGTATGGAATGACACCATTTTACATCAACTGAGGATCTGGCCCCAAAACAAGTTAGAACGACAGATAGATAGGGGAGCAGAGGGAGAAGATAATAGGAACACGAATATGTTGATGTGGTTGCTTATGATTTGTATAAATGCACCTTGATGAGCTTGATGTGGTTTTTGTTTTGTAAATTTGTGTTTTATTTAATAAAACTGTTAAATTATTCATTATTATTGTTATTACTTACTACTGTGGTGTCCCAATGCCCCAGTCAAGAATAAAGTCCTATTGTGCTTGAAACTGTACAAACATACAAGACAGCCTATGCCCCAAAGAGTTTAATAATTATTTGTATTATTATTATTATTATTGACTCCTCAGCCGCATTCACATCCCGTCTCTCCAAGACTTTCACTCACCTATGCAGAGAGATGTACATAGTAGTTAAATGATACTGACAACCCAACAGCAATAGAAACAAAACACATCAGTGTTGTACCTTTCCCACCCTTTCCCTTCCCCACTAAATAATTCCTCATCTGGCTCTGAATTTGAAACCTGATCTGTTTTGTTAGTAATCAGTAGAACTGTGAGAACTTGGATAAACCTGCCTGGTGAGAAAGCTCACTGTAAAAAAAAAAAAAAAGCAACTTCCCAAGCTCACAAGCAGAGGGAGAGTGTAATTAAAGTCAACCGAGAAATCTCCAAGAAAAAAAAAAAGGGAAGAGCTTAATTATGCACTAGCAGCTCTCCCCGGCCTGTTCATTGACTTGGCACATCTGGAAAAATTGAAGGCCTGGTGCCAAAATGTTGAATGTGCCTCATTTGGTTTAATGCTCACAAAGTTGTTGCTGGGCTTTCTTTCCTCTCCCTGACTGATCTCACACTAAGATAAAATAATGGACAGATAAATATCACAAGCTCTCTTGCTTTCCAGCCCATTAAGCAGAGTATCCACAAACTTTTTCAAGAAAGCCTAGAGAGACTTTTTGTGGATAAGTTTGAACTTATAGTAAACAGAAAACAGCAGCTTTTGAAAGAAATTGCTCTCAAAAACACTAGACCAAGTTCCTACAGGTCTACTTCTCATCTCTTACTGTTACATTATCTTTTTGAGAATAATTTCTTCTGAAGAAAAGCTTCTGTAATTAGCTGCTCTTGAGATCTAATAGACTTTTCTTTTCAGTTATCAAACCTTGAACTTTTTATGCCATATGGCCTTCTCCAACAGTCCTGTGACTCAACAATAAGAAAAGATGTGAAGGTTAAGGCTGACATAGGCTATGGACTATGTCTCCTCTCAATGCACTCGTCTGATCCTGAATAATACAAAAGAAGCTTTGCATAAGTAAGTCAAGAGAAATATACATCATTACACCCTTGCCAAGAACCCTGGAGGAGGCTGAAGGTATCTGAGGTTACATTGTTGATCATGATGTGAGAGTTTGAGTGAGAATGTTACAGTTGGATCCAGAAACTAAATATGTATCCAAATCCAATTTTTTGTAGGATATAAAAGCCCACTCTATCAAAACCCTTTTCTGCATATAAGACTAATCCATCTTGTGGTTCAGGGTGTATGATCCATATATTTCACTGCTATAATACCAATGAGTTGTTGAAGGTTATCAGAATTATGATGCCCTCTGAAAAACCTGACTTGCTTTGGGTGTATGATAAAAAACAAAACCTTCGCCAGAACTTTTGCCAATACTTTGACATCACTATTAATAAGTGAAATTGGCCTATAATTAGAACATCATGTGGCATTTCTTCCTGGTATCAGAATAACTGATATTAAGGCTTCCCTCAGCGTAGGGGGAAGGGTGCCCTCTAGAGGTAACTCATTAAACATTTGAAGCATGTCAAAGAGGAGGTCAAGGAAGTTTCTATAGGATTTGGCAGGAAAGACATCCGGCTCTGGGGCTTTCTGCAATTTCATAGTCTTAGTCACCTCAATTAACTCATCCTCCATTACAGGCATATCAAGGTTTCTACTCTGAGCTGAAGTAATTTGCGGTCATATAATATTTTTGAAAAAGTTATCCAAATCATCTGAGGAGGGGTTAGCTGTCTAATTTGTACAGATCTTTATTAAAATTAAAGATATCTTTATTAATATCTTTAGATGATGTACATAATTTACCATTTTTATTATGTATAATTTACCATGTTTATTATGGATGGCTATGTTCCTACATGCAGAGGTCTTTTGTTTTAGGTGGTATGTCAACAACTTGCCAGCTTTTTCACCTGATTGCCAGAGTCAAAATAGGGCAAATTCATTCTGTGCCAAGTACAGTTTATTGAGTTCATATCTACAGTTAAGCAGGGATTGCTGCAAATCTGGAGATGGTGTAGAGGCGTAAGACAAATCAAACTCTCTTACTTTTTTCACAAGGACTATCATATTTTCTCCACTTTCCCTCTTCTTGGCAGATGCAAAACTTTTAATTCTTCCTCGCAAATAGGCCTTGACTGTCTCCCACAATAGCCTGCTAGAAGATATTGGGGGTTCATTTGTTTCCAGGAACAAGCCATTTTCTTCTTCAGTAAAGAAGTTGAAATGTGGATCTAATAGAAGTGAAGAAATAAATCTCCATCTATATAGTTGTTTTTCATCTGGGTCTGTTGCTATTTGAAGAAATATAGGACACGATCAGAGTCAGTAATTGTATTATGGAGGTGTCAGTTACAGAATTAACCAAGTCCCTGGAGATCACAAAGAAATCTATTCAGGAATAAAACCCACGTACTAGAGAAAAGTATGTATAGTGCCTACCCATTGGGTGTAAGATGCCAGATATCCCATAATCCCAGATCTTTAATGTGCAACACCAGAGCCATTCTAGTTTTGGCTGGTTTACGATCATAAGGCTGAGATTTATTCATTAAAATCCCCAGCAATCACAGTAGGTATATGGGATTCTTCATATGATTTAGGATAAATCCTATGAAAGATTTCAGGATCATCAATGATAGGCCCATACATATTAGCAATGATTAGTGCAGGTCCATTTATGGTGACTTTAAGGATTAAAAATCTTCCCCAATTATCTGAAATTGTCCAGTGCTTTATGAAATAGGATGGTTACTCCTCTGGATTTGAATGAGAAAAAACAATTTACTGTTTTTCCTACCCAGTCACATTTTAATTTAGCAACCTCACTTGTGATCAAGTTTGTCTCTTGCAAAAGCTCTGCTACATCTCCCCTTGCCTTCTTTACTAATGAATACACCTTTTCTTTTAATTAGAGCACTGTTAACTTTTACATTCCAGGAAATAAAATTAAGATTCAGGGCCATTTGGCTGTGTTAAGAATTATTTTTGTATGTGTAGTCTTAGAAACGAAGGTGATGGAATGTTTGCATCATTTATTCTATTATATCCAATCCTGCTCTCCACACAGAAATCCACAAGGTGGTGCTTCTATGGATGTAATGACCCCAACACTTGTACTTCAGATTTTGGATTACCTTGCCAGATGCTTGTCACTTGCCAGAT
This sequence comes from Dermochelys coriacea, assembly GCF_009764565.3. Classification (NCBI taxonomy): domain Eukaryota; kingdom Metazoa; phylum Chordata; order Testudines; family Dermochelyidae; genus Dermochelys; species Dermochelys coriacea. The sequence continues at coordinate 53,482,918 of NC_050072.1, read as the reverse complement.
TTCCAGGGAATAAAAAAGAGAGGGCTCCAGGTAGCAGGAGGGAAGAGTAAAAAAGACAAGATAAAACAAAAACACATAATGTGTATATATAACAATGTAACATTACCAAGCATAGTAGATCACAATGAAAAGGCAACAATCCGCAAACACTTGACACTGTCAACAAAACTACACTAATTATAAATTCCAGAGGGGGCCGGGTGGGGAGACACATCATTCACCAGTTGTGACGGGTTGGACCCCCTTTTTGGGATGCCGCCTGATCTAGTTGGATTTCACTGAGCATCTTCTGCTCAATCAGCCCGGGTTCCGTCTCCGTGCTTTGCTGAATTAGGCTCTCCGGTCTGTTGCAGCACACACACAGGTAGGGCCACACCCCCCTGCAGACAGACTGAAGTCAGCTCAGTGTGAGAGGACTCCCCCAGCACCCACATGCACAACCCTTTTTGGGAGATAACCCCAAAATAATACTGTCTTGTGCTGTATAGAAAAATCTGCACAGCGCAAGCCCGTAAAAATCCACCCTCTTCCTCAATGAGAAAAGAGATGTGCATGACTTCTTCACCCCCCCAATTAGAAATTGTACATAAACTGGGTTATATTATAAATAAGAAATAAGTTTATTAACTATGAAAGGCAGATTTTAAGTCATAAAGGGCGTAACAAACAGAACAAACCAGATTACTGAGCAAATAAACCAAAGTACGCAAGCTAAGCTCAATATACTTAAGAAACAGGTTACAAAATGTAATTTCTTACCCTAAAGGTTATTTTAGGCAGGTTGCAAAGTTTCTGTGGTTCAGAGTTCCAGTTATCTTTCTTTTCAGACTGGACCCCGTCTCAGCCTGGACTCTCCCTTCCCCCTGTCCCCCCCACCCCCCGACCACCACCACCCCGCATTCCCTTCAGGAGGCTTTAGAGGTCTTTCTTCTTGAGCAGACAGGTCATGGAGAGGAGGAGTCCCATTTGCCTTCCTCCCCACCCTTAAATAGGATTTACATAAATCAGGAATCCTTTGTTTCCCAAACTTGACCTCTCTCAGTGGAAAGTTACAAGAAGCCCCAGGTAATGTTTAGTATTAGATGACAAGATCACCTGACCTAGTAGTGTGACAGTTACATCTCTGGATGCCTCCCAGGAGGGAGAGAGATTAGCATCTTCATGGTTTTGCTGTTCCTTCCTGATGGCTCATCAAATCTGATGGCCTCTCATCTGGTGGGTGTCTTCACAATACATGCCCAGCTGTAATTGTTACATAGTCCATATTTCTAACTTTAGATATAGAAATGATTCATGCATACAAATTGGATAACCACATTCAGTAAATCATAACCTTTCCAATGATATCTCACATGAGCCATCTTGCATAAAGTATATCTGTTATATCATATTCATATCAAAAGCATATTTTTGTAAAGAATATGGAGTAAAACATCACTCCAGTATGCATTATTTATTTATTCTTTTTAACAGGCATCCTGGTTTTTCCACACCACTAAGTAGTAACTACATTGTAAGGAGATAGAAGGGGAGCCCACACTCCACAAACAAAATAGTTCTCAGCCTGGTATGCCAGTATATTATCCCCTATTTTGTACCCTTTTCAGCTTGCCAAACCAAACATGGTGATGCAGCTTGGTTCACTGAGTGACATGTTGTATGTTGCACGGATTTCTTTTCCAAGGTCACGTGCCCCTCCACCATTTAGTTTATAATCCCCATATTAAATAAAGAGGGGAGAAATCTGCTAACTGCTCCCACAATCTGTAAATTACTGTACCACAGAACACAACAAACAATACAATTGAACAAGTGACTTCTATATTAACTTCATAATTCATGTTCATGTACAGGGGGTTGAGCTTATAGAAGGTGTTAGAGTGGGAAAGGGACTGAAGAAGTTGACGGAAGGTTCAGGACAAAAGGAGGATGGAGCAACAAGGGGAAAGAGGTTGCAGAAGTATGGGGTGGAGGGAGGGCATTGAGGGAGAGAAAGGCAGGAGACATGCGGAAAGGGCAGAGTCAGAGGGAGCGAGTAGGAGGTAATAGGAGGGCAGAAATCACTGTCCACGTAAGTCAGCAACCCATGTTGGTATTCTGCTCTGCTCTGTTGGCCCATAGGGAGTACAGCTATGTTGCTTAGTTCCTGTGCATCTTTCAATGAGACCTTGCAGGGAGGGCAGCTGCCTCTCGTGCTTCCAGCACATGGGATGTCAAGCTGCCAGGCTTTGGACCCTAGCAGTAAGGCATGGTGACACAGCAGGGTCTCCCACTGACACTAATTTTTAAAAGTGGTATTGTAGCCCTCGAATTTTTACAGAGCAACAAGGAGATGTGCGGCCCCATGGTGATGGCTTAGGTATACGTTGATGCTGAATTAATACATGGACCTTTATATAATCACAGACAAATGGTTCATGCTGGTCTGTCCATTTAGGGATGTTATCAAATGTTTCATTAATTCCCCATCACAAATACAGGAACAAAGACACTTTATATTGCTAATACACGATTTAAATACATCCTTTCCACAGTCAGTACACTCCCCTGAGATCAGTTCAGGATGAGGTGTTCCCTTGACTCTTCAGCTGGGGCACTTCATATTCAGCCATTTGATGAAAATTGATCTACATGTCCCAAAAGTTAAAATGTTCTGCTGTTTTTGGCTTTTTGAACAGATTAACTTTCTCACCAACCTTGACATGAAATTGAGCTGGAAACTTTATAAAATATTTAAGCCTTTGCTACTTGGCAAGTTCCTTTGCTCTTCTAAAGGCTGATCTCTGTTCGACCACAGCTATTTCAAAACCTTGAAAAATCATTATCTTATTTTGTGGCATCCCCAAACCGGTTCTTTTTTCCACTAGCTATCTGCATTATATTTTTTACGGTAAATCTGAGAAATCTGACAATCAGTGTACAAGGCTTGGTATTTGAGGCTGATTTAGAAGCCAGGGACTTATGTGTTCACTCTAAATCAAATTTTAAAACATCCAACACACTAAGCATTTCTGCAGGAGCCAGGGGGAAAATTCTAGGATTTGCACTTCTCTGCTTCTTCAAGTACTCCTATAATTCTCAAAATTATTGTGGCGAGATCTTCCCTCAAGGTCTGCTCTGTTAGATGTAAAAGAAGATAAGTTTGTGAGGCTTCTCTGGACCTGAATAGAGAGCCCTTGTACCTGGTTTTCCACCATGATATTCTTCCTTCTGCTTCAGTCAGCCATCCTGTCAGTGCTAGCGGAGAGGAATTAATTGAGGTAACAATCAGTGGCATTGTGGCCTTGATATCTACTGCATCTACAGCAACTTTTCCCAGCAGGGCCATCATAGACACAATGCCCTCAGCAGCAAACATCTTGTTCAGGTGGTGGAGAGCCTCCATTCTCCTTGTTTTTCAGCTACTGATAAGCTCCCTGTAGACAAATCTTGGCCTGCTGACATTTCAGAGATTTTTGGGATACCTGTTCTTTATTGCAGGGCGGAGGGGGAACATCGATCAGGAGCCCTGGACTCTAGATAGAAATGGATATTAGCTGATGGTTCTGGAGCTCAAGGGATCTGCTCTTCCAGTCCCTGGTACACAGTGCCCTCTGGAGTCTTCATTTAACTTTTAAACTACTATCCTTTTGCCAAACTAGCTCTCTTTATAGGTGAGATCCTCACCCCCACTTCCGCCTCTTGATACCAGGTAAAAGAACTGGAGCAGTATAAAAGGGCATAATCCAGAGTGGCATAAAGTCTTGGTTCTCGCTGGGGGAGAATTGTCCCAGTGCAAGAATTGTGGAAGATAGCCATAAATCTTCCTTCTGAGCCCCTCATATGTGCTGGCATAGGCAGGATGCTGGCAGTAGGAGGGTCACATCAGGAGTGGGGCTACAGCCTGCAGCAGTGTGAAGATTCACACAGGGAGGGCAGGGGGACAGAATGGAGATGCTGTAATTTAAACATGGGCTGTCAAAGTTATGCCAGAGGTTATATCGACACCAGCCCAATCCAGGATCAGGAAGGTACAAAGGTGGCTTAACACCATAGTGATCCCTGCCCAGGGCTTTGAATTCTATGCTGGGCCCCTTCCTGGTAAAAATTAATTCCTATTTCTTGACCAGTCCTAATTCTGTGTAATATGTGTGATGGGGTCAACCCCTTGGAAGTCACCTGATGTGCTGAGATACCACTGAGTCTATCTGTTCTGCCAGCATGGGCCCCCTTTAACCTGTCTTGCTGAGCCAGGCTCTTAAAACCTCCTCTAACACACATACAGGCAGGGCCACACCCAGCTGCAGATCAATTCTGGGAAGACTCAGTTTAAGGGACTTGCTCCAGCACTCGGATGTCCACCTCCCTTGGAGTACAGACCCAAGATATATTATATTCACCTCTTCCCTCAATGTGGAAGAAGGTATACACAATTTCTTCCCCCCCACATTTCTATGTGTTAGAAATCACATAAACTGGGTTGTATTATAAACCAGAAATAAATTTATTAATTATAACAGGTATATTTTAAGTAATTAAGGAGATACCAGACAGAACAAGGCAGATTACTAAGCAAATAAAACCGAGCACACAAACTAAGCTTAACACATTAAAGAAACGTGAGTTCTCACCCTAAATGTGGTTCTAATAATCTTCACAGGCCAGATGCCCTTCCAGCTGGGTCCAGTTCTTTCTCCCAGTTCAGTCTTAGTTGCTTCCAGCAGTCATCTTGGGTGCGGTAGCCAGGGAAAACTGATGACCTGGATTACCTCACTCCCCACCCTTAAATAGGATTTGCATAAAGCGGAAGTCCTTTGTTTCCTAGTTTGACTCCCCTTCCCTTACAGTGGAAAGTTACAAGAAGTCCCAGGTAATGTTTTAGTATCAGGTGACAAGATCACCTGACTCTGTAGGGCCCTTGTAGCTATTCTTCACAGGCTGACCCACACATTCACAGGAAGACTAAGCTCTTTTACAGTCCGTTGCTCTTGCTGATGTGCCATCCGGCCTGTCTGGCTTTTCCACTGTTGTACCTGAAGTGTTGGCAGTAGTGTCACCCAAAGTAGCATAGTTGAAATACAGATACATAATCAATAGTCCTAATTTCAGATCCAAAAATCATACATGCATACAAATAGGACAATCGCATTCAGTAAATTATAACCTTTCCAACGATATCTCACATGAGCCATCTTGCGTAAAGTATATCTCAGTTATGTCATTCATGCCATAAGAATATTTTTATAAAGAATATGGAATGACACGTCACAATATGATGGCATGGCTATTGTACAGTGTTTCTTGGGATCAGCTCATTATTCACAGCCCCCATCATCACAAATTGGGTTTGACACTTATATAATTCATTTTTTCCTTGTTTGTATATTAGTCTTCTTTCATTTTTTTTGTTTTAGAACTATGGAATCAATTATGTCATTGATATGAGGAGGAGCTTAATGCAACAAAAAGTCTGATGACAGAACAGTGTTAATAAGAAGTGAATGAAAAAGGGCTTGAAAAGCTTCAATAAAATGTTCTTTTAAAAACTTGCAAATTACCTCCAATAAAGGTATTTCTGAAATAGAAGCTGAAAGGTGTAGGAAGTGCTGGTTCAAGTCCATTTTAAAAACAATAAACTCCATTCAAGAATCGTTCTCCAGCACTAAATGTGTTATGAAGCCTGTGCCTATCTAGTTGTATTCTGCTGATACAGTGCACTGGCACATAGCAAGCCCTAACTCTGCCTGAAAGCACAATTGAGGGAAAGTAATGAATTTTTAGCACTTTACAGATCTCAGCAGAAATTCTGTGGGGCCCTGCACTGCTCCCAGAGGAAAGACAGAGCAATCTTGGGCCATTCCATGATGTATTCATGTTTCAGAAAAGTCCTGTTGTTGAGAGCCTTCCATCCCCACTCCTGGACTTCCCTTAGCAAGAGGTCCTGAACCAGTTAGCAGAGCATATTGGTTGTGAGGTCTAGAGTTTCTGGGCAACAGCTGTCTCTGGCTATGGGTAAAATCCTGGCTGCACTAAAGTTAGTAAGATTTGCCATTGACTTTAGTGGAGCCAGGATTTTACTCAATGTGTTTGTATAGTTCATAGCACAATCTTGGTTGAGACATCTAAGTACCTACTGCAATACAAATAATAGGTTAAATTTTCAAAAGCAGCTAAGTGACTTAAAAGCCTAACTTCTGTTTTCAGAATTAGAAGTCTACGTCAGAGTGGAATTCACAAAGCTATTTAGATGCCTAACTCCCAATGGGACCCAATTAGGGATCTAAATACCTTTGTGAATCCCAGCCTTAAGAATTTAGGAGCCTCGCTCACTTGTAAAATGGCCCTAAGCTGGTTAGGCAATTTTGAACATATTACCCAGTAGAAATAATTGAAAATTTCAAGAGAATTTCTTCTAGGAATCTTTGTAATGCCAGTTTCCAAATATTCCTTTCAGGCAGCAAAGGTTAGTTTTAAACTAATATTTTAGATGCTCCATACATCTAGACCAGTGTTTCCCAAACTTGGGACACTGCTTGTGAAGGGAAAGCCCCTGGCGGGGCGGGCCGGTTTGTTTACCTGCCGCCTCCGCAGGTTCAGCCGATCGCGGCTCCCACTGGCCGCGGTTCGCTGCTCCCGGCCAATGGGGGCTGCGGGGAGTAGCACGGGCCGAGGGACGTACTGGCCTCTACTTCCCGCAGCCCCCATTCGCTGGGCACAGTGAACCGCGGCCAGTGGGAGCCGCGATCGGCCGAACCTGTAAACCGGTAAACAAACCGGCCCAGCCCTGCAGGGGCTTTCCCTGCACAAGCAGCATCCCAAGTTTGGGAAACACTGATCTAGACAATACACTGAAGTGAATAACAGAGGTGATGGTATCATTCACACTTGAAATTATGATAATACTGTACTTCTCTAGTGCTTTTCATCCAGAGATCTCAAACCATTAATGAGTTAAACCTCAGGATTGTGCTACTAGCCTCCCAACACCCTGTGAAGAGTGTATTATTTTCATTATCATTTTGCAGACAGGAAGATTGAGGCACAGAGAGGTTGAATGACTAGTCCAAAGTCACATAAGGAGCCTGTGGCAGAGTTGAGAATGATGAGTTAAATACAACTGATGTATGATTTGAGATGTAAGGTCTCTTATTTGCCTACAGGTTCAAGTTCTACCAGGAATTTCTTGTGACACCCACTTGACTTTGATGCAGCTGGGCATGGTATCTAAAGGCAGACCTTGTTCCACACTTGTAATACTGGAGCCACATAAAGAAAATGAAGTAAAGTTGTGCAGTGTTGTACAGTTTGGGATTTTTTTTTTTTTTGCATTTTGTAATTTTTTGCAAAGATTTATGTTTGTTACAAGCATTTATCAAACAAGGAAAATTCACCTGTAGTTTTCCTTAGCTCTAGAGGATAAAACTACAATGTGCCTCTTCTATTAAAGGCACTCAAGGCCTGATGAAAAACCCACTGAAGTCAATGGAAAGAATCTCAATGATTTATATGGGCTTTAGATTAGACCCTCAACCAGTGTCAGGTTGCAAAAAAAAAAAGGTGCATTTTCACATAGTTTTTTTCTTTTATTTACTTATTGTTCAAAATAACTCAAGAACAATTTCAAAAGGAATATTTAATGAAAGGGCAAAACATTCTTAGATACTAGGTTAGGTGTCAACCACAAATGCAGTGCATAAGACCATTTATTTCTACAAACATCTATTGTTTCTAAAGACAAGAGTCTGTACTAAAACTTAGGATCAAGCACCAAAAATATTATTTGGTTTTCCTAAGTGGAAAAGTTCATGAAACATAACACATTTAATGATAACAAATTACTCAGTACAAATATTATTCAAAGAGCATCTTTTTAATTAAAAGGATTTAATACATCTACTCTGCTTTCGACAGGAGGAACCCAATCCTGCTCTCATAGAAGTTAGTGTCAAATTTCCCATTGACTTCTGCGAGGAGAATCAGGCCCCAAAGGAGGATCTTGTTGGCTCAGGAAAGTCTAATGAAATCCGCTTCTCTAAGATTTTTGCTGAGTTCTATGGCAAAACAAACAGAAATCAGACTCTGAATAACAAATATGATTGGCATTCTCAGTTTTAAATTGCATGCTAGCATTATGTGATGAAAGATGTTTCTTCACACAAACTAATTCTATGCCACCTGAGAAATAGTATCAGGAAATTGTAAAATTATGTATGTATTACACTACCCGGGGGTTAGTACTACATGACCATTCACCTATTTATTGATTTATTGCCATGTTGTATCTTTTACTAATAGAGTAAGAATATTGATTAAATATTTTAAATCGATGAAAAGTTTAATTTAGTGAAACCTTTAAATTTAATTAGATTATGTGACCATTTCTAGGTTTAGAAAATGAATCTAGAGAGTAAGTCAACAAACATGATTTTAAACATATTGGGCCAAATTCATACCTGATATAATTACATTGATCCCAGTGTTGTCAGTGGATTGATACCAAAGTTGAATTTGACCCACACTGTAGAATACAATGACTAGGGCCCTACCAAATTCATGGCCATGAAAAACACGTCACAGACTGTAAAATCTGGTCATCCCCCCCGTGAAATCTGGTCTTTTGTGTGTTTTTACACTATACTATACAGATTTCACAGGGGAGACTGGTATTTCTCAAATTGGGAGTCCTGACCCAAAAGAGAGTTGTGGGGGAGTGGGGGGCTCTCAAGGTTATTTTAGGAGCGTCGCAGTATTGCCACCCTTACTTTTGCATTGCCTTCAGAGCTTGGCAGCCAGAGAGCAGCAGCTGCTGGCCAGGTGCCCAGATCTGAAGGCATCGCCCCGCCAGGAGCAGCACAAAATTAAGGGTGACCATACCATACCATGCCACTCTTACTTCTGTGCTGCTGCCTTCAGAGCTGTGCAACCAGAAAGTGGTGGCCTCTGACTGAGGGTCCAGCTCAGCAGGCAGCAGCACAGAAGTAAGGGTGGCAATACCACACCAGGCCATCCTTACTTCTGCACTGTTGCTGGCGGGGCAGATCTGCCTTCAGAGCTGGGCTCCCGGCCAGCAGCCACCTTTCTCCGGCTGCCCAGCTCTGAAGGCAGCATCACCAGCAGCAGCAGCACAGAAGTAAGGGTAGTAGTATCACAACCCCCCCTACAATTACTTTGCGGCCTACCCCCCAACTCCTTTTTGGGTCAGGATCCCTACAATTACAACACCATGAAATTTCAGATTTAACCCACTGAAATCATGAAATTTAAATTTATAATTTTAAAAAATCCCATGACTGTGAAATTGACCAAAATGGACCGCGAATTTGATAGAGTCCTAACAATGACACATATACTAACACATATAAACCATTTTCTACTTTTCTTTAATAATCTATGTAGAACATGCTATGGTATATTTGTACAGTAAATATAAAAATTATGCCACAAAAGTTCATAAAGTTCAGTTCAGTTTCTGGTATGTCAGCTGCTTTGATCACAGCAAATTAATATATAAATAAATATACAATATATAATTGTATATTTGCATATATATAAATGTATAATATACAATAAAACAACAAATTATTCTGTGCTTATTCAACGTAACACTGGGCTTATAGGCTATTTTGATGTTACACAAAATCTTTGCTATAATGCAGGTAATTTAAACCTCAGTTCAGCAAAATATATAAGCATGTGCTTAGCTTCAAGTACATGCTTCAATCTCATTGACAAATGGAGCTAAATAAATGCTTACATGCTATGCTGGATTTGGACCGTTAATAGGCATAGACCCTTTTAAAATGTTATTGAATGAATGTAGGTTCATCACAATGAATTTAGGAATAATATGACCTTGGCACTCTGCTTCACTGCATCTGCCACTACACACTGACCCTGACCTTCAATAACTTTTCTATCCCGGTGCTGGTTCATTTAAGCAGTGAGTTAAAATGCTGCTGAAGTGTGTGGTGGTTTTGAGCTGGATTAAAACGTGAATTAGGACAATGAAACCAAGCTCATTTTCAGGCTGACCTTTGGACACTGTCAATCCTGCAGCTATTGGTGGTCCTATTGCTCTGACCCTCTAATGTCAAAAATTAAGTATGTTTTAAGTCCCATTCAGGAGCCCTCCTAACGTAAACCAGAATCACTCTGGAGATTCAAACCATCCCTTGTGTTCTCTGAAATTGGACTGGGCAAAGCACTGGGAGATACACTGTGAAGAACAATTCTGCACTGGACAGAGAGAGACAAAATGACAAGATCTCTTCTATCTGTAATGCTTGTGATTTTCTTATCATGCACATCAAATGTTTTTGCAATGTATTTCATTTATAGGCTATTGTTGCCAAGATTATTTGGGCTTGGGGCAGTGTTATGTGTGTGATTTGTTGCTTGATTTGACTCTCCAGGGAGAACTGGAACCAGGGGAAAGCACAATGAGACTTGAAGGAGGAGCTAGAACACTACACTTACCCATTAAAACCTACCACTCTGTGCCTGATAAGTGATCTCCAATTTCACAGCTAATTTATTCATGCCAGTATTGTATATCATTCAATGGCTCTGTGCCTTCAATCCAGCCTGTTTTACCCTGACTAGCACAGGGCCTCTGAATAGCTTAACAATCGTTAAATTGCTACAAAAGAAAAAGTAATCAAATTATGCAGTTAAGAATGACAAAGTGATCTCTTAGTACAATTACAGTTCTGTAGTATTTATTACTTACAATTTTTTATTGTGGTGGAAACTAATGTAGGGCTCAGTTCTGCATGTCTACTCTGTATAAGAGCTTACACTACATAAGAGATAGGTATTATTAATTACGACGATGATGATTACTATGGTAGCAGTACTTACTTATCCAAGTGGTGCCACTGAGCTTGATGGGACTATTCTGCATGAGTAATGGTTGCAAAGTCTGGCTTTTATCAGTAAATAATTCCGTAGCCTTACTCCAACAGCCACGTTGGAAAACAAAATGTCTATTTTTATTGCTATCTAATGTAGGGACTTGGCACTTACATGGGAGCACAGAGCTGGGTGGGAAATGGTTTACCAGTCCCATTAATATTTTTGAGAGGTTGACATTTTTTCCAATCTTAAATCAGGCAGAAAAGTTAAAAATTTGAAAATATTTGCAATCCAAAAAACTTAATGTTCCATTTCAGGTCAACCTAAACATTCTGTTTTGACCATTTCAAGTGGTGTCATTTCTATTTGAATACTTTTTGACCTTTTTCAGTCTAATAAGCTTAAATATCCAAACAAAAAGTCATTTTGCAGGAAAAAACAGAATTTTTCATTTTGAAAATGTCAAAGAAATATTTTGACAATGTTGAAACATTTTTCTCAACATATTTGGAAGCAGGAAATTCATTAAGCCTGACCCTGTTCTGTGACATAATCAGTGATGAGCTGCCAAAATCTTAACCAGGGGTTCCCTCCTCACCCCACGAGGGAGACATTGCCCATCCCTGCCCCCTGGAACTCCTGCCCCATCCAACCCCCCTGCATTCCTTGATGCCCCCCACAGGACCCCTGCCCCATCCACCCCCCTCCCCGTCCCCTGACTGCCCCCAGAACTGGGCAGGAGGCTCTCGTGAGCCACCCTAGTGGGTGCCCACCCCACCCCTAAGAGCCAGGTGCCGGGTGGCGAGGTGGGGAGTCCCGGTGGTGCTTACCTGGGGCAGCTCCCAGGAAGCATCCGGGAGGTCTCTCTGGCTCCTAGGGGTGGGGAGCATAGCTGGGGGGGAGCAGGAGGAGTGGCCGCTCCCCCACTGATCACATCAAAAGTGGCACCTTAGCGCTGATTCCCTGGGTGCTCCCTGCCCCGCACCCGGCCCCAGCTCACCTCACCTCCGCTCCGCCTCCTCCCCTGAATGCGCCGCCCAGTTCTGCTTCTCTGTCCCCACCTCCAGCTTCCCGCGAATCAGCTGTTCGATGGGAAGCTGGGGAGGGCTGAGAAGCAGGCAGCGGCTTCCCGCTCAGGCCCAGGGAGGCAGAGGTGAGCTGGGACGGGGAGTGGTTCCCATGCATGCCCCCACCCAGGTTACCTGCTGCGGCACGGGCGGCCCTCCTCACGCCCCTCTCCCCCCTCCCCAGCTCACCTCCGCCTCCCTGGCCTGAGCGGGAAGTCGCCACCTGCTTCTCAGCCTGCCCCAACTTCCCGTGCAAACAGCTGATTCGCGGGAAGCCTGGGGGGGTGGAGAAGGAGAGCGGGGCAGCGCGTTCAGGGGAGGAGGCGGAGGCGGAGCGGAGGTGAGCTGGGGCCAGGGGTGGGGCAGGGAGCTGCCGGTGGGTGCTCTGCACCCACCAAATTTTCCCCTTGGGTGCTCAAGGGCTGGAGCACCCATGGAGTCAGCGCCTAAGGCGCCACTTTTGGCTGGTTAAATTTAGAAGCCCTTTTAGAACCGGTTGTCCCTCGCAGAACAACCGGTTCTAAAAGAGCTTCTAAATTTAACAACCAGTTCTAGCGAACAGGAGCAAACCGGCTCCAGCTCACCACTGGACATAATCCCCCTTTATTCCTGGGAATTTTGGCAGACTAATGGGTTTGCAAAGCATGCCTATGCATGTTCCCTCAGGGGCACCAAGGCTTTGCACTGTTCCCAGAAACACAAGGCTGTACCTCAAAGGCACAAATGAGCCTTATTTATTTTTAATTTCTGGTTGGTTGCACAACCACTTATCACTAGTGCTTGTGTTTTAATATCCTCCAATGAAAACATAATGAAATATTTCTCATTAAGTGGCCTAATTCCTATAGAGGACTTTTGGAGCAGTTTGAGGTTTTCTCACTTTTTAATTACATTTCTAGTGAAATCCTATATCAAACATAATTTGCTCTACTCCTCATTAGAAAAAAGTTAGTGTAGGTTAGCCTGCCCTCTAGTGCTTTCTGAAGTCACAGATTTGGCTCATAGATGAAACACTAGAAGAAGTCTTAGAATGCCAGCAACTATAAGTTACCATGGTAGTGATTTTCTAAGATACTATGAGTGGCACTCTGCCATACACCATAATCAGCTTTTAAAGGCATACTTCTGCAGTGTTAGGGTATTGTTTGAAATCTAGACAAGGAAGAATGTGTTTGCTATATGCCATTAAGATCACTGTATGTATTCAGCTGAATTGCACAGTAAGAGCCAGATTTTCATTGTTAGGCACACACATATTTGTGTATGTCTTGATTATGTACACAAATACCAGATGTGCTCCCAACCAGTTGAGTACATGTTCAAACACCTAATTTGCTCCCTATATACCCCATCCTGGCTTTAAAAGGGTTAATGTGGGCCTCAGCATCCAATTAACCCACTCATCTGCACCTCGAGGGTGGATTAGCCCCAATTAAAGATGAGTTCCAACTGGGATAGTACCTGGGTGATTGCTATAATGGGTTGTAGGGAGTAAGTGCACAGTCCCTCTGGGATCAGAAAGACAACGACGGTCTGGATGAAGCCTGGGGATCCTCTCCTGAGTAGCAAAGTCTGGCAAGAGGCTAGGAGAGACACGAAGCAGCCACTGGAGGTGGAAGAAGCTCTGGTGGTGAGCCCTGGTAATAAGGAAGGATCTGGACTTCCAGAGAGAGAGCCCTGGGAGGCATTCAAGTGAGGAACAGAGAAGGATGAAAGGTCAAGACCGTGGAGGGCAGAAGTTGGGTTAAGTTTATACTGCTGGTTTGGGGCTTGGCCTGCTGAAGTAGGAAGAAGTCTATGGAGATGGTAGCAAAGAATCTCAAGAAGTGACACTCGATTGCCTGTCTTAGGATCCCTGGACTGCCTAGGGTAGAAGGCAGAACTGGATTCCCCTACCAATCACTAGTAAGGTGTCCTGAAGGCCCTGAGAAGGAGATAAGGATGGATGAGAGTCCTGAGAGAAGAGTATGAGGACCACTGGGCCCTGAGTTGGGACCAAATACCTTTTGGTAAGGACATTAGATTGTTTTTTTTGGAATTTATGTTACCCCAGAAAGGGTGAGACTAAACATAACCGGACCAAAGGGCTGTCAAAAGAAGAGGCAGACCACCACAAGGTGGAAACAGCCATCAGCAGTGGATGCTAGAAGAATACAGCCAGCCATGCTATGCCCAGCCATGTGGAGGTGCTCCAGGAGTGAGTTCACTTTTGTACACTCCTGTACACACTTGCATCCCTAAGTTAGGCATGCAGAAACATTTGTGCACATCAAACTTTAAAATTATGATAGTAAAAATATAAAATATGGTTCAAGGCAATTATATCTCAACAAAAGGAGAGAGTCCTGGTTTAAGAGCCATCTTAGATTTCCTTCTTTCCCAAGATTTGTGCAGATCATTAGCAATATATTGGTCAGAGACTACATCTGTGAGAAGGGATAAGGATGAACACTCAGATACCAGGTGATGGGAAAATCTAGAGACAGAATGCACACATTACCCTATGTTTTTCTTTAGAGTTAAGTAACTTTAGTCAAAAAAATTCTTTAAAATGGCCTTTTTTTCAAAAAAAAATTTGGGGTGGGCAGGGATTTGCAAACAAACTCTCAGCATTGTTGAAGTGGAGTTGGGAGGCTCCTGTTCAAATCCTTTATCCCCCTCAGGCAGAGGCAGGATTTGAATCTGGGTCTTTCACATCCCAGGCGAGTGTACTATCCACTGGGTTAAAAGTTATAAGATGGGTGGCATCACCACCACCACCTCCTCCAGCCAGATTTTGAATGGGACATGATCCAGCAGGCAGCCTCTGACCAGCCTCGACCAGATTGGGCCCTGCATTCCAGATAGGCAGGTGAATGCCTATCTTCCTCTGGTTTATAGATCCTGCTGATGCTTAGAATAAGGCAGCTGTGTGCATGCCCAGAGGCAGAAATTTAGGTGCTTAGGAAACTTTTACCCTGAGAACTTAGTTGGCACATGAGTTTAGGTGCCTACAGAGTTCAGTGGAAATTTTGTGGCTCACTGTGTTGCCTACACCCCAGACTTAGGATGGAAGTCACAAAAGTGCTTGGGTGCCTAAATCTCAGACTTTACGTGCCTATGTACCTTTATGAATCTCACCCTATGTAGGTAACTCTATATTTAGAGAGTTTTCCTATTAGACTGGAGTTGTCACATAATTATTAAAGAAAATTAGTAACCTATGACAGTGAATCAAGTAGATGAGTCTTTAGTGGAAAAGAATTAATGCTTCTGAGTACTTAAGTAGTGGTAGCTCATGAAAAGGAAATGTACAAGTGCCCCATTTATTTTAAAGTACATTTCAATTTACAGAAGCTGAGATAAAATAGCCCATTGAATGTGGTTCCCATTGTGTTCGAACAGCTACAGCATGACACTCTTTTCTTTTCTTTAGACTTTTACTCCTCTATGTAAGCAGCACAAGCAAAACTCAGACTTCCTTTCAGCTGGGGTTATTTGTACATTGTGATATACTTAACTAGACCTTGCTCTGTGTGTATGCACACCCATTGATCATGTCATCAGTAATCAGTCTCTGAGGAGGAGCACGAAGTCACTAGCATTTAATAACACAGTTATGCAAAACGTTACAGACAGCTGGCAACTCTGAGTTACACAACCCATTCTTTTACCTGTAAATTCCCCTCTCAGAATGGACAGCTGGGGTCCCACAGAACCTTTCTATTTCTTCAATAATTTTACATTCTTCTCCAGTCATGAAGTATAGTGTATTTTTTCCCCAACGAGATTGCTAGCTCTCTAAAATAGACACATGTATCCCTGATTTCTTCCAAACACTGGGGACTGGAAAATATTGACCAGATGGTGATGATGAAAATATTAAAGGCCAGATTCTCAGCTGACTTCAGTGGAGCTCTACCAGCTTACACCAGCTGAGGATCTGTTCATAACAATTTGACTTCTACTGGACCAATGATATGCTGGAAGGGGCTTTTGTTGAGTCCTTGCAGCCCCATGTTAAAATCTTGGCACCAATTTTAAGGAAAATATGATTTACCTGCCTCTGATGGAGTTCTCCATTTCCTTTTATATTATGAGCCCTGGGGATCATAAAAGTACTTGAGGAGCAAGGGATTTTGTTGTTGGATGGATTAAATTGTTTCTTGGAAAACTGGAGAATTGGTCTGAATTCAACAAGATGAAATTCATTAAATATAAGTACAAAGTATTTCACAACTACAAAATGGAGAATAACTGGCTAGGCAGTAGTACTGCTAAAAAGGATCTGGGGCTTATAGTGGATCACAAATGAGTAAAAACGTGATGCAGTTGGGAAAAAGACTATATCATTCTGGGGCATATTAACAGGAGTGTTGTATATAAGACAAGGAAGGTAATTGTCCCACTCTGCTCAACACTGGTGAAGCCTCGGCTGAAGCACTGTGTTCAATTCTGGGCACCACACCTTAGGAAAGATGTGGATAAACTAGAGAGAGTCCAGAGGAAAGCCACCAGAATGAACAAAGGTTTACAAAGCCTGATCTATGAGGAAATGTTTAAAAAACAACAACAACAAAAAACACTGGGCATGTTTAATCTTGAGGAAAAATGAATGGGGACCTGATAACGGTTTTCAAATATGTTAAGAGCCGTTATAAAGAGGACAATGATCAATTGTTCTCCATGTCAACTGAAGGTAGGGCAAGAAGTAAGGGTTTTAACTATAAGAATAGTTAAGCTCTGGAATAGACTTCCAAGGGATGTTGTGGAATTCCTGTCACTGGAGGTTTTTAAGAACAGGTTGGACAAACACCTGTCAGGGATGGTCTAGGTTCACTTGGTCCTGCCTCAACACAGGGGACTGGACTTGATGACCCCTCAAGCTTCCTTCCAGTCCTACGTTTCTATGATTCGATGAAATGGCAGAACAAACAAATATGGTGGAAGACATCCCTGCACCTCTCCTGTGAAGTCCTTCATCTATCCTCATTTCACATGAGCTCTGGGACCTTCCCACCTCACAGGGTCCTAGAGCCCAGGTGCCAGCCCAAGCCCAAATGTTTCCACTACAATTAAACAGCCCTTAGCCTGAGCTCATGAGCCCAAGTCAGCTGGCAAAAGTTAGCCACTGGTTTTTAATCACAATGTATATATACTCTATAAGTGTCTGTCAAATGATAGTACAAGTTAAGGGTTTCAACTAATGTTCTAGTTTGCACCTGTGTTTAACTAATCCAGAGATTGATTATATATAGAAAAGATTTTGCTAGTGACAAAAGTGCTGACTTCTAAGTTACTTATAATGTTGTATTGCTCTCCATGCTCCTTGAAATATTTCTTCTGTGATTACAAATAAAAGATAGCCTTTTGAATTTCCTTAATAAATGCTTGTTTTGTGTTTCTTCACAACTTTACATTACAACTAGGTAGTAACTGTTCATATATAGGTTATGTTCTCTTCCACTGTGATTGGCTGATGATGAAGGCAAAGGGATTTTTGTTTGTTTTTCTTGCTAAATCAGTTGAGTCAGGAGAGAATGCAAAATTAGAAAGTTCAAACTCAAACTTTTAAAGAACAGAAAGTTCTAGTTAATTTAATTCTTTCATGCCTTTAAAGTTGACAGCATCATTAGAAAAGTGTTGGATACAATAAAGCATGATACAATAAAGCATGAGCTCTTTAAGGAAATGTTTGTGCCAATATGACATGCTAAAATTAAAGATCTTATTGTTCCATCAAACCACAAACCTGGAATCTAAAGATCATGATAACTCATTGAAATATAGAGATCCGGATCCCCAGGTGCTTATAAATCAGTGTAGTCCCACTGATTTAATCCACACTGCTTAACAAGGATAAGGCTTCATTTATTTAATAGAGAATTGATTACTGACAGTAAGAAAGATGATAGAAAAGGGAAGGCAACTGCATGAACTAATGCATACTATGGAACTTTTAGTGCATGTCAGCAGGGTCCAGTTAGTGCACAACATCATGATGGGCAGGAGAATTTAAACCCCTCTAGTGAGAATTAAAGCACAGTGTGGACATGCTCCAATGGCTTAAGAACACAAGTCCCTCTATATGGGGATTGTCATATCCATTTTTGAAAATCCAACCTTAAATATATTGTAGCCATTTATTATTATTATTAGCCAAATTTAATCAGTGAATGTCTTACATATTTTGAGAAAAAGCATGACCATCCCTTGGGGGCATGGGGTATTATAAGTATTTCTTCCAGCAATTAAAAGGATAGCATGAGAGACTACTGAAGATACTAGAGTTATTTATCTTATGGGCAATGAACCATTGTATGCCCCTAGAATTGGTTCTGACCATAACACACTGAATAAAATCTTTGAGTGATTGAGTTCATTACCACGTATCCAAGATTGAGTCATTTTCCTTCATCATAAAAACTATTTAGAATTTTCCCTCTTTATTATAATTTTACTATTGACTTTATGTTATTATAATATTTTAATGGCTGATTTTCATTGGAGCTGCTAGTACCAGAAATTAAGAATCTTGTGGAAGATAATATAGTACCACAACGGGTAGTGCCAGTGAAAACAGACTATAGTTGCTGTACATCAGAAATTCTGAACACAGCAAACGGTGCACAGTTTAGAGTTGACACAACGGGGAGCACAGGTTCATAGCTGCTTAGAATCTCAACAAAAGGTTCAGATTCAGATGATGAACTTCCACCTTCAAATCCTTTAAAGAAAACTTCGTACTTCAAAGTTGCACCTAGCGGTCTTGTTCAGAAAGGAAGTATTTCTTTATACTGAGAATAACACAGGATGAAATTCACCCAGGACAGAGGAACTCCACATTTCCATTGCATCACTTACAACCCTTGCCCTTTACATTTCCTTTTGCCATGCAGGAATGGTCTGTCTGTTTTAAAGAAACTCTGTGTTATTCAATGGGATTCACCTTACAGCACAGGAAGAATTTTAAGCCCTTTATTAAGGACCTGAAATAAATGGCAGTTTTGCTATTGATTTTGTGGAAACAGGAATGGGCCCTAAAGGTATGTAAGAGATGTGTAGGGACACATGTGTATAGGGGCCAATTTTACCCTTTGTGAGTTAGATAGCTTGTGCAATAAAAGATGTAGTAAACTCTTTCTCAGAATAAATACAACCTTACAGTACCCCATCTGGCATTGTTGAGCCATCTGGTAATCCATAGTAGCCAACTGAAATATTTGCACATCTACGTGAAATAAAATTGCTAATGGCCATACATTTCATGTCATGTGAATTTTATTAGTGTTTAATCCAGAGACAAAGTAAAAACAAGAGACTGAGTAGCACATTGAGCTGCTAAGTGAATCCCATTTCAAGCAGTTTCCAGCCAGTCACTGAGTGGTATCTTATGGAATAATTGCTTTTATGTAGCTTGAAGCTGCAGAGAGATGTCGATCAGTTTGGGAGGATGAGAGCCTCTCAGACAGGCTCTCCTTCCCCACTAGATGAATAACTGTGATTCATATGGCACTGAATTTAAGGACGAGCACACAATAATGTCAATAATTTCACAAGACAGACTTACGGTGAGGAAGCTTTTTATCCCATCATTTTGGAGAACTCAGAGGTTGGAAAGGAAACATCCTGATAGGTCTTCATCTTTACAATGGTGTCACCAGCCAAATTACAGTTTTAGTGAAAAGCTCACAGCGGGACTTAACCAAACTAAGCATTCATATACTCCCTGTCAAATCTCCTGCATTGGCCAATGAATAGAAGCGAGTCCTATTAGATAGCCTTGCTCTGAGGAACATTAACCGTACACAGGATATGGTTCTCCTGTCTAACCAACAGAAGGCGCTAATCAGACAGCCAGCAAGATCCCATATCTGCAGAAGAACACATGGAGGCTACTTGAATGTATTCATTGGAGTCTCCTGAACATTCCGTCTTGCTAAATGCCATATAAGGAAACAGAAGCAGCAACCAGATCTGCATTGGTGGATGGGCAATTCAGAAGGCTTGATGTAGAATTTTGCAGCAACCAAACATTTAGAGGTTGGCATCCTGGACTATATTCAGGAAGAGCAACTGCATAGCCATCAGGCCCACAGAGCTTTCACGGCACTGGTGAGTGACATTATTACATATGATGTCATTTTATGTAATAACAATATTTATAGGAATAAAATGATCATCTTACATTTATTAAAAGGAAGGAAATCCACATACCAAGTGTCACTACTGTATCATCAGTACAGGATCTGAGACAAAGCAACACAAACATAAAAATTCACATATAATCATGACAGCACACCACAAATTTCCACAATACCCTCTGGCTCATCTTTACTAATATTGCACTACTGGTGGCTCAAATTTAATTCTTAATTGTGAACTTCCTTGTCCTCTCAATTTGTCTCAGACACTTGTTTTTATGAAAAGATAATTAAATTTATTTGACCTGTACTCCAGGTCACTTACTTATTGGCTTGAACACCAATGGCTTGGGAAAAATCCAACCATTCTGTAGAATCTTGGATTTGCAGTCAAGTTTCACAAAAAACACAATAGCCAACCTAACAAAAAAACACATGTAAAAGGGGGCAAATCAAAGGGCCAGCAGCAAGTGCAAATGTCCCCTCTAATAGAAGGGAGCTCTTGAAGACTCCAAAAAAAATCAGCCCAGCCTGTTGTTTGTCTGAAGTGTATATGTGGTAGTAAATTGGTTGACTAATTGATATTTCCAGGGTCTTATGAGATGGTGTTCAGCATCATAGTTTGTAAGCTTCTGGTGTAGCCATTCGGTGCCAGCTTTGGTGCTCAGCCTTCTCTACCTCTATTTTATGTGCCTTCCTCTGAAAGTCTGGCCAATTTAAGTATAAGTAGGTTGTACAAACTATTAAGTCCAGATTCATTATCTTAAGATTAGAGATGGCTCTCTTTGGAAGTGATAGTACTTAAGGAATTGTGTGTGTCTGGCCAAAGTAGTTTCTGGGCTCTGGGTAGTCCTGGATTCTATTATTCATATATTAGCAAAGGTTTTTTGCTTTGTTTGGTGTGACAACAGATAGGATGACTGGGTGACAATGGGGAGTAGCAGAATGACACGGAGTTAGTAAAAGAGTGTTTGTTTGAATCTGTGGGATGTTGTACTTCCTCTGTAGCAGTCCAGAGAAAGATATTCAGTGTTAAACCTAAGACAGGTCTTTAGTAGTCTACCCATTGATGTTTGAATGCTCTGCTGTTTTGGAGTAAGTAAGTGACATTGGGATGACCTAGATGCTGAAGTCAGTTTAGTTTAATATTTTAGATTATTTGGGGTCAAAGATTTAGTCACCTAATTCCCTTCCCCTCACCATTTCAGACTGAAGCTAGCAGAGCTGAATGAAACTGTAATTTCCTGCTGCAGGAGTTCATGCAGATAGTTGCTTCTGTTTCCATTTGCCCTTGGGTCACATCTTCCAAGATTTGCTTCAAGTTTTGAGTTCAGAAAAAAATTAAATGTTAGACTGTAACTCAGTTGAAACCATTGACTTTCACTTGTTTCATAAGAAAACAATGTGTAAACTAAGACTTTCTGATGATTTTGATACAGAACCATAAGTCAACCCAGGTTTTTTCAGAATTGGTCTCAGGTATGCTCAAAATTTCATGAACCTTAGTAAATGTTTTGATTAAGCTGGTCTGAGGTTTGAGCTTGTAACAAAACCCAGTCCTAACTTACAGACAGCCCCCCCAACCTGAAGCAAATACTCACTAGCAACCACACAACACAAAACAAAAACACTAACCCAGGAATCTATCCTTGCAACAAAGTCTGATGCCAACTCTGTCCACATATCTATTCAAGTGACCCATCATAGGACCTAATCACATCAGCCACGCCATCAGGGGCTCATTCACCTGCACATCTACCAATGTGTTAATGCCATCAATGTCCCTCTGCCATGTACATTGGCCAAACCAGACGGTCTCTACGCAAAAGAATAAATGGACACAAATCTGACATCAGGAATCATAACATTCAAAAACCAGTAGGAGAACACTTCAGCCTCTCTGGTCACTCAGTAACAGACTTAAAGGTGGCAATTTTGCAACAGAAAAACTTCAAAAACAGACTCCAGCGAGAAACTGCTGAACTTGAATTGATTTGCAAACTAGATATCATTAACTCAAGCTTGAATAGAGACTAGGAGTGGCTGGGTCATTACACTAATTTAATCTATTTCCCCATGTTAAGCATCCTCACACCTCTTGTCAACTGTCTAAATGGGCCATCTTGATTATCACTACAAAACTTTTTTTTCTCTTGCTGATAATAGCTCATCTTAATTAATTAGCTTCTTAGAGTTGGTCTGGCAACTTCCACCTTTTCGTATTTTCTGTATATTATACTGTATATTATATATATTCTGTATTATATATATTCTCTTACTATATGTTCCATTCTATGCATCTGATGAAGTGGGCTGTAGCCCATGAAAGTTTATGCTCAAATAAATTTGTTAGTCTCTAAGGTGCCATAAGTACTCCTGTTCTTTTTGCAGATACAGACTAATATGACTGCTACTCTGAAACCTAAAACTAGCCTAGTTTGTGTGATTTCAGATCCCACTGCAAACATCTCAGAAAATGCTTTTGAATGGTATTTATTTCCCTGTCACTTTTGTGGGAAACAAATTCTGTCATGTTCTAAAAGCATCATTAAAAATTAGTTAATTTGTACATTTAAAGCCATATTCCCAAAGTTAAATACCACAAATGTGTGACCATATGCATGCACAAACACTTGCTGTACATGTCCACAGTAGGTATTCGCATTCTTAAATGTATGCATGCAATCTTTGCCTTACTGAAAATCTGGTCAGTCTCTACTTAATCATTTTACTTTTCTTTCCTCTGGTGGCTCCATCTTATTTATTTTTTCAAGAAAATTAACAGAAAGGGTTGCAAATTTAGAAAAAGATATGTTCTTCAGTTTCAGTGATTGGTACAAGAGGGGCTTGGGGCATTCTGCTATGATAGGGTTAGATGTAGGTTTACTTGATCATATTTTATTTATGTTTGATGTTTATATGATATTGCACTGCAGGAGAATGTATTTATCACACAACATTTATTAGAGAGGAGAAAACTCAACAAATATAAATGCTTTAGCAGGCACAGGCTTTCACAGGAGAGCAGTAAATTATAACTGAAGTTGATTAAGAGGTAATTTGCTAAACCTGTTTACCTTAACCTTTGCTGCTACAGTTGTTTTTAATAGAAGCAGATAGTCATTAGATTGTGCCTGAGACACAAATTATGTAGCACAAGCCACTTCTCACTGTCCACTTTTCATCTATTATTCAAGGAAGAGGTAGAAAGGTCAGGATCAAACTGCTAATGTATAATTCTCCAGAGATGGAAGACAAAAAAAGCCATAAAATACAGTAGTTTATTTTTCAGTAAGATGGGGGGGAGTCAAAAGAACACATGTCTACAACCCTGGAAGGGTTTTTGCAATAATTCGACTACCTACCAATAGATCTGAGGTTCATATGAACTCATGAGGCATTTCAGGGAGACAAGGAAGGTTAGTTACTGCACGTTGGTGAAATAGATGTATTTGCATTGGGAGCAGAGCTGGGTTAAAAATATATTAATCAAATATTATTCAGCCAGCTCTAATTAAGAGGATGAAATCCTCTCTGCAGTTAGCCACATGGTGGAGGGGGCGGGCATTGGCGCTGAGCTGTTCTCGTTTGGCTAGCAGGGATCTTCCCTGATACCAGCCATGCGGTGGTGTGAGGGTAAATCATCATCATAGAGAATTGGATCGGGGGGGTTAGTTTGGTTTCTGCTGCTGCACGTTAACAGGAAAACCTCAGCACTAAATGGCCAACTCAACGTTCTTTGCTTGGTGTAGGAGAGGAGGGCGCTGCTGTTATGAAGG
Source organism: Dermochelys coriacea (assembly GCF_009764565.3). NCBI lineage: Eukaryota > Metazoa > Chordata > Testudines > Dermochelyidae > Dermochelys > Dermochelys coriacea. The sequence goes on along the minus strand of NC_050072.1, from coordinate 53,459,116 downwards.
TTGCAGAAGCCAAAAGACTCTGGCTTACCATGGCCTTCTGCAAGCCGAATTTTGTTGCCTGGCACTGTGTGTGATATCTCTAACACCAAAGACACAAAAAGAAAAGGAGTACTTGTGGCACCTTAGAGACTAACAAATTTATTAGAGCATAAGCTTTCGTGAGCTACAGCTCACAGGCACTCAATATAAGATGCAAAACGCGACCTTGTACCAAAATCATTCATTGCCTTGGTTTTCTTTCAGCCTGATTCTCCAGTTAAGCCACAGTTTTATTTTCATGGAATCACAATGCATTACTTTGCAACAAACCGTAACATCACAAATTATGTGTCATAGGATCAGGTCATCCCTCAGACGCAGTAGAGAAATAGCTACTGAAAGTAATCTCCTATTTAAAGTCAATGGCAGATTAGCCAGAGGATTCATGTGGTGCCACTGGCTTCAGTTACTGAATCCTAGGTAGGTGTAGTGGCCCATGTCTCTGACAGATGAACTGGCCACTATGACTTGCACATATACTGCAGGACAAGAAGATGGACTGCAAGTGACCAGCTCTTTTGTAAACACTAGTTGTCCTGGTAATTAACAAGATTTGTAAAAAAAATTCTGAATAAGCCTGTGAACTATAAATGGATTTCATTTTAGCTTGATAGTGCTGACAGTTTTCATTCTACTTAAATAATAAATCACAATAATCTGAAAAAACTGAACCTAACTCTCTGGTTTTGGCATTGGGGGTGATTCTAATGGACTGGAAATGGACAGCTATGGTGAGCCAGTTGCACAAGCAAGCACAGACAGTTGTAATGTACGTGTACCTGTATCAGCTGACCTGCCTGTGACCCAGGGGTGATTTACCCAAATAACATAAGAACGGCCATACTGGGTCAGACCAAAGGTCCATCTAGCCCAGTATCCTGTCTTCTGACAGTGGCCAATGCCAGGTGAACAGAACAGGTAATCATCAAGTGATCCATGCCCTATCGCCCATTCCCAGCTTCTGGCAAACAGAGGCTGGGACACCATCCCTGTCCATCCTGGCTAATAGCCATTGATGGACCTATCCTCCATGAATTTGAACCCTATTATAGTCTCAGCCTTCACAGCATCCTCTGGCAAGGAGTTCCACAGGTTGACTGTGCGTAGTGTGGAAAAAATACTTCCTTTTGTTTGTTTTAAACCTGCTGCCTATTAATTTCATTTGGTGGCCCCCAGTTCTTGTGTTATGAGAAGTAGTAAACAACATTTCCTTATCTACTTTCTCTATACCAGTCATGATTTTATAGACCTCTATCATATCCCCCCAGAGTCATCTGTTTTCCAAGTTGAAAAGTCTCAGTCTTATTAATCTCTCCTCATATGGAAGCTGTTCCATACCCCTAATCATTTGTGTTGTCCTTCTCTGAACCTTTTTCAAGTCCAATATATCTTTTTTGAGATGGGGCAACCACATCTGCATGCAGAATTCAATATGTGGGTGTACCATGGATTTATACAGAGGCAATATATTTTCTGTCTTCTTATTTATTCCTTTTTTAATGATTCCCAACATTCTGTTCACTTTTTTGACTGCTGCTGCACATTGAGTGGATGTTTTCATAGAACAATCCACAATGACTACAAGATCTTTCTTGAATGGTAACAGCTAATTTAGACCCCATCATTGTTTATGTATAGTTGGGATTATGTTTTCCAATGTGCATTACTTTGCATTTATCAACATTGAATTTCATCTGCCATTTTGTTGCCCAGTCACCCAGTTATGAGAGATCCTTCTGTAGCTCTTCACAGTCTGCCTGGGACTTAACTATCTTGAGTAGTTTTGTATCATCTGCAAATTTTGCCACGTCACTGTTTACGCCTTTTTCCAAATCATTTATCAATATGTTAAATAGGACTGGGCCCAGTACAGACCCCTGGGAGACACCACTATTTACCTCTCTCCATTCTGAAAACTGACCATTTATTCCTACCCTTTGTTTCCTATATTTTAACCAGTTATCAATCCATGAGAGAACCTTCCCTCTTATCCCATGACTGCTTATTTTGCTTAAGAGATTGTAAGGCATGATTTCCCTTCACAAAAACCATGTTGACTATTCCCCAACAAATTATGTTCATCTATGTGTCTGACAATTTTGTTCTTTACTATAGTTTCAACCAGTTTGCCAGGTACTGAAATCAGGTTTACTGACCTGTAATTGCTAGGGACTGCTCTGGAGCCCTTTTAAAAAATTGGTGTCACATTAGCTATCCTCCAGTCATTTGGTACAGAAGCTGATTTAAATGATAGGTTACAGAGGACAGTTAGTAGTCCTGCAATTTCACATTTGAGTTACTTCAGAACTCTTGACTGAATACCATCTGGTCTTGGGGTTTTCTGTCTAGTTTATCAGTTTGTTCCAAAACCACCTCTAATGACACCTCAATCTGAGACAGTTGCTCAGATTTGTAACCTAAAAATAATGGCTCAGATTTGGGAATCTCCCTCAGATCCTCAACCATGAAGACCAATGCAAAGAATTCATTTAGTTTCTCCACAATGGCCTTATCGTCCTTGAGTGCTCCTTTATCATCTTGATTGTCCAGTGGCCACACTGGTTGTTTAGCAGGCTTCCTGCTTCTGATGTACTTTAAAAATGTTTTGCTATTACTTTTTAAGTCTTTGGCTAGCTGTTCTTCAAATTCTTTTTTGGCCTTCCTAATTATATTTTTACACTTCATTTGCCAGAGTTAATGCTCCTTTCTATTTTCCTCATTAGTATTTAACTTCCACTTTTTAAAGGATGCCTTTTTGCCTCTCACTGCTTCTTTTACTTTGTTGTTTAGTCACAGTGGCTCTTTTTTGGTTCTCTTACTATGTTTTTTAATTTGGAGTATACATTTAAGTTGAGCCTCTATTATGGGGTCTTTAAAAAGTTTCCATGCAGCTTGCAGGAATTTTACTTTTCGTGCTGTACCTTTTAATTTCTGTTTAACTAACCTCCTCATTTTTGTGTAGTTCCCCTTTCTGAAATTAAATGCTACAGTGTTGGGCTACTGTGGTGTTTTCCCTGCCACAGGGATGTTAAATTTAATTATATTATGGTCACTATTACCAAGCGGTCAAGCTATTCATTGGACCTGATTCTGTGCTCCACTTAGGACTAAATCAAGAATTGCCTCTCCTCTTGTGAGTTCCAGGACTAGCTGCTCCAAGAAGCAGCCATTTAAGGTGTCAAGAAACTTTGTCTGCATTGCTTCTTGAGATGATATATATCCAGTCAATATGGGGATAGTTGAAATCCCCCATTTTTATTGAGTTTTTTTATTTTAAGAGTCTCTCTAATCTCCCTGAGCATTTCACAGTCACTGTCACCATCCTGGTCAGGTGGTCTGTAATATATCCTTACTGCTATATTCTTATTATTCAAGCATGGAATTACTATCCATAGAGATTCTATGGTACAGTTTAGTTCATTTAAGATTTTTACTTCATTTGATTCTACACTTTCTTTCACATATATGCTACCCCCACCCTTCCCCAGCACGACTGTTCTGTCCTTCCAATATATTTTGTACCCTGGTATTACTGTGTCCCATTGATTAGCCTCATTCCATCAAGTTTCTGTGATGCCTATTATATCAATATCCTCATTTAATATGAGGCACTCTAGTTCATCCATCTTATTATTTAGACTTCTAGCATTGATACATAAGCACTTTAAAAACTTTTTGTGCTGCCTGCCATTACATGATGTCATTGAATGGGACTTCTTTTCATTTGACTGTTTCTCATCAGATCCTACTTGTATTTTATCATCTTCCATCCTCTCCTTCTTATTAGAACATAGGGAATCTGCATTTATAGATCCTTCCCTAAGGGATGCCTGAACCACGTGCTCCTCTGCACCTGTCAGCTTTCCCCCAGACCATAGTTTAAAAACTGTTCTACGACCTTTTTAATTTTAAGTGCCAGCAATCTGGTTCCATTTTGGTTTAGGTGGAGCCCATCCTTCTTGTATAGGCTCCCCCTTTCCCAAAAATTTCCCCGGTTCCTAATAAATCTAAACCCCTCCTCCCTACACCATCGTCTCAGCCACGCATTGAGACCTTGCAGTTCTGCCTGTCTAACTGGCCCTGCGCATGGAACTGGAATGCTACTATGGAGCATTTCAGAAAATGCTACCATGGAGATCCTGGACTTCAATCTCTTACTTAGCAACCTAAATTTGACCTCCAGGACCTCTCTCCTCTCCTTCCCTATGTCATTGTTACCTACATGTGCCACAACCACCAGCTCCTCCCCAGCACTACACATAAGCCTACCTAGATGTCTCAAGATCCGCAACTTTCGCACCAGGCAAGCAAATCACCATGCAGTTCTCCTGGTCATCGCAAACCCAGCTAGCTATGTTTCTATGGGGGGGTCAGATTGCTGCGTGCCATCATAAAAGCGGGGGAGGGATAGCTCAGTGGTTTGAGCATTGGCCTGCTAAACCAGGGTTGTGAGTTCAATCCATGAGGGGGCCATTTAGGGATCGGGACAAAAATTGGGGATTGGTCTGAGCAGAGAGTTGGACTAGATGACCTCCTGAGGTCCCTTCCAACCCTGATATTCTATTATTCTATGATTCTAATGATCGAATCGCCCAAAACTACCTGTCTCTTCCTAATAACTGGAGTGTGAGAGGATACCACAACATGCATCATCTGGAAGGAGGGTCCCAACTATGGGATCATTTCCCTCTGCTCCAATTAGATGTTCTCCTTCTTGAGATTTCCTTCTTGAAATTTCAACAAGGTTACAGTGTTCAGATCCAGAATTTTGTTCAGCCCCACAATACAATTGGGGCCAGCAGTAAAGCTTAGATCTAGATATTAAAGTCACTAAATCTCAGAGGTAGTGAAGCCAGGTTTCACCTCTAATTTAATTAAAAAGAAAAGGAGTACTTGTGGCACCTTAGAGACTAACAAATTTATTAGAGCATAAGCTTTCGTGAGCTACAGCTCACTTCATCGGATGCATTTGGTGGAAAAAACAGAGGAGAGATTTATATACACACACACAGAGAACATGAAACAATGGGTTTATCATACACACTGTAAGGAGAGTGATCACTTAAGATAAGCCATCACCAGCAGCAGGGGGGGAAAGGAGGAAAACCTTTCATGGTGACAAGCAAGGTAGGCTAATTCCAGCAGTTAACAAGAATATCAGAGGAACAGTGGGGGGTGGGGTGGGAGGGAGAAATACCATGGGGAAATAGTTTTACTTTGTGTAATGACTCATCCATTCCCAGTCTCTATTCAAGCCTAAGTTAATTGTATCCAGTTTGCAAATTAATTCCAATTCAGCAGTCTCTCATTGGAGTCTGTTTTTGAAGCTTTTTTGTTGAAGTATAGCCACTCTTAGGTCTGTGATCGAGTGACCAGAGAGATTGAAGTGTTCTCCAATTGGTTTTTGAATGTTATAATTCTTGACGTCTGATTTGTGTCCATTCATTCTTTTACATAGAGACTGTCCAGTTTGGCCAATGTACATGGCAGAGGAGCATTGCTGGCACATGATGGCATATATCACATTGGTAGATGCGCAGGTGAACGAGCCTCTGATAGTGTGGCTGATGTGATTAGGCCCTATGATGGTATCCCCTGAATAGATATGTGGACAGAGTTGGCAACGGGCTTTGTTGCAAGGATAGGTTCCTGGGTTAGTGGTTCTGTTGTGTGGTGTGTGGTTGCTGGTGAGTATTTGCTTCAGATTGGGGGGCTGTCTGTAAGCAAGGACTGGTCTGTCTCCCAAGATCTGTGAGAGTGATGGCTCGTCCTTCAGGATAGGTTGTAGATCCTTGATGATGCGTTGGAGAGGTTTTAGTTGGGGGCTGAAGGTGATGGCTAGTGGCGTTCTGTTGTTATCTTTGTTGGACCTGTCCTGTAGTAGGTGACTTCTGGGTACTCTTCTGGCTCTATCAATCTGTTTCTTCACTTCAGCAGGTGGGTATTGTAGTTGTAGGAATGCATGATAGAGATCTTGTAGGTGTTTGTCTCTGTCTGAGGGGTTGGAGCAAATGCGGTTATATCGTAGCGCTTGGCTGTAGACAATGGATCGAGTGGTATGATCTGGATGAAAGCTAGAGGCATGTAGGTAGGAATAGCGGTCAGTAGGTTTCCGATATAGGGTGGTGTTTATGTGACCATCGCTTATTAGCACCGTAGTGTCCAGGAAGTGGATCTCTTGTGTGGACTGGTCCAGGCTGAGGTTGATGGTGGGATGGAAATTGTTGAAATCATGGTGGAATTCCTCAAGAGCTTCTTTTCCATGGGTCCAGATGATGAAGATGTCATCAATGTAGCACAAGTAGAGTAGGGGCATTAGGGGACGAGAGCTGAGGAAGCGTTGTTCTAAGTCAGCCATAAAAATGTTGGCATACTGTGGGGCCATGCGAGTACCCATCGCAGTGCCGCTGATTTGATTACCCAGAAGTCACCTACTACAGGACAGGTCCAACAAAGAAAACAACAGAACGCCACTAGCCATCACCTTCAGCCCCCAACTAAAACCTCTCCAACGCATCATCAAGGATCTACAACCTATCCTGAAGGACGAGCCATCACTCTCACAGATCTTGGGAGACAGACCAGTCCTTGCTTACAGACAGCCCCCCAATCTGAAGCAAATACTCACCAGCAACCACACACCACACAACAGAACCACTAACCCAGGAACCTATCCTTGCAACAAAGCCCGTTGCCAACTCTGTCCACATATCTATTCAGGGGATACCATCATAGGGCCTAATCACATCAGCCACACTATCAGAGGCTCATTCACCTGCGCATCTACCAATGTGATATATGCCATCATGTGCCAGCAATGCCCCTCTGCCATGTACATTGGCCAAACTGGACAGTCTCTACGTAAAAGAATGAATGGACACAAATCAGACGTCAAGAATTATAACATTCAAAAACCAGTTGGAGAACACTTCAATCTCTCTGGTCACTCGATCACAGACCTGAGAGTGGCTATACTTCAACAAAAAAGCTTCAAAAACAGACTCCAACGAGAGATTGCTGAATTGGAATTAATTTGCAAACTGGATACAATTAACTTAGGCTTGAATAGAGACTGGGAATGGATGAGTCATTACACAAAGTAAAACTATTTCCCCATGGTATTTCTCCCTCCCACCCCGCCCCCCACTGTTCCTCTGATATTCTTGTTAACTGCTGGAATTAGCCTACTTTGCTTGTCACCATGAAAGGTTTTCCTCCTTTCCCCCCCCTGCTGCTGGTGATGGCTTATCTTAAGTGATCACTCTCCTTACAGTGTGTATGATAAACCCATTGTTTCATGTTCTCTGTGTGTGTGTATATAAATCTCTCCTCTGTTTTTTCCACCAAATGCATCCGATGAAGTGAGCTGTAGCTCACGAAAGCTTATGCTCTAATAAATTTGTTAGTCTCTAAGGTGCCACAAGTACTCCTTTTCTTTTTGCGAATACAGACTAACACGGCTGCTACTCTGAAACCTCTAATTTAATTAAATCACTGTGGAGAAATCTTCAGGGTGGGGGGGAAATAGCTATTTAAAGCGCTATTTTACTTTATGTTTACTATTCTCTCCCTCCCTGGTTTCATGCTGAGATAAAACCACAAATATTTGTCAATGTTCAGGATTCATTGCTTTTCATCCCAAACCTAACAGGAGTGAAAGCTGAGCAGTGAACTTGCAAGGTTTTTCAAATCATCTTAGAGATCACTTGTCTACATTTCCTGCAAGCAGCTCCTTAAAGATAATGTTTCTGAAAACCAGAGCTGGCGGAGTAATTCAGAAAGTTATTCCTCATTCCAAGAGCAGGTAGCACAGCTCCATAATAACCCCAGTGCATATCCCTCCCAGTTTACTGCCTCTTTCTCCAGGCCCCTTTCAGACTATGGACACTTCACATTTCCTCTCACTTCTTCCAGTTCCTCCCTGCCACAGGTAGATCCAATCTCATGAAAATATTCTTTGCTGCCAACAATTTCCAGAGGAATAGAGCCACCATAGTGGTTCTTATGCCCCACCCTCACCCTACACACACACCCTTATCCCAACAAGCTGTGCCCAAAAGAGGACATGGTGGGTTACCCTACACCCGGGTCACCTCCAGCTGCCATAACAGTCCCAAGGGGCAGAAGGTAGCTGCATGTAATACGTTAGAGTAACGCTGAGAATGCTTTAACTTGAACCAGAGACCCAGGGAAGCATGGTTTGAAGCACAGTTTGGCTGGACTACGGCCTCTGAGCCACTGGCATCATTCAAACTTCTTGGGGAATAAGTTAGCAAACAATTTGACCGAGTAAAGCTGCAGACTATATTTGCAGTTTCCTTTTTGCTGAGGCTCTTCTGCATGTACCCAGACCAAACACGAGTAACAGATCTCACTTCCTCATCAATTAGAAACAGTCTGCCCATCAGTTTGCCCTCCCCACAAAGGGAATGGAGTTTCAGAGAAAGCCTGTTAAATGTATTCATTCTCTTGCTGCTCTGCTGGTTTTAGAGAAAACAGCTTCCAGTCATTATCAATAAAAGAGTGAGTTTAGATTCTTTCTACAATACATGTTGTCTCCACTAGTATAGTCCGTTTATCAAATGTTCTGATTTAATCTTAGGCTGCAGCATGTTTCTTTCAATAGTTACCTGTTTATAATAATTTACAGTGAATAAACAGCAGTCCTGTTCCAATAGTAAAACAAACAGAACAGAACCATTTTTCTTTCAGTGAAACTCATCTCAGGAAGAGCTAGTCTGGGCTTTTCTGACTCATTAAGTTTATGAAATATGTTGCCTATTTGTTTACATACATTCCCGATGGACAGTAAAGTTTAAAGTATAAAACAACTGTTTTATATTATTTATGATAGTAAAAACCAAATAAAATACTTACATGATAGACAAACTCCTTCAGCTCTAGGCTTCACCAAATCCAGCTTCTCAAATCCAGCTTCCTCCCTCTCCACTCCACTAAAAATGCTCTCACTAAGGTACCCAATGACCTCTTTCTGGCCAGGGCCTCTATACTCATCCTTCTTGTTCTCTCCTTGGCCTTTGACACTATCAAACATTCCCTCTTTTTTAAAGTCTTGTCCTCCACTGACTTTTGCGACTCTGTCCTTTCATGGTTTTCCTCTGACCTCTCCAACTGCATCTCCTGGTGGATGTCCAGCCAGCAGCTTAAGCTCAATATGGCCAGAACTGAGTTTTGATCTCCCCCTCAAACTTTTTCATCTTTCTTGATTACTTAGACACAGTGGATAACACCATCATCTTCCCACTCACCCAGGACTATAATCTAGGCGTCATCTTCAATTTATCCCTCTCTCTAGATCCACATGGCCAGGTCATGTCCTAGTCTTGCCACTTCTACCTTCACAACATTTCTGAGATTCACCCGTTCCTGCCTCTACAGACTACAAGGTTCTTGTTCAAGCCCTCATCATCTCATACTTTGACCATTATAATATCCCCTTCTTTGGTGTCTTCATTAGCCATATTGGCCTCTTTAAGTCAATTGAAAATGCTGCTATGATAATCCTTCTGACTTGATACTCCAGCCACATCATCCCTTCCCTCCGGTGGCTCTCCTTGCTCACCATCATCAAACATGAACTCCTTGTCTTTGCCTTTAAGGCCCTTCACCATTTAGTTCTACCCTGTCTATCAGATCTACTAGCTTATCACTATACTGCTTGCCCAACATACTTAGAAATCGTGAGTTCAAAAATATGAAATTGTCTTAAAAACCATGAAATCAAAATAATAAATCACATCGTTTTTGACCTACATTCTGATCCTCTTAACCCAACCATGGGCAATTCAACCTGATTGACTAAACTGTAGCAGACAACTGAGTTCTCAGTTAGCTGCAATTCTAGGATACATTCAAACTAGAACTTTGTTTGTTTGTTTTGTTTGAGGGACAAGGGAAATAAACAATTTATTATTAATTATAAAACAACAGTAATGAGCAAGTTCTATATCAGCAGCAAATTCTTCTGAGCTCATTATAAATGGCACCATTTAAACGTGTATTTTAAACAATGACATTTGGAGAACAGAAGTGCATTCAACAATTGAAAAATGTCAATTTAGAAAGGCTAGGCAGCTGAGCTAGATTTTGATCTACATGGGGATAAATCCACAGTAACTCCACTGAGATAAATGGAATTACTCTGGATTTGCATTGGATTTATTTAGTCTGGTCCAATCTCTTAACTTCTCACTTCTGCATAAGACGACTTAGAACATTCAGCACACTTATTAACAGCATTTTTCTTTCCAATGGTAAAATAGACTTTCAACCAGCAATGAAACCAAAGGCAACAAGACATTTCAGTAGCATCTAATTTTTAATTTTAAAACCATAAAAGTATTAATAAGCACTGCCTCATTTGCTTACAGAGAGCTGCCATATCTACTCTAATCGTTTTTTAAAGGATATTGCTTCTGTTCTCCAGTCTTACCTAAGGCATATTCTCTCCCTCTACCCCTCCCTAACACACACACGTGCTTGTACAGTGACAAGCGACAGAATCTACACTGATGGTATTAAGTTGCAGTAAATTTGCAGTTTGGTTGCAAGTTTATGCTGGAACCAGATGACTCGCATCACTGTAGCTTCTCATGACGTCCCAGTAATTAATGTCCTACATCTCACTTTGCCTCCTCTCTGAGGAGAGCATCTTTTATTTAATTGCCTCATAATGTATACTCAAAATTAATAGTTGCCTAATTGTCCCTAGACAGATGCTTGGAGGATAGCCTGTGAGAAAGAGCTTATAGTCTGCAACACCAAGTATAGGCCCACAGAGCACAATAAAAGTGGAAAACTTATCACTCTTCTTTACTCGCCAAAACACCAATCCTACCAAAACTACTAACTTGAAATTTTAACATTCACTAGAGCATTGAATCTAAAACAATATTTTGCCATATACTATGCTTCCTTACTGCTTTGGCTATAGAGCATAAGATCATGAGACAGCCCTCTTTAATGCAATAACTGAAATGGTAAGTGTGATGCATGGCTAGAAAGGGTTAAACATCCTGCAAAATAAATAACCCTCAAAAGACAGGTGGGGAGATCGTGTTTGTGTTTTTGTGTATTTACATATGTATGAGAAGAGTGGACAATGTAATCGACAGTTCCAGTCTATGCTGTATTCTGATAATTCCGAGGTCAAAATGAATTGTAAACATGGGGTATCTCGGTATTCATCTCTCTTTGAAATGTACCGGGAATAGTGGAGGAACAAGCAAATGGCCTTATGTTAATTCATATAGCTAAGTACCAGTGATGGACCTCCTTCAAAGTCATCCTAATTACCTTTCGTTCCCTGAGAAACTCCCAACTTGTCAAAGAAGACATGAAATTGTATAAAAGATCCTTGGGTCCTGATTCTGTCATCTCTGATCTGCTTAGATTTCATCAGGGGAAGTTTGAGTCGCAAGACTGAGGTCCCAGTTATGCTGGTATGCCCTGAATATCAGATTTGGACGCTGGACTATGACTATGAACTGAATTCTAAAGGAACTCTTGGCAACTACAAAGCTCACCATCTCTGCTATGAATCTGCACCCAAATGAATTGAACTCATGTCTGTATGTATATTGATCTTTTAACAATACTCTCTTTTGTTTTTTAATAAATTTTAGTTTAATTTATAAGAATTGTCTGTAGCATGTATTTAGATAAAATCTGAAACATTCATTAACCTGGGAGGTAATGTGTCCAAACCTTTTCTTTTATATGATGAAATAAGATTTACAAACATTTTCATCATATTTGATGTGGGTACTTGGATGAAGGCCTGAGGCTGGATCACTTTAAGGGAACTGTATTGTTTCAACTTCCGAGTAACTGGAAAGGTATAAAGAAGCTGTTTTATGCTGGTTTGGTGAATCTAAGTATTGGAATATTCACCAGCTTTTGGGGGTTTGACTGCCCCATTGTTTGCAGCTCACCCTTATTGAGTCACCATAGCTGGTCCCCACTAGGACCTCGGTTACAGTAAGGCATACATTTTCAAAGCGCATCGGGGTGTTTTAGCCATGTTACTGTTTGTGATGAAACAGCATGGCTTGAGTTACTCTGCAAATGGAAACTTTCAAAAGCACATTGATATAGATATTAATATCCAACACCAATAAGAAATACCTGTGCCTTTCTCGTGCTATGCAAAACTGGCTGAATAATGAAAAAAGTGATACACTGACGTTTATAAATAAATGGGCTTACTTCATCCTGCTGCTATTCATTGAGTATGTTATGCATTATCGCTGAATTTTCAAATGATTGTAGGCTTACAGGAAAATGATTGTGTATCCTGAAAGCGCTGAAATTTTTAGTAAAACTGTGCATTATACACTATCTACTGATTGCTATTCAGCATTCATTATTCTCCTGTTTAAAGTTTCAGTCTCACAACTGGGGAGCAGAAACAATACCAGGTAACGTAGGTTATTAATCACATACCACAAATACTGAATAACAAATAATCAAAGGGAACACTTTAACAGCAATCCATAAGTTGAACGTTGTTAGTCCAATTTGGCCAATGCCTATAAATAAAAGACACGTTTGTAGAAATCAGATTTGTGTGTGAGCAGTCCGTGAACTCAGATAAAGGGTTACATTTCCAATTAGTATTATTCAAACCAAATAAATTAACCTGCTCTAGATCTAGGCATTACTTTTATCTAGTTCCAAGCTAAAATTATGCTGCTGCTTTTTTCATTCTCCCCAGTCCTGCAGTACCTTAAATTTTATGTAGCACATTTTGAGTGATAATCTTGATTAAGTCTCACGAGAGCCTTGTGAGATACAGTATTATTATTTAACATATTTATTAAAGTAGTTCCCAAGAGCCAACCAAGTGTGAAGCATCATTGTGCTAGGCACTGTCCCTGCCCCCAAGGAGTTTACCATCTAAATAGAAAGTAGGAAAGTATGTTGCCCCATTGTGCAGATAAAATAAGGCTTTTCAGCTATCTAGGTATCTCACTTGAAAAGCTCTGCCCCTCCCTACTGAAGAAGGACTTAGCCACAATGATCCATACATCTGTCGCCTCCAGACTGCATTACTGTATATGTAGCTGAATGTGAAAATATTCCAAAGTCTCCAACCAGTGCAAAATGCAGTTGCGCTGGTCCTTCCAAAGGCTCTCAATCTGCTTCTACTGCCCGTTTAAGGCTTTGGTCATAGTCTTCAAATGGATCAGGGGATCTGGTGTGGAATGAACTTCTAGAGGAAAACAGATGAATCCCAAATCCAATCACATTTAGGAAATGTTGCAAGACCTTCTTATTTGATAACACTTTGGCACCATAATCAGAACAACAACCACAATATCAATCATCCCCTCCCTCATTATATAAAAGCAAAGTACCCAAAGACAGCTTTCTACAACCCAGAAAGGGAGACGAGCCAAAGATGCTATGGAGTCCACTAGAGACTCTATTGCCAATCTATTTTCCATTGAAGATGCTCAGATACTATGGTGATGAGTAGCAGTACAAAACCACAGCGAGAGAGAGAGCAAGCCATCTAGGCACAAACCTGTAAGGATGACAGTGCACGGCTGCACCACACCAGTGGATGCAGCACAGTCATTCTGCCTCACAGAAGCACATTGCCTCTCCCATATACCTGGAAAGCGTGCACACTGCTCCACCTCTTCATTGGCCAGAGTTGGGAGATGAAGACAGAGCTATGGCACCCCCACTCCCACCCCAGAGCACAGGAACAGTAATTCTTACATGGGCCGTGCTAGGGCAGGGGAGGGCCTTTCTCCTTCTCCCACCAAATACCCACAAATTAGGGTGCAGCAAAATCTAGCCCTAAATGATTTTCCGATAGTCATATCACACCTGTCAGTAGTGGGCACATACATAATTATTAAATGGTTCTAGCTGATCCCTCTCAGACCACTAAAAAGATGGTCTAGTTCAGCTCAGCAAATGCTGAAGTGTGGACACAGATTATGCACATTGCTACACTTCTGCAATACCAGAGAACTAGGGGTAACACTCAAGGCCAGATTCAGCAAAAGATCCAGTATGCAATCCAGATTCAGATCTCAACTGTGTATAGCCTTGTAAATGCGGAATAATTCTATTGAAATCCATAGAGTTTACTCTAGCTTTACACTGGCCTAATTGAGATCAGAATGTGACATTGCCCATGTTGCAGTATGGGTGTTTCCATGAATGTATGCATGCTTAGGCAGGGCAAAAGTCAGACACTTTTTTTATTAAATTTATTATTAAATGTCATATAATCCTCTAAAGGTTTTTGTCGCTCTTTGAGTTTAAGCTGCATGAAATTCGTACTAACTCCCATATCGTATAGTTAAAAGAAATCCATTAAAAACAGAGGTTTTTTAATGTACCCTTGGAAAAGTTTCAGGGAATAAAATATCTTTGAGTAATATTTAATGAGAAAACAAAACTACTTGGCAAATGAAGGTCTTTTTTAAAAACAGATTAAAGCTAATAAATTAAGACTCGTCTGTAAGTGAAAGGACAGATCCCAGCTAGGATAAGATTTCTGCCAAGAGATATTTAGTTTGTTGTATAAGAAGTTAAAATAATAGTTTAAAGAATATAATATATGTAATTGCATTTATTTGCTTCAAAACTCAATTACATACATGCACAAAGCATTTATATAATACATAACTTATCAGTGATTATAAAAGTTAAAAATGAAATCTTTCCACAATATTAAAAATATAATAAATGCAACTAACATTAAAAGTCAGGTAAAATGGATTTTGGAAGACAATATTTGGAGTGTATTTCTCTCAACCTGGAGTGAATTCAGCCTAGACTCCCTAAACCTCTCAGTTTTGATTTTAGGGGGGAAATACATATTAGTCCCTATTATTATCATTGTGTTTCTGATTTCTATTGCTACAGCACCTTGAAGCACTAGTCATGGACCAGGATCCCATTGTGCTAAATGCTGTACAAACGCAGAACAAGAAGACAGTCTCCGCCCCAGAGATCTTACAATCTAAGTATAAGACAAGAGACAACAGATGGATACAGGAGAGTATATGGAAACAATGAGACAATACTGATTAGCAGGAAAGACACTGGTCTCAGATCACCACCCCACCCCCATTGCCCCTGTCCCCTACTGCCTCCCAATGCACTTCCCCATCTAGGGCTTAATTTGTCTCCAGCTTGCCAGGGCTGAGTAAGTCCATTGTGAAAAGTGATATTTGTTATCACTTTTCACTGCCTCCCAGCTAGCTAGCAAGTCTACTGCTGTGAAAAGTGATGTTAACAAACATAAAAATATCACTTTTCACAGAAGCATACTTACTAGCTAGCAAGTCTTTTAAAAAGCAACCAAAAAAGCAAAAGAAACAACAACAAAAGACAAGAATGTGCAAAGCACCTTATTTGTTTCTATTCTGTTTAGGTCCAGTAAAGAATAGAGACAAATGCATATTATTTTTATTTTTGAGTTTGAAAAACTCATTTATAAATTGCAATGATTTGGACATATGTATATATGTGCATATTTGTGTATATGTGCATATTTATCTGTTTTTCCTAAAGCGAATTAAGTGTTGTAGGAAAAATTGTCAGAGCGGTCACCAGAAGCGCACTCTGAGGCCACCAAAATATTTGTTGTGAGAATCCCTGATCTAACATACATGGATAATTGGGTAATTCTTGTTCTTGTACCCTATTTTCTTCCCTACTTTCTCTTGTTTCCATGCACATATGGTTATGAAAGACCCTATGCTTTGCCAATAGCTGATATTCTCTGGCAAGAGCTAGTACCGTCTCTATCTATTATGCAGTGGGTTGATAACCTTTCATTAATCCAGTTAGCGGTATCCTGACAGCCAGTAAGCTGACCATACTAACGAACCTGTACACTGATTTAAACTAGAGATCCTCAACTTGTGTACGCTCATAGGTCAGGATTTCAATGAGACTATGATAATTTAAACCAGCTGAGAATCTGTTTCTTAGACTGTTTCTTAGATCCTGTCTCTGACAGTGGCCACCATCATGTGCTTTGGAAGAAAGTAGAGAATCCTTGTAAAGGACAACTATGGAATAATCTGCCCATCATGGAATTGTTTTCCCTAAGTTTCCCTAAGTGGTTAGCTTATATCTTCAAGCATGAGGATTTATACACTTTTTTAAAGCTTTTATGCTTTCTAATACAAATGGGGATGTTCTCATTATCTGTATATATAGCCAGTCATATTTTGAATTGTACTAAACTTTTGGTCTCAGTGATATCTTGTGGCAATGAATTCCATAGGCTTACTACTACTTTATGTAAAATATTTCTTTTTCTCACAGATTTAAATTTATTGTCATTCAATTTCATTGGCTGTCCTCTTGTTTTTATTTAACAAGAAAGAGTAAATAAGGTTGACCTCCTCAGTCTTTTTTACTATTTTGTAATAACTCTATCCTGCCATCTTTTATGCATCTCCTCCCTAAACTAAACAGTCCTAATCTTTGCAATTTCTTTTCTTATGGAAGTCTTTTCATAGTATTGTAGGTGAGAGTATAGCATTGATTATCTAGTGGCATTACAATATTTTCTGTAATATCTTCCATCAATGTCTTTATATACCCTAATATTTTGTTTGACCGTCACTATGTATCTCACAGATGTTTGCATTAGCTGCTCATAATGACATCTGGAACTTTTTTCTTGAATGGTTTAGTTTATTTAGAATCCAGTAAATTTTATAAGAAGTTCAAGTTATTTCTTTCAATGTGTATCGCTTTCCATTTGTCTTTCATCTACCAATCTGCTGCAGAACTGCCTAGCTTTGAAAGGTTCCTCTGAAATTCTTCACAGTATTCTCTTGCCTTTGCTAACCTAAATAAATTTGTCATCTGCAACTTATTACTCACCTCTTTCTCCAGATACTTTGGGGCACCCTGACAGTTCTCCTTTGGAGTTATTCTTGTTAAGACCTTTACTGACAAATGCAATGTATTTTCAGTATAACATCTATTTAACTTAAAATAATTCATTGACCTTGCCTTGTGCTATCTGACAGCCCAGATCTGTATCTGCTGGCTTGTTAAATATACATGAAACAGGAAGCTAAGGATAATGTTTTATCTCCAGTTTTGGATTCTGTATATATAGGGCCCCCTCAGGGCCATGTGGTGCATGGAACAAAATAATTGTTTTCCAGAAGTTGGGGGAAGGAACCCTCTGAATTCTATATTAAAAAGATATTAACTTTCCACATTGTCCTAACTAGACTTTAAATTGTTATTCTGTATAGGTCCAACTCATATTCAAAGATTTAAACTAGGGCTGTAAAGCAATTAAAAATTAATCATGATTAATCGCTCAATTAAAACAATTAATCGCACGATTAATGGCACTGTTAAACAATAATAGAATACCATTTATTTAAATATTTTGGATGTTTTCTACATTTTCAAATATATTTATTTCAATCACAACACAGAACACTTTATATTTATTTTTATTACAAATATTTGTGCTATAAAAACAAAATAAATAGTATTTTTCAATTCACCTCACACAAATAATGAAATGCAATCTTTTTATCATGAAAGTTGAACTTACAAATGTAGAATTATGTACAAAAAAAACTGCATTCAAAAATAAAATGATGTAAAACTTTAGAGCCTAAAAGTCCACTCAGTCCTATTTCATGTTCAGCAGTCACTCAGACAAACAAGTTTGTTTATATTTGCGGGAGATAATGCTGCCCACTTCTTGTTTAAAATGTCACCTGAAAGTGAGAACAAGCATTCACATGACACTGTTGTAGACGACGTCGCAAGATATTTACGTGCCAGATGTGCTAAAGATTCATATGTCCCTTCATGCTTCAACCACCATTCCAAAGGACATGTATCCATGCTAATGAGGGATTCTGCTCAATAACGATCCAAAACAGTGCAGACCGACACATCTGAGTCAGATGCCACGAGCAGAAGCTTGATTTTTTTTGGTGGTGGTGGTTCTGTCGTTTCCACATCGGAGTGTAGCTCTTTTAAGACTTCTGAAAGCATGCGCCACACCGCATCCCTCTCAGATTTTGGAAGGCACTTCGGATTCTTAAACCTTGGGTTGAGTGATGTAGCTATCTTTAGAAATCTCACACTGGTACCTTCTTTGCGTTTTGTCAAATCTGCAGTGAAAGTGTTCTTAAAACTAACAACATGTGCTGGGTCATCATCTGAGACTACTATAACATGAAATATATGGCATAATACAGGTAAAACTGAGCAGGAAACACACCATTCTCCCCCAAGGATTTCAGTCACAAATTTAATTAATGCATTATTTTTTTAACAAGAGCCATCAGCATGGAAGCATGTCTTCTGGAATGGTGGCCGAAACATGAAGAGACATAAAAATGTTTAGCATATCTGGCATGCAAATACCTTGCAATGCTGGCTACAAAAGTACCATGGAAATGCCTGTTCTCACTTTCAGGTGACATTGTAAATAAGAAGCCGGCAGCATTATCTCCTGTAAATGTAAACAAACTTGTTTGTCTTAGTGATTGGCTGAACAAGAAGTAGGACTGAGTGGACTTATAGGCTCTGAAGTTTTACATTGTTTTGCTTTTGAGTGAAGTTATGTAACAAAAAAAATCTACATTTGTAGTTGCACTTTCACAATAAAGAGATTGTATTACGGTACTTGTATGAGGTAAATTGGAAAATCCTATTTCTTTTGTTTATCAATTTTACAGTGCAAATATTTGTAATAAAAATAATAACATAAAGTGAGCACTGTAGACTTTGTATTCTGGGTTGTAATTAAAATCAGTATATTTGAAAATGCAGAAAAACATCCAAAAATATTTAATAAATTTCAATTAGTATTCTATTGTTTAACAGTGCAATTAAAACTACAATTAATCATAATTAATTCTTTTAATCGCGATTAATTTTTTTGAGTTCACTGCGATTAATCAACAGCCCTAATTT
This sequence comes from Dermochelys coriacea, assembly GCF_009764565.3. NCBI lineage: Eukaryota > Metazoa > Chordata > Testudines > Dermochelyidae > Dermochelys > Dermochelys coriacea. The sequence goes on along the minus strand of NC_050072.1, from coordinate 53,440,114 downwards.
GAATCCTTTATGTCTTTTAATTCTAACATTCTTGCACTGCAGTTTGTTGAAGTGCTGGCTCATTTAGCAACTCTAACTACAGGGTTAACAAACTTTTCATCTGGTGGGAAAGATAGGGTAAAATTAACATGATCCAAATGGGCGTACTTCCTGGTATTCTCTAGCTAAGACCCTCTGATTCCGCCAAGCTGTGTTCCACATAACTCAGGGAGGGGGGTGGGTACAATGCTGATTGTAAGCTATTTTTGATGCTCCCCTGATCGTGGGATCTTCCAGATGCTTGGCTTGTTTCCAGAGTGAGTCAGAGCAGCCTCTGAGACACAGTTTGGTCCCTACATCCCCTTTGCTCTGGGATGAAAGTAAGCTGTTCCACCCCTAAAATTGGCATTGCTTGCCCTTCAGCAATAACTGAACTCCTCTGAAAGTTCTTGCTCTGAGAATTAACAACTCTAGCACACACAGCACAGAAGCCCACGAGGGCCAGTCACACCTATCTTCACCTTCAAAATAAGATGGGTGGAGTTTTTTAAGTATTGTAATTCTGTGTCCCTGCACATGATGCTAAAGATTACAGCTCCCAGTCAGTAGGGACATTTAAGCACATCCCTAACTTTTAAAGCATGTGAGTAGTCCATTGACTTAAACGGGTCTTCTTATTTACTCAAAAGGAAGATACTGCATACGTGTAACAAGTTAAAACAAACCTGTTTTTAATATTATGATCTGATGTCATAGTATTTAAGATTCTTTATGTAGCTATTCTGTATTAATTAGAGCCAAGTGAATAATTCATAGTAGATAATATTTTGATCAAGCTAGCCTCATTTTGTGTTAGCAGCTGAGATTATTTTGAACGTGTGACATGTATCATATTTATTTACCAAATAACTTCTTCAAATATTATTGGTCTGAAGGTTGTTTGCTAGCCATTTGTTATGAATATTAGAAATACTAGTCTTTGAAATTTGCACCATATTTGTTTTTACCAGACACGTACATCGCATGATTACTTATTATCTGACTGGATAAAATGTAATGTAAAAGATCAGGGTTCTGGGTTCAATACAACTATAAATACTCTTTACCAATTTCAGAATTTATCTTATGTGCATATTTTCTAAAACTGACTTAAAATTCACTGTTTCAATAACTATCCTTGCTAGTAAATTCATTCACTAGAATAGTCACACAAAGAAGTGCAAACACATTCCAAGCAAATTCAGTTTTCTGTTTGAGTAAATATTCAGGGGAAAGTTTTGAGGTATTCACCTAGCTGTTATTAAGCTCTCACCAAGAACTGTGCAACTGTACTACGTCTTGTACAAGTAACCTCCCATTGGGAACTGCTTCCTTTACATACTAATGGAGTTCAACAAAAAGTGTAACTTCATCATTTGCATGTTAATAGAACGTTATGCATGAAGATTGTTTATTCAGCATGCCAGAAATACTAAAAGGAAGGTGTTAACAGAAACCTTTAGCCAGAATAGGAGAGGGTTAATTAGGACATATGGAAAGGGATTTGAGTAGCAAGAGACATTAGAATTAACTCTTTCTATTTCTCCAGCTGTACCAGGACAAAGGGAGGGATAATTCCTTTGAGGTACACATGGGACTTTTCTGCAGTAGGATTTGGGAGCAAAAATTTCCCACTGCTGCTAACAATGGCACAGCTCCACCAGCGGTTGCAGAAGCTGGAGCCTTAATGTTCATGAAGCAATCAGCATTTTTAACAATCTAATTCTTCCCAGAAACTAAACAACAGAATGTTAAAAAGCAATGGCTGACTCCTGAGCCTTGCATCCATTAGGGTTTGCACTATTGCCAATACTGATTGAAAATGGACCTGTGTTAGCAGAAGCAGCAGGAAATGTTTGGCAAAACCCTCACGTAGGCAATGCCAAATATTTCTGCATAGTCCCTGAGTCTGCAAATTTTACACACGTGTTTAACTTTAAGCATGTGACTAGTCCCATTGATTTCACTGGGACTAGTCAAATGCCTAAAATTAAGAACATGCGTATTTGCAGAATCTGAACTCTGCATTTGGAAAGGTATGAATTATAATTAGATGCCAGGATTTCACCCTAAGACAGATGTTTTTCTAGTTTCTGTGTCAATGAATTTAGACAGAGATTTACAAAGAGCAAATATGTGCCCAACTCCCATTTAAAGTTTCTGGAATGTGGGTGTCTAATCTGCCCTTTGTGCATTTGAACATATCCTTCTTAATTTGTAATGAAATGTTGTTTTCTTTATTCTGTGAAATGCCAATAAATATTTGTTTTGTTTAGTCTGAGCTAAATTGGGTTGGACTGTTCGGTTTGAGCCTGGAGCTTTGCGTTCTAGTACTTTCAGAGGCAATGCATCTTTCCCTGTGCAGGAGGTAAAGAAAGGTGAAAGTGACAGTCTGTGAATAGGATAATAGCATTGAGACGCCTGCTGTCTTCTTTCAGAACTGAGGCACAAAAGGTGATAAGTGTAACAGTGTAGGAACTGGAGGGTCAAAGCTTAAGAGCACACGACACCATCAGAAGCAGCTCTGCAGTAGTTCCCAGTGTAGAACTAGTTGCCACATCATCTGAGCAGCCTCTTCAGAAAATTGAAAGTTTCTGGAATGTGGGTGTCTAACCTGCCCTTTGTGCATTTGAACATATCCTTCTTAATGATATGTGCCAAAATGAGCTGCTGTTACGAATGGATTGAGCAATCTAAAGGGTATGTCTACACTTACAGGGTTTTTGTGCTGTAAGTTTCACAGGTGGTCGGGAACCAGTGAAAGTAAAATGCCGGTTTGTGTACTCACTTAATTCCTCAGGTGTCAGAGAGTGTTTACACTACCAGCACTTCCATCGCGGATGAGAGCAGCGCTATAGGGTAGCTATCCCACAGTGTAGCTCTCTCCATAGGTCTTGTAGGATGGGGGGGGGGTGAGCGGAAGGCATTCTGGGTCCCTGCTCAGTGCCCCGTGCTGCCCTGCTTCATGTCCCAGCAGCCCCATTACTTCCTTGTTTCTTTCATGGCATTTTTTTTAAAAACCCTGATGTCTGGCTGCTTTCCCTGACATATCTACAAGCAAAGGGAAAGGGAGGTTCAAACTTCCCAGGGCTTACAGGGGGAGGGGCAGATGTCCGTTTACTTGGCATCAGAGCAGTGGAGATGCTAGCCAGAGTGGTCACTTTTGGAACTGTGGGATGTCCTCCAGAGGCCAAAAGGTGTTTACACTGGTAGAACGTGTCTTCACTTTCACAACAGCACAAAAATAACAGCAGCAAGAGCTATCTGCCTCTCGTGAAGGTGGTTTTCTTTTTGCGGTGAAACTTCTGAGTTTCACCCCAAAAAGTCATTAACAAGTGGTTTTAGCGCAAAAAAGGGACTTTTTTCACTTTAAATGGTAAGTGTAGACATAGCCTTACTCAGGATTCCTCAGACTAAACCACTCAGTTCCATCTCTCAGTAGTACTGGTTTGTATTACTGTGTAGAATGAATTATGGAGCAGATTCTTTGGGACCATAACTATTATGGACCAGATTCTGATCTAATTGGTATTGGTGTAATTCCACTGGTGGCAATGAACCTGATATTATGGTAAAAAGAAAAGGAGTACTTGTGGCACCTTAGAGACTAACAAATTTATTAGAGCATGCTTGGGGGTCGCATAACTAACCCCCGAGCATGCTCTAATAAACTTGTTAGTCTCTAAGGTGCTACAAGTACTCCTTTTCTTTTTGCGAATACAGACTAACACGGCTGCTACTCTGAAACCTGATATTATGGTACATCTGACCACTGTATTCAGAGCACAGAAAACCAATGGCTATGCAGTGGAAAAGAAAAATCTGTCCATTGCTGAAAATTGTCTCTGTTGTGTGGTGTATAACAAGAAAGAGACAGAACCAGGAACACTCAACGGCATAAAGCTAAGTTAAATCCCATTCCCACATACACCTTACCACCTGTGCAAAAACAAACCCCAGCCTGACTCTCTTGTATGGAAGTATCTACTACTTTTTATTTACATAACTTAACTACTTCACAGAAATCTGAAGTACCAGTCTTTTCAGAACACCTTCTGTTCTGATTTGAATGAAAGATGTTTGTCATGTGCTTCTCATGATAGTGGATGCCTCAACATACTAGAGAGAGCAGTACAAAGGAAGCATTTTTCCTGAGACTGAAGCACTGGTAAATTTGCGGCCATTCTTTCCTCACTAAGGGCACACATTTCTTTTTGATGTAAGAGCATTACACCAACAGGGGTGAACCTGGTTCAAAACTTCTGCAAGACTGAAGTATGTGAGTACTTGAACATCAAGAATTATGTCAGCATTTGTGGAGAGTTCATAACTTTAGACTATATGATTTATTGACACAGAGGTTGCTTGCCATGATACAGGCCAGTTGCGTTCATGATAGATGGAGGTCAATGGAAGGGAGTGGAATGGGTCCTGTCATATATCATTCATCAAGTTTTCATTTGTCTGTAACTTGGGACTGTACTAGCCAGTGGGGAAAGGGGTCTCATCTGAATGTTTATTTTCCCAGCCTGAAGGGCTCTGTTAATTAAACGTGCAAGCATTTGATACATGAAAAGGAGAAATTGCATGCTAGGAATTGGTTACTCAAATAACTGGCCTTTATTGCAAGTCAAGTTTCCTAATGAAAACTAAGAACCTTGTAAGTTAAACAAGACTCAACTATTAGTCAGAGAGCTTTTGTAGCTCTTTGAAGAGCCACAAAGAAAATTCTTTGAAAACAGAATATACCTGGCAAATAGCAACCAGAGTACAGTATCTCTTAAATACCGCTTCACTCCACTGCTTAGCCTGCACACCTAGTTAATCCATGCAAAAGAAATTATTGTTCCTGGGAGAATTCTATGCCACTGCACATGCACAGAATTCATATCCCCTGCAGATTTTTTTCTCTGCAAAATATAGCTTTTGCTGGAGAGGCAATGCAATTACACCTTTCACCCACCAGGGGATGTTGTGGCACCAGAAGAGAGGGCAACCAGCTGGCAGAGAGAGAGAGAGAGAGAAGCTGCATTCCTCACAGTGGGGCCAGGTGAGGAGGCAAGAGACAGAGTGGGTCATACGGGGCTTCTGGAGGAGGGTCACAGACTGGGGTTCCGAAGGACTCGTGGAGGGACAGACTGGGGCATGGACTCAGGAGCTAGTGGGGTAACAGTATTGACCCAGGGACTGAGAGTAACTTACCTATTTGCTCTGCAATCTTACTGTAACAAATCTGCAGCCGCCATGGTCACTGCAGCTAAACGACATGTATGTAGCATTGAGACTAGAACCCAAGATCCTCTATTCACAAAAACACAGTTCTTTCCCACTAGAGCTAAAAGAAATTTTCTTTCACAGTTATTTGCCTGGAACAAAAATCTTATCAAGCATAAACCACTACCTCCCCACTCCCTAAAAAATAAGGCATTACATTAAACAATCTTACAAAGCCAAAATTTCCCCTTCTAAAGAATATTAATCATGAATGGACTGTAAGCAATTAAAACCCATGGTAAGAATCTCCATATGTTCTCAACATTCCTAGGGGAGCCAGTCTCTTACTCTATAAGCAGCCTTTTCAAGTGGTTAACCACATCAAGGGCACAGATCTATTCAGCTATTGATAGAATCGATCTTTTCTCCCAGGCATGTATAATACAATTCCTAGCTACAGATAAGGTGAATCCAGTATATTTTACTTTACGTTGCCTAAGCCAATCTTAGAGAGACAATGAATAATGCAATCTTATGAATGAAGAAAACCTTGTATATCCACAATAGGTTCAGCCAGAACTTTGGACCAATCGATAGTTCTAAACAACCTTCACATAGTTGCCAATCTCAGTTTTATATTTAACAGATTCATTGTTGGTTTTTGTAATGAACTTTCAGCACTAAAAGCACAACCCCCTCCCACTTGAACTAAAGGAGTGATTCTGTTAGCTATGAGGGAGTAGCAGGCTCTTATCCTAGCTGCAGCCAGCCACAAGAGGAAGACAAGATTGCGTGCACGCAAGTCAATTACATTTGTATCAGGTATATGCATCCTTTCTGGGAGCAAAGATACCCTGTGAAAAAGGTCAATCGATGCCTAGTATTTATCAATATGGCTTTTTGTATTATCATGTATTTTAGTCCAAAATGTTGAGGACTCATTAAAAGAGGTTCCTTCGCCCCAGCAAAACCCTCCAGTGCAGAGCTGAGTCACTCACAACCCAAATATATTAGAGCATAAGCTTTCGTGAGCTACAGCTCACTTCATCGGATGCATCCGATGAAGTGAGCTGTAGCTCACGAAAGCTTATGCTCTAATAAATTTGTTAGTCTCTAAGGTGCCACAAGTACTCCTTTTCTTTTTGCGAATACAGACTAACACGGCTGCTACTCTGAAACCCAAATATGCTTCACAGTTCATTGAAAGGAGAACTTCTTATCTTTTTGTACTCTCAGATTGCTGAGTTGAGCAATATAGCAAGTGTTTTCCTTGAAGGGTTCAAAAGAAACCCATACATAATAATTATTATTATTTCTATTGCATTAGTGTCTTATGACCCAAGCTAGGGATCAGAGCCCCACTGTACAAAGACAGTATATGCTGCAGCAAGCTCAAAATCTAAAAACAAAGCTATTCAGAGTGAAAGCTAATACTCCACCTATTATTTGTATAAAACTAGAATATGTGAAAAAGCACTTAAGACCTGTAACAATTATTACAATATTGCATAAATTGTACAACTGGACATATTGTACTGTACAGCAGCTTAATGGAAAGTCCCATGAGAATTAATTCCAAAAGCTTCTGAAAATCACAGCAAGTTTTGGATTAAAAAATAATATTAAAACTCCATGTGTCATCTTCATGCTTTCTGAAATACACTGGGTCTGATCCTTCTCCCACCTAAATTGGTATAAATTCAGAGTATGTCTGTTGAAATTGCACTGGAAAAATAGTGTGTGAGAAGAATTGTTACAATTGTGTTCTAACTTCATGGTTTCACTTCACTTTTTGCTGTGTAATTAGATAAACAAACTGTTGTAGTAAACAACTGTTGTAATATTAAAGCAGAAATTCCTGTGTATAAATAAGAACTTCTTAACTGTTACTGCACTTAAATAGGGCATGATCCTTATCTGAGAGAAATCAAGAAAAAATAAGACACAGCTCTGACATATGCTTCCAATTTTCTCAGAACTATTAAACAGAAAATATTGCTCTGTCTTTAACCATTTCATATTTACTCCATTGTATTCAGGGTTAGAGTTAGGTCTTGTAAAATATTTATATGGTAACGATTGTGGAAAGAAGAACCCTTTAAGCCATAATCTTGTGTTAATTATAATTCATAGAGAAACAAGAAATGATATTTAAATGCACAGTATATTTTAGACTCAGTCTACAAGTAAACTGTTGCCCACACAATAACTGACTCTTAACTAAGCAGTCACCAAAACCTATTTACCTTTACTACCTTTGCTACTATTTATGTGAATTACCAGATTACCCTAAAATGAAGGCTCATTTGTATTGCGTGCAATGAATATCTGAACCGTGCTGTACTAGACAGATAATCTCAACTTTGATATGCAGTAGGCTTAGAGATTGTTTGTACTGGTATACTTACAAATCCATCCTTATTTCTATTATGAAAAGTAGAAATACTGCTGAAGAATCCACCTTGTTCCTCCGTGATAGGTTTTTCTTTGTTTGAACAACCCAGAAGAGTATGTTATCATGTAAAATCACTAGAGTTTGGGGCAAAATCACTAATGTTTGAAGGTTCATGATCCTGTTGGCCTTATTTTCAGAGAAGCTGAGCACCCAACTCTTGCACTGATTTCCATGGAAACTGGGGGTACTCATCATCACCTCTGAAAACTGGGCCATGTATGACTTCACTCTTTAAATCATGGTTAGATAAATATTATGGAACAAATTTACCCTTATGTAACTCCACTGACATCAGTGGACATCAATGGAACTACAAGGGTCTGGCTCTTTTTCAACAAATCTATTGGCCACAGGTCTTCCCCTATCATCTTCTGATTGCTGATTTTAAATTTTTCTAGAATACTTTTCAATGATAGTAAAATATTTTCAAAAACTTTATCCTAGTTTATTTAGGATGCTGTTTTCTGTGGCAAATTCAGAGTGTCAGTATTATTACTTGAACCATGTATCTCAGAAATTTGGTTTAAATAATATAGTTAGCAGCTAGGAGCTTCCATAATTGAAAATCTGTTCACATTCTGCTAGTGACCAAAATTGCAAAACCTCCTATGCAACTCCATTCCATTCCATACTGTGACTTGCTTCTATGTGAACTGAAAAGCATGTTGTACACTAACTCTTCGGGTATTTCATGCCTCCTCAATGGCGTATTTCTGTAAAAATTCAACACATAACCCTTTCACTTCACTCACTGTATATGGGAGATTGCAGCTATGTGCACGCAAACAGACAAAAATTGCAAAAGTGCACACACACTTCTGTTTCCACATAGTTGAAGATTTAGCCTCGGTATCTCCATGCCAAGTGATCGTTTACTTGCCTAATTGGTCATCAGTGCACACATAATGCACAGTTCTGGTAATCACAGATGCAAATTAAGAGAAAAATACTATGAAACTTGCTCACTGCAATCAAAGGGACTATTTGTGTAGTAAGGTAATACTTAATATGTGTAAGGATGGCATTATCTGACTCTGTTACCCACATTTTGGGGTACAGATTTCTGAACATCAGACTCTTTTGTCTTTCATAGTTATATTGAGCTGTACTGATTAAAACCTGTAGTTTTAGCTACAGTTAGTTTAGTCTTCATGTAATGACAATCATAGTTATTATATAGGTTTATATTATGATGAATAAATCAGTTGTTAGGAAGTCTGGTCTTGACTGGGTCAATCAGAACAAGATAAATAGTTGCCACAAATATGCTATAATGGTAGAAGTAAAGGTTCAACACTGATCAGGTCTGTCAGAGGTGTGACTCTTCTAACTCTTTTCATATCAGATTTTCACACAGATTTGTGAAAAGCCAAAGGGCAGCATATAGTATGAACTTCATGGCCATGATAGCAGCAACGATCTGCCAATTTTTTCAACATCAATGCCCTTCTCTACAAAAGAACAGTTTGGAGTGTAGTCTGGAGATGATTTTGCCTTAAAGCTGCCCTTCCATTTCTTACTTTCTTTTGAAAAGTTCCTGCAGGATTCAGGACCACTTTCACATGTTCTTGAGTGACAAATTGTAGTGATATAACTAAAGAGAAATCACAGCAGCAGGTGCAGATTAGGTGTAAAATTGCTATCCACTGTGCAATATAGGACCTTCTTTAAGTAGCTAGTGTCTATGTATGGTTGCTTTCACCATCAAACATTTCACAAGGTTCTTGTTTCCTAAAGTAAGTGATCATCGGGTCTCAATAGTTTGTTGTGACCTCATAAGATGGAAAACTCGGTGCTACTTCTGGCATGCTTAGGTACCTACAGTTTAGTCCTAAAAGTTTTGCAAGAAAAGGATATGCATTTTTGTTGAAAAGCTTTGTAGAGTATATGCTGAGGATAGTAACAGCTGCTCTGTATTAACAAGAAGGCCTCCTACCATGTGTACTGCTAACCCACTGAGCTAAGGTCAAGCTAAGTAGCAGTTTTTTTCCCTGCATTGTTTAAGAGCTTTTAAATGAAACCATATTCGAAATGCAGTCAACTCTGGTAACAGCATGATTTTCACAAACAAAGGTGAAAGAGGTACATGGGTTTTAAAGCCCTTTTTTTGTTTTTTATTTAACTGGTCTTTCCTCTTCTGTGTTGTAACATTAAATCCCTTTTTATTCCTGTGAGTTCTGGGGACTTTTTGGTCCAATTCTTGCCACTTTTCTTCACCAAGAACTGAACCTTACTCACAAGAGTAATGTCAGAGACTGGATTTACAGTTACTGAAATCTCCAGAAATTCTTATGGTGCTGCCTTTATATATATAGTTGCTCATATAGAAGTTGTTCATTCAATCTGCTTAAATTAGATAGATAATACAGACTGATGATGACGTAACACCTATCTTGACTAGATCTGCTTCTACCACAGCACAAATTTGGTATATTTCAGGAGAAGACAACTGATTTTGCTAACACAAACTGCATTCAAGGCACTGTCTTTTCTTTCTCTTCACTTTTCTGTTTATAATGGGACTCTGTGCAATACACCCAGATGTCATGGTAATGAGTGCATCATAAACTACTCAAATAAAATATATACAAATAAATCAGGAGGGCCATGCAAAGGTGGAAGAGAGCTGAGGGTCGATCTCTGTGCTTGGACTGCTTCCAGCCACTCTGCACTGGGTGAAACAGACAAGCATACAGCCAGGCCAAGTTCAGAAAGGATGATTCTGATTGCCTGACAGTAGCTGCAGAAGAGAGGACAAGCTCAATAGTCAGTTGGAGTAAAGAAGAGAGACATGCAAAATGAAGAGAGAGAGAATGAGGGTGGCACTGTTTTCCTTTTATGGTCTCTCTTGCTGAATTATTGGGGGATGAGCTTTATCCCCCTCAGTCACCTGATCACCACCATTCTGGCGTGTGATCATGAAATGAAAGACCCTATAGAAAGGCATCCATGGGAGGATGGTGTGACGTTGCACTCTATATGATTTTATGAAAATATGCTAATGAGTGTGAATATAATGTAACTGGAATATGCTTCATGCAAAAGGTCTTTTGTAAGGTATCATTACAAAGCTTATAATCTACTGAGTGTTGTCATCCTATTTGTATGTAGTATCATTCTTGTATCTGAAACTAGAAATATGAAATATAACTCTAAGGGCCTATTGTAATTATGCAAAGTGTGGGCCATTAATAGTGGTTTGGAATCTTGATGGCTCCCATCAACCAGGACAATTGACTGTGGATGACTCTGTTTCAAGGCAGGCCTTCCTGTAAATCAGGCTGGGAGGAATGAAGGCTTGGGGGTCTCAGAGGAAATGTGACCATGTCACCTGGTACTGAAATCCATCTTTAACCTGGTGCTTTTCCATTTAGAAGGGGAGGGTGGGGACCCAGAGAGACAAAAGATTCCCACCTTGTGCCAAAGCTATATAAGGGGATGGAATAGAACAAAGGGGCTGCAGTCATGAGAAATCCCCTAGCTACCACCAGAGCTGGAACAAGGGCCATACCAGGGGAAAGAATTGTGCCCAGACTAGGAAGGAGTCCAGTATGTTATAGAAACTTATTCAAACATCTCTGAGGGTGAGATTGTATCTGTATTCAGCTTTCTTACTGTATTAGGCATAGGGTTGCGTGTTTTATTTTATTTTGCTTGGTAATTCACTTTGTTCTGTCTGCTATTACTTGGAACCACTTCAATCCTATTTTTTGTATTTAATAAAATCACTTTTTACTTATTAATTAACCCAGTATATATATTAATACCTGGGGGGAGGCGGGAACAGCTGTGCATATCTCTCTATCAGTGTTATAGAGGGCGAACAATTTATGAGTTTACTCTGTATAAGCTTTATACAGGGTAAACTGGATTTATTTGGAGTTTGTACCCCATTAGGAGCTGGGCATCTGAGTGTTAGAGACAGGAACACTTCTTAAGCCACTTTCAGTTAAGCTGGCAGCTGTTACGGGACGTGGTTCAGACCTGGGTTTGCAGCCGGCTAGCATGTCTGGCTCAAACCAGGCAGGGCACTGAAGTCCCAAGCTGCCAGGGGAAAAAGATGTAGAAGTAGTCTCAGCACATCAGTTGGCAGTTCCTAAGGGTTTTTCTGTGATCCAACCCGTCACAGATGGGACTTGCATTTAGTGCAGGGGCGCTGGAACACTTTGTATAGTGGGGATGCTCAGAGCCATTGAACCAAATTGTAAACTCTGTGTATGATGGAAACCACTTCAAGCCAAGGAGTGCAGCAACACCCCTAATGCCAGCACCTATGATTCGCTGTGAGAACCTTATCCAAATGTAAAGGTTCTGCATATAACTTAATAGTAAAAATTATCTGTATGGTGTGGGCACTCACTCTTTTTCTTCTGTTCATTGTAAGATATCCAAAGAAAACAATCCAATGTACTATCCATAAATGTATAGATATTAATGTTCTTTAAAAAAAAACAAAAAAAATAAGATACCAAAAATATGCATGATTTGTAATTAAATTACTTGTTTTTAGGACTTTGACAATAATGGTGCATATGAATAAGTACAGAATCTTCATTGACTCTTTTCCTTATAATATGTGACACACAACTTACTGCTTTCTAGTAGAAACAGTCTAGCCACTGCAGGCATAAGACAATGAAGCTGTATTTTTCTATAGTTTCTTGTGCCCTGCCAGACACTCAAATGGGAGTAAAGAATAACACACTGCAGTATATTAATGAATCTGCAAATGTTCAGTTCTAATCCATTGGACCACTACCAGATCCCACATTGATGTTTGTTTTCTGAAACAGGATTGAAACGGAAACCAGAGATCATCAAAAATATTTTAAGTACATGGCTTTTCTGCACCTCACTTCTCGGTGCACCAGACCTTTCCTCCTACCCCAAGCTTAGACCACTGGTGACATTAAGCAGGAATTAAAATACGAATGTTACACAGATGCATTCTTGTCTTTGGGGCTTATATCACTAAATGAATCAGAGTAATTGTATCCATTGACAGAATATAATTCCATTGGAAGAGATGGCTAGTGGTGAAGAAATGTGGATGAATTTGTCCTCACTCTCTGGAATTGATTTGAAATAGAACAGCTTTTTTTCCATCTGTAGGAACTCAGTTCCCACCAGTACTATGGATTTTTCCTCCATATGAAAATCTTACCAAGCTGACACAGTGCTTTTGATAAAAGTATTTTCTACTTTGAAAAATACCATGAGCAGCTTTCACACAGTGTACAAGATCTAATTGCTTTACTCATCACTCCATGGCAGCTGGTGCTATGTATTACTACCAGCCGGCTAGCATCTGTCATGTGCTGAGTGGTTATAGCATCTTGACAGAATCAAAACTGAAAAAGCAACACACAAATTGAGAAGATCCTTATTACACTGCTGTGTTTTCAAATCAATTCAAGTTTCAATAACTAGTCAGGACTTTTAGGCTATTATCCGTGTGTTTCTTATGTGGGTCCAAGTTCTGAATACAGCTCCAAATATTTGAATTCACTCAGCTATGACTAGTCTGGAAAATTATTGTAATGGCCTGGATAATGAACAAAGAAAATAGCATCAATGAAGTACAGTAATATGCACCATAAAACAAATGAATTTTTAATGGAACTTAAAAAGAAAACCTGCCATGTTGGAACAAATCTTCTGAAGGGTGAACTTGAAACAAATACACTACAGAAAAAAGAAATGGCTTATAGGATCCATGATTTGGTTTGATTTTAACCCTATGAAATAGTTATTTTAATCACAGACTAACTTGTATGCTAATGAAAATACGTGCAATGTCCTGTGTTAATGACAGAATGTCAGTCCTTTCTTTAAAATTCCCTGGTACTGGTTGGTTAGTTGTCATCATAATAAATCTTCATAAATGGTCTATGTCATTAAGTGTAACATAAAAAAAGCACCACAGAGGTAAAAATATACCAAAAAACTGACCTTGTTAGTACTGAAACTAACAACAGGACTCCCATTGACTCCAGGCTTCAAAGCAGGATATGACATAGAGAGGCCTCTTTCAGGACTGCTAAAGGACCTCATTATATTATTTGGCCTCTCTGCAGCCTTTGACACAGTTGATCTCAAGGTGCCATCAATCTGCTTAGTAGACCTCACCAAAATAGATTGCCCACACTACAAATGGCTTCAATCATTCTCAAGGCACTCAAGCAGCAGTGGGAGAGGAACAATTTAAACATTGCTTTATTAGATGCCCCTGAACAACTTCCTTGTAGCCACTATCATCTGTCTCATGAGATTTGTGTCATTCACAACAAACTGCTAGTGAAAGCAAGAATGAAACGTGTCTGTTCAGGCACACATACAACACTGTACAACTCTCCATCACTGGAAAAGGTACTGTACTTCAGTAACATGTTGCAGGACTAACTTTGTCAGATGATACAGGAAAAATGGGCTTGATCCGACAAGATGTTGAGAGAGGCTGAGCACCCTAAACTTTCATTCATACCAGGTAGAGCTGAGTCTCAGATCAGGCCAGACACATTCAGTGCCCCCATTCCTTAAGTAACTCATGGACTGATGTCATGGAACTGTATCATGAATATCAAGATATTCATGTATTTTGAGATGTATGTGTGCAGGTAAGTGGCTATGCTTGACTATGTTCACTGAAAAGTTTGAGATCTGGTATGTTAAAACTTGGGAAGCCTGAAAGGTTAAGAGGAGAGCAGGAATTCTTATAAAATAATTTATCTAATCTTTTGTCACATGGTCATGGGGTGAGGGTATAGCCTGGTGCAGGGTTACACTAACCAGCACCAGGTTTTGCCATTTTAGTTGTTTTAAGCTATCCCTTAAAGGTTATATATTAATAAATAATTTATTGTGAATAATAAAGGTTATTTTGTTTAAAATAATGCTACCAAAGATTTTGCCTTTTTCCCCATGATCAATCAATGATATCACAATATTACCTCAATTATTTAAACTGCTATTAATCCTTCTCATGACATTTCAAGATACAGTGGGCCTCTATCATCTCTCTCCAGTACCTTATGTGTCACACTGCAGTGTCTTGAGAATGGGACTGGTCAGCATATAGGATTATGAGCCTGTAACTGAAAAACAACATTTTTATTGTCTGACATACAACAAGGGCAAAACTACCTTAAAGTAATCATCTACTTTTTAGCAACCACAGCACTTTTCCTTTAGCTGTGAAGTCTGCAGCTTTTTTCTCAGGAGCACCCTTAGCTGCAATCAGACATATGGTGTCAGAAACAAATACTGGGATCAGCAATGTCAGTTTTTTGGTGTCTTTATGGTTGCCCATAGCCTAAATGCAGCTCTGAGAAAAAAGATTTCCTGTTTGGTATGAATGACATGGCATAAGATGGGAATGGAGTTATTGAAATTGAGTCAATTTGGGGGCTGAAGAGGACTTAAAGTGTGTTTTAAGCTTTTATGAAAGATTCTGAAGCATGTATTTAATCTGGTATCTGAAGGTAAAACACATGTATTTTCTGAATTCTATTGAGGTGTTAATTTAGTATTATACAGTTAGTTGCATGTTATGGGCTATGTTATCATATACTGAGGAATTATGGGCTGCATTCTCTCCTCCCAGGGAGAAACACAAGGGAAGGTAGAAGTACTTGATGATAATAATAATGAATATGCTATTTCTCTTCTCTCTTCCTTGAGGATTGGGAAGCCTGCAGCTCAGGTTCCAGCCTACTGTATTGTCACCATTTCTCTCTGTTCCTCCGTAACATGGAAGAGAATTCAGAACCTGATATGTATAACGGTAAAAGTTGATTTTTAAACAAAAATTGGGGGAGGAAATCATGGGCTAGAAGAATTCTCCATATCTACCCTGGTGTAGTTGATGGTGCCGTTTCTCCCCAGGAGTAATTTGCATCCACCCTTATTCCCACATACCCTGTCAGAGTGGTGTAATAGGGTCTTAATGTGCATGACAACCAAATTTATCACTTTTATTTTTCACTACAGTTCACCTTTAAAACTTCCCAGGCTCAAAATGAAAGAAAACCCTGAGGTTGTTTCCCTAATACCATAAGCAACATTTTTTCACAAATAAGCTAATGTAACAAAGTGCTCTGTAGTTTCACACCTTTCCTACATTCATTATTTTTAGCTATACCATCAGCACTACCCCCATTAAAAAATAAACATGGAGCAGGTTGCATCAGAAGTAATTAATAACTGTCATTTTTCATTCAGCTTTGATTTGAAGAATCATCTATTAAATATCTTCCATATCTTAGAGGGACTGTTGGAAAATAGTTTGAGCAATATCTGTAACAATGAAAACACCAAAAGGAAATGTCACAAGAAGTGGCATATGCCACACAATGATTACTAGGGAATTCTTGGCACTTGACTTATTGCCTTTCAATTCAGCATGAGACTGGAGGAGAGAGAATAGGTCTGTGAACCCTCTATCTCTCACAAATTGAAAATTGCTTCTTTTGACCTGCAAACTAGAGCCAGTCAGGAAGTTTCAAATTTTGAAATCTTTGCATGAAAAACAGATATGTATTGGTGACAATTTTCACCAAAAAAAATCCCATTTTTTGACCAGCAAGATAGAAATACTTCCAGCAAAAATGCTGAGGATAGACGTCTGCTACGAAAAGATTAAGTTTGGTTGGGGCAATCTCAGGGGGGTTGGAGAATACTGATGGCTGATTGTGTATTTGTTGAGGACAATTTGACAATCAAGCCTCGGAATAAATCAATACTGCAGTAATAATAAATATTACTGTCATTTGGAACCTCTTCAACATTCCTTTGGCTCCACAGTTGGATCGAGAGTCTTATGTGCTCTTCCCCATATTAAGTAGCACCTTACACCATGAATGACAGTCCTACTGACATACACAATAAGAAATGTACCAGCATAAAGGGAAGGTGGAACTCAGTGGTCAGAAGGAATCTCATGCTCTTACTTCATTGTGCCATTCATTGCTTTTTATTATTTCTCCCCTCCCCATTCCCAGGATAAAGAACCACATTTCATTTTCTGAAATCACAAAGAGCCACTGAGTAAGAATAGAATACCGCACCAAAATGCATTGAACTCCCAACCTCAAACCACAGTCCAATTCTCATTCAATAGTAAGTGCTTCATCTAGGTATTATTAAAAGTGGGGAAATGGTTTGTGTTTCTCTGTTTATAATCTCATTTCCCTTTTTCCCTTGTAAAAGCATATAAGTATGAAAGGTTCTTTGGAAATTATTAGTCACAAACTTGGAAGAATCAATAGAAACCTGATCAATCAAAGTGCCACAAATACAGTATATATCAGTACACTGTGTTATTCACAAATATAATTTATGTTATCCCTTTGGGGTTTAGAGAGCATGGCCCCTTTACATCTTTTTCCTAGAGGAGGGGGAGCAGTGAGAGAAAGGAGGGAAACTCGGGGGTGTGGCTCTGGAGCTAAGGGGCTGGTGGGGAGAGAAGGGCTGCAGCCCCTGACAAAGTGAAGCAGCAGAGAACCCGCCTGAAGCCTGGGAAGGACAGGGCGGCTGATCGGGGACACCCCAGGACAGGAGCCAGGAGGAGCACTGTGCCAGGGAGGAACCCCCCGAGAAAGACAGGCCGGAGCTGGACCCAATATCACTGCTGCCCAGAGCTGCATGAGGCTGTGAGTACTAGGGCTTGTGACTCTGCACTGGGAATAAGGAGGGACACTGCTAGCTAGTTAAGTGGGGAGGTGGTCGCTCTGTGTGGCTTTGCAGAGAGCAGCAGAACAGGGCACCGGAGGGGTTTGTTGGGGAAAGTTCACTGGCGCTGAAGACGACCAGGAGCACCCGAGACTCACCACTGGACTGGAACTTTGCTCAGGACTCCTGAACTCTGTGTGCAGACACATTGCTCGGTGTCTGCCCTGTCAGACTGTGCTACCACTGGGCCTATGGGGCCTTGGTTTGGATGCAACCCTGTTCTACTGCTGCTCCCCCTATATTTCCCCTTGTTGTTTTTCTCCTCTCATCCCTCTGTAAATAAATAGAAATACTTATAATTTCCTCTCTTTGTTATAGCCATTGTACTTTTCCTGTGGGTGGGTGTGTTCACTCTGGGGGGTTTGGAACAGGTGCCCCTGGGGTGAAAGGGATTTTTCCTGCTGCATTCCTGCGCGCGCAGAGCAGACTCCATCTTGGCCATGAGGGCACTAAAGTTACATTTACAACACTGTTATGTTCTGGAAATATTGTAGGGTTTATAACCATGTTAGCTGATTACTGTTATCCTTATCCTAACCCACATTCCCTGTTGTTGGGCATATTTACTTTTGTGTTTTGTCTTAAATTAAATTGTAATCTCTTTGGGGGCAAGGACCATATTTTCCTATGCACTAACCAGAAAAGGTAAGGGTTGTACAATCCGAACCCACAGAGTTTTCTGTATTACTGAAGGACCCATTCTGCAATCATTATTTGAGTTGAGTGGCACTTACTTATATGAAGAATTTCCTTGAATCTCACTAAGTTTTCTAAACTTCCCTGTACTTATTTTAGGGAATACTGACACACAGAAAATGCAATTATTTAATTGTCTGATGCATAGAAGAGATGAAAAAAATTCAAATTTTGATATTTTTACCCAAAAAAATTGGATAGGGAAAAACACAGAAAATTGTTGATAAATATTTCGACACTTGTTTGTTCTTCACCGGCTATACAGCTTGTTGGAAATTTTAAATTTTCAAAATATTTTGTCCAATTAAAAAAAAACAGCAAACATTTTCAAAAAAGTATTCACTAATTTATTGTACTTGGCTTTTTGATTAGATCTGCCAAGGGACTTGGCAAGTTTCTATGGGTAATCATTATACATTGCCTATGAGAAGTTTACAGATGTTGACGTTTGTTTAATTTGCTATTCAAACACATAGGGAATAAAAAACTTGATAATTTTTTCCAAATGCAGCAGGACTACCCACGTAAGTCCAATTACCTAAGCCCAGCTGGCTCATGAACTTCAACAGGTCCATTTCATTATCACATGTTGTTTTTCACACATCACATTCACTTTGAAATAAACCTGAAATTCTGGGAAGCTCATCTGAACACTGGGAAAAGCAGCTTTCAGTATGGATCTACTTCTTACGTAAGAAGTGATTTTGATTTTTTTTGGGATTGGTCCATTCAATATTATTATTGTATCCCATTGGGATAAAAGGTTGTCCATGGAGAAAGTCTGTAAAAACCTGACAGTTAAGCACAAGCTCAAAGACTTGCTGATTCTTTACAGGAAAACATTTTATTTTGAGACAGTTCTTCTGGTTTAGCCTATATATTCTGTATTTCTCTTCTCCTGTGTTTATAACTAAGGATATTTGCAGGAAAAGTGTCTTTGTTATTCATCAGTTAATCTCATTTTATTTTAATTAATAATCTTTTGTTCATGAAATCCCCATTGGTACTGCTGGGGATATGCTGGACGTCATGAGAAATTCAGAATTCAACTGAAAAAACAATGAGTAGGAATAAACTCCTAAGCAAAAACATTCCTGGTTTCATGCAAATATCTCCAGCCCTCCTTATGCACCTGTCTGCAATGCCTGGAGCCATAACATGACTGTCTAGGGGGTTAACGTGTGTTTTACTATATTTGGGGATTGGTCCTGCACTATTCAAATCAATAGCAGTTTTTCCATTGATTTGAATGGGTTTCAGATTAAGCTCTTACTCCCCCAGTGCAACCGCATTAGGACACATCACAATATGGCCCCAAAGGATACACTGTAGCTACCAGTATTTAATCTCTGCACTCCAGGCAGCTCCTGAAGAGATCTTAGAGCTTGGCAACTGTGCATTGCTCCTTTCTATTAGCTGTGCTTAAATGGCACAATCAGGTCCACAGTGATCAAAGGCTATGTGACTACACTGGTGACTCTACATGGGTCCAGATGCACAGTTGTACCAAAGTTCCCCTACTGTCCAACCTGAAACCTCTGATGTACATATCATGAGCGAGTAGAAGCCAAGCTAGCTAGCTTGCCTGAGAGGTGTGCTCAGAGCATGGGTGAACTGTGGCTTGGCCTGTACTCAGCCCAATTTACAGTGTGGATGTGGGTAAGAGGGTGAGTGCCAGGTCTCAAGTTGCAATAGTCCTTCACTCCAAGTCACACGGAGCACTGTACCCATTTCTTCCAAACCTGAGTGAATAAAGTTACCGCTCCCCTTGTACAGAGCAATAGCATTATGCTGTACTACAGGTGAAAATGGCAACAGTTCAGCAAGCAGTGAACTGGCCCGAAGAGTATACCAGAGTTTTAATAAATATCAGGGCTGAATACAGCCAGTAGCACAACTTCAGGTGGAGCAGCAAGAACATCCACCTATAACAGGAAATTTCCAACAGGCTGGATGCGTGTTACACTCTGATTCACCCCGGAATACCAATCCAAAACACCAAAAGGGAAGCAAGACACACAGGTAGGTTGTCAAGCAAAACATGTAAGAACCATGAACCAGCTAGGTCAGTAACAGTCTGAACAAAACATGGGAACAGTCTGAAGAGCAGATATGTAGTGGTGGGCCGCGAGTAGCTCCCCACACCCAATGCTATGCGCAAACATGCACACCCTTAAACAGGAACAGGAATACAGGGAGCAGGAGACAAAACTGGAACAGAGAGCCAGAAGCAAGTTGGCAACACACACACCCCAGTCATCACAATTTCCTTCCCTTCTCCTCAGAAGTACCAGATGAGCCCAGGGCTATAGGTTATACCTCTGATTCAGCTCTGGGGCTGGATGCTGTTGCTGTGGTGCAACTTCCCCAGTTGGCCACATATTCAGCATATTGAAGAGTGGCATCAGCAGTCCACCCTATATCAATTGGCATATCTTGCAGTCAAAAGGTCTACCATATACTCTGTTGTTTCTGCATACAAGAATGCCAATCCAGCAGAATTTCTCAAAACAGCACCAGCAGATAAATTACATCTTCCTTTGATATGTACCAAACCAAAGTCATACTGTTGCAACTGAATAATCAGGCCAATGGCCTTATGACAGAGGCCCAGAACAGGCAAATGATCCATTTTTAAGGTGAAATGTCTTCCTAGTAAGCAAACCTCGAAGCATACAATAGCAAAAACCATCACCAACAACTTTAGCTCAATCTGGGAATACTTTGCTTCTGTTGGGGTGAGAGTATGGTACACAACTGTCTGTCCTTTCTGGAGCAGAACTGCTGCCAGATCCTGATTCCATGCATCAGTTTGAATCAATACGGGCTTCCATGGAACAAAATAAGCATGTGATTGGATCTGATAGAGAGCCTGAAGCAGCGTTTCAAAAGACTGCTTTGCTTCTTTAATCCAACCCACTATCCCTGGGTTAAATTGCACATCGTCTTGGCAAGGATACTAAAATGCGGCAAAGCATGACCACCTATGTATTGAGCTAAGCCAAGCCATTACTATCAGCAGGTAACAATAACAAAGCAACAACCTGTAGCAATTCAGGCCTTAGTGCTCAGTTTTACACCATCAGCTGACAGAGAATGCCCTACAAACTCCACAGCTTCTTTTGCAAAATGGCACTTGGCCACATTCAATTTTATTCCAGCTTGTTGTAGTCAGGTTAGCACCCAGTCCAGAATAGCATTACACTCAGGTAGAGTCTTAGCAAAAATGTGAATGTCATCTAAATAGCAACATGCAGCTTGGATATTATCTAGGAGTTTAGAGACTATGCTCTGAAATACCTCAGGTGCAAAGACTAAGCCTAAAGGGAGTCATTGGATATGTCTACACTGCAATTAGATACTCAAGACTTGCCAAAGCCCATTGCCTCTGGCTCATAGGGCTCAGGCTAAGGGGCTGTTTAAATGCTGTGTAGACATTTGGGCTCAGACTGCAGCCCAGGCTCAGGGACCCTCCCACCTTGCAGGGTCCTAGAGCCTGAATGTCTACACTGCAATTAAGCAGCCCTTTACCCTGAGTCCCACTAGCCTGAGTCAGCTGGCATGGGCCAGCCATGGGTTTTTAATTGCAGTGGAGACATACCCATGGATAGCAGTACCTACCAAATTAACAGCTGCAAACTTTCAGCCACAGGTCTTTGCCAAAAACCAACACAGAGAAAATCCAGGATCCACCTACCCACCAAGTCACCTCTTCGAAGGTTGGCAATTGAAACTGCTCACATTTCACACATTTAGTAAGTGAGCTCCACTCCACTGGCTCTTCCACCTCCTGAATGAAACCATTATCTTTCATGCACTGTAAATCTGCTTGGATTTTGTCCACAAGTGCAGGAGGTACATGTCATGCAGGTAGTGCAAAGGGCTTGGTGTTCAGATCCAACTATGAAGAGAACACATATCCCATGGACAGAACAACATCACAATTAAATAAATCATGGTCTCTTAACAGTACTTTGGGTATCCCATTCTAGGCTACATGACATAATCACACCTGACAAGTCCTCTTTGAGTTCATCCATAATACCAAGCTGTAATCACAGATCGTAGGACAATAATGCAACAGCATTTGCAGCCCAACTTTTAACAATGTAAAACTTTGCAGTTAAAGCTATGCCTTTGCAGAGCACAGAACATACAGCTTCACCCACAGTTTGCAGGCATACAAATTACAAGCTTTTATAACCACTGTAGTTAGGCGAATGTCCAGAGTGTTAACTTCAGCACCCTTATCACTATGCAGTTCAGTTGTGTACCATTAATTTCCATAATATGGGATACCAGCTCCAGCATCTGGCCATGTCAGAAGATCACATTAAAGGAAACATCAGGGTCCCCGCTAAGGTGGTCTCATGCAGCTCCACATCCACAGTATGCACTTCAGGCCTCCCGTTTTTGTGAACCAGTGTACCATGGCACACTAACTTAAACTTCTGTGCTTCCCACAAGCCCGGCACATAACAGTTCTAACCAGGCAGGCAGGAAAATTGGCCAAGTGACCCATACTACCATGCTGGAAACAATAAGGAGCTGGCAGCTTTCACTGCCGAGGCCATGGAGACAGAGTAGGTAGTGTCATATGATTTTGGGCGATGGATGCAGAAGGAGAAGCTGACAATTTAAGTGTAGACGCAAAGGTAGAAGCAGTCTGAGACAGAACCCCTTTCAGCCCAAGTGTTCTCAAATGCCTCACTCTTGGCAACCATGGCATCAAAAGTTAGCATTGTAGCATCTTCAGCCAGTAATCGTTCGCCCAGGTGGTCATTGGCTTCGGCAGTGGTTTTCAACCTGTGGTCCATGGACCCCTGGGGGTCCGCAGACTGTGTCTAAGGGGTGACTATGAAAATAAAGTTTCAGATCCCAAAAAAAGCATTGTTTTTCTGATCAATCAAAAATATGTGAACACTCCCACCTACAGGTCAAAACCCAGAAGTGTTGTTGTTACTATAGAAGCCCACAGTTCAGTGCCCTTTCACATGCTGTGTCAAAGGCCGGGCCAAGCATGTGCAACATTTATAGTTTAATTCTATTCAGTCAGTTTTCAGTCTAAGACTTCTCTGGTACAGGTCCGCAGACTGCAGGTTGAATTTCCAAAGTGGTCCGCACTTCCATTCATAATTTTTTAGGGGTTCGCAAATTAAAAAAGGTTGAAAACCACTGGGCTACGCCAAACACAAAAATATCCCTGAGCAAGATCATAACATCCCCAAATTCACAGTCCTTGGCCAACCGCTGCAAATGACATGCAAACTCACGTATGGTTTCGTTGGGCTGCTGGAGAGTTTCAAAAAACATTCTCCTCTTTAATAGAACAGAATCTCCAGTGCTAAAATACTTGTTGAAGCACTTTACAGCCACATCAAAGGAGGCTTTAGACTCTGGGAATCCATCATAAATATCAATGCCCTCATGGCCTATGCAGTTCTGCAAAAAGGGTAGCCTAGCAGCATTGGAGAGTTGCATGATAGGCACATAGTTCTGAACATTCGGAATAAAGTATCGCCAGTCAACCGCCGAAGGATGAGCATGAAGTATGGGTTGCAGAATAGAAGCATTCATCTCCATAATGTTATGCTCTGATACAACCTGAACAGAAACCCAAAAACACCAAAAAATAAAGCAAGACACAAAGGTAGGTTGTCAATTAAAACATGTAAGAACCATGAAGTGATTAGGTCAGCAACAGTCTGAACAAAACGTAATAGTCAGAAAAGCAGATATGTAGCAGGCTCTGAGTAGCTGCACACACCCAATGCTATGCGCGCATGCACACCCACACCCACACACACCCTTAAACTGGAACACTGAGTTCAGAGCCATTATCATGCCTCATCCCCATACAACCCTCCTCCACCTTTTCCCCTTCCAGCAAGCTTCTCGACCCTAATGGACTTCCAAGGAAAAAAAACTCTTAAACATTAAGTTTACTGTTTTCCAAAGAACTACGACTACAGGAAGTGTGGCTTGCAGTGGCGGACCACATTCTGTAGAAACTTGGAAATGTAAACATCAGTGTGTTTATTTGTCTATCCATTTCACAGCCACACAGATGCAGGGAATGTCCTGGGGAAGCACAGAGCAGGGATCCCGGTCTTGGGGGTGGGGAAGGAAGTAAAGTTACAACGTTTCTCCCTCCATCTCCCTTTCCTGGCCATCAGGCAGTCACAGAGGCAGGGCATTCAGCAAGGGGCATGGGTAGTTCAAATCTCCTTTTGTATCAAAGCTCTCTATCCTAGCTCAGGATTTTGTCAATTTGCATTGTTATTTTCTCCCAATCCTGGAATCTCACTTTAACAGATCTGTCATGCAGCATGAACTCCATGGTCCTTCAGGTTCACTGGTAGTGCAAATCTGGCAGGGCCACCTTGGGAGCTCATCAGACTCCTCCATCCATTGATATGTTGTGACATGACCATTCTCATAAAAATCTCTCTGGTGTACACCGAAGGCTCCCCACCACTGCACTGGAAAGACACCCCCCCCCCAATTCAGGTACTTGAAATGTAACTATAACCTCCGTTAGAGAAAGAAATTCACACTGGTGACAAAGGCCTGAGGATAAATTAACCCCTCTCCCCTCCCCCACAACATACCTTACTACATGCTACAGAGTTGAATTTCCAAAAAGTACTGTATGTATCTCACCAGTCTATGTGAATGGTCCTTCCTCATGGGCTGCAACAACTTTCTGAAAATGAAGGCACATAATGGAGAAACAGTTACTTTTAAACATTTAAGGAATGTATCAAAATTATGACCTCTGCAAAACAATGTTATGTGGGGAGATGTCTTCATGGAATTGGCAGGACCTTCTGCAGCAGACTTTGAAATCCTCCCATGAAGAGGGCAGGAGGAGAATCCCAGAGAAGAGTGAGGAAGATAGAAAATGACAATGGAAGACCTGCTTGCTGGAATGGAGTGGAGGAATCAGGAACTGTTTAAATTTTTGAGTGCCAATGAGCAGCTGTCTCTGCAGTAGGAGGAAAGGCTGATGGCCCACTTCCTAGATGGAGAGAGGCAGCACAGAGCATGAGCAAACGCTCATGGAGTGGTTAATAGAACTGTTTCCAGACAGAGTCCCTAGCAGCTGCCCATCAGCCACCACCTCTCCTTCTCCATCTATAGCACAGACTGCTGCTACACTGGCAGCTCCACACCCCTCCAACTAGCCAGGAGTGATGGGAAATCTGAAGGTACTGGCTCCAGCCATCTCTGTTCGCAATAATACCCACCCTGAAGGCTGAACAAATCTGCTGCCACAGCTTTGCCCCTCCCCCACCCATCCCGACGGAGGAGAAGGAATGTTCAAAGACAGTAAACTCTGGGCCACTTTATAGTTGCTATTGTTGTTTGAAAAGTGTTTTGTTGTTTGGTTTTCAATATCTATTCCCATATATTTTACTGCCTTTTTACTATTAATTATTATTATTATTATTACTATTATTTATTATTATATAACATTGAAATATATGTTACAGCCAGTGGGACATCAGCAGTATTGTGTGTTTATGTGGTATTGTGATGTTCTATGTATGGAACTATACATTGAATTTCATTTACTCATTTCTTTTATCATTTCTGAACAGTGAACATAAACATTTTAATATTATTTCACTGTGTGTCTCTTTTTTCCCCTCCAGTGAATGGTGCTCTCCTGTTATTTTAGATATACCAATATATTCCCTGACTGTTGTTGTCATTGCAGGAATTAAGCCTGTCCAGTAACAGACTCATAACATCTCACCATGTTGGTATTTATTTTTTATTTTGCACATGGAAAATACTAGCAATCATACTTCCCTGCAGCAACCCCACCCCATGCCTTAAACACAGTCCAGCATATCTATAAAGAGGGGTTTCTAACAGCTGTGAAGTTTGGTAGGCATTTGAGACTATGAACAGTTAAAACACTGACACAATATCTGCATTTTTGCCCCACAGCAACCCCACCCCACATCTTCCAGGTTATCTGTTAATGGGGTATCCTTTGCAGTTCAAATACTCACTTGCCCCTTGTGGTGGCAAACTATGGGCACATGAGTGCCCCCCATCTTCTGATTGGGAACCCCATCTTCTGGGGTTTGGGAGCCCCATCTTCTGAAAACCAGCTATTATTTCAGATGCCAACAACCCATGGGTAAACCACAGTGTTAATTAGTTCACAAATCTCTACAGTCTTGATCCCAACAGTAGACTTTCTGACTTCAGAATGGTTTACAATGGACTTGTAGCTGCCTGGGGTAGCCAGCTTCCACAGAGCAGTAGCAACCCATTTCTGTACTAGCATGGCTTCTCTTAGTCAAGCGTTCTGGTGCTGGAGGATTAGTGCAAGCTCTTTACAAGCTCTATGAAGGTCTCTTTCCTCATGAAATTCTGGAGCCACTGCTGGTCATCCTAAGTCAACAAGATGATATGATCCTACCACACTCTGCTATTTTTCCTGCACAGGTAAAGTAAAGGGAATTCTGTAGCAATTGTGCCATTCAATATATCTGTCTACTGTGCCAAAAATGAATTGTCGTCATCCCTCAAGGTCTGCTACCTTCGACTTCTTGAGAAACTGCTGCCAAAATATCATCCAGCAACTTGCCAAGCTCCAACTCTACTGGATAAACATTTGTCCCATTAAAGAAGGGGCAGGAGCAGGAGCGGCTCATCCAATGAATCCATTACTTTGACCCAGTTTTGCAGGGATCGAAATGAGGGAAGACCTGATCTGTCAGTGCTATCGGTGCATGTGTAAAGGTGGGGCACAAATACATTTCACACATGAGTCCAGGAAGGACTGCAGCATAGTACCAACTACACACCACAAACTGGTTCCTAGAGCATCTCTGTGTGATGCAAGGAATAGTAGCGCTAAACTCATGTACTCAGAGCAGAGGTGTGGATGTCAATAGAAAATAAGTATACAATGTTCTGTGTATGTCCAGCAGAGCAAATGTGGACTGTGAGAGTTGGTTTGGTTGGCTCGCACCCACATGAACACAACCCAGTACTTGGATATGCATACTAGTGCAGACAGAGCCAAAGAGAACACAGATTATTGCATTTTCTTAGCCTTACAGTTGTATGACAACACATGCAGCACAGTGAATAATTGTTTGCCCATAAATTACTGATTTAAAATCGAATGCTATTTTCCATGGCTCAGAACCACCAGCTAGGCATCCAATTTTGGCAGAAGCTGTGTCATGATGGTAGCTGTTCTGGCTTGGAGCTGAATAGACCAAATGGACCATTTCAAAGCCAAGTAAGCAGTACACTTCCAAAAGGAAACTGCACTACTGCTGAGAAGAGACAGATAGAACTGGTAGAAAAATTAGAAAGTACTGCTTCACTGAAATATAGTCCATCACCCAGAATAAATATACTGTAAGTTCTGAAATATATGATGAAGCAGTAATTGATGGGCAGCTGATCACAGTGCTTGGCTCAATGTTCCAAGCTATGGCTCTGCATGCTAGGTGCCTTGTAAAAAGGGAATATGAGCATCCCAGATTGCCAGCTGGGGAGGTGTTAAGCAGGCATTCACAGCCTGGAGGTCATGAACAGGTGTCAGAGGGTAGTGACCACTCTGCCCTTCCCATATTAATGAATGGTTAGATCCTGACTAGATGGGAGAGCGGTCATCGTATGGAAAACATTGAGAACCATTGTATTAAACAACCACATTTTAATGCACAAAAAGGTATCTTCTTAATAAAATTGCTTTATAATTATAGCATGGTGGATATTTACAATGGAATTAGTGAACATTTTCTTCTGAGGAGACATCTTAGAATACACTTGGAAATCCTCTTTCAGAGCCAAGTTATAATAAGGGCTAAGTCCTGAAGTCATTACTCAGTTTAACTGACTTTACTCAGGCAAAACTCCCAGTGAAATCAAATTTGATAAGAGAACTTAAACTGACAGAATGCAAGAGCATGTAAAATCAGCTGCATAGTAACTACAGGCTTGGCCAGAAGAAGACTCGTTTTTTGGATCCCCTGATCGAGTCACTGCCCTTGGATCAGGAGGAATCCAGTTCCAATCTCAGCTCCAATAATATTCAGGACATTCAAAAACAAGTCCACCCATCAGTGGAGGACACTGCCAACTAGCTAGATCTCAACTAATGATTTAGGATTTCAAGTGTGGCACAGTGTCCCAGCAAGAGCACAGGAGGCATTGAACCTGATTTTGGTCAGCTACATCTCCCAGAGCTCTGAGGAGAGCACAGGCATTGTGCCACCTCTCTGCATGTAGTCCCCCCTTTCATGCAGAACTAGCTTCACTTCCTGGTTAGCGCTAGCTCACACTCACTGGGTGAACTTCACCCCTATGCATGAGGCCTATGTGCACCAGTGTCCTATTTAATCCGTATTTAAGAATGTAAATGGTTTTCATAATGGGGCATAGTCCTGGTGCTGGTTCTCTGCAGAGGGGTGAATTTACCCCTGGAGTGCAAGGTGATTGTGTCCGATCTCTATGTAGGAGCACTGGTGGAGTGTGGAGAAAAGGCTCTTTGCAACCTCTTTCCTGTTTGCCCCCCTGCACATGACTGGCACAATTGTATGACTCTCAGTTGATAGATACAACAGTATCTACCACTCTCATCACAGAAATGAAAAATGACACAAACACCTACTTGATATGAATATATGATAACAGAATGACCAAAGCATTCTCCACTTTCAGAACTGATAAACTACAGCAACCAGTTGGTTTTCTGGAAACAGATAAGAAAAAGTCTCAGTATTGCTAACCCTCTGGTTTCCCAACCATTTTTACTAATTTCCTAAGAACACCAGGACCCAAAGGTCATGATTAAAAGTAGTGTTGGATGAACCTTGTGAAACTCTAGGTTTTGTGAACCTCTCACATCATTGTTTAGGTCTACAAAACTAGTATGAATTTGTGGAACTTGATTCCTGTAACTTAAATAATTTCTCCCAAGCCACACAGGAATGATCCCATTTAAAAACAAAAGATGTTTTTCTAGCTAAGGAGAAGCCTGTATGAATTAAGAATAGAACAATTCCTCATCCTGCCAAACAGTAAGGCTCACAAAAATGTGAATCCTAATATATATACCTATTTTTTCATAAGAATGTCTCTCTTTTCCTCTCTACTTGTTTTTTGCTTTGTTTTGTTTGTTTTTAATTTTTCCCACTCTGCCTGCTCTCTGGTCCACTCTTTCCTTTTTTGTCAATTGGGTTTTCCCCACAGCACCTTTCTGCTTCTTTTTACTGAACCTCTCCTAAGCAGAATATAAACCAAAGAATGTTAGAGTTCTAGTTGAACTTTCCAACTCACTATGTTCAGGTGGGTTAGAAATTACGCAAACTGAATTCACCCGTTTCTAATTAAAAGCTCCTGAGTGTATTTCATTTTTTTAAACTGAAGGCATATGTTAAAAACACTATTACAATGAAAGCCAGAAATCTAGAGGCACAACAGAAGACAGACTTTAACCACATGCATATAGTAACCGGTGATTCTCAGTATCTGGCAGTGCAGTGTTAACAACACTAACGTATATGTGGAGAACAAAAGATACAAACTTGGAAAAGATTTTGAAAGAATATTGTTAAAAAAAAGTTTGGTGGCAGGGGTGGCTTAATGAAACACATAAGATATTTTAAATGTAACACAAAGACACACTAAATCATGATCAAATATAAAAAAAGATTTGCATTCACCTTCCTTAAAAGTTTTAAGCAAAATCAGTAGCTTCCCTATTGCAAGACCATTCTTAGCTAAATATGCTACAAATAGGGTGTTCCCAATCCTGAACAGATTGTTCTTATATGGTACACAGTAGAAGTTGGCTCCTTTCGGGAAACCTTAGGAAATGTCTGCACATAATGTATAGGATGCCGCTGCCAGAATACTAACATTCCATTTACATCACAAAGGCCCACAAGTGAATTCTGATCCAACAAATAAACCTCGGTAAGCCCCATGAAAACTTGAAGACAAAAGTTCCTAAAGAGCCAATGTCTGGGCAGCATTTTGTGGAAAAGCCACAGAGATTAAATGATTTCAGCTCACTGAAAGAGAGTCTGTTTCCAGAGCTCATCTCCTTGGCTACATTTTCAAACACACCATGTATGTATTATTCTTTATATCAGAGATTCACTTATACTAAATCTAAGCAGATTAAAATTTTATCTGTAAAAATCTGAAATGTGATAGAATGAGGTAAGGGCACTTGTCATGAAATATAAAGGATAATGGGATCTTCTCCATATCTGATGAAGCCCTCAGGATCCTTCCACTTTCTCCTTTCATTCACCAATAAGTCCTAGACCCCATTAAAAGGGTTGTTTTTGAGGGACATGAAGCTCTCTCCTCCATGAATGCATTTTTTTCCAGACTAGTCACAGTATTGGTGCACTGAAGATCAGGAGACCAAGACTGGGAGTCAGTCATGGCCCTTGTACATGGCAGTGCAGAACGCTAATACTGGGTTACTAGTCCAAAATAAATTTGTGACCTTGGAGTTAGTCAGATTTTCAGGAATAGGTGCCTAACTAGTGCACAGAAAATATACCTGTAGATGAGCAAACAGGTAATTGCAGCACAAAATGTTCAATAACATTTCTTCTCAGGAGTGTAAAATTCACCTACTGGCAGAGGATCTGTGCAAAGCTCGACATGCTGACAAACCCCTACCTGGAGTGGAGGGCACTGGTGGAAAATCTATATAGGCAGTCCTCTGCACATAGGAGAGGTGGACTCAGTGTCAGCTCCCAATATGCCAGTGCAGATGTGAGCTTTGGGACAAGGAGCAAGCTTATGTAAGAGCCACTGAATCCACTCTTACATGGATCCAGTAGGGTTGCAAAGGGACCTGTGGCCTGCACTCTAATTGGGGTTGTAGGTGAATTCCATTTTCCCAAACCCCTGCTTATTTCTCTAGACAAAGGATGTTTACGCAGGCTTTGTGTGAAGAATATAAGTGGATTTAATCAATTAATGAATATTTTGCATGAGCACACTAGAAGGCTTTCTATTCTAAACAAACAAAACCATTAAATAATTATATCTTCTCTTTTTGTTTCCTCTATGACTTCACCAACCAAGTGTAAGAGTTCTACCAAGATATTTTAATTAGCTAACCTGCAGGCTGCTACTACTATGCTTAGACAGGAAGAAGAAAACTGAGCATGAGTAGCTACTCTCATAGCCCTTTGTAGTAAAATCCAATCACTCAGACACAATGAACATTTTTCAGAGTAGCAGCCGTGTTAGTCTGTATTCGCAAAAAGAAAAGGAGTACTTGTGGCACCTTAGAGACTAACAAATTTATTAGAGCATAAGCTTTCGTGAGCTACAGCGCACTTCATCGGATGCTGTAGCTCACGAAAGCTTATGCTCTAATAAATTTGTTAGTCTCTAAGGTGCCACAAGTACTCCTTTTCTTTTTACAATGAACATTAACTCTGTGCTGGGTGTAGTGACTCTGTGCAATAACCCTACAGTTATTCTTAATCCATGCATGTGGTCCCAGATTGGATAAAACTGATTTTTAAAGACATTGGGGTTATTTTTATACTTTTTCTCATGGTGTCACTAAGGGGCAGAGTTAAGTTTGTTTGGGGCCTTAAATGTGTGTTTCCATAACTTAACATATTTGTGTTTCTTTTAACTTTAACCTTAGCTCTGAGTTTCCTGAATTTGTAATGCTTGTTCTGAAGACAATTACAACATCCCTAAAATACTTCTGACTCTTAAGTAACAGATAAGTACTCTCAACCTTAATTCAAGTTTAACATAGTTTTTTGTCCGGGAATAATAGCTAAAACTGAGGTCTTGGGAGTCAGGAAACCTTGGCTCTTTTCCTGACTCTACCACTGACTCACTGTGTGATCCTGAGCATGTTATTCAGTAACCTGAGGATAATAACAGTAATAAGAGATCAGTGGTAATTGTACTCTATCATGAGAAATTCCCTGTGACTATGAAACTATGTAACTATGAAAAATGGTTCTTTAAAAAGGAACTTTTTATATAGAAGCTATAAAAACTTAATGTTATAAAAAGACCACAATTTACCCATTAGACTAAATATACTGCAATATGAAGTTGGTTTTAGTATGGAAATATACTTTTGAATGTGTACTATTCATAAACTTTATTAACAATTTATTTGCTAACTAATTTTATAGTTTATATTTTATATTTCATGCTACAAAGGATCTATGTTCCTTATGTTAACTAATGCTGGTATTCTTCAGAACAAAGCCTGCATAAATTAAATATACAGTTTTACAAACACTAAATCAATTTTATAATAATAATCCAAATTATAAATGTATACAATTCACACAATGGAAACTATTTTCTCAGGGCCTGATTCTGTAGTCAGTGGGAACTGACAGTGATCAGCACTTCCCATGGCCAAGCTACAGATCTTGTGGTGATATTACAGGAATCCTGAAACTGGGACTAATCCCTGATTTTCTAATTTGTCGTTGTTTTATTTTTTCAACAAAGGTGAGGCAAATGCATGGGGCTGAAGTGAAGTGCTCACCATTACAGCAAATAAACTGCCATTCAACATGTAGTATTACTCTTCATTGTAAGTCTGAATGCAGGGTTTAAATTCTTATAGAGTGTTTCCGAGAGTCCCCATGTCCCCCACCCCAATATGCTATAAAAACGCCAGGAAATATTTACTGGAGCTCCACTCCAGTCAGCTCCAGCTGAATTGAAGCCCTGTCTGAATGCCTCCATCAGACCCATAATGAACAATGAGCCTAACAGAATATACCAAAGTATGGCACTACACCAGAAGAGTGTGTAAATTCAAGCTCAAGGAGCTTCTGGAGTCAAGGATAGTGTTTGTGCATCACAATCTCACTCTTAAATGGGCATGTGGGGGTATTTTTTGTGTGTGTATAAAGTGAACTCATGAAGAATTGATTGAGTCAGGACACAGCAGAAAGGTGAACTAAGCCCCAAACAGCACTTTTAAGTTGTTTTATATTTGAAAAAATAATGAGTAAATGGGTTTAATAAAAACTGACACTCTTTTCCCTTGAATTTATTTTGGGACTGTATGTCATAACAGCAAAGGAAATCAAAAACATTTGTCAGCCTAAAATAAGAGGAGAACACGCTTAATAGCTTATTTCCCTCTGAAATGTATTTGATGTAGAAATATCAGAGACCAATCAAAGAAAGTAGAATTAATGTATATTTAATACTTTAGTAATTGTGGGTAAATGAAAGCTCAATGACTCAACACTGAAACCATAAATAAGGAATGGGAGAGTGTCACAACAAAGAAAGTTGATCACCGCTGCCAATATTGAGATCCCTGTTTCATGGAGTCAAAGCCCCAAAACGTTAATTACCCTCATTTAAAAATGTCCACCTTATTTCCAGTCTGAATTTCTCTATCTTAAACTTTCAATCACTGGATCCTGTTAATTCTTAGTCTGCTAAAGAAAAAGCTAAATAGATTGAGCTCCTGGATTTCTCATCATAAGGAATTATCAAAAGGTGCCTGATTCCTGTGATTAAAATAAGTGCCCCTCCCCTGTACCAGTGTACAAGCTTCCAGTTGAGCCAATTAAGTAGTGGGATTGCACCTGGGCTCTAGAGGTTCAGAGGAGGGCATTTCAATGAAGGCAGAGCTAGAAGGAAAGCGACAGAGGGTCTCCTGTACTGGTCCCTGAGAAAGGGAGTTGGGGCTGATTAAGAAGACACAGCTGAAAGTTTTCTGTTTTTCCTTTGGGAGAAGGAGGTTTGCATCTTCTCTGACTGTTAAGAGAGCAGGAAGGAATAATACCTCTGAGAGGAGGGACTGTGCCCAGTTCAAGGCTGGGTAGAAGATTTTGTTTATTTTTTTGAACTTTGTTAATTTAATAAACAACCCCCATGTAGGGCTGTGATTGGATGAGAACCTGTGTGCAGTTTGTTTAAAGAGCCCTGAAGAAAGGAAAAACAGAGATAAGGCACTGTGTTCTCAGGAGGCATCTGACTTTGTTATAGGCATGTTTTCCAATTCTTTAACTATTTTTGTGGCTCTTCTCTGAGCTATCTCCAATTTATCAACATCCTTCTTAAACTGTAGATTCTAAAAGTTGATGTGGTATTCCAGTAGCAGTCATACCAGTGCTACATATAGAGGTAATATAACCTCTCTACTCCTACTCACGCACCCAAAGATTGCATGAATTCTTCTGGCAACAGTATTGAATTGGGTGCTCCTGTTCAGTTGATTATCTACTATGAATCACAAGTTTTTTTCAGAGTTGCTGTTTCCCAGGCTAGAATCCCCCCAATCCTGAAAGTATGGCCTACATTCTTTGTTTCTATAGGTATAAATTTAGCTATATTAAAATGCATGTTGTTTGCTTGCACCCAACTATCTAGCTCAGGGGTGGGAAAACTACGGCCTGCAGGCCGGATCAGCCCCTCACAGCTTTGGATCTGGCCCGCAGGATTGCTACCCCTGTGGTGCTGCAGGCTCTGTGCCGCTCCGGGAGGTGGCCAGCACCACATCCCTAGGGGTTGGGGTGGGGGTGCAGAGAGCTCCACACGCTGTTCTTGCCTATGGGTACCTCCCCCAAAGCTCCCATTGCCAGGAACAGGGTACCATGGCCAATGGGAGCTTCAGGGGAGGTACCCACAGGCGAGGGAAACACACATAGCCCTCTGTGCTCCCACCCCTACCCCCAGGGGCCGCGCAGGGACATGGTGCCGGCTGCTTCCCGGAATGGCATGGCGTGGGGCCAAGGCAGGCAGGAGGGCAGGGAGCCACCCCAGAGCCACTCTGGGTAAGCGGCACCGGGCCATAGCCCGAACCCCTCCTGCACCCCATCCCCAAAATTCCCACCCTAAATCACCTGCTGCACCCCTCACCCCTCCTGTACCCCATCTCCCCGCCCTGAGCCCCCTGCCGCACCAAGCACCCCTCCTCCACCCCAACTCCCTGCTCTGAGCTCCGTGCCGCACCGTGCATCCTCATGCACCCGAAGCCCCGTGCCGCACCCCTTCTGCACCCCCTGCCCTGAGCCCCCTGCTGCATCCCATACTCAATCCCCTGACCTGAGCCCCTTCCTGCACTCCACACCCCTCCTGCACCCTAACCCCCTTCCCTGAGCCCCCTCATACACTTCACACCCCTCGTCTGCCCCAACCCCTTACCCTGAGCCCCTTCCTGCACATTGCACCCCCTCCAACTCTTCACCCCCGCACCCCAACCCCCTGCCCCAGCCCTGCAAGCAATTTCCCCACCTAGATGTGGCCCTTGGGCCAAAACATTTGCCAGCCCCTGAGCTAGCTTCTTCTGTATCAGTGTCCTGTCTTCTTCATTATATACCACTTCCCCAATCTTTGTTATCTGCAAATTTTATCAATGATGTTTTTGTTTCCTTCTAGGTCATTGATAAAAATGTTAAATAGAATAAAGCCAAGAACTGATCCCTGTTGGACCTCCTCTAGAAACACACCCACTTAATGATGAATTTTCAGTTAAATTGAGAGACCTATCAGTTAGCCAATCTGTAATCAATTTAATATTTACCACCTTCAGTTGACACCACCTATATGTGTGGGTCAGAAAATCATGTGATGTTCCATCCCGGTTACATCTATAGTTAGTCTCACTAAAGGACCAGTGACAAATACACTTCCTGAATTGTAATCAATGCTTTTGAAAGATTATTTGCACGCAGTGGCAAGCTCCACTCAGCATCTGATGTGTGAAACATTTTTAAATGTTGACATGGTTTGGCACATACTGCAATACAACAAGTTAAGTCTGTCAGGCAAGAAAATATATTTCATTCTTAGAGGTACTGACTGCAGTGGCTTGAGAATACTAGTCTTTAGAAGACCAAGAAGTGCTGAGCCTTAGGATGGAAGAAGTGTCACATTTCCCAGTAGCAACCTTAGCTTAAAGAGCAATGTTGAAAGAATGTAGAATGAGCAAGCTACTATGAGCAATGAATGAGCAAAAAATAAGAAATTTCAGAGTAGCAGCCGTGTTAGTCTGTATTCGCAAAAAGAAAAGGAGTACTTGTGGCACCTTAGAGACTAACAAATTTATTAGAGCATAAGCTTTCGTGAGCTTAAAGCTTATGCTCTAATAAATTTGTTAGTCTCTAAGGTGCCACAAGTACTCCTTTTCTTTTTTAAAAAATAAGAATGCATCACAGTTAAGCACTAAGCACCACAGTACAAATGACATCTCTGTGGGATCTTCATGGGCCAAATATTGAAGTCCTTACTCAATGAAATCTCTCACTATCCCATATTCTACAATTGATTATACCAACCACACCTGGAAGGGTGATGATGAGGTAACTCAGAGAATAATTTGGTCCCAAAGAGAGTTTTGACTGAATAAGAAGAGTTTTTTTGCCTTTTGCATAAAAAATTAATTCATTAAAATAAAGAAGTCAGATGACTTAAAGGGCACAGATAGAATTAAGTTAATTAAATCGCAGGCTGAAGAGCTGTCAAAACATTTTGAAATATCCAAAAATTCAGATAAAAATTAAGTCTCCAAAATCTAATATATTTGCTTCTCATTTTAAACTCATTTAGTTTGATTACATTTTAAGGTATTATTGCTAAAATAACATACTTTTATCCCAGTGGAGCCATTTTGGCCTCTGCTGTTATATGTATTCAGATTTAGCATGTGATTCTTAGTATTTTCAGGAACCTAATTATTGTCTTAATTCTCAAGTGACTGCAGCTGGCCACACCAAAATAAAACAGATGAAACAGCCCTCTCAGACTCAGTATTAGAAATCATTTGAGGGTCTACAAACAAAGTGCCATTTTCCATGTTGTGAAAATGGATGTCAGCTAAAGATTTAAAAAGTGGGCAGCCATTTGGACACTACCAAATTACTAGGATCCATTGGGCCTAAAAAGGCTTAAAACCCTATCCAAAAGCAATGTATAAAATACACCTGAGACCTCTTAAATGGGAACATGTGATATAAAATTGCTTTTCTTTTTAAAGGGGCTTATTCCTTTGTGAGCGATTACTTTAAAAGGTGTTAATTATATCTGCAGGTAGCATTCATTCTCACTGGGTGTTATGTGGGGGTTGTATGTAATGGATTTATGCTGTGTTTGGTGTTCATCTCAAAGAGTTTCACTAAAATGGCATTGTCTGTAGAAACTGGTGTGTGGTATACGTAATCTTCTGAGCTATTATGTTAGGCATTTATAACGCTTTGCCTCACTGCATGTACTAAACTTTCTCTGGTATATCTTTACTACTGACCTTAAAAGTATATTTGATGTTAGTTTTAGCTAATTAAGCACAAATGTCCATGCAATAACATTAATTTAAAAATCAAAGCCAATGCCAGCAAAAATATGAATTGCATCTCACTGAAGCAGATTTTTTTTTCTTCCTTTTAAGCTTCCACCACGGATAAGTACTGGATCTTCTAAATGAAATTCTGCTTCCCCTCACAAAAGCTATTATACTTTCACAAGAAATAATTCTTCTGTACATCTTGGACCAGATCCTCAGCTGGTGTAAAAGTGATATAGATCTTTTATAGTTAATGGAGCTATGCTGACTTACCTCCACTGAGAACTTAGTCCATCTCTGCTTCTGGAATAGTACACACTATTAGCATTTTGGCCTCTCATGCTTCACTGCGAAACAGTAATATTGAGATTAAACTTTCATTTCATAAAGCACTACATGTTGTGGAGTTTCCTGTGTTATCCTCCAAACCTGGATACAAGCCCTGGCACTTAAATGTAGATTAGCTGTCTCACATTTTATTTATTTACTGTTTCCTGAGTTATTAATATAGTAAGCCTTCTCCAGCTATATTGACTCCCCCCCCCAACTGCCCTAGCACAACAAAGACCTTTTAAATGTCCCATTTCCTGTTTCTGCAACTGCACCTTCTCTGTGTGATTTCCTCATTCACATGGAATGATTGATTGTCTATGTGCACACATTATATAAAGGGTACCTTGCAAGTGGCTTTTACTCTGTTCACTCACTAATTTGTCATTTGTACTGTAGGTGTAAACTACCATAAAGTAAACATATTAACATGAAGCACTAGAAGCAGGATTGCCCTGGGGCCAACAAACCCTTATGATGACCAATTGTAAAGACTTAGCTCCTTGACTAATTTTTGAGAGTAGACAGTACTGAGGTGACATTGTTCCCACTTTCACTCCTATAGCAACTTTCCAAAAAACCAATTAACTCATGCTGTACCCCATGAGGTAGATATTGTTATTCCCCTTTTATAGCTGGGAAGCCTGTTCTTCCTCTCTTCCAGAACAGCCCAGCTTTAATGGTTTCCTGCCATTAGAGAATACGACCAGTCCATTCATATTTGACAAATAAAGAAACAATGGTTTCTGACATCTCTGGCTCAAAACATTAGCACACTCAACAAGTTTACTTGGTAGAAATCAGTTAAATACAAACCATTGTTAGTCAAGTCTTCTAAATGCCTGCCACTTGTTTACCGCTTGAGCATCAATTCATCAGCTGTTACAAAAAGTCCAACAGAATTAAGGCCTCCACTACCAAATGGAACCATTGCCAACAATGGTTGTCACAAAGACGGCAGTGTTGAATATGGTTTAACTGTAAATGTAGACAAGGACAAGCCAGGTTTGGTAATGGTTCAGCTAGCTGCCCTAAAGCCTATTGTTGACATTTCATTTAGTACTCTAGACAAGGTTGAATGGGCTATTTACATTCCCTTTAGTCACAGGAAAAATTCTCTATCTCTGATTTGAAAAATAAAACTTCCCAGAAATAAAGAATTCCATGGCCTGTGTTATGAAGGAGTTCAGGCTAGATGATCTTCTGGCCTTAGAATCTATGAATCTACAGTGGTTACTCTTCAAAATTTGCCAATTTTCCTTTAAGCAATAGGTGTATAAATAGTGAAGTAAAATTATTTCATTATCCAAGTCAAGTTTTTAAGGGTGAGCCCTGTGACTACAGGAGAAAGGAAATCTTTATCCAGTATTATTTTGCATTTACTGGGATACGTAATGAAGTTAACCAAAAAAATTTGCATTTTATTTATTGGAAAATTAACTAATTTTCCAGCACAGGTTTTCCAATTCATATTTCCCCAGCTGTTGTGGAAATAAACAATTTTATTGCAATGGCTATTGAATAAGAATATTCCACCCAATTCCATCAAAATAATTCCTTCGCAATTTGTCAAAGCAAAACAGGCCCTACTGTCAGTTTTTCTTCAGGGATGTAAAAGAAAATCCTCACAAGAAATGTAGATTCCTCCTGGCTTGGCTCAAAAGTGTTTCAAGGAGCTTGCTATCCATTTCTGGTAAAATATGATGTCTAGCTGACTGGTTGAATGAAAAAAAAAAACGCTTTTTTGCCAAATATGAAAACAAGCTGGTATTCTTGTCAATTATCAGTTACTTCAGAGCAAAAGATAGATCAGAACATATTTCTTTGACCCTGAATCAGTAATTGTAATATGTTAGATCCAGATTAAAGGTGCCATGCTGTCTGGAGTGGCTCACAAATATGACGGCCAATCTTAAGTCAGACTGTCAGAAAACAGGACAGAGACCCCAAGCTCATGGGATATTATATAATTAGATTTCACCAAACCAGCCACTTACCCCAGATCAACTGAAACTCCAGATCTCACATCAAAGACAATACTGGCAGCCAGTTCTCTAAACTAACTAAAGATTTATTAGCTAAGAAAAAGAAATGAGTTATTGAAAGGTTAAATCAGGTAAAATGCATTAACAGGTGAGTCAAAGTTTGTAAGTCCAAATAATAAGAGAGATGTAGTAATCTGCCAGTTTCCAAAAAACCTTTTCAGGGCTACCGAGAATAACTCTGGGGAGCTCCATCTTCTTGTTCGGTTATTCTATTCTGTTAGAATCCAAACTGTACAGATATACAGGACCATTCCTCGAATCCATATTTATAGCTTCTCCTGTAGAAAACAATCTGAACAGTGTCTTTATCCACATGGGCTTTCCCTTTGACGGTTAATCTGTGAATTCCCGTTGTTGAACACAATGGCTCTCACTTTGAAGTTAGCACCTTTCTTCATTTGCATTTGAGTTATTTGGTCACAGAGATATACATAACGTAAATGCCTGCTATTACATTATAATAGGAATAGATAAGTGACAACTATACAAGTAGCATTCCATTAGTTTTCAAGAAGTTCTAACACCTGACTACACATTTACATTAACACACACACTTTAATCTAGAATTATTTAATTACCAAGCATGCATAATGTTAGTGTAATATAATAGCAAAAAGGATATAGACAGGCACAAACAGTACAATTAACATCTCATTTCATCTCTATTCACACACAGGAATTGGCCTATGGCTTTGGTCTGAGCTGGTCTGTCAGCATCACAACAGGTATCTGATCGAAATATGCTTTTAATTACACATGGATTTCAATGTGAGTTTCAAGCGGTACTGGTGATATACTGGACCTGACTTTCCTTTCTTTTACACCAATGTTATTTCACTGATGTCAAGGGAGTTTCTCTTCTCATTGCAGTGGAAACATGGTGTATCAGGCCGTATTGATTTCAGTGGGTTTGCACCAGGATAAATTAGTGCAAAATCTGGCCCATTAGCTATATTGATTATTCTTTAAATGTATTAGCATAAAAATCCAGAACCTTTATCTATTTCATATATAAAGAAAATGTTCCTTTCTTAAAGACCAAAACCAAAGTCTGTCCTTTTTAGCCAGGTCTTCCAGTATTTGTCAAACTCTTTATAATGGAAAAAGTCCTGGTTCAGTTTTACTATATCAAACATCTCTTTCCACAACATCAATTGAACCCAGTGGTTAATATTTAATAACAAAGCTTGGGTCAAATTAAGATGCTACCGTGATAAATGCTTTACAAATGCCTAGAATAATAAAAATACCAAACTTCAGGATCTGTGAAATGTAAAGTCTCTGATGTTTATTCTAAACACTGTGAGAAGAGAATCATTTGTATACACTTCTATATCATTTGAGATTCATCTTAAATTGCCTTCAGATATCTGACAGAAACAAGTATATGGTTGTCAGATTTTTCAACGTCATATACAAATATTAACTAATCAATCCTTACAATACTGCTGTAAGGGAGGTATTATGGCACCCATTTTATACGTGGAGAAAGTGAGGTTACAGAAACAAAAAAGCCAGTGGAAGAGTTAAGATTAAAAGTCAGGTGTTCTTGCCTCCCAGCCTGATATTTGATCCAATAGACTCTGCTGCATTACATGCAGGAGTCCAGATGTTTGAAAGGCTTTTAAAAGGCAAAGTATCTGTTCTGCTTTAGATGCCTAGGGCAAAACTTTCAAAAACATCTTATTGATTTAGAAGCCTAAGCCTAAGGAGCTGCTGAGTAGAGCTAAGCAAATAACTGACTTTTG
Organism: Dermochelys coriacea; assembly: GCF_009764565.3. Classification (NCBI taxonomy): domain Eukaryota; kingdom Metazoa; phylum Chordata; order Testudines; family Dermochelyidae; genus Dermochelys; species Dermochelys coriacea. The sequence goes on along the minus strand of NC_050072.1, from coordinate 53,398,579 downwards.
GGGGATGGGGGGTGGGGGAGGACTGAACAATCGAGGGAGGGGATAGTTTTCAACCAAAACTGATTTTTTTTCTTCTTCTTTCTCACCAAAGTGCCCCCCAAAAATATGTTCCAGTCAAAGAACACATTTCAAATGTCAATTCTAAAAGAAATCCCAAAATAATTCACTTCAGAAACATTGAAATGAACCATTGTGACATGGTGGGGAGGGGATTTTGGCTGAAATTATTCACCAAATTCACTAAATTGGTGAATAGTTTCAGAACCACTACCCCCCATTTCATTTTCAGCAAATTTACTATTTGCTAAAAAAAATTTGCATAGCTGTACCGAAGGGTGTCTAAATCCTTTTGAAAATGGAACTCAGATTCCTAACTCATTTAGGCAAATTTCACATCTAATTTACATTTTAATACAGCATCACCTTTTTCACAATGCTGATTTGATCTCAAACCTTCACCATAGTGCTCAGTACTGTATTCAAAATTGAAGTTCAAGTATAGAACCTATATTAAACGTGGCCTGTGGTTTATTCACTTTCCGTACAAGCACCTCCATCCCACTCTTTTCTTGCAGTATCCCTGTGCAAGGCAGCCACTGCACATGTTGCCTGCTGGTCAGCTGTGCTTTGTGCCCGCTGTGACTAAGCTAGCACAAAAAAGTGGTGTGGTGAACGGCCAATGAGCTACCCAGGAGCCCCTATTCGAGTGGCATTGAAGTCAATGAATTGTCATTGCAACACATATACGCTACTGTACATAAAGCATTACACATAGACCCAACTAAGAACAGAGAATCTAAATTACTGATAACAAAGTAACACATCACCCCTGTGCAAACCCCAAGTAGACAATCTTTATGCAAGGTTCTCAGTGGGGGCCAGAATGAAATCTTTGCCCTTCAAGCCATGAGGCATCCTAGGCTCAAGCTTTAGCCACTGTGACTAGAGCACTATAAATGAAAATAAGAGTTTCTTTCTGTAAGGAAATGACTTAAGAATCTAAATCCCATTTTCAAAAGTGACTTATACACTACAAAGTCTCAAGTTATGATCTGTAAGAACTTGAGTAAATTAGCTCCAGAATAATAGACAGTAATTTCCTATGATCTATTTCAGAACTGAACTCTGCAATCTCTACTTCTACAGCATAAATTGATCAGTCACACACAAAGTTACTGAAATGTATGAATTTTAAAAAGCCATTAGACCTTGGTTTGGAGTAAAATGCCTCATATTTATGAATGCTTAAGCATTCATAAATGACAGGTGCTCTATGCAGAGCTTGTCATTTGATAAATTGATGTTTCCTGACACTTTAATTGATGTTTTTTTTAAGTAGTACTCCTGACCCACTAAGTTCTCTGTCTAAATACTTCTGCAAATTTGATTGGTTCCAGGTCAGCAGATCTTTTTCACTTCTTCTAGTGCACTTCTGCTTTTCATCACCCTACCTTGAAACAAACGTGATTGCAAAGATTTCCAAAAGGCTGAACTGCTAAACAAAGGCATAGAGAAGTGCTTTCATTTACATCCTTTGATGCACTAGTTCTAAACAGATTAACTTTGATTTTAAGAACAAGCAAGTCTGTTTGAGAAGGCAATATTATTCTCCTTTGGAACATCAGTAAGAGCCATGGGGAGTTGCACAGGAATATTTGAGGGCAAAATTTGGGCCTAAAGTTTTATTTATTCAAAACAGCACCATCAAATTCCATAAATATATATTTTAGTGGTCTGCACCAACCAAACAACATCATATAAAGATCTAGAAAATGTTTCACTGAATACCTAAAGAAAGATACAAAGAATTTTCACTCACTTTTAAACTGGTTATAATCTGACTCTGGAAAATTCCAAGAATCAGTGGTTGACTAGTATATAACAACAAACATTCTTGAATTTCTACAGTAAGCAAGTAGGTAGGAAGATAGAACAGGGTTTTCCAGTTGAGTGGTTGGTACAGAGATGAACACTTCCACAAAATTAAAATAGACTATTTATCTTGTTCCTTATTGTTTTGTTTTTACACCAAACAATTCCTGCACGATTATCTATTTTTCTCATGAGCCGGGTGCAGCAGAATCAAGCTGTCTCTCCTCCTCTGTCTGAGATGAAGCTTCTACATGGTGGTATTCTTTTATCATCAACTAAAATGTTGTACACAGTGAAAAGCGTAACATCACCAGACATGTCATATTCCATTTATATGCTGCAAACATTTGGCAGAAATATTCCCTGGTTTGCATCTACTTTTCTCTAGTTTGCCATTTTACACTCTGTGCAGTAACTGTCATTTTAAAATCTGTCTGCCCACAGAACCACTTCCTCATGGACAAGCTGGGGAGATAGATCCTGTCTGCCCCGTGGTGGGGACGAAACCATTGAGAAGTAGGGAAGAGGGAAAACCCTCAAAAATTTAAGAAACTGGTAGGAAGTTGGGGCAGAACACTTTTCTTCTAAATTCTTGAGGGCGTTTTCCTCTCCCTGTTCCTGAATGATTGACTCCCATTTAGGCCACTGAAACAATGAACCTGCTCTGCAATGCAGACTAGACTGCTAAGTATTGCATGAGGAGGGGAGGAAAAAACACTTAACAGATTAGGAGGAAGGGGAACCAACCATCCCGTTTGCCTTTCCTTGGGAATCAGCAATTTGAGACAGTTGGTTCCTCTTTCTTCTAACTTCCTGTTTTTTCTTTTTGCCCCTGCTGTCAGTGGTCTAGCCTGCAAGAGCCCCAGCCAAAGCCCAAACCCAAACTTGCTGCCTGGAGTCTCATCCCCTCTTCAGCAAGGTCAATCGTTCAATCACGTCCACATCTCTCCCCATCTTTTCTAAGTGGAAACCCTGACATAAATTTGCTTTTCATATTTTTAACTGAGATGTTGAGTCTGATTCTCCTTTTCCTTAGGCGCATGTAAACCAGAGTAACTCCACTAAAGTTACATGAGGGTAAAACCAGGGTGAAAGAGGAAGCAAGAGAAGTGGAAAGAAAGGTCATTCTTCTCCAAACTAAAAAGTGAATTCTCTCCATTTAAAGCTGTAAGTGCTTTCCCTGGACTAGCAGCACATCTGGTGATTCTAGAATCTATTACTGAGAGTCCCAAGTTGATTTCCATCTGCATGAAACCTTGTATGAAATACTTTCATTTCATGTGCACAGGTATCTTTAAAATTAGATAAAAGCTCCTTACCATCTGTTATCAAACAGGAGATAACTGCAAATCTCAGGCAACGCAATAAGTGACACAATAAACCAAACATTTCTGAACCTAAAAAAAAAAAAGAGAGAGAGAAAGAAAAGGCCAGTTTGGATTTCAGAACGTGGTTTCAGTTGTCAGTTAGTTCCAACCCATATAGATATAATCATATGCTGGTTCTTCACTCTCTTTTTGCCTGTTTTAGTAATGTCTGTCTCTTTTTATTTCCAGCAGCATTTGTGTATCTCATGCCGTACATAACAGTATCCTAGCCAAAATTATCTACTTTTGAGAGAAACATCTCCACTCCTGCAGTTCCTTAAACTCTCCACTGTATGTTTTGATGATTTAGTTTTCACTTATGGATATTCTAGCCCACCATTCTATTCCAAAGATTGACGCTCAGAGCAAGTGGAGTGATTAAAGTGATACATATCACTCTATTAAATGAACACACCCTTATTTAGTCATGTTACACTTCTGTATCACCTTGGTTATTTCACAAACAGTGGCATAAGCTCACAGTGCGTACTTTGCTTTTCTATATTTCTAACATTCTTTCCTCCAAGGGTCTTGAAGTGCTTTGCAAACTTCAATGAAATAATCCTCACAATCCCAATTTGAAGCAGGAACTACCTAGTTTCTGACAATAAGGGGATACTTAATTAGAGTAGGTCATTTCCCAATGTAAATCAAATCCTCTTATTTCCCTTCATAAAACAAAGCTAGAAATATGACACTTATTTATAATATTTGGCAGATGGTTTATGCAGGGAGAAGGATTTATATATGTATGTGTATACATATGTCTGTTGTTAAAATCTCCGCTCTTTGTTGAAACCTTTCCTGAGCAAGCTGCTGGGACTATATGGTATTCTTTCTAATACAGGACAGATGGACAGTACGACATGGAAAGACATGTAGGAAACAGAATTTCACCACTGTAAAGGTCTTGCTAAACTGAAACCAAACGAAAATATGAGTTGTCTTGTAATTAGCTCTTTTCTTTTCTCTTTTCTTTCGTCCTCAATTCCATTTACATAGTCAGGATGGACTTACTATGTGGTTACCTACCACAGCCTCTCTTATTCAGAATCTGGCAAGATGTGATATTTGCTGCATAAAAGAGTTAATCGCCACCATCACTGTGGCAGTTTAACTCACTGATATCCATTGAAACCCAGTCCTGGCTTCACTGGGCTCTGTCTTCAAAGGGTCTTCTTCAACTTAAATGTAAGTCTGAGCTTCCATTGAAATTAGTAGGAGATTTGCCATTGACGTCAATTGGGGAATTGGGACCAAACCCAATAAATCACCCCCTTTCTTTTGCCTGGGACTGGGTTTAGTCATATCAAGGCCTTATGCCCTTACCAGCTCTCTGCCAGGAGCTAGAACTATTTCAGTAATGTGAAAACAAAACGTAGCCTTTATATTTAATTGACATTGTCATGAATTCAAGTCTAAATATTGAGTAACTCAAGAAAAATATTAATGTTCATACTGATTAACTTTTAATGACTGTTTATTCTTGTGACTCACTGATGTTCAAATTTTAATAAATATGTAACATTGGCATCAGTATTGTGCAGTGCAGGGCCAAACAGGGTGGTGATTCTGAACTGCCAGGTGCAGGGAGCATTCTAAGGGTATGTCTACACTGCAAACAAAAAAAAGAAAAACACTGCAGCAGCGAGTCTCAGACCCGGAGTCAAGTGACTTGAGCTTGCGCTGCAGGGCTAAAAATAGTAGTGTAGATATTCTTGATTGGGCTGGAGCCTGTGGGGGGGGCAGGGTTTCAAAGCCCAGACTCCAGCCCAAGTGGAAACATCTACACTGCTATTTTTAGCCCTGTAGCATGAGACCAAGTCAGTTGACGCAAGCTCTGAGATTTGCGGCCATGGGTTCACTGTTTTTTGTTTGTTGGGGTTTTGGCGGGAAGAGAGGGGGATGTTTGTTTAGTATTGTAGACATACCCTAAGAGGTTCAGGGATCCACATTTCAAACTTGGGTGCCTAAAACTGCTCACCTAGCTTCACATTAGAGCACCTCAATGTGAATATAAATGCCCCCAAAACAATGCCTAATTTGTAACAGATTTAAGATTTATAGAATAAAGATTCTCAAATCAGAATAAGAGGCTAGCCAATGCATCTGAAAAGCAATGAGTTATTAACTGAAAATGCATAGTTTAAAAAGTATTTCTTATTAACTTGTGAATTTCATTGCTAAAAGTTATGACAGACTAAGGGCTTGTCTACACTTCCAGCGGTGCAGCTGCGGTGCTGTCGCACTTACTGAAGATGCTACCTATGCTGATGGGAAAGATTCTCCTGTCAGCATAGGTACTCCATCTCCCTGAGAGACGGTAGCTATGTTGACGGGAGAAGCCCTCCCATCAACAGTGCTGTCTACACCAGGAGTTCAGTCATTATAACTGCGTAACTCAGGTGTGGATTTTCTATACCCCTGACTAACTTTGTAGTGTAGACCAGGGCTCCAAGCTGAGAAGCATTCAGAAAAGATATGTAAGTGTGGATGTTCTGATTACACAAGATAGGTTCAGTTTTCATAAGCGGTATAAAATGCCTCAGGCATAAACAACCTCCTAAGTATTTGAGGTTGGAAAGAAACTTCCCCAATGGGCAGGTTATTACAAAATTGTCCACTGTGAGGTTTCTTGCATGGTCCTTTGAAGTATCTGGTATCTGCCATTGTCAGAGGCCCCGATTTAGGAAAGCACTTTAGGAACGCATGTGCTTAACTTTAGAATGTGCTTAAATCCAATTGATTGTATGAAGTGCATGTCCTTAAGGGCTTTCCTGGTTAGTGCTATTTCCCTGAATTAGGGACTAAGGCTATGTCTACACTATAGTTTATGATGGCATAATTTATGTCACTCTGGCGGATGGGGGGGAATAAATCACTCCCCTGAGTGACAAGTTACACCGACATAAATGCACAGTTGCATCAGTAAACTCTCTAATGTAGCCATGCCCTAAAAGGGGCTACTGAATCATTGGGTCTGCTCTTGTATGGCAATTCTATGTTCCTAAGTGCCTCTCTTTCAGCACCCACCATTGACAATTTGACCCTGAGGGCTCTAAATCTCCCAAAGTGAAGGACACTTAGCACTTCTCAAGGCACCTTACGGGATTAGACCCTTAATCGCAGATAAATAAATTAATAAATAAATAAATAAATAAATGCATTGATGAAGTAACATAGTACAATACTATACCCCCAATATTTTTCACCTTGCATGACCTAGGAGAGGTATAAATTCATGGCTGGTTATATTTTCTGATGACAAACATTGGGGAAAATGACCTTCAAACACACAGGGTGGAGCTGATTTTGCAAATCCAAAATGGTTTGAGTGGCTTAAAGTACTGGCCAAGGATGCCCCTATAATAAACACAATGTGCCAAAGAGTACAGCTTGGACAGACGGTAAGGACCACAAATTGATGGTGATTATTATATGAAAGGAAACTGTTTTTTAGCCAACAGTGAATACAGTCTACTTACAGTGTGTGCGTATGGGAAATTAGTCTGGCACTCAGTAAAGCACAGGTGAACAGTAATTTGGAATATTGCATGAGATGGCAGTCACTCCTTTAACAAGGATATTGCAAAGGCAACTATAAAAATATAGGGAAGATGTCTATGTTGTTTGAAATCATAAGCTGGACTTAGCTTATACACTACAGTTTAGAAAAAATGACATTGAAAGAATATCTTAGAGGCCTATATGATCCTGGAAGGAAAGGAGGAGACTCTTGCCAATCAGCTGTTTGAAATCTTAGCTAATTTTAAAACAGGATATTGTCGATTGAAGTTAAGGAGGAGGAAAATAATTTGGTCAGAAATGCTTAAAGAAAAGGGGTGGTTAAAATTCAGCAATACCAGAAAAAGCTCAACAGAAACATAATCACAGTGCAGCCTGTCAATGGATTTCTCAAGTTAATGTGGTAAAATTAAAAGTAAAATAGCTTGATTTTAAGTTCCCAGGCCCATAAGGACTAGCATCGATATGATTCCTTTCTTTTAAATAGTCCTATAGTTCCATGTTTCTATTTCAAAAAGGCTCTCCTTGATTTACTTTCCATATGGAATTTCAAATTCTTTGGTTTTTTGGTAACACATTTCAGTTGCACAATTGCTCCCGTACAATGAAATAACCTCTCTTTAAAAGAAAAAATATATAATTTAAAATATAAAAAATCTACTACATTTCTGCAGTACAATGAAACCAACTTATTGCAAGAACAATAGTTTGCACCCTTTTTATGCTGACACAGTCCAACAATTCTTTCATTATTAAAAATGTCCAAATATATGTTTTCTTTCTCTCTCATCTGAGACTCTGATCTTTCTACACCCATCTGTTTCTCTCTCTTGACTATGTGGGCTCCTCGCTATCTCCAATATCAAATGGTTTAAAGAATAAATTACTCTTCTGTAGTTGTCATTTACTTTATCCCACATCTCTTGATTAGAATGTCACACCTTCCTTATATGAAACCATTACTTTAATCCAAGGAACAGATTTTTTTGGAGTTATCCTTGTTCCTGAAATGTTCTCTCCTTCCTAAATTTCTTGCACCTTCCTCATCAGTCAATTTACCTTTCACCATCTCCAGACCATTGTCAAAATATCATAGAATATCAGGGTTGGAAGGAACCTCAGGAGGGCATCTAGTCCAACCCCCTGCTCAAAGGGGGACCAATCCCCAATTTTATCCCCAGATCCCTAAATGGCCCCCTCAAGGATTGAGTTCACAACCCTGGGTTTAAGCAGGCCAGTGCTCAAACCACTGAGCTATCCCTCACCCCCAATATGCCCTCACCGTGACCATGCCTTCAACAAAATCTACCCACTTCAGCTCAGTCATCCATGCATAGTTGTAGTTACTCCAAATTGCTGTGCTTGATTTTTATCAGCCAAAGGGCCAATGAGACTTTGGAAATACTGATTTTTTTTTCTGACCTGGGCTGGGGCTGGTCTGGTCCTTTCATTTGTAATAAAATTATTCTCTTCCAACCTGCTTCAAAATTGCCCAGATGTCAACTTTAACATCCTCATGCATAATGGTGATTACAAGACAATAAACAGTTCAAGGCTGAATGTTCCATTTGACTTAAATTCCCCAGCAGTCTGCCAAAAATCAATGGAGTGACTCCAGGTTTACACCAGTTTAACTGAGGGCAAAGTCTGATCCAGTGTCTTCAGTATTGCATAAATGCTGAGAGTCAAGAGCTACCCTCATTAAAATACTGTGCTGAAAGCAATTTGTACCTGCTTATAAAATTTCTTATAATTTACATTTTTGTATCTTGGCTCCTGTTGGTGTGAGGAAGAGCAGTTACCAATAACCCTCCTACTTCTTGGGCCAAGGAAATTTTTGTATTCCTGGCTATGGTCTATTTCACATCATATTTATGCTAGAGGGATATATTCAATATATAAACAACCTCTTTCTCTTTGGGACCAAATTCTTCCCTCAGATGTACATATTTGACTCCAGTATTCTTTAATGTGAATCCCATGTTTCAATCTAGTGCAAAATTTGGCCCTCAATGTGTGTACTGTTCTTTTCTACTTTTACAGATTTTTTTTGCAGTAACAATAATAATAACAATGAGTAATAAGTTTGAAGAATATTTTTTTGGATCTGCAGTATGGTTCCCAACTTAGCAGGATTGCAATACACAACAGCTTGTATTTCAGTACATGACCACACTGTGAACATGAGTCACAGCTGAGAAAAAGTTACAAATCTTTTTCCTACAGGATTTGTTGAACTCTTTTTGTGAGATATTTCTGTTGTCTTTGTCCTACTTGTAATTCTCTTGATTGCTGTTTGCTGTTGCACATATTCTATTCATACATAAGAGGAACAGAAAGTTTCAGACACATCTTCATCCTCATCTTCTGAGTCTCATAAATATGAGACGATGCTCACTGAAGTCTGAGAAGCTTTTTTCTTCCAGGTTACAAAAGTGTTCTCCAAAGTGGAGCTGAGGAGAGACAAAAGATATACAGGATGGCTGTGGTTCCACTATTTTCACACTGGAAATCCTTTGTGAATTTGTTGGAGGCCACCTGGGATATGTCCATGCTGGGAAGCAACCTCCCAGTTGCTGTGTGGATAGACCCACACTAGCTCTGCTTCAGATTGCATGCTAAAAATAGCAGTGTGGCCACTGTGGCACAGGTGGCAGCTCAGGCTAGCCACCCGAGTACATACCCATGTGTCTGTCTGTGCTGGAAGTCACCCTCTCTGCTGCTGTGTAGATATACCCATAGATTAATTTCTCCATTTTCTTTGTAAAAGTAATAGGATTTCTTGGGAAGGTAGAGGAACAATTTGATAGGATTTGTACAAGGAAGAGGTGGCGACCAAAGGCAATGATTGATGGACCTAACTGGTAGACACTGAAATAGATTGTGTTGGATAGCTGTGTTTTTAAAGAGATGTTTTATAGATTATAAAGCCAGAAGGGCCCATTATGATGATCTAATCTGACCTCCTGCATAACACGGGCCACAGAACCTCATCCAGTAAATTCTATGTTGGCAAACAGTGTGGGTTGTAGTTGTCATGATGAGCAGCAGTTTAATCATTAATTGTGTGCTTGGAAGAGAGATACTTAGCTTGAGCCTTTCTATGCAATCATCCCAAATTTGGGAGATTTATTGCTCGTCTCCCTGGTTTATTACTCATTTTTTAAGTAATGTAGCTCATGTTATGACTGTCATGAAGTAAAAGAATATGCAGTGTGTTCAGATCAATCCCTCTAAAACACTGTTAAAAGACAGGTTTCAGAGTAGCAGCCGTGTTAGTCTGTATTTGCAAAAAGAAAAGGAGTACTTGTGGCACCTTAGAGACTAACAAATTTATTAGAGCATAAGCTTTCGTGAGCTACAGCTCACTTCATCGGATGCATTACGATGAATGCGTCCGATGAAGTGAGCTGTAGCTCACGAAAGCTTATGCTCTAATAAATTTGTTAGTCTCTAAGGTGCCACAAGTACTCCTTTTCTTTTTACTGTTAAAAGATACTCTGCTCCATGAATAATTTGTTCATATTTTTTAAAATCGCCTGCCCAGTTTTAACATTTCAAAAAACAAAGCAATTGAGTTGAATATATTGTGCAACATATCACATACAACAGACAATATTCCCACACAGTGATATTAAACCACAGGCTTAGTTTTAAACACTACCATGCACTATAGTCCATCCACTATTTGCATGGATGGAGAGAAAATTACAAATGTCAAGAGAAGATAGGTCATTCTCTTATTGAGGTCTTTTGCTTCAGGCCAATAAACCAACAATGATGTCAGTTCAATCACTAAATTACCAAGCGGCGGAAAACTTCAAAACTCAGCAAAATGCCCTTTGGGAAAAGATACATAATTGTCAAATTAAAGCCTTCACTCTCACGCTCTTAACCACAAAGAAGGAAGCTTTAACCCACTAGCCAAACTGCTTCTAAGAGAGAAGTTCACAGAAAAGTAAACATATGTTAACATTAGCTAAGTGGGAGAGTTTCTGATATCTATTCCCACCTATAGTCAGAAGTAGTTTATGTTCTTATTTTCCTATGAAGGCTTTGGAACAATGATTTTAATTACACTATTTTTCAACCACAGTAGAATAACATTTTTCTAGCATTAAAAAAAAAAATCTAAGGTTACAGCTAGTCCATCAGAAAATAATCTTCTAAGACTATTGAAATCCAGGAAAAATGTTTAGTCCTGGTGCTAAAGCTAATGCTGGTGATTCAACACTGTTCCTAAAACATTAGCACATATGGTCTGGCAGTATGATAGAATAAGTCCTTTTGGGGATGGAACCATCAGTAGGATTCATTTAATGCTGAGTTTCCTTCTCCAGTATGATCCTCCTCTATACACTCTACTTATTTTTCACTCCTGAGTAATTTGAACTTTTATAAAGCTGGCTCTGAAGACCTATACTGATTGCCAAAAAGTTAACTCTTCCAAAAATAGAAAGCTCCAACTGTTCCTGTGATAAAAAACCAGGCCAAAGAAATGAAAGGAATGTTTTTGCAGCTTCAGGAAGAAAGGGTCAACTTCATTCTATAGTTTACTTCAGTGGAGTAACCATCAGGAATAAATATGACCCATTATCATTTCAGATAAAATGAGTATAGCATGTTTAGTATGACATAGTCTCATTTCACTGATATCTTCAATTGATTTCTCAATATTTCAAATACTAGGTTGTTTTAAATAATTAAGGCACCTTACATCTGATTAGGGGTATATGTTACTTTCATTGAAACTGAGTGAAATAATGTTTTCTATTTTGCAGAAGCATTTCAGTTTCTATGTTTATTACTTACTCATGTAAACCCAAACCAAAATCTTGTATTTCATCATACCCAATCTTTGGAAAAGTTCAGATCTGAACTTCAAAGCAACTCATTTCTCCAAAAGAGATTAAAATTCCATTCCTACTTGTCCCACTAACAAAATCAGGTGCTCAGATATTCTGGAGGCAATCAGATGCCACTCTGAGGAATGAGGTGTACTAAGATGGGCAGATATAGGGGAAGTTTGGATCTGGATGCAGACTCAAACTTTTTAACTCAGGGGAGGAGGGTGTCTACATTTATGCTGCATTTTTTTTTCTTTTCAAGGCTTTATAATACAGATTTTAAAACAGAATAAAAATTAAAAATTAGAGCACTATAGAGACATTAGCAGCAACACATCTGCTCAGTTTACAGAGCTCTTGCTGCCCCTTCGAGGGTAATCAGACATATATAATACTGTTCCCTGGCACTTTTGGAAAGCTGCTTAAGGGATGATTCCAATAATATGAAAGATTTCATTTTTGCAAAGTTTATTTTGGCCTAACTGTGTTGGATCTTATTTATCACATCCTGTGGACCACATTCACTCGAAGTTTTTTGAAGACAGCTTAGAGCTGAAATAGTAATGTTTTCTTCCTCTCATCTGTGAAAACTGAAACAAAGATTAATAGAGAATTAAGTAATAATAGAGTAAATATTTTACTGTTTATTTTAAACATACAGATTCTAAGTTTTCATTTACATTTTGTTTCTCACACATGTTGTGTGGAACCTTATGATCTCATGATTAGATAGCCAGAAAGTGCTGTTATTTCTAAGCAATAAAGTTTGTGCTGAAACAAATCAGTATGTAGGTTGCTCTAGGAAAATCCAACTGGAACATACAGTTACTAAGGTCTGAAATCATCCAGCTGTTGAAACAAAAGGGACCCAAGGAAGTAATGTACAGGCACCCTGAGGCTTGGTCTGCATGAGAATATTAGATCAGCCACACTACATCACTCGGGTAGTCCATACCCTGAACCGCATAGTTAAGCCAACCGTGTAGACAGCATTAGGTCGATGGAAAAATGGGAAGAATTCTTCCACCAGCTGACCTACCTACCACCTCTCAGGGTCATGGATTACCTATGCTGCCAGAAGAATCCCTCTCATCTGCGTAGGTGGGGTCTACACTGAAGTGCTACTGCAGCACAGCTGTGCCACTGTAACATTTTACATGTAGACAAGCCCTTAGATGTAAAAAAAAGATTAAAGGAGAGTGAGTGCCAAAACACTCCACTCTAAGCCCATAATGTCTTGGGAGTCACGCCCAGAATACGTTAGGGCAGAGGCCTGGCAGGGAAATGCAAAGTAATATCCACCTGAATGAGCCTGTAAAAGTAATAAGATGGAGGGGTGGAGTGGTACATTGAGGAAACAAAGAGGAAAAACAGTCCTGCTCTTCTCTCTACAATGAAAATAAACATCTAAACTCACCAAATTGAGGCTGCATCCTCTAACACCGCATTGAAACTGCCCCCTCTCGATCCATAGAAGGCGTACAGAAAACAGGGGAATATCATATTCTGGGAAACAAAACTAAACAGGAAACTAAAAATACTGGGCAATGAGTCTCATTTACACAAAGGTCACTTTACACCACTCCAGCAATGTAAAGGAGCTTTATAGTGGAGTAAATTACATTTACACCCACATTAAGGCCATTTTTTTCCTGGCAGTGACATAAAGAGTGTAAATGCGAACAAGGCCCCCTCATCTTCTTATTTCTGTACTATACACTTTCACACTTCAAGTGTTGAACTGAAAGTACAAATCCATGGTATATAAATAGGAACTGGTTCCCAATCTAATCCACCACAGGGCTCTCTGGTCCTCTTAGTGGGACTCCAACTACCAAGCATTTATTTAAAAGAATAATTAGCTCTTATGTAGTACTTCAAGGCCTACATTTACGAAAGTGGCTAGTGATTTTGGCCCAGCCTTCTATATCTTTCAAGGACCAAATATTTAGAAAGTGTTAGCTATTTTAGGTACTTATATGGCTTCCATTACTGTACTCCTCACAATCTTCAGTGTATTTATCCTCACACACCCCTGTGAGAGGTAGCGCGGTACTATGGGGAACTGATGCACACAGAGGTTTAGTGACTTGCCCAAGGTCTCAAATGAAGTGATAAAACAAGGAATTGAACCTAGGTCTCTCTAATCCCAGCATAGGCCCTAAACACTGGACTATCCTGTCTGTTTCACAGCACCTGCCTTCTCAATCAGGCCCCTTTTCAATATGTTTCACATTGGCCATCTGAAAATCGAGGCACCAAAAATCATGTCACTTTGACAATGTGTGCCTTCAACTTCAAATTACTCTGCACACACTAAATTGTTAATCCTAACTACACCAATAAGGTAGGTAAATAAGGAAGAATGGATTCCCATTTTATACACAGAAATTGACTCCGAGAGGGTAGGTGATCTGTTCAAGGATACAGCACCCCTAAGTAGTCCATGTATAAATGTATAATTTCACAGAAATCTATTAACATTAAACATTTTTTTCCATGTAAAACTTAGTAAAACAAGTTGATTTGGCAATTTAGTCAATGCCTTTTATTAGATTAAATAAGGTGTAAAGCATAGCATGACATGAATTATTACATAATAATCCATATAAAGACCAGATTCACTAATGCACTGTGGCCTCTTTGTATTGCAGTACTGGTGGATTTAACTGTAAAGCCAGCCCCAGGAAGACTGCCCCAGTGTAGATGGATCCTAGGATGTCATAGAGCCATCAGACTGGCTTCTTTACAACTCTCTCCCTGATGCCAGCATAAGAGGACATGGCTGAGAAGAAGGTGGTGTTCAGGATTTCCCTATACTCCAATGATGCCTGGTTGCCATACTGGCAATTTAGGATGATTGGCAGCTGAAGTAATTTACAGCAGCTTCCAAGGTGCCCTAAATTATGCCAGGGGATTGTCCCACCTCACCGCAATCCTAGGATCAGAGGAGACCTGGGCCATGCACTTCCCAGGCATAGCTGAGGGTCTGAGCACGAGTGTTGTTAAGCATGAAGAAAACATTATAAATAATAGTGCTTTATGAAGAATATTAATTTATGCCCAGTTCAATGCTTTTTAACCTCTAGCCCTGGAATTCACTACAAAAGATGTGGGAATAACATTAACTCCTCCTGCAGCAGATGATCCATAAATAGCAGTGCAAGCAGGGTGGTACGGTACTCCGTATTTCTAGCTGGTACGGTATACCGCAAAGAGGAGCAGTAGAACGTGGGGTCACTGGGCGCCTCCACGCTGGCAGCTCCTCCGGCGCAGCTGTACCACTCCCAACCCTTCCATGCAGGGTCTCCTCTGTCTGTACAGAAGCCCCGCCGTGGGGCTGGGGGCAGAACAGGCACGCTGGAGGAGCTGTAGGCGTGGGGCTGCCTGGTGGCCCCACGTTCTGCTCCTTTCACCGCTGCAGTTCTGAAGGCACAGAAGGAGGAGGACAGACACACACACCCCCAACTAACAGGGGAGATCATGGGGAGGGGACAGGGAGAGCATGGGGGTCCCAGGCTGGGGGTGGGGCAGGGAGGAGTCACGTGGAGGGTCACGTGAGAAGGTCACGTACCCCCCGTGAACCCCCCCATACCGGTATGAAAGGGATTCCACTTGCATCGCTGTCCATAAAGATGTGACCTACACAACATCCTTCCAGAGCCCAATCTGTATAATAAGGCCTGGCCTCTGTATAAGTGTTCTGCATTTTCTCATCCCTGCGATTCCTCCTGGCAAAAAACAAATCCCAGTATAACAAAAGCACTTCCCATATACTATGGGATATGGCTATTGAATTATCTCATGATGGTTAGGCGCTGCTTTGAGAACTTCATTCCTGGATGTGCTGAGTAGTCTTGAATTTTAATATAAAGCACACTTACGGTTTGACTTTTTAACCAACTGGCTGCTTTGCAGATTTTTCTCTGCAGGGATTGTGCTGTATAGATGGAATGGGCAAAGTTTTCCCATGGAACTGTGCCTTTCAGATGAGAGAATACACAGTCAAGTCCAAAAGTTTGGATTCAAAAAAGAGGGCAGGTTCAAACTCCTTTGTCAGCCAGATGGAGAGGAATAGTTAATATCAACGACAGCAGTTTTGCATTGCAAAGGAGACCTGTATTGTTACAGATGTCAAAAGAATAGTCTACAAGGAGTGGGAGGAGAAAGCTGTTTACTGTTTAGTTCTATCAACTTTCCCTAGCAGCTGATCTCTAAATCAACAAAGCTCCACATTGAGATACCTAGGGAATCACACGGATACCCTTTTAGTCAGAGTCAATGGCCCCAAGCCATCAACCACATATGAGGGGGAAGCCCTAGAGAAGAAAGAAACACAAAACAGAGACTAAGAATTACTTTTTTAGAATTTAAAGTAAACCAGTGTTCCAATTTAATGCTATGCCTCCCGGGAGAATGCACACCCCAAAGGAAGAAGGTCCAAAGGTGAGCTTACACTAAACTATTGGTGCCTCTCCTGTCTGCCACTGGAGTAGGGTACAGGGTTTGGAGCAGGGGACTGGAAGAATCTCTCCTCAGTTTTCTAAGGCTAAAATGTCAAACAATTTATTCTCCCTGCTTTGCCTTCTCCAACTCATATCTGAACTGGCTGAATGCATAGATATCACCTTCTGTACCTGGAATCTTAGGTACTGCTTACACAGTGACAGACTAGAAAAGGAAAATCTGTCACCACATCTACTTACCCAATATGAATGACGGTCCAAATTCTGTTTCCCTTATTCATCCATTGTAGTTACAGCGGGTGAAATTCATCCCCATGCAGAGGGCCAGCACAAGACCTATGCAACACTTGATTACCACTTGAACCCAATAAGGCCCCTCTGGCATTAAAATCTAGGAAGCTATGTGTTTTTTCAATTTATAAATACAAATGGTACCCATCTCAACCTCCAAAGGCCCAACCATCCGTTGCCACAGTTGCCATGGAGACATGGAGTGAGAGACATGTACAGTGTGTTCAAAGGTGATACCATGTTTTCATTCTTTAAGATAACTGTAAAACACATTGAGGAAAAATGTTTGGTCATTCTAAATCTAAGAGTCACCTCACTAAAGGATAAACCTGGAATACTTCAGATGTTAGCCACAAAGACAACTGTAATAATGAAGTGCTTCTGCTGCTGCTTTTGCAGCACTGAAAAATGCTGTTCATAAAACATCTTGTTCTGTAGATTTCTAAGAAGCCCATGGAGATAAATGTTCTGCTTCAAAAATGTTCCAATAAATAGATCCATTTCTGCAGAAGACCATAAAGTCCTATGAATTGTAAATACTAGAAGGGAGGTGTCTACAAAGAAAATAGGTGGTCATTGTGCATGTGACCTTCCTTAGTAGTAAATGGAAGGGGCATCTCAAAACACTTTTACAATCCACTCAAGAGGACCAGTAACCAAACACTGGTCACTCAAACCATCTGAGAGGAGAGCTGGGTGCAGACTGGGACATGAGGAGCAGTAAAGATACTAGGATGCAAGCAAGTTATGCAAGAAAGGACAGAAAGGGAACAATCATCATTGCCCTTATTTGTAATTGTTTTGTGTATGACACTTCTTGAATAAGCCAGCGAATGCATTAACTAAAGCAATGAAAAGTAATATACAGTATTTAGAATTCTTTTCAATAAATGTGTGTTCACTTTTCTTAAATTCAGTATATTGTTCACTAGCAAGGTCTGAATCCAGTCCTATAATACAACTTCGTAAAATTAATTTGACATCAATAAAGTTCAGATAGTCTGAAGACACACACATACCCCTTACAGCTAAATACCCTCAACTCCAAACTCCATTATCAATAACAGATATGTAAGGGTTATTTTGCATAGAAAGGAAGAGTGCCATATTATAACCCAGGGATCGGCAAACTTTCGCCTGCCAGGGTAAGCCCCCTGGCGGGCCAGGCCAGTTTGTTTACCTGCCGCATCCACAGGTTCGGCTGATCGCGGCTTCCAGTGGCCGCGGTTCCCTGCTCCAGGCCAATGGACGCTGCAGAAAGCGGCAGCCAGCACATCCTTCAGCCCGTGCTGCTTCCCGCAGCCCCCAATGGCCTGGAGCAGTGAACCTCAGGGAAGTTCTGTTTGTTTTTTTAGGCTAGATTATGACTTTAAGCACAGTCCTGAATGAGAGGTGATGCATAAACTGCACCACTTCAAGAGCCACTTGGCTTGGAGACACACCTAGCATTCAAAATGACTCCCCCTTCTTGTGAAAAGGTGTAGTAATTTGCTGCTGGCCTATATTAATAGCAAATTACATCATGCTACATTCAGCTGCACTGGCCAACGAGTGAGAGACAGGCTCTGCCCATTCCTCACCCATCCCCACCCACCTGCTTCAGGAATAGAGAAAGTAAATGCCCATTATCCACTTAGTCCTACCCAACCCGACAGGGAGGGAGTTGTAAAGGGAGTTCTTACTTCCCCTTCCTCATTTGAACAGCATGTAATCTGAGTCACACAGCCTAGCCCAACATATGTAAGTCTTGCTTGTATTGTCCTCTGTGAGCAGTGCTGCTGACTGGGGAGATAATTGGTGCTGAGGGAAAAGGAGTGAGAATAAGTCAACAGACATGATTGGGCACTGAATGAGGAGAGGTGGTTAAGTGGCAAATGAAGCAAGGAGTTTCCTACATTTTAGTAGAATCCTCAAAAAGGTGTTAAATGACATTTTACTTAGTTCATGAAAATCAAAAATGGAAGACTTATTCAGTCAGACCCTAATAATGCAGGTCATTCAGTACAATACAACTCAATTTGCAGATGATTCCAAATTTGTTGTAAACACAGAGGAGACTAGGGTGAAACTATAAAAGGACCTGGAGATGGGATGGGATTCCTCATGAACACAAGCAGTGTGAACAGAAATGAGGGAACATCATGGTTTATAAACGCCTGAGGAAAGCAACAAAACGAAAGAGGAGGAATTATTTTGTTGTCCAAGGAAAAAAACCTCATTGAGGTCACCTTAGTCAAAGAGGGGGAATGAGTTAACAACTGTTTAAAATCAGGAAAATATCTGTGTTCAGATTTTAACTTTCAAAGATGAAACAGCCCTGAGTCACCCAGCCTCACAAGGAGGTGGAACACTGTGGATGGACCCACTTCCTTTCACCAATCTCTGAACTGGTCCTTGACACGGAACAGCAAATGGTGAGGTAAACAAAGTTCAAACTGGATTCATTACTGGAAAGCAATGCTTGGGTAAGCTAAGATACCCTTTGAATTTTATGGACTCAGCAAGGTCAGAACAGGAGATGGGGTTATCACCACAATATGTGGATAGTGTTGACTTGGTCCTTTGCCCCCCAGTCTCAATCTGAGCTGTGCCAGTGGCAGTTATATTCTTTTAGATTCAAATCATTTTTGAAAAATTTCTGGGGCTTTCCTGGTAAAGGGTTTATTTAAGATACTCAAAATATAGTAAAAAGCCTAGAGAATGACTCACTCTTAAGTTAGACTGCCATGCAGAACTGCAAACAAGCAACACTACTGGGAAATTTGATATGTTTCAAATGGAACTCTCCAGCTTGCAAAATCTGCACTGAGACATGTCAGCTGCAGAGGATCAGAGTTACAGAATAATCTGCCTGAAGACCTCTCTCTTTAAAGGCTATTCAAACTAAAGCCAAGGTAACTGAATGCAGCACTTACTCAGGAACCATTAAACATATAATCAAACATAGTCTTACAGAATAAAGTATTTCCAGTCTTATAAAACAACTTGCCTTAAATCTGAGGGAGCAAGAAAAGCAGAGTTTAGAAATCACTCTGATGAAAAGAAAGCCTGTGAATTAATCATGTAAGCATACAAAAACATTAATAATTTTGAACACTGAAGGAGAAAGAACATTTGTTCACCAGAGGTCACTCTTCCAACTCAGGGGGGAATTTTAAAAAACACATGTTGGAAAATTTGCCTCAGTATTTTTGTTATTTCACCCTTGGGCACCATTTGCCTATGAAAATAGATTGCAATGTAAAGCAATTAGCCTGGTAGCCAATGTGCATCATGGTGCTGAAACCCTTCAGGAAAGAGTCAGTGTTGCTTAAAGTAACAATAGCTCAGTGCTGCACCTAGTTCTCATGAGCAAGTTTTTTTTTTTTTCCAAGTCTGCCCCAAGCTAGGATTCGAATGAGCCAGCTCCTGATACAAACACTACGCTCTAGTACCGGCACTACAAAGATAACTGTAACCCATGCCCTCCCAAGAAATCTAATATGGAAGGACAGGAGACACTAAGGGGGACGTTTAATGGGTGGCAACATGTGAGGGCATGTTTGTGGAGACAGGAGCACATGGGTCAACACATCTGTGCATGTGAGTTTCTTTGAAACCAATACTGACCTGGTGGGGATTCCTGTAAAGATGATGGGGTGGGAGCAGGGGGCCGAGCAAATTATGTCAGGGAGTTAAAACACAGCAAAAGTATCCGGGGAAGCAGCTGCAAAGAAGTTCAGTCAGAGCCCTTTTGTGAACCCATTTATGCTCTGCATTTCCTGAATTGTCAGAAAAGGTGATATAGAGTAGTGTTTTCTTATTTAAACTTTAAACCTGGAATTTGGTGCCTCTCCTTCAATATTTTGCCAGGTTAGGCACACATCTATCTATGTACACTGATGCATAACTATTAAACCACATTATTCTGTTGTCAGGAGATACCATCTTTTGTATGTAAGAGAGTTCAACAGTTATGTAGTACCATTTTTAACTAAAAATAATAAATAACTTCCTCTTATTTCACACTAAGTAATTAATTTATAACTAAAGGTTTTAATTTAAATTACAGTGAGGTATAGTCTATGAAAAGTATATGTGAACAGCATTAAGGTTTTGAGTGTAAATGCACAATAAAACCCACATTAAAGTTCTACTCCTTAAAGTTGCCTGCATCACACACACACACACACACACACACACTAGAGAGAGAGAGAGAGAATAGTGTGGGCCATCATTTTCTGGCCCAATGATGCTGCTTTGTGCCACTCACTGGAGTGACAAAAAGCAGCCTTAAGGGTGTCCTAAGTGGCCAGGTGGGGATTCTCCTTATGTAGATGAATCCCAATGCAGTACAGAGCTGGCATAGCCAGGCCTTTGCCAGCTCCTTGGTCAGCCTTCATCATAGCATGCTGGGGGTGCACTGAAGAAGGTGCATAGCTGAGACATACTGCAGTCTGGCAACCCCTAGCTTCAGGAATAGCCCCTTAGCAGCTGTTGCAGGTGACTGAAAGTTAGAGCTACATTAGGGAGTCTCTAACGTACATGAGGCCAAACTGGCCCCTAGCAACTCAATGATATAATGTAGTGCAGTGTATCAAAAGGACTAACACAGAAATGAAATCCAATCAATATAGTTCTAGAGCTATTATTATTTACTAACCACAGTACAGTCAGGGCGCACAGTGCTGCTCAGAGCTGAACTATGCACAACAAACAACAAGGCTTTCTTTCTCAAGGAGACAATTGTCTACAGTGGGGAGCATGTCATGGCTAGAATGCTTCATAAAATTCAAAGATTGTTAAAGAGTAACAATGAGCATCTTCTCCTTCTGATCTTTCCTAAAATCAATTTACAAAGAAGTCTTACATTGTACCACCAGCTTCATTTAATCTCATAAGTTTTTATAAGATAGTTTGATGACTGTGATCTTTAACCTAGCAGGGAGTTCATAAAGCTTAGCTTTAACACTTCAAAAGTGCATTTGAATAGCCAACAATCTTTTACTAACCTGAGTTTTCAAAAGCAGTGAAAACAAAACCATGTGAGGCATTTTTTTTGGAAAATATATAAGGTGTAATCAGTATTGCAAAAGACAATGGGGAGAGCAGAAACAGAATAGCTGGAAATTATGTTCACAAGGCTTTAGAGAGAGAGAGAGTAAAAAACAAAGAAGGGAAATAATGCTAGTCTTAAAAGGAAAGTGCAGAGATAATTGGAGGACTAAGTCCCATTAGCTTCCTGTCTCTACAAATTGTTAACCTTGGCAGTGACTTACTGCAAATTAGATTCCAACCAAATAAAGGAACGAGCAGGCTTTCAAGCACAGCCTGCACACTAATAATGCTGAATGAAAAGCACAAATATAATCTATGACCATGCAGGCCATTTTTCCTTTTTTCCTTCTTTTTAAAGTGAATTTAGTGCTCACGAAAGGTGCCAGATTGATAGCCCAAAAGACTGAAGTCTTTTGTTTTTCCATAGAATGGGCACAGGCAAAGCTTCCACATGCAACCCAGCCAATAAGTTACATCCCAGCTCTGGCTAGAGCACCTTTGGAGGGGGTAGGAAGAGGATTCAATGAAGAGTTTCTCTTCTCGAACTGCCGTAAAGTTAATTCATGCCAACTGAAGCAGTGGTGATTTTTGTAAAATGGTTTTGGAACCTAAGAACTGGACTGAAAGCACTAATACAATGGTCACCAAACAGTGAGTATATTGTAGGGACTTCCATACACTCCCAACTTTTGTCAGCAATGAACCAAAGGCCTGGAGGTGCAAAGCTCTGTCCCCCTTCACCTCTCCCACCACCATATCATTTGATTACTTGAGCCATGCTGACCTCTCTGTGTAAACCACTTATTGACAACAGGAAAATCTTGTGACCTATTAATGAAAAGAAACCTCTTCCATTGACAGTTCTTCAGAACTGAAGTACAGATATGGGTGATACATTTAGTTTCTACCAAAACGTAACTTGGTCTTTACTGCATATGCAGTAAGAAGAGCAGAAACAAGAGATAGAGAAACAAGATACATCACCCAGGCTTCTGCCTGGAAAGAGAGAATGGAGAGGAGAAAGCATTGAACACCAACTGGAAGGAAGTGGCTGAACCAACTCACATTTGCAAGATGGTGTTGTCTTCATAGCTAACATGCCATGACCTATAAAAGTTAATATAGAAGTTCAATTCAGTCATGAAAAGGAAATGATCACCATAGACAATAATGTCATTGATCAAGAAAAGTATGTCTCAGACAGCTATTCAGATCTGAAAGAAACCAGATGAAAGAAATGAAGAGAAGAGCTACGCCAAGCCAGAGATTCATCAAGAAGATGAAAAACATCATGAGGGGAATGTTCCAAAAGGAGGTGCATAATCAGCCATGCTTCTGCTGATGGCATCCGGCTCAGAGGCATAGCTCGCCACCAAAACAAATGAAACAGGAAAACTGTTGCCTGCCAAAGAAGCATAAGGAAATGAACTGTGGGTATTATTGCTATGAGATAATAAAACTAATCAGTGGATACAGCAATAGACACAAATAATATTCATTACTGTGAGAAAACAAATGCAATGACATCATCATGCCTGGTGCAGGATGTTCTGGGAGAAGGTTCAGTAAAATACAGGAAATAATAAAGTCTAATAATGGAGACAGAGAACTCTTACTATAGAAGTAATAGGGGATTTTCCTGAAACAGGTGATTGTCTAGAGGCTGATAATAAATTTAACACAGTGATAAAACGAGAGTGTGGAAACCACAGGATTATTTAGGTAGGAAAGGAGAAGCGTTGACTGAAGCATTCAAAATTATAAATTGCATTGTGAAAGAGTTTCAATCATTCCTTTAACCTTATACTGTGACTTAGAAGTGGAACACCTCATGAAATTACTGGACAGTAAATGTAGAAGCAAAAAAAATATTCAGTTGATTTGCACATGTGATAAATGAAAGGCGGGTAGCTCCCTTTTATGGACACCCAGCCAGCCAGTTAGCTATAAAATCTCTTTTAGTAGTTGTTCTCTACTTGCTTTACCTGTAAAGGGTTAAAAAGTCTCCCTGCCTAGGTAAAAGGCACCTGACCAAAAAAGACAATGTGAAGGCTAGAACTTTTAAAAATTGGGAAAAAACTTCCCCTTTGTCTGTCTGTGTTGTTCTCGGGGAAAGAGGGAACAGGGCAGAACTATGCTGTAAAGGTATAAAACATCAGATCATACCTAGAAACTATTCATTTGAAGCCCCAGATATGTAAGTAGATCAGGAAATGTCTAGGAAGATGCAATTAGGTTTATCTTTTTTTATTTCTTTATGGCTTGTGGACTCCTCTGTGCTAACCCCAAAAGCTTGTAACCATTAAACTGGACCTCAAGAAAACCATTCTTGATTCTTAATTATTGTATTTGCTCTTTTTAAATCTAGCAATAGCCTAAGTTTCCAGATGTATTTTCTTTCTTTTTGTTTTTAATAAAATTTACCTTTTTGAAGACTAAGATTGGATTTTTGTATCCTAGAAGGTTTGTGCACATGTTGTTTAATTATCTGGTAGCAACAGCTGATTTCATTTGTTTTCTTCTCAGTTCTTCCCCTGGGGGGGTGGAGTTTGAAAGGGCTTGAGGGTACCCCACAGGAAGGAATTCCCAAGTGCATCTTCCTGGGTTCTCAAAGGGTTTTTTGCACTTGGATGGTGGCAGCATCTACCCATCTAAGGTCAGAGAAAAGCTGTAACCTTGGGAGTTTAATACAAGACCAGAATGGCCAGTATTAATTTTTAGAATCCTTGCGGGCTCCCACCTTCTGCACTCAAAGTGCCAGAGTGGGGAATCAGCCTTGACAGTAAGATATATAGAATAGTCACCTTATAGGATATATTAGTGCAGGAGATCTTGAGACAGGTTAGATTTTTTAAGATGCTGGATCATTTCTAATACCTACTTGTCGCCATACCAGGTAAAATAATGATAAGAGTAATCAAATCTTTCTTCAGGATGTAAACTGATTTCCCTTGGGTCAGGAAAGGAATTTTTCCCTTAATGTACAGCATTGCACAACTGGTTGAGTAGATCATGGTTTTGAATTATCATATGCTGCCTGAGGCAGTATACATGACTCGATAGAGCAGTGATCAAATCCAGTATGGAAAATCCTATCTTCCTATTACATCTATAATTTTCCATTTTGTTCTCTGCTGTAGGCAATTATTGCACATAATGTCACAATTCACTTACTGTAGAACTTGAAAATTGCAGCAATGGAATCTGTAATGTTCACTCCATATTCTTTATGAAAATATGCTTATGATATGAATACGACATAACTGAGATATACTTTATGCAAGATGGCTCATGTGAGATATCATTGAAAAGGTTATGATTTACTGAATGTGATTATCCAATTTGTACGCTTGTATCATTTCTTTATCTGAAGTTAGGAATATTGACTATGTATCTGTATTTCAACTATGCTACTTTGGGTGACGCCCAGTGCTAACACTTCAGGTACAACAATGGAAAAGTCAGACAGAGCAGATGGCCCATCAGCAAGGACAATGGACTTTGAAAAGCTTGGCCTTCCTGTGTACACTCCATACTGCCCCTGACTCATGGACACTGATCCTATGTGTGTCTTGTCACCTGATACTAAACATTACCTGGGAATTCTTGTAACTTTCCACAGGAAGGGAAAGGGGGTCAAATTTTGGAAACAAAGGATTCTCACCTTATGTAAATCTTATTTAAGGGTGGGAAGGAAGGCAAACTGGACTCCTCTCCATGGCCTGTCTGACCAAGAAGAAAGACTGCTAGAGCCACCTGAAGGGAAGGCCAGGGGGGAGTCCATACTGAGACAGGGGTCCAGTCTGAAAAGGAATATAACTGGAACTCTGAACCACAGAAACTTTGCAACCTGCCTAAAATAACATTTAGGGTGAGAAATTACATTTTGTAAACTGTTTCTTAAGTATATTGAGCC
Source organism: Dermochelys coriacea (assembly GCF_009764565.3). NCBI lineage: Eukaryota > Metazoa > Chordata > Testudines > Dermochelyidae > Dermochelys > Dermochelys coriacea. The sequence goes on along the minus strand of NC_050072.1, from coordinate 53,373,258 downwards.
CAGTTTGCGTATTTTGTTTTATTTGGTCAGTAATCTGCTTTGTTCTGTCTGTTATCTCTTATATTGGCTTAAAATTCACCTTTTGTAGTTAATAAATGTATTTCTTGTTTATAATATAACTCAGTTTATGTAATTTCTATCTGGGGTGGGCAAGAAGTTGTGCATATCTCCTTCCACATTGAGGGAGGAGGCGGATTTCATAAAAACCTTTGGGTTTGTACCCCTTAAAGGGAGTGGGCACCAGAGTGTTGGGGCAAGCCCCTCAGATTGAATATTTCCAGAACAGATCTCTGTCTCTCTCTGTGCAGCTGGGTGTGGCCCTGACTGGAAGAGGCTTGTGAGCCTAGCCCAGCAAGGCAAGGTAAAGGGGAACAGGTTGGCAGAATCGGCTGACTCAGTGGCATCCCAGCACATCAGGTGACACCCCAAAGGTCCCAACCCATCACAGAATCATTCTGATATTAAATAAAAAGAATGCTGTATCTTCAAGAATTTACAGTGAACTTTTTCATAGTTCCTGAAAAAAATTAGGTTTCAGAGTAGCAGCCGTGTTAGTCTGCATTCACAAAAAGAAAAGGAGTCCTTGTGGCACCTTAGAGACTAACAAATTTATTTGAGCATAAGCTTTCATGAGCTACAGCTCACTTCATCGGATGCATTCAGTGGAAAATACAGTGGGGAGATTTATATACACACACAGAGAACATGAAACAATGGGTGTTATCATATACACTATAAGGAGAGGTTTCAGAGTAGCAGCCGTGTTAGTCTGTATTCGCAAAAAGAAAAGGAGTACTTGTGGCACCTTAGAGACTAACAAATTTATTAGAGCATAAGCTTTCGTGAGCTACAGCTCACTTCATCGAAGTGAGCTGTAGCTCACGAAAGCTTATGCTCTAATAAATTTGTTAGTCTCTAAGGTGCCACAAGTACTCCTTTTCTTTTTACTATAAGGAGAGTGATCACTTAAGATGAGCTATTACCAGCAGGAGCGGGGAGGGGGGAAAGAAAACCTTTAGTAGTGATAATCAAGGTAGGCCATTTTCAGCAGTTGACAAGAACATCTGAGGAACAGTGGGAGGTGGGGGGGAGAGAAATAACATGGAGAAATAGTTTTACTTTGTGTAATGACCCACTCCCAGTCTCTATTCAAGCCTAAGTTAATTGTATCCAGTTTGCAAATTAATTCCAATTCAGCAGTCTCTCGTTGGAGTCTGTTTTTGAAGTTTTTTGTTGAAGAATAGCCACCCTCAGGTCTGTAATCGAGTGACCAGAGAGATTGAAGTGTTCTCTGACTGGTTTTTGAATGTTATAATTCTTGACGTCTGATTTGTGTCCATTTATTCTTTTACATAGCGACTGTCCAGTTTGACCAATGTACATGGCAGAGGGGAATTGCTGGCACATGATGGCATATATCACATTGGTAGATGCGCAGGTGAACGAGCCTCTGATATTGTGGCTGATGTGATTAGGCCCTATGATGGTGTCCCCTGAATAGATATGTGGACAGAGTTGGTAACGGGCTTTGTTGTAAGGATAGGTTCCTGGATTAGTGATTCTGTTATGTGGTGTGTGGTTGCTGGTGAGTATTTGCTTCAGGTTGGGGGGCTGTCTGTAAGCAAGGACTGGCCTGCCTCCCAAGATCTGAAAGAATGGGTCGTCCTTCAGGATAGGTTGTAAATCCTTGATGATGCGTTGGAGAGGTTTTAGTTGGGAGCTGAAGGTGATGGCTAGTGGCATTCTGTTATTTTCTTTGTTGGACCTATCCTGTAGTAGGTGACTTCTGGGTACTCTTCTGGCTCTGTCAATCTGTTTCTTCACTTCAGCAGTTGGTATTGTAGTTTTAAGAATGCTTGATAGAGCTTTTGTAGGTGTTTGTCTCTGTCTGAGGGGTTGTATCGTAGAGATTGGCTGTAGACAATGGATCGTGTGGTGTGATCTGGGTGAAAGCTGGAGGCATGTAGGTAGGAATACCAGTCAGTAGGTTTCCGGTATAGGGTGGTGTTTATGTGACCATCGTTTATTAGCACCGTAGTGTCCAGGAAGTGGATCTCTTGTGTGGACTGGTCCAGGCTGAGGTTGATGGTGCGATGGAAATTGTTGAAATCATGGTGGAATTCCTCAAGGGCTTCTTTTCCATGGGTCCAGATGATGAAGATGTCATCAATGTAGCGCAAGTAGAGTAGGGGTATTAGGGGACGAGAGCTGAGGAAGCGTTGTTCTAAGTCAGCCATAAAAATGTTGGCATACTGTGGGGCCATGCGGGTACCCATCGTAGTGCCGCTGATTTGAAGGTATACATTGTCCCCAAATGTGAAATAGTTATGGGTGAGGACAAAGTCACAAAGTTCAGCCACCAGGTTAGCCATGACATTATCGGGGATACTGTTCCTGATGGCTTGTAGTCCATCTTTGTGTGGAATGTTGGTGTAGAGGGCTTCTACATCCATAGTGGCTAGGATGGTGTTTTTAAGAAGTTCACCGATGGATTGTAGTTTCCTCAGGAAGTCAGTGGTGTCTCGAAGATAGCTGGGAGTGCTGGTAGCGTAGGGCCTGAGGAGGGAGTCTACATAGCCAGACAATCCTGCTGTCAGGGTGCCAATGCCTGAGATGATGGGGCATCGAGGATTTCCAGGTTTATGGATCTTGGGTAGCAGATAGAGTACCCCAGGTCTCTGTGGGTTAATATGTTGGTCAGAGGTGTGTTGGAAATATTCCTTGAGTCGGAGACGTCGAAAATAGGATTCTAGGTCACCACAGAACTGTATCATGTTCTTGGGGGTGGAGGGGCAGAAGGAGAGGCCCTGAGATAAGACAGATTCTTCTGCTGGGCTAAGAGTATAGTTGGATAGATTATCAATATTGCTGGGTGGGTTAAGGGAACCGCTGTTGTGGCCCCTTGTGGCATGTAGTAGTTTAGATAGTTTAGTGTCCTTTTTCTTTTGTAGAGAAGCAAAGTGTGTGTTGTAAATGGCTTGTCTAGTTTTTGTAAAGTCCAGCAACGAGGAAGTTTGTGTGGAAGGTTGTTTTTTTATGAGAGTATCTAGTTTTGAGAGCTCATTCTTAATCTTTCCCTGTTTGCTGTAGAGGATGTTGATCAGGTGGTTCCGCAGTTTCTTTGAGAGTGTGTGTAAAAGAATAAATGGACACAAATCAGACGTCAAGAATTATAACATTCAAAAACCAGTCGGAAAACACTTCAGTCTTGCTGGTCTCTCTATTACAGACCTAAAAGTGGCTATTCTTCAACAAAAAAACTTCAAAAAACAGACTCCAACGAGAGACTGCTGAATTGGAATTAATTTGCAAACTGGATACAATTAACTTAGGCTTGAATAGAGACTGGGAGTGGATGGGTAATTACACAAAGTAAAACTATTTCCCCATGTTATTTCCCCCCCACACCTCCCACTGTTCCTCAGACATTCTTGTCAACTGCTGAAAATGGCCTACCTTGATTATCACTACTAAAGGTTTTCTTCCTCCCTCCCCTCCTGCTGGTAATAGCTCATCTTAAGTGATCACTCTCTTTACAGTGTGTATGATAACACCAATTGTTTCATGTTCTCTGTGTATATAAATCTCCCCACTGTATTTTCCACTGAATGCATCTGATGAAGTGAGTTGTAGTTCATGAAAGCTTATGCTCAAATAAATTTGTTAGTCTCTAAGGTGCCACAAGTACTCCTTTTCTTTTTGAAAAAAATTATGCTTTACATGTTGTTAGAGAGGGGAAGCAAACCAACCCTCCTATAGCCAAATTTTTCTAACTCAGGTTTCTAAATTAGGCAAATCCAAATTTAGGCATCCGAATAAAAATGGCTGATTTTCCGAGACGATGACCTCCCAGAAATCCCTGATTTAAATGCAAATCTCAACTGCAACTATGGAGCTCTTTTAATGTCTCCATAACCCAGGCACTGCCAAGGTTTCCTCTAGGAGTTCCATGATGTTCATTTATCCTGGGGAAATAAGCAAGAAAACAACAACCTCATAATTTTCTGAACTAAGCGTTCTTTGGAAGAATTCTGGTATTTCCAGTGAGTATGAAGCTGCAAGTTGTAAAGCAGAGACTCAGCCAATGTTCAGTATGTGCAACAGAAATAATTCTAGTGATGCTGCTTTAAATCCAGATAACTGGATTTAAAGTCTTTAGAAACAAAAACAAAAACCATGAAGACAAAAATCATGAGGGGTAAATCCACTATTATATAAAGATGAGAAATGTTTATCTGGAAAGTCACAGGACTTAGGGTGCCAATGATAAACAACTGTGATAGGATAAATGATGTGTCATGGGAATACATCTACTGAACAAATAGTATCAGATAAAGTGAAAAACACAATCCTGGCTCTTTCTCTTCTCTAAATTCACTGATAGAATTCTCTTTGGGGGCTTTATTGAGGTTCCATTTGCTTTGCTTTTCTTAAGCTTGATCATATCTTTACTTCACTGCCGCTCTCTGTCAACCAGGTTACTCAAAATTGACTTCCATTGTAATGAACCTGCTGCCCCACTACTGGGCACTGTGTTAACCCCCGACCCACTTCAACCTCCAGCCAGTAGAGAGCTGCAGAATCTGAAGTACAGGACAGGGCAATAAAACCAGAAGCCTGGCTCTGGAGGGAGCCAGAAGCTGCAGGTGAGCAGGAGCAGCAGGCTGGAGGCTGTTGCCTGGGATCTGGCTGCAGAGGCAAGGCTGGGCAACCAGGGAGTCAGAGAAGAAGGCTGCACATAGACGTATGTGGTTACTGACAGGGGGCCAGTAGTACCTCAGCAGGTGAACAGAAGGCTGCAATCCATGCAAGAGGACATCGCAAGCGGTTACGCCAGGGCTCTGTTACAGTCATACCTTTGGACTGGACTACCTCCTTGAGGTGGGTTGTGAAGTGTTGGATTTATCTTTTGATAGTTGTAACTGTCAAAGCAAGTGTACCTAAGGTATTTACACCTTCTATTTCTGGCAGCCCTACCGTAGAATCCTTGTACTTATTCAAAATGTGCAAATGTTCTGGGGAACCCATCGAGGTCTGGGGCCTAGTGTGTGGAGCACTTCCAGAGCTTGCCCTCATTGTTCACCCACCACGCAGAATTACTATACCTCAGTTCATTGCTTGCTCTTACGCAGAGCTTGAATCTGGGCCTGAATCTTACACAGGGCCTAAATCTGGCCTGTTGACATAGTCTGGGTTGCAAAACTTTAAATTGAACAAATGCTTGTCAGACTGTCTGTGTGTGTCTACACATGCACCACAATGTGATAGTGATACTTGTGATAAATTGCAGAGCTAAATATTACATTGAAATTATCATGCACCTTTGACCACCTCATTTGCCCTCTTCTCACCAACCCAAGTCTCTAGCAGATTTATTCTATCATTCCAAATCTCTGAACAGCTTCTAAGAGCTACACATTTTAAAACTTTACTTTGGTCTGAGGGGCAGGACAAACAATGTCAGGTTTAAGATTGCATATACAGAGATGTCAATCAGCACATTATTTGAATACTATGGTCTCTTAATGCTGTTGCAATCACATAATATTTGATTCCAGCCTTCTGTCAAGCCAACCTACACTCTCTCAATGACACTACTGTCTCTTTCTGTATCTTTTGTGTTAAGTATTTAATCATACTACTGTAATACAGTGTTCCTTTTAAGCAACATTTGATAGGGTATCATTACTTTCTTCAACTTTTCACCATTTATTTCTTACCTTTCTTTCCTTTTTTTCCCTTTTCTCCTTTATTATTATGTTGTGTGCAGTAAATCTACAGTAACTTCATTTCTTTTTTAAAAGGACTTAGATTCTTTTCCAGTCTTACATTCATGGTGAATGAAACTAACTCAGCCTACAGTCAACTACTGGAATTAAATTTTCTTGCATGACATTTCTGAAACCAGAAAGATCAACAGATTAGATAGTGAAAGGTTAGATCCAGGACGCTTGTTAAAACTACTCCTCCTGACATTCAGTGAACCTGTTACTCAACTTCTCTTGTGGTAACAGTTGGAATTTTATCTTATTTAAGCCATGGAAAAGAGCATGAGAAAGGCAAAGCATTATTATGGATGGTGGTTCTTTCTAAATGGCATCACAATGATGTTATCTCTTGTTAATGCTCTGATTCATTCTTGAGCCAATTGGACTGAAGAGGCACTGAGCTGCCTCAAGGAGGCCAGTGGTGGTCAGACAGTTACATAGGAAGACATCATTTTCTTTGGAATTGAAAAACTTCCCTAATCATCTCTCTTAATGAAAAACAAAATACAGGAACTAACATTCCAAATGACAAGCTTTTAAAACACTGAGACTGGGATTTTCTAAGGGCCAGAGGGACTAGATGTTCCTGCCCCATTGACTTTCCTTTTGAAAATTCCAGCCTATTAAAAAAAATCACATAGTGGTCACCATTAAAATTTTTACAATTACCAATTGCAAGTAATTAATGTGACTGCAATATTTGTATTATTCTCCCCCTCATGGGAAACTCTACTATTTATCGGAACAATGAGTTATGATATTAATATGAACCATAGGTGACAAAAAAGTACTAAACAGGATAGTGGGAAATTTGAAGATGGAAGGAGCAAAGACCACGGAATGAAGTTTAGGCAGCACTACCATGGTAACAAAAATTAGGCAGAAGGTAAACATTTAAACAGAAACTCTTGCACAGGTGCAGATTATTATGATTATTATTTACTATTGTATTTTTCATCATTCACATGCCCAGTGAGAAATATCAAGTATTATTTTCATTAAAACAAAATCAATGCTATTCACATTGGACTCAACTGTACCTTTAGCTCAGCCCTGAGTAAGGAGAAAATACATAATTTCTCCAGTCCAGGAGCAACCCAGAGAAGGAATGGAGACTCAAGATGTCACAGTTCCTCCTTTTCTGCCCTCTTGTTGTCAGGGTTGGTGGAAGGGGAAGTAAGATATTGAAGCCTTTGAACATTTTCAGCTTACTTCCCTTGACCTTGTGCTACTGTGCTCAGTGAATACGCAGGTTGAGGGAACAACAGAGTCGAGGTTCCACACATTCCCAGTCCACCTGCTGACAGGAGGATTATCTGGAGAAAAGTGGCTGCTCTCAGCTAGGGTGGTACCCAATATCCAGGCAGGCAGAGCAATGAGGTGGTATGCACCTTTGCAGAGTAAAACAAAGGCATAATCTACCCCATTAATAAGCTAAAATATTTTTGAATGGCCCTCCAAAAACATTATTGAATAGACTATTTTCTAGTATTAAAATATAAGATAAGGGAAGTAAAATATGGATGAAGGGAAACAACCCCGTTGACAATTTACAGATTTGAGAGGACAAAGTCTTAAAGCACTTGGCCTGCCATTTTCTACAGTCAATATGAAACAGGACTTTAGGATCGAGCCCTATCTTGAGCATCAGTGTGGAAGTGTTAAAAGAGTCTTACACAGTGACACAAATCTCTGGTTGATAGATGATGCTTGATTCAAGTGAATAGAGTTTTTAATAAGCATTCCACCCTGAGGGTTATCAATTGTATTAATGGATGATATAAGATTGGAAGTGGACTGCCACTTAGGATTTTGTTTTGAATTTGTCACTGACACATCAGCGAAATCACAGCTGGTGATAGGGCACCATTTTTAAAATGAGATGTTAAAGACTTGGTTTAGGAATGGAAGCAGAATATCAATAGTTTTGACAATGAAATTATAGTGTTGGGAAAGTGTATGATCCAGAAGTCTTGACTATTTTAATATTGGTAATGAAGACTGATCAGCAAATTCAGACCTTGTGTAAAGCGGATGCAACTCCGTCAGCTGAAATTGGCTCTGATGAGTCTAGACTCTAGCTCATTTGCTTCTTGTCCTGTAGGTTCAGGAAGGATTGGTTTAGTAAAAGAATTCTTCAGTGGTCGATGGAACTTGGGCAAAATTTGTGTTCGACTTTGTATGGATGAACAAGAGGAGAGAAGATGTAAGCAGCCTCTGTTCCCTTTGTGAAGCCATGTAGGTGCTGAGCACAATGTGGCTCTAGTACAATCTGAGCACAAAAATTACATGATCCTAGTACATCTACCTGCATAAAGTGATGCTGCCCCCTCCCCAAGGGTACTTCTCATCCCTTCCCATATGCCTCCAGAACCTCCCACTCTGTCCCCAAGGTGGGACTTTGCCTTAAAAATGACAACATCCCTTAGACTCTGTGCATTTATTTTAAACCATCACAAAACATAACATTTAAAAGAAAGTGTGATTTAAATGTAACCAGTTATAATCATCAAATTCTCACTTCCTGATTTCCCATAGAAACCCTGTTCTGATTCAAATCACTCATGTACATTGCAAACCTATCATTCCATCGGAGAACAGTCTTGGTTATAAATAACTTCCTACTTCAAAAACTAGCAAATGACTTTGATGCATTTTGAATATCAGTGTTTTCAATTCTCTAACATTTTTGCCTTGATCATATGATAGGAAATCATTAAATAGTAGAGAACACCTTGTTTCCATTTACTATTGTTATCTTTATGAGAAGGCATTAACCTCTCTGCCCTATTAGATATTGGTATCAGTAGTATCCAGATCAAACAAGTTCAAAGAAAAGCATCAGCCCAAACTGAGATACTGAAAATTATTTTTAGGAAACGTTTTTTATCCTAAATGGTCCTGCCTTCTGCCCATCCAGTTGTATTGCCCACCAAATCAGTTAAAAATATTTTTGTGTCCTGAGTAATCAACAAAACAAAACGTCAATAAGTAAAGCAACTGGCTATTAATCACATCTCTTTGATAACCCTGACCCTAATAAAGCATAACATCTGTCTTGTGTTTTTTGTGGCTGAGAGCCAAAGCTCAGATCAGGAAACAACTATTTCACTGGTCAGATGTTAACATAGCACAGCATGTTGCCTTTATAACCACCCTGCAAGCCCAGAGAATTTAATGGGACTGTCTTTTATTTGGCTCACTCCCATCTACTAATATTACTGGAGTGAGTGACCCATGTGATCAGACATGCAAGACATGTCTAGACAGACCCAAAAGTGCCAACTCCCTTTTCCAGAATTAGGTAAGAGCTGAAGATTGTGGTTGGGATACATACAGTCATTGCCCAAGTTCACACTAACATTGCCATTAATTACTGTCAATGCAGATACTTGAAACAGTAATTATACACTAGTATCACAGGAAGGACTATATTCCACGGATTTAGCATTTAAAAATACCAGACATCTGTATAATCTTAATGTTAACCAGCACCAAGAAAGAAAGAGTGTCAGAGAAATAATGAAGATATCAAAAGGAAAAGTAGCAAGCCAACAACATATCTGAAATTAGAAGTTCAGTATCAATAGACCTTGGCTTCATCTAATACCTAAGCCCAGTACTTGGTCCTGGTATGGAGATTAATCTCCTGCAATGTTCCACTACCTAAACATCTGCTTTCAGCAGTAAGTCTTTCCAACATCTTTCAGAGGTGTAGAGAGTCTTTAGAGAGTTAGGCTGATGATCCCAGGTATTTTGTATAGATGTTAGCAGCGTTATATAGATGTGCTTTCCCTCAAATCCTGTTCCCAGTGGCCAGCCTGAGATACAGAGTGACTGATGAGTATCACCAAAGATAATCAATGGCATCAGAGATGATACACAGATGCTGTTGGAGTACGCTTCCCAGATCTATTCCTCTTGATGCAGTACATTATTATTGTTTATTTTTATATAGATCGTTAATGACAACTAAATGTGCTCATTTATCACATGAATTTGTTCTATTTCTTTTTGACAGCTCTGGCAGAATGAACTACTCAGACGAATAAAAAAAGGCAAGAGCAAAAATATCACCTCCCAATACCTGGCATCACTAATGTCCTGTATAATGCCTTTTCATAATCATCAGTATTTGGCATTGTTTAAATGTAACATGGACAAACAATTCTATCTGTTAAGCAGTCAGGTATTTAGAGCACATCAAAGCTATTCTCTAGAGCTCTTGCTATTATAGTTATTACTAAGTATTTCTATTACAGTAGTAACTATGATGCCTCAGCAAGATCAGAGCCCCGTTGCGCTGTACAAACACATAATGAGAGAGGCCCTCATTCCCTCTCCAGTCCAGGCCAGCTCCACCTCTAGCCCCAGGTCCTCCCTCATCCCCAGTGCTGCCACCAGGTCCACCTTCAGCCCAACCTACTCTGCTGAGCCAACTGTGCTGTAATGGAGGGGCGGAGAGGCGCGCACAGATTCCATTACTGGTAAGAGGGGGCACAATAGGAAAAGTTTGGGCACCACTCATCTACATTGTAAACTTTGGATTTACTGTGGGCTTTACTAAGGAAAGCATCAGTCTTCAGGCCCCGCAATTCAGACTACAGGGGTGAAAATAGCAGTCTGCACCAAACTGCTGTGCTGTGGTTCCCCCATGTGCATGCTGTGGGCGTGAAGTATATATATTCCTTAAACAGGACTCTATTAATGTGAACTAGGAAACATTTAGTTTGTTTCCGCAGGATCTACATGGGGCAGTAGAGTTCAGCACTTTGAGGCACACTGATATTCAAAGGTGGGAACTGTGAGACAGTGTAGACATGTCCTTTGCGCGCCTAGAGGTACACAAATGCACTGAACAATGTATTTTGAGCATTTTAGTTCCTAGGATCCCCCAATATCATGGGATTTAGTTGTTCATACTCAACATAATATGCCCAGTAGAGATAGTGGGTGATTGATGAGTATCGCCAAAAAGAGTCAATGGCAATTAAAAACATCTTGCTATCTCTTGAAATACTCCTGTCTGCTTTATACATACAGCCTGACTAATGCACTCTGCTTTAACACCACTGATTACACCTTGCTGACAATTGACCTCCATGTAGTGTTAGATAGTTCCTGGGTCAGAACTACCATGTAGAACTATTTTGCCCAATTTTCAATATACTCCTTTTTATAAATGAAATGGGGAAGGAAGAAACACACTTTCTGAGATTCTTTAGGCTGTGATCCCACAAAGCTCCATTTTAACCACATGGGACAACTGAAAGTGAAGCATTTGCATATATATCTTCTAGAGTTAGCGAGTCAAACAAGAAAATGTTTCCAGCAGTTCTACAACCTAATTGTTTGGAACCCAATCTTTCCCTCTGATAGCTGTGACAAATCCCACATGACTTTTGGAGAATTTTTTATTTTTAAAAAAATCCTAAAAAGGCCACATCTACTATATGGGACTACTTTATAATGTAGGGAGTCTTTCACACACAGGCTAATGCACGGCAAACCAGGTATTGGCTGATACCCCATACTCAGCAGGAAAGAAAGTAGTTGCCAGATGAAGCATCTGTTCTAATTGCATCAAGTTCATGGGACTTTTCACAATGGGAGCAGGAGCAGGCCCTATATTGTTAACTGGTAACTTGTGATATTTATGTATTTTAAAAGACAAAGAGATAGGCAAAGGCATGAGGTGATGAATATTTTACAGTGTAAATAAATAGGTTAAGAGCATCTCTCTTATTCTAATTATATACAGTTCACTATATAGTTTCTACAAAGGAAGATGTTGGCATGGCATGGTATAACATTGAGAAAACACTTATCAATGGTGGATAAATTGAAACCTGAATAGTGGCCACTGGGGTAAGTGTAGTCTGAGTAGTCTGCTGCGCCGCCAACTGGACTTTTAATGGAGGCACCAGGGTCCCTTTTTGACCAGGCATTCCAGTCAAAACTGGACGCCTGGCAACCCTTATCCTCCACACAGCTCTAGTAGTTGTGATTCTTTTGGAAAGATGGGGGACAGTGGTGGATCTGCACTGTAAGTGTATCTCCTCATTGCAAAAAAACTAGAAAGGGCCTTAATGCACTTGTAAAATTATGAAGCATAAAAAATGATCTTGCATAATTAGTCCTCAGAGAGAATACATTTTAATAAGTGTAGGTCTTGAACTGAAACTATGTTTACAATGATTCTGTGAATTTTTCCTCCCCTGGTTATATTCAGTCATTGCTGGAAGTTTTCTTGCCTCCTCCCCTCGCCTTCCCTATCAGTAAGCATTGGTAAGTATGCATGAACTCAAGCCAGGAATATTGTTTTCTTATTCTGTATTTTAGTCTGGAAACGCCTGTATAGCCAAGGATGGGGGAACTTGTTTCTATGTACAATACTGGAACAGCTATCAAAACATTGGGCATTTGATTCTCTTCTCCTACCAGTTTTATGCAAGGGTGTTGGAACAATTTGTACAGTGGAGGTGCTAAGAGCTGTTGAACCAAACTATGAATCCTGTATATAATGGAGACCACTTCAAGCAGCAGCACTCCCAGCACCTCTAATTCCAGCACTTATAGTTTTATGCAGATGTGACTTCCCTAACTTCAGTGGAGTTACTTCTGATTTACACCAATATAAGCAAAGGAGAATCAGACCATTGGAGTTTGGCATTTCTCGGCTTGTCGTTGTAGACAGAAGTGTATTTTTGTTATATTCAGAGTAGCCAGAGCTTCATAAATGAAGAGCTTCTCTGGAGTAACATCTGCGCAGAATTATTCTGCCATAAAATTGATGGGTCTGCTTTATAAAGCACCATTTTAAAAATGAACTTGTGACACCATAAGTGGCTTTCCACAGTATGTGGTCATGTGTGCCTGATGGTTCTCTTCAGTACACATTTTTACAAACCAGTGGTCAACAAAATTAATAGAAAGTCTTCTACCTCCGAGATCCCTGCCTCTCATCTATTTCTCCAAACTCAGCCTTCTTGACAACCCCCTCAGCTGTCAACAAAACATATATAAATACAGACACAGCTGAGTTTGGGGTATTTACATAGCTTGCCACCCGGTGTTTCAGTCCCACAGCTGTTTCCAACTGATAACTGTCTGCCTCTAACCATGCCTGTGTAGTTTTACTTCCTTGGGGAATATGTGTAATCATAAATATGATATGACTGTTCTGTTTGGTATATTAGTCTGCATGTCTCCAGAGACCATTTGATGCGCCACATATACTGTGTTAAAGCAATGTCTCAGGGACTGCTGGATTCAATAGCTCTTCTACAATAATTTTAAACATTATTTTCCCAGTGCCAGTATCATTAAAATGAAGTGGTCCTAATGCCATAATGCTGAGTAAGTAGGGAAACAGAGTCAGTCTATATATGTGATAGAAACAGTGCTTTCTCGAGATGCCTAAGTATTCAGCACTGCCTAAGCACAAAGGGCCAAATACATGCCTGTTGCTAGTGGGTGCAGCTCCATTGATGTCGATGTGCCAGATATGGCAATATCCTTAAAAACCTTATTGATTTAAGTTTAAGTATCTTCAGAGTCCATTGTATTAAAAATGCAAACTTTATGTATTATTGTGGGATTGTATGGAAATTTTCTAGGGGAAGGATGCGGCCAGTATAAACCTTGGGAAGTGTCATGAGTGTCAAAGGACAATATTGAATGATGGTACAAACAGAGTTAAGTGAGAATCTCTAGGGGAACGTGTATACAAATTTATCAGACTGTATTTATGCAAAAACAAAGCCATTTGAAAGTATGCCCTGAGGAAGGGACCTTTGTGTTCTGATCACCTGTTACAAGACCAAAGGCCCAAACTATATAAAGGAAAGGATGAACTATTCATAGTTATTCTTGTTCTGAGCAAAAGCTGTTATGAACTTGTAACCCACAGAAAAAACTCATTTGTGGGGTTTGAAGAACTGACACCTACCAGAGTCCTTGTTGGAGTTGGTAGGGAATGATTTCTGGTAAGCTGATTAGCATGGGTGGATGTTCTTTTATTGTTTTTATGTTTCCTCTGTATTGCTTTCAGCCTAAGAATAAATGTGTTTCATTTGAAAAAGCTGTGTGGTAATTTATAACTGTGGGCAATTATGCTGTTTGGCTTCTGAGGAGAAAGCAAAGTACAGACACAGGCTTACTTAGGCAGTCTGGCTTGCTGGGGAACTCACAGTGTAAGAACATAAGAATATAAGAACGGCCATACTGGGTCAGACCAAAAGCCCATCTAGCCCAGTATCCTGTTTTCCAACAGTGGCCAACACCAGGTGCCCCAGAGGGAATGAACAGAACAGGTAATCATCAAGTGTCGCCCATTCCCAGCTTCTGGCAAACAGAAGCTAGGGACACCATCCCTGCCCATCCTAGCTAATAGCCATTGATGGAGCTATCCTCCATGAACTTACCTAGTTCTTTTTTGAATCCTGTTATAGTCTTGGCCTTCACAACATCCTCTGGCAAGGAGCTCCACAGGTTGACTGTGTATTGTGTGAAAAAATACTTCTTTTTTTTTCTTAAACCGGCTGCCTATTAATTTCATTTGGTGACCCTAGTTCTTATGTTATGAGAAGGCGTAAATAACACTTCCTTATTTATTTTCTTCACACCAGTCATGATTTTATAGACCTCTATCATATCCCCCCTTAATCATCTCTTTTCCAAGCTGAAAAGTCCCAGTCTTATTAATCTCTCCTCATACAGAAGCTGTTCCATACCCATAATCATTTTGTTACCCTTCTCTGAATCTTTTCCAATTCCAATATATCTTTTTTGAGATAGGGTGACTACATCTCTGTGTAGGCAGGGAACTGTGCAGCCTGGAGAAAACCCAGTCAGGAGGGAGAGAGACACAAGTCTCTACCCTGGAGATGTAACAGCTGAAGATCCAGGAGCCCAGAGTGGGTGCCCGTAAGGGGCCATGGAAGGGGAATACAGGTGCAGATGCCCTGAACCTGTAACACCCACGTACACCAAAGGCCAAATTCTGATCTCTGTTAAGCTGGTATCCATAGAAGTCAGTGGAGTCACTGTGATTTACAGCACTGTGTTCAATGGTAAACTAATTTTTCAGCTTTCAGCAACTTTGGACAGGATGCAGTTCAAATGCTTTTTATCTGAAAGCTTTTCAAGGACACCCCAATACTCTTTGATTAGCACTCCACCTACCAGGAGCCCACCCTCATAAACCTTTACCTACACAATTAGTCCCACATATTCCACAGACACTCTTATCTGAACAAAGACTACTCATGTGGGTGGTAAGGATTTTCAGGGCTAAGCCTGAGAATTATACTAACCCCTCCTCTCCTTTCAGAGGCATGCACAGGAATTTTAATTCCCCCCCCCCCCCACGGGAGGAGTTTGCTGCCATCCACTGCCACAGCCCCAGAAGGAACTTGCTCTACCTTCTCCCCTAGCCCTGGTCCTGAGAGGAGCTCACTCTTCACCCCGCCCAAGCAGGAGCTTACTCTTCCCTGCCTCCATGGCCCTGGGGCTGGAGAAGTCCTATGCCCCCCAGTGATTATTGGGGGAAGCCATGCCCCTGCTTGCCCCCCCTTGTGCATGCCCATTTGAGACTGGAGAGCAAAAGATGACATCCATGATTACCTGAAATATTGCTTTGTTGAAAAAGCTCCAGTTTAGAAATATTGCATTGGAATTCCTTGACGCAAGAAACTTTAATACAGCAGGACATGTTGATTTGTACATCTTACCTGTTTTCTCAGAGACCAACATTTCAACTTAAAAAAAATCTTCATTTTCTAAGCCAAATTCAGGATTTTTCTTTTGACTACCAGAACTGACAATGCTATGTGTTAACACAACTGAATTATAAAACTGTCATTCCAGTCTTATTCACTGACCACCACCCCATTGACAGTATTTGACTGTAGAAATTTCAGTGTGAAAATGGTCTTCTACTGAACAGGTTTTTGCAAACCTACAAAGTAGTTAAAAAAAGAATGAACCTTGTTGTTCCTCTACTACCGATCCATTCATTCTCTTACGCAGCTGAACTGTCACTGCTGAAAGCATTGCCACTTTAGCAGCCAAATGAAGGATGTGGGCCAGAATAATCAAAAGGAGATTGCAACAAATGATTTGGTTCTGGTCCACAAGAGGTGACAGGTTTGTGCTCCCTGAAGAGTATGGGTACAGCTCTACAGGGACTCCCTCTGCAGTGTTATACTTTACTGGAGGCAAGAGCCAGAATACCCACCACTGCATAGTTCCTTTGCTACAGCCCCATGCAGTGGGTAAATACAAGCACTTTTAGCCATCAGGCTGGAGTAGTAGCCATGCAGTGGTTCTGTTGTTAATCCACAGCTTATGGAGGAGGAGTCCTCCCACCCACTTCACGTCTTAGAATTGGTCAGCACTCAGCCATGCAGAGCTCACATTGTCAGTATCACATCAGCCTGCCGTACTTAAAAGGTATGTCTTGTCCTCTACGCAGAACTTTTACCGAAAACTTTCAACAAATAGTGATAGCCAGAGATGGCCCTTTGAACACTGCTATCTGCCTCTCTGCCTGCCATATTAATTCTTGGAAGGGTGAATAATTTAAGATATCTGGAGCATCCCCAGGGCTAACTCTGGCTTTCATGAAATTATGTATATCGACAGTTTATGTGTAAAAGACACTTATTTCTAGAGCTGGTCAAATTATTTTCAACAAAACTTGTTTTTCGTTAGAAAATAGCATTTTTCAAAAACAAATTTTTCATAATATAATATTATATTATATATTCATCAGATGATGGTGATGATGAAACATCTTCCAGACCAATAATTACTCAGGAGTCTGTTAAACAGTAGCTACTAAAGTTAGATATTTCTAAATCAGCAAGTCTGGATAACTTCCATCCAAGAGTTTTAAAACAGATGGTCAAGGAGCTACTTAGACAATTAATGTTGATTTTTCACTAAGTCTTGGAACACTAGGGAAGTTCCTGAAGACTGGAAGAAAATTAATGTTCTCCCAATATTTTAATAGGGTAAATGGGACAACTCAGGTAATTATAGACCTGACAGCCTGACATCGATCATGAGCAGCATAGTGGAGTGGCTGACACAGGACTCGATTAATAAAGAATTAAAGGAAGGTAATGTAATTAATGCCAATGCCAATCAACATGGGTTTATGGAAAATAGATCCTGTCAAACTAACTTGATTTTTTTTAATCAGATTACAGGTTTATTGGTAAGGGTAATGGGTTGATTAACATATTTAGAGGTCTGTAAACATTTGACTTCGTATGGTGTAATTAATTAAAAAACTTGAATGATACAAAATTAACATGGAACTGGCTAAATGATCAGTCTCAAAACAGAAATGGGGAATCATCATCAGATGTGTTTCTAGTGGGGTTCAGTTCTTGGCCCTACTTGGCTATTTAACATTGTTATCAATGACCTGGAAGAAAACATAAAATCATTACTGATAAAGGTTGCAGGTGACACAAAGATTGGAAGAGTGGCAAATAATGAAGAGGACAGGTCACTGATACAGAACAATCTGGATCACTGGGTAAGTTGGGCGCAAGCCTATATGTGTGTAAGGAACTACGAAAGACTTTGTTACAGCCTAGCTAGGGAACTTCCGCTTTCTCGAGCCAAAAAGTTACTATAAAACATAAAAAGTTACTGCAAAACACAGGAAACCAGCTGGAACAGGCCGTTGACCGGTCCCAGCTGTTTTGCGTGGCCTTTCGCCAGGTAGCGAAAAAAGCCCCCCTTAAAAAATACCTAATTCTATATTCATAAGCTGTTCTTGTATAGTGCTTATTAACGCTGACCGTCTGGCCCTCCGTCGGACTCCGTCCCAGGCAGAGCTCTGGTGTGCTGGGTTCCCCCCCTCTGTAATTGCAACGCTTGAAGTCACCGTTGCGGGTGGATCACTAATCTTCAATAAAGCCAATAACTCACAGCTGTGTGTAAGCCTCGTTTTTTCAGAGTGCTCCTACCAGGCCTGTGTTGCTTTGAGCACCTTGGCCCAGAACAATGGGTTTTAATATAGCCATCTTTGCTGAATACCTAGGCTTGCATGCCTCCATGCCAACAATTATTTTGGATCCTACAGAAAACTTAATTTCTCTTCTTTTCTTTCTCAATGTCTGTATGAGTTTTTCTGCTGAGCTGATTTATGGGTGTTTATGGGCTCTATCTAGTACCTGATTTGAATCCTAATATTTCCCCTCTTGTATGTCGATGATTTGGTTCAGTTAAAATTCCTGTCGAACTTTTGCAATCAATACATTTACAGATCAATTAATTCTGACTTTTTTTCTCAAAGTGAAAAGGGAAAACTGATCATAAATATTTCACATTGGGGATAAAAAAGACATTAAACAGAAAGAGTTCCATTAATTTTGGAAAGTCATTTTGGAAAAGATTTATCCATTTACATACTTATAAACACACTTTCTCCCACATCCTCTCTGTTTTCATCAAAATCAAATGCTGCTTTTGTTGCCTCTCTTAGTCCTTCTGGTGCCAGTTGTCTGTAACCCTCAAATGCTAGCTTATAGAGCCAAGCTTGAGTGAATTGTCTGAAATGCCATTTCTCTAACTTGAAGATGAAGAGATTGATTCACCCTTGGTTGGGACTGCTTGTTTGAAGCTCTCCCTGCCAGGGAGGATAGCTGTGCCATTGAGGATTCCCCTGTGCCCTGGCCACACCCCCAAGGCCGCTATTGGCATTCACTTTTGGCCTGGTACAAGCCTGCCAGTGGAAAATGGCAGTATAGGTGGCTTGGATTGCTTTAATCCCATTTATATGCAGACTTTCTGCTAATTATTTGGATACTTTGGGCCAGTTCTGGCCCTTGTTCCATGATCTTTCTGTGGCTCTGGCCAACCCCAGCTGGCAGATATCTCCTAAGGACCTGACAGCACCATTAAAAGCTGTCCCCTTAAGATCAAAGCTGGGTCTGGCATAAAGCCAACCTCAGGATCAGGAGTCATATCCATATCCCTGACAGTCCCCACCCTCAATAGGCTCAGTGGAGATAGGGCACTCTGGGCCCCTAACTTGCACTGTCACAAAATTTTTCATCATTGTAATTTCCAACATTAATTTTTCCTCAACAAATACATAATAATTTCTAAGTTATAGATTCAGTGCAGCTACAAAAACAAAATGCTGACAAGAAAAGCATTATTTCAGCACTACAATAGATGTATAACCACAGAGAGGGATTTTCCCATGAAAACTGGAGCAAAAAATAAATCTGGAAAAGGACTTGGAAGAAAATTCATGTGAGTCTTTTTTTCCTTTTCAGATTACAATAAATTTCCACAGTATTCAACCCTGTGAAAATGTTTTGAGACAGACTTCACAACTAGAGTAAACCCTGAAGCTTTGAAGAAACCTATGGGTAGCCATGATTAGGTTTTACTTTAGATTCAGCTTAAACAGCCAAATCAATCTCTGACATACACAAAATTGCCTATCACTTCTGCAGCCTGAATTTAGCAATGTCCATCCATCTCTTGCTCCCTGCAGTGAGACCAGCTCCTAGATCAAACCTTTTTAATAACCTTCATTTTTCAAGAGAGAAACAAAACTCAGACTTCATCTACTTGGTTAAGTAAATGTGTGCCTGTTCCAACAGAAAAACAAGGGTTGCTCCTAGTTTGCTTCTATTGCCAATTCAAAGCCTTGGTCATGCGCTTCAAAGCCATCAGTGGGCATGTCTAGACTGCAGTGCAACTAGATTGCAACCACAGAGTGCGACTGCAGCTTGAGTAGACTTACCTGACCTAGCTTTAATTTGGCTAGCCAGGTCCCAGAGTAGTGAACTACAGTAGTGCATCCTTCAGCACAGGCTAGCCCCAAAAGGAGTTACCTAGGGTTCTGGGTAGGCTTGTACAGCCTGCGCTAAAGTATACACTGCCGCAGCTTCCCTGCTCAGGGTCCCAAGCTAGACAGGTCAAAGCTAGCTCGGGTATGTCTACTCAAGCTGCAATCACACCCCTGGATTGCAGTCTAAGCATACCATATTGGCAGTGACTATTACTGACTCAGAAAGCCTCTCTGGCATAATGGCCTATTTTGAGGGTTTAAGTGAAGCACGGGCCTTGCACTGGCCCTCTGCACAGGGGTCATTTGACCCCCAGTCCATCTCCTATCTCGCATTTTGGGGCGCAATCAAGACTGGTGAGGGGTTGTGTGACCACCTGCCCCACAAGCTTGGGGGGCCTCACATTGCTTTGCTATTGCAGCTCACAACCCGGGCCACTCACAAATAGCCTACCAGCATGCAAGTCACACCCTGAGTGTCTGTGTATAGCTGTAGTCTGGTCAAACAGCTCTGACTCCAGACAGCAACATTCCAGTCACACTCTGGTATTGTGTCAAGTCTGATTTTAAATATCCCAAGTGATGGAGCATTCATCACTTTCCTCGCGAGTCCAGTCCACAGTCTAATAGGTCTCCTTGGCAGGATTTTTTCACCCTACACTTTCATATTCTGAATTTCATCCCCTTCCTCTTAGATTCATCCCCATGCATGATCATAAAAGACAGAGCAGGACTTAAGGCTCTCTCCATTACGGTGAGAGCTGAAGGAAAAGAGCAGCCAGCCAATATCAGCCTGTAGTTGGCAGACATAAGCTATTCTGGATGTCAGCTAGGTTTACTTCATCAGCAAAATAACACTCCACTGAAGAAAAGATTGTCATCTTCTTTTATTAATTTCTTTTTATTGCTTTTGCAAGAAAGTCAACTACAAAAGAAAATGTTTAGATATGTTATTCAAGAAACTGCCTTTAATATTCCTACCCACCAAAGAAAAACATAGGGCCTCATTCGGTCTCAAATCCATTTTACATCTGAGTGACCCTATTGACTTCAATGCCATTATTTCTAATTTACACTGTAATAAACGGGATAAGAACCAAGACCATAAAATACTAAAAAATACAAAGGTTTGAAAGAATCCAAATAACTAGGTCTTTTCATTCAGAAATTCAGTCATCTTGGTCCAACTCTTCAGAAGCAGAGCTAAAGACCTCAGAGGAATATCAGTCTCATCCATATATCTGGTTTTCAATAAAACTATTCTCTCACTCCTTAGTCTTCAGATATTTTTTCTTCAAAAATTGTTTCTCTTTTTGCCAAACATAATCCTAATTGCACTCTGTCACTGACTCCTTCTGCAGCCTAAATGGGAATATTAATATTTACCTAATTTAGAGGGGCATTATGAGTATTGGAATTAGTTAATGTTTCTAATACACTTTAATTACAAAGGAAATTCCGATGTCAGTTACACTGGTGTCAATCTGAAGTCAGTGAAGTTATTCTGATCTCATTCAACTCCATGGTAATTAAGAGCAAAAATTGTCTCAAAAAGCAAAGTTTGTTAAGTGTCATTATATTCCAATTATTTTTTTAATTGTACCTCCAACTTCGATGTTTTCTGGGATTAACTTAAGCAATTACTAGAAGTTGTCTAACATGGCAAAAACAGTGATTGTGGCTATTTGTTTGGATTCCAGTGGCTGTTTGATCTGAGCATGTTCAGATTTCTTATTATTTGTGATTTTTTTCACACAAATGACTGTTCTTCATACAAATCCTCACAGTCACAAGCAAACAAAGGCATTTGTTCATGAATATGAATACTCATGTGTTCACTATTTTCTATTTATTATTGATTATTCTAATTGCTTGAAAAATGTCAGTGACCGAAACAGGGAGCAGAAACAACACCATGTGATTTAGATCTGTCTACACAAGCAAGTGCTGCTCATTTAACTATATCATCTTAGAAACTGATGTAGATAAATCATTCCAACACCTCTGTGCGGACAGTATTAAAGTATTGTTTGTATTATGGTTACACCTAAAGATCAGGGCACCAATGGTGGGCACTGTGCAAGCATATAAAACAAAGAGACAGACCCTGTCCCAAAGAGCCTTATGTAGATTTAGATTTCTTACTGACTTCAGCTACTTTGATATAAGGCACTCTTAAACCAACTGAAGAGTGTCAACACAAGGTGGTTGCACCAATTTAACCACATCACTTCCTAAACTGTTTTAATTAAATCAGTATAACCTGTTTGTAGACAAGGCCTTTGGGGCCCAGTGATACCCACCACAGTTCTCAAACATCTCACAAGCTGAAAGGCATTTGTTGAACCTATTCAGTAAAGACATATAAATAACAAACACATTCACAGAAGTGGGATCAGTTCTGAAAAACTCACAAATAGAAATAAGAGCCACATGTCTCCAATAATTTATTCACACGGAATGAGTCAATCAGCTCTACAAGTGACCAGCGTTTCTGAATGACAAAAAGATCAAAGTTACTATCTTATTTTTTATTATATTACAGATTTTAAAAAGATTTTTGATATCAACTTCAGCACAATTATTGGCTCCTTTTTGCACAGCCCTGCCAATGCCTCCCATTAATCTCATGCTCTACATGAATACCCACCCTCTTTATTGCTGTTTTTCTCTCTGTTGTATGGGAAGCTGTTGTTATTATGTACAGATTTCCCCAGTGGTTCTTCTTGCTTATTGAAACGTCCCCCAAACTAACGAATTCACTTTAAATTTAAAAAAATCCCTGCAACTGACTGAATTTAGTCATGTCACATTTTTTTAACAATGACAAACCATTTCCTGAGCAAAACAATACGATGTCAGTGAATCTACAATATTTCAAAATTATGTGCTAATCCATTGGTATCCAAAGAGTTGTTTCTGGGAATATTAGTAGGTCAGCACAATGCAAAAGCTACAGCAACTACTTCTCTGGCTTTATTTTTCTTCATAGTTTTCCTCTTTTAAAAAAAATATATTTGTGGGCTCACCTGGATTCATTCCTGGTAGTTCAAGAAAACTCCCATTACCCCCTCAGCAGGGGAGGTCAGACTGAATAAAAGAACGCCAATAGTTCAAAACAAAGTCACTGTATTTCTTCTGTTAAGAAAGCAACCGGCACAGAGAATTGATAATTGGGTCCAAGGTTTGTTCCCTTCTAAATCAGCCTTTTCTAATCTAGTCCAGAGTGGCAGTGAACAAAAGTTGTTACCCTCTGATGAATGCTTTGCAGTCTAAGTCCAGTTTCAAGAAAACAGGTCTGTATATCACAAAAGCCAACATGGCAATTGACACTAACTGGCACTTTTGTGGGCATTCTTAGCAGAGTCCAACAAATGAATGGGCCGTGGAGACTAAACTACCTTCTCCAGCTTTGGGCTGAGGTGCACTGACAGTGCTGTAGCCTGTGTGCCACCTGCTCTGTGGATTTCAGTCTTATGGCTGTGAATCCCAGCACCTCTCAAAAGCACTCCATTAAAAGAGAGCAAAACAAAAGTGCAGCCCCCTAGTACTGCCACCTACACTCAAGTAGAGCAGCAAAGTGACTTTGAGGACAACATCCCTTTTCACACCCTGGCAATATGGGACATGATTTTGCTTGACTTGTACTTTTATTAGCCTTAGTCAAAAACTGGTTTCTTCTTGTCAGCAACTTACCATACAGAAGAAGGAATAAAATCAGACTGACATAACTACTGTAAAAATAAACTTGGAGCTAGCTAGAAGTGGCTATGGCAAGTCTCTTTTTTAGTTCCACCTGGAAATCCTTTTAAAGGTGTTTTCAAAGAGAAAGCCTTTTGGGGGAAGCTAATGACAAAGAAAAGGAGGAAAGGCTCGATTATGATAAAAGAAGCCATGGAACACATCCAAGGAGTTATTATTAAGAATTGTTTCACAAAAAATCTCTTGGGATAAACTTGCTGGGAAAGCATTTAAATTTAGCCGCATCCATCTTAGTGGTGCTTCATTTGCCAGCACAGATAAAGGTAGTGACTGATATGAACTCTTTCAAATCTTTTTGCCTATCCACACCTTTGAAAAATATGCTAGGCTTTATTTCCTATCTGTGATTCAGAGAGGCCCATGTTTTCAAACTGTCAGCAATCTCTCCCATGCATTCGGAAAATGAATATCCCCATGCACGTATGAATAGTAATCAAGTGCGGCATTAGCCCATGCTTTGACCTTTTTGCAATGGATATGTAGAGTGACTACAGTTTACTGGAACTTAGACAGAAACAAATCTCAACATAGTCTCTTTCCCTCTCATCTGTTTATTATACCTCTGCCTTTTGTCTCTTCCTGAGGGAATACACAAGTATCAGGGTGCTGAAGTCTTTGGACAAGTGCATGTATCCCAGCACCCTGTTTGCAGGCTCTGGCCTGAGGGTGAGTCAGATGATCATGGGTCACATGCTGGTAGCCCAGAGGTGGAACTTCAAGAGGCAGCCTGTTCAGATAGAGAGGGTCAGGGGAAGGACCTAGTAGAGGGCTCTCTGCCCTAATCAAGTGGGAGGCAGGGAGCAGGAGAGAAAGCTGAAGATGGAAAAGAAACAATTTCAGGAATGAATTGTACAGCTTAGGCTGCAAGGTTTGTATTTGAGTTCACATTGAACTGTTCTATTTTGTTAATAAACCAGACCCCAAGTAGGGGATGTTATTTGTACCATGTCAGTTGCTCATTTATTGGGGAGACCATGAATGGGGGAAATTGAGGCAGCAGACACAAGACAAGGCAAGGTAAGCTGACCATCTCTTCTAGATCTGACCCAAGACTTATTGAGAACTTTAGCACAATGCTATAGGAGGAAATCAATTTGTGACTGAGTGAGATCTTGGCTCAGGAACAAGAAGGAAATCCACATGTGTCTGAGCAAGCACCCCTTGGACTCTGAAGATACTTAGTTATTTGTTAAGATACTTTTTTTTATTTAACTTGCCCTTTGGATTATGCCTTCATTCATGCACCCTCATTGACCATTACCCTAGAATTCAAAACAGATGGGTGATGAGCCCAAGGGTGTCTCATCTACCACTACTTCTAGAAAGTTAAGAAATATAGTCTCTTAGCTGGGGAACAGTCACTATTTTAGCAACCACGTCGTTTCCCTCTCCTCTCTGCCTCCCTGAAAGGCAGGAGAAAGGAGAAAAACTAACCAGTAGGAGTACAGTAAATCTATCACAACCAAGGCCCAAGGTCATTGCTTTCAAAGAGAATTTCATTGCCTTTCAAATACAAATCCAGGCTCTTATTCTTTCTAGCAATGACAAGAGCTGCCCTCGGGCTCCAGGGCCATTGCAATTGCACTGGGGAAATATTGCTGGGATGGTTCTCTAGTCTAATTCAGAAGATATGAAAAGCAAGAAAAGGAGCTCATGTCCAAAAAAAACCCTAGCTTTCCTTTCCTCCCTCCCCAAACTAGATCTGGAAAGTGGGTTTTAGAGGAGCTCTGGGAATGGCTCACATTGCAGTCACTTTAGAATTCTCCTTTTCTAACAGGATCCTTTAAAGTAAATGGGAATGGCCACCGTGTGAGAAATGCCTGGCAAAATCCAATTTTGTGAAGCCTATTAATCTAGGAAGCTTCCCAAAAATCTGAATTCAATTTCCAGGACACTAAATATTGCTTGCCTGGTTACAACATACCAGAAGCTTCATAAGCTTTTTGTTTTCATTAAGAAACCATTTGAGTTAAATTTTGGATAAAAATGAAAACATCCAAGCTATCTATTATTGCTTGTTCATTGTTCGTATGCTGTTCTACATTTGTCCTCTTCAGTGAGCTATTGCTCCATCAGGGCGCTACAGTTCTAAGAGAGCACAAACTCAAACCACATTGTAAATTGTCGATGGATTCATTTAATCCAGCATGTATCCATTGGCATCAGAAAGAGCCGCAGCCTAGAGTAGTAGCAGGCAACCTGCAAAAATTATCTCAGTCACAGTCATTAGATATTGTCTGCTGTATTCTAGTGCTGGGTCATTGTTTTCTTTATTTATATATATTTTTAATTGCAATCTAAATGGCTTCCGCACAGTAAATTGTCACTGTTATATAGACACTTTAAGAGTCTCCATGTGGTAGTTAAAAGCTGCCACTCATGCATTGGCCTATTAAATTCTGTTAGCAAATTTACTGATGTATTCCTCCGTTATAACCATTTTGAAACACAGGCTGCTGACGCCCTCTGCTGATTCACGGCAGTTTTTTCTGTTTCTGCAGAGAGAGAAAGAAGAGATACTGAGCTAGATGGTACTATTTTCACTCCTAATAAACATTTGTTCCTTGTCAACAAGCTACTGTAAATAGCCTTCCACCAAAAAGTCTGTTACAAACATACAAAAGAGCATACTGTTAATTACAGTGTCTTCTTTTTCATTCTAAACTATAACCTCTTTCTTTTTCTATTTAAATCTTACCATGTCAATATTGATCACATTCAAATGGTGTCACTGTACAAGACAGAAGGAAATTATAATAAAAATGACAGGCATTAAATCTTGCAACCCCACTGTACTTTACAGAAACTTGTTTTTTGTTGGATTATTGCCTTGAATACACATTATTTACATTTGATCAAAAATTATTTGAAAATTCACTGAGGCAAATATATGGCAAAAACCTTACATATACTACCCATCACCTGATCCTGTTCCCATTTCCTTTAATGGCAGCAGGAGCAATCCAGGCTGTGCTCTTTAGGCCAGATTTTATCTTTGTTTATTCAATCTTCCGCTGTCCGGCACAGGTCATCCATTGGAAAAAAGTCCACTAGAGTAGATTGTCACAGCCCTAAGGCAGCTGTAATCTCTCTTTCCCCCATAGGACTATTGGTTCCTTAAACATAAAGGACACTGGGCAGGAAAGGGGCATGACCCGAGGGTATCTAGCTTTATGGGATTACATTGTAGTATGTATTTTAGTAGTCTCCTGGAACCACTGAAGGAGAATTTCATGTCAGTCCTACACCCGTGTAGTACAGATTTCCTCTTGCTAAGAAATGATAAACTAAGATGAGATCCAGGCAAAGAGAGATGCTTAACGATGAGTTTCAGGGGTGGTTCTACCCTAGTAGCATCCCCTCATAAAACTTAAATCAAAGTAAAACAGATGTACCTTCCCCTAGTTCTGCACACTATTCACCACTGTTGATTCATTGGGCTCATAAGCCATTTGAAGACAGTTGGGGGGGGGTCTCTTCTAGTTCCCAGAGGGTAGTGATAAGGTATGTTTGATGGACAAGGGCCATCATGGGTGTAAACAATTTGACAGTGCAAAAGATGAAAGTGGAGAGTGACCAGAGCAATTCAGAGCTATATCTTTTGAGTACCTGTCATGATAATAGGTCAGACTAAAGAAACAGACCCACCTACTTCTGCCAACTACATTTGAACAATGAAAGATTGTTGAAGAAATGCTGCTGACAAGGACTGACATAAACAGTGCATGACCCAGTTCACAAGTGGAAAACAGGAGAGGGAGGGCAGAACAGGCACCACTTGTGGTTAAGTGCCAATGTAAGAAGGAAGCCTGCAGTTAAAGAGATATTTTTTAAAAGCTTTGAGATAAGCTAAGGGGCTGGAAGCAGACTTAGATGAGGCATTTAAGATTATGAAGGACAAAGTAAAAACTCACCAACCCCTCCTTTTTTGCCTTGGCCCATCATGTAAGAAAAGGGGTATGTTAAGAGATGATGTAAAGAGATGCACAGAGGACTCTATTTACAGTGCATGACAAGTTTTATTACTGGTCCCACAAAACCCAGGAACAATGCTACACACTCTTGACCTCCATCTATTGGCACCTTGTCTATTAACTACTTACCTATATACTGACATAAAGCTCTCTTGTAACATCTCTTCCTATGAAGGCAACTGAGTAAATTTAATTCACTCTATAATCTGAAACTACTTGGCATCTTCACAGCTCCCACTTTGAGTCCCCTCCTTCTCTTGCTCTTTGCTCTCAGAAAATTTCTGTGCAGCTAGATTTTCTGCCATCACCTTTGCCAACTCCTAAGGGTCACCCCAGAGGTGAACTCCATTCATAGTCATTGACATTTTCTCCTGCATCTTCATACATGTGGGATCAGTCACCCACATCATCGTCAGGAAAACTGGTCTCTGGTTGCTTTTAGGAAATGACAGTTGTGTCACAATAGAGTTATCCTTGTAATTCTACCATGTATGACCTTGATGCTACTGTTTGCATACATGTTCCTGTGCTCCATCTCTTGACACTGTCATTAGCTGCTGCCACAGTCTTACTGATGGTCCTGCCTAGAGTTCAGGGGCTCTTTAGTACCTCCCTCACAGTAGTATTTGTCTTGCTGTTGCCACTGTTTAATTTGTTTTTGGCACCTTCCCCCTTTCCTGCTGGCTTTAAAGGTTATTTGCTTTAGGCAGTAGAATCTGCGTGCAATGTGATATAAAACTGTGTTCTGGGCTTCTTTTGGTGTATTTCTTCAGTCCAGTAACACTGCCCGTGAGTCTTTATTATCCCAGTATGCCCTTTTTAATAGTTTCTTGGCAATCTTGACAGCTGCTTCTGATTTGCCATTCGTATCTGCCGTATGCACCGAGGCTGTGATATATTTGAATTCTGCTCATGCTGCAAACTCCAAATTCCCAACAGGAAAACTGAGGTTCATTATCAGTAATAACAGTCTCTTGAATTCCATTTCAGGCAAACTGAGCTTTGCAGTGTTCAATAATAAAGGCTGCTATTACTGTAGGTAAGGGATCTATTTTCTCAATAATCCAAATAGTAAGCAACCATCACAAGGTATATTTGATTTCTTACTACACATAAATCCATGTCTACCTTCCTCCATGAATGATCAGGTATTATTAGTGGGTCCTTTGTTAAATACACCTGTAATTCTGCAGCTTGTAGCAGAAATTCTTATTATTAAACCTAAGTGCATGATGCTGCACTTTGTACTATTGAATTTCATCCCATCTGTCATTCCAGTCTTCAAGGTTATTCAGATCTTCCTGTATAATATTCAGATCCTCCTCCATATTGACGATGCCTCCCAACTTTCCATCATCAGCAAATTTCTTTAGAAGACTCCTACTTTTTGTGCCAACGTCATTCATAAAAATATTGAAAAAGATTGGTGCCAAGACCAATCCTTGAGGAACTCGACTAATAACTTCACTCCAGTCTGATAATTTGCCTTTTAGTACAACCCATTGCCTTCTGCCCATTAGCCAGCTCTTTATCAACCTTACAATTCTTGTACTGATCCTCATCTTTCCTAATTTAACTAATAACTTGATTAAATGGAAGACAGGTAATTCAAAACAAATATAAAGAAATATTCTTCACACACAATCTGTAGACAGTTTGTTGAATTCACTGTTGCAGGAGAGCATGGAGATAAATCACTGTAGCTAGATTGTAAAAGAAGCCGGAAAATTTTATGATCCACTGTGCTGCAGCTATGTAAATCTCATGATTCAAGCTGCAAAGTTATCAAGCACAGTTTAGGAAGACATTATTTCATGTAAAACATTACACAATTGGCCAGGAACATTGTGAATTTTGTTTTCTGCTTTCCCCAGGAAGCATTAAGTTTTTCCAGCTCCTAGAGGTGAGATACTGGACTTTTGAAGGCCCCAGAGGTCCAGAACACAGGCTTACAGAACAGGTAAGCAGCTGGCATTTCCATACTGCCACCCAGTGGCAGCTGTAATCAGGTTGTGCTCCACTGCCCATGACAGCTGTGGACACAGACCATGGTCAGGCCTGCCTCAAGGGGTTTGACAGAAGCAGCCTCATGGCTCCTGGTTGGTTCCCTGCCCTACATAAACCTAAGGGGTGTTTCAGGAAGTTTTCAGTCAACAGTGTGTCTCTCCTGTAGATGCTATGATCATTCTGGCTCCTTGTTCCTGAATGCCTGGCTTTGACCTTGGCTTGATTTGGATTCTGCCTTGTGACTTGGACTCTGACCCTTGGTATCAGCCCTGGCCTGGAACCTGACTGTGAACTTCCCTGCCATTCTCAGCCTCAGGTTTGCTCCTTGGTCCTAACTACCCTTGTTGGGCTCCAGACAGACATAATAAACCAATGGGAAGTCTTATGTTCCTAAGCAAGCCAAGTGATAAATATAGGAATGGTAGAATTAAAGCCCAGAACACATGGCAATAGAAGTAAGGCAGAGCAGACTAGTATTGGAGGAGAGAAGGGGAACAGGACACCAAGTCAAGACATAAAGAGTGATAAGCTGAGGAGGAGACAAGGTCGGAGACTTAGGAGATCAAGGTTCGATTTCCTGCTCTGCTCTATACTTCCTCTGTGACCTTGAGCAAGTCACATAACCTCTCTGTGCCTGGGTTCCCCATCTGTAAAATGGGGATATTTATACCTCCTTAACTCACAGGAATGTCATAAGAATAAATGCATCAAATCGGTAATACTCAGACTAAGGCTCGCAAACTGCAAGTGGCTGTTTAATGTGTCTGCTGAGGCTCTTTGCAGCACGTGTATATTAAAACACTGTGTGATTTAATTATTAACCAATCTAGGTTATTAACCACTCAGATGCTTTTACTATGTTATTAACCAATTGTAGTTGATAAAATAATACTTAGTCATTTTGCTGTGAGAATTATATATAACTAAATATTGCCCTGTCATACTGTTTAAATATGGATATATAGTACTATAATAAAGGAAACAATGAGTTCACACTGCTGTGGCTCTTTTGGGTAATGTTGATCACTAATTTGGCTCCTGAACCACTGAGGTCTGAGCATCACTGCATTAAATGATTGTCTACAGTACTGTGGATACTATGGCAATGAGGGCCATATAATTAAGATATATAGGTA
This sequence comes from Dermochelys coriacea, assembly GCF_009764565.3. Classification (NCBI taxonomy): domain Eukaryota; kingdom Metazoa; phylum Chordata; order Testudines; family Dermochelyidae; genus Dermochelys; species Dermochelys coriacea. Next base: position 53,342,786 of record NC_050072.1, on the reverse strand, counting down.
GAATCATGATTATGAATACAAAGAACAAGATAAAATAGACAACAGGAAATGTTCTTTACACTGTAGTCATCCCATCATATGAAGTTTTTAAGGAGGTATCTTTTTCCTTTATTCCACCCTCAGCTGGGAGCTACCAGTCACTTTTTCATGTCTAAATGTACCCATGTTCTTCATGTAATGCATAGCTGTCAACCTATCTTATTAACTGAGTTCATGTAGAGCTATTTTTCAGATTAAGTTTGACAGGCATTTCAGTCAAGCACCCTCTCCTTATCACTGAGAATAGCTCCTTATCACTGAGAAGAATGAGACTTCAAGCAGGTGTTGACACATCTTTTGTCAAACAAGTCTTTCAGGATGAACTGATATTGACTGAGAGCTTTCCAGGTGCTTTCCATTAGCATCATCTGTTACTGGGCAACATCTATTACTTATTAATATTACTTATTGGCATTATTTAGTATTTCCATTGTTAAAGAATAGTGGATGGATTGTTGGCCTGTCTGGGGTTAGCAACAGCAGCTACAGTATAGTACATCCCAGTTTACACTAGGATTTTGACTAGGACTCTCAAAGAGAACTAAGAGTTAAGTGCCCAATGCCCATTGGTTTCTTTGGCTGTGAGGAAGGTGCCTAAGGCCCCTTTGAAAATCCCAGTCTTGTGTAGAATTTATTGTTCTAATGGATCTAATGACTGCACAACTTACAAGTAAGCAACAAAGAGGACCACTGTCAGAACAGGCTATGAGAAGCAGCATTCTGTGCTGGGATCTATTGTTTCCATGGGCTGCATCTCCATATTAACAAGGAGGACGGGCCATAGGAAATGGATGGCCTCATTTGTTTGTGGACTGAACTTTGGCCACCCTGATTCTAGCCCTTACAAATCAGCTGGGAATTATTTTGTTGCCACTAAGAAGATTCATTTTCAAGCACAGCAGTTTTGCAAGCATTATGTGTTTCACTGGGGTTAACTAAAACAATACCAAATAAGTGGATTTTTCTTAGTAGAACAAACAATTAAATATGGGGGTTTAATTTATCTTTAAAAAATAAAACAATCACTACCATGCTTGCATTGTTGGAAAACTTAGCTCCTTCAAATTTGCCTGTGAACTTAGTACCTGGAAACAATTGGCTGATGAGTTAAACAAAATAAGAGCCTTTGTTAAGCTGTAGCTCTTGTTCACTGCTGTTGCTCATGAATTTATTCACCCAGATTCACCCATCTGCAGAGGAACCTCCCATGAAGAGAACTGTTGTTGTCCTTCTACGTATGGGATTGTGAGCTGTGGAGAGGACAAACTGGGAATTCCCAACTTAGTATGTTCAGCAGAGCTGAGCTCCATGTCACAGAGCCATAGGCACAACCATGGAGCGAGAGGTTGTCTTTCAAATAATATTTAAGGGACAGATCACTCCTTCCCATTGAGTCTTCCCCAGATAGGGCAGGCAGGTTTGCACTTATTCTCTTTACAGAATTAGCAGGGAGGTTTCGGCCCACAGAAAACATTGGATCCCCCAAGATCCATGTGAATTTTTGTGGATTTGCAACACAGGACCATCTTTATGGAGCTTCTGTTACATGTTTGGGAAAACTGTTTGTTCTAGATTAGTCTACTTACTCCACAGAGGCACCCTGGGGTTGCCTGAGCTGTTCTTGAAAATTATTATTAAAGGTTTGATCCTGCAGCCCTTAAACAGACAACAGTCCCATCTCTTTATTAGGAGAATCAGGCCCTTACAAAGGTCAGCAAAGTATTTCTCAACTCAGCTGTAAGGGCTGAGGGCCTAACTCAAAGCCTACTGATGTCAGTGGGAATCTTTCCATTGACGTCAATGGGCTTTGGATCAGGCCCCTAATCAAGGGTGGCTAACTGGCAGCCTGGAGGCTAAATGTGGCCCCAGAGTTCCAGAATATGTTCAGCATTAATTCAGAGCAGCCTGCGGGGAGCAGAGATACTAGTTGTTGTTGTTTTTAAGTGTACTAAGAATTAGGTCCTTTTAAATTTGTTTATATTTGAATGAATCCACTTAAATACCCAATAAAGAAACAAGCAGTATTAATATATCTACTTTTCAAACAGTAAGGCTGGTTTTAATTATCAGTTATTCTAGGCCAAATAATAAGCTCAGATGCAGGTATCACTGGGGTCACAGTTAGAGAGACAAGACACAATCTGCAATCGGGAACCAAATACAGGTCTGCTGATAAATACAAAATACCAACGGTTTGGGGATTTTTTTCAATTTTTAAGTACCTTGAGAAAGAAGCTTAATTGTGAAATTGAATATTCTTGATTCACATTGTATCATAACTAAGCCGATAACCAAAGTTAACAATTTTCTGCATTTAATTTGGGAATTTGCCTCTGCAACCGAAAATGGAATAGGTGCATGACTATTCTTTTTAAATCCTCAGTTGAACTTGAATGAGAGTCAGAGATCTTATCTGATTTTTTCCTAATTCACAGCAAATGATATAAGTTGCTTTTTAAATAGGTCAGAAATACTCAGAACTGAAAGAATGCTTGTTCATGCCAGTCCTACATCATTCAACGTATGTGTTATTTGCCTTCATTCAAATCAGAGATGCATGCTCCACTTTTGCACTAATTTAGGCCCTGCTTCAGCACAGCACTTGAAGCATGTGCATAACTTTAACTTCAAAGCCACATAACCCTGTATTTAAAATTAAGCACCTGCATAAGTGCAGTTCTGAATCAGGGCCTTCGGACTTGATTCTCCAGCACTTATACACATGTAATTCTCATTGAAGTCAATGGGACTTTTGTGTGTGTAACAACTGCATGAACAGACCCATTATTGTATCTTTTATAATTCAGTGCCAGTTCTAGGGGGTGGGTTATAAATATTGTCATTAGACATTACAAGCCTAACTTTCGTGATTAGGTACATGCAATTACATATGATAAGAAGGGTAAGTAGTTGCTGTGATTGCTCACACACCTCTGGCAATTGCACACTAAATGGTAGTGAGCTGTGTAACATGCTCTTTGCCCACACAACTACCTGATTTGCTTTCACAATTAATTTACACAATTATTAACTGTACAATATTGCATAGGTAATCAAATACACCAAACTTTGAATATTAGACCCTCAGTTACAAATAAATTAGTAAACAGAAAACATCTAGAAGAATGCTGAGAAAATATGCACATAAGATGAAATTCACCTCAGCATGTAGGAATAGGTCCTATTTCTTCATGAAAATGTTCAGTAGAATTCCTGGTGGAAAGTGAGCAGGATTTGTCACAAAAACATTTTTTAAAATGAACATGGTGCAGATGTCTATTTTAGATAGACTGAAGTATTAATGCAAGTGACAGGAATATTTGTAAAGCTAAGCAATGGTTATTAACAAATAACCTGTGTTTCAAAATGTCTGGTGTATTAAAAAAAACAGCTTACTTATATCTTGAGGGTTGTGGCCAGGGACATCTATTCTATTTAGCAATGCAAATACAATGGTCGTAACAAGGGTATTTTTTAATTTTTACATGTTACCGCCTTATTCCAAGATTCCAGCCTGTAAACTCCAGAGACAGTCCCGTCTAAGAATGGAATGCTGAGTCCTCTTAACAACCATGACGTGAACATTTGCTTTGTAGGGAAAATATCAGCAGGAGAGAAAAATATGTAAATATCTCTCCACAGGTTGAGTGCAATTGCATAGGCTGGATGTATCAGTGTAATGCATGTTCTTAGTCCAGATTACTTTAAAGTCTTCTTCAAACTAACTCAAAGAAAAAAGCAAAGATGAAGTGTTTCCATGAATAAGAAGCCCAGTGGTTGCAAAGTCAGTTACAGTAAAAATATAGCTGATATTGAGTCAAACTTTTTTGTGGTAAGTAAAATGTTCTTTACATGGCAAGTAGAAACTGGATACACAAAAGAGGACAAGTTCCAACAAACAGGGATTTCTTAGTGTTCTCAGCAATCAGAACCAAAAACCTGAATCTTAGCTGAGTTTGCTCTGCCTTTAATTTTTCAAATGCAAATAAGCTGAGCCCCCATTTGTTTAGGGAGTGAATGTCAATCAGACAACACCTTAAACTGAAATCTTGTCGTTTCATGAAGAGGTTTGCTCACTGTCGAAGACCAACATTTCTCATCTTTCTGACTGTCCAATCTGTCTGCCTGAACTGCTCTCTTAGCCAGCTGTATCTTGTTTGTAATACTGTTTGTGCAGTACTGTATACATCTGTTCAAAATTTAAAATATTTCAATAAAGGGGAATTTTTGTTAATTTTTTGGTGGGGTAAGTCCGTATTTTTCAAGAAGCTCCAGAACAGTACATTATTTCAGGCCTTAGCCTTCTCTCCTGACAAAGGCAAAGCTCACAATGAGGTCAGTAAGGATCTTATCTGGGTCAGAACTCCAAGGTTAGGTCCATGTGTTGTAAAGCACTTTGGGATGGAAAGCACTATTATTACATTATCTGCCTTAAAAACAAAGGCTTGTTGGGTTTGTAGATCTGTCAAGCTTTTCCACAAAAACCACATTCCAATAATGTAAAGAGCATAAAATTTTTTAAACTCTGAATACCTTGCTTTTAAAGATGAAAATGTGAGCCTAAGTTTCTGTGTTGTGCCTAGATTTTGCTAGTCATTTGTTAACATAGCACATTCAGAGTTTGCAAACTTGTGTGCATAATTAACAGATTTAGAGCTTCAAGCCCTAACCATTAATTTGTCAACAACCAGAGCCTCTGAGAAATGCCTAAGCTAGCAAAGTAAGATAGACTGTGTTTTAAGTCAGACACTAACCAAACTTTCAAAAAGTTATCCATAGTTCTAGAGCCATTAAAGTCAACATGAATCACATGACTGAAACCCCACAACTCTTTGAAAGTTCACTTTATGGCTGTAATAGGTTTTTTGTGGATTAACATTGTCTCTTTACCCTATTAATAAAAACATCAAGAAGAAAACAGCCCTTGATTATGTGGATGGGAATTGGCGACGAGATACAGTACCTGCCTAGTTTCTAATCCACTCAAACAGTGTCGGTTTGAAAGCTTGCTTTGAACTGAGACGTGACCAGGCTGGCATTCTGCTTAGCAAAGACAGTGCTGAAGGAAAGGACCAGAAAGCGCAAAGAGAAAATACTGAAATGAAATAATAGGATTGAAAAGCAGATAGAGAGCAGCAAAAAAATCAAATATACCGCAGTTGTGGCCTTAGGCACCCGCATCAGGGGGCACCATTGCTGCTATTACTAAACTTTTCTTTTTAATTAACGTCTGTAAATGCAATAGGGAAATAATGGGACATTCATGGGCAGAGTCAAGGGAAGTAGATAAAGGGCTCAGCAGCCAATCCAGTCTCTAATCTGGTTGTAAAGCAGACATCACCTACTCCCAGCTTTGACTGGGCTGGTCTGCTGCCCTTTTTCCCCTTCTCCAAAGATGTGTGTTGGCCTGAGCCATAGGGATAAGGACACATCAGATCTGGTTGGACCCAGCTGCACTGCCAGCCCTGAAAATCCCTGCACTCCCCAGAGCAGAGATGAGACCAACAGCAATTATTTGGGGACTTATCAATTAGACTTTTAAATTCCTGCTTGCTCCCAGAAGTCAGAGTACCCAAATAACAATTGTGATGTGATAAAAATTGCAGGTATAATTACGCACCAACAGTTTGTGGATGCAATAGAGGAGGCTCACAACAGGAAATCTGGTCCTAACCATCAAGTTTAAACAGAGAAATGCTCCATATTTTCAAATAGTATGGGAGGTTGTAGAAACTCCATTTCAGCCTAAACAATTCCTAGTTAAGGGAAGCCATGATCAAAGAAAGGAAAACAGGCCCATTTCTATAATGATGGCTTTAGTTTAAATTAGATAGAGGAGAACCAGTAACTGCCATTATCATAATCTCTTTAAGATGTCCAAAGTGTACATCAGTGAGTGGTATGAGATTCTACAATATCAGCATAATACAAAGACAGATCTTTTTCTACTTGACTACACTGGTTCAGTCAGAACCCAGAGGTCAAAGTTATATATGTCATCATGACAGCTGGATGGGTGATGAATATCCCAAGGGTTACAAAGCAAATTAAGATAATGTTTGCAGTTTCTCCTGCTCTGGAGTCTTATTGCATAGTAGAGATATAAAATAAAGGATTCAGTGCTGTTCACCAAAGGATTTTTATCTAGTATAAAACTGAATTATATTCTCCTGTTTATTTACATAGTGTGGGGATTTTCAGAAACTCTCTGCATGGGCTTAAGTGTGCTACCACTGAAATCAATGGGAGCTTTACCATTCACATCAGTGGAAGCGATGAGAGACTAACACTGAGAGTTTTTGAAAATCCAGTCCGTACTGTACAGCAGGAAGAAGGAACCCACTAGCAGAGAAAACACTGGGATTTGTGGATGTTTTTTTGGTTGTCTGTGGATTTTTATTTTTATTCTTTAAGGGAAAAGACAAGAAAATCCCTCCATTGGAAGATGGTAAAAAGAGAAGAATAAAGCAATGCTCTTCTAGAACAATCCTCCAAAACACTAGTTTGGAAAGTTGTTGTCCAGATTTCAGCAGTAGTCAATTGCAAATAATTATATAACTGGTCTGAATATTCCAACTCTAAGAGGCTAGTTAATTAAGATGAGCTATTATCAGCAGGAGAAAAAAAACTTTTATAGTGATAATCAAGATAGCCCATTTCAGACAGTTGACAAGAAGGTGTGAGTACACTTAACATGGGGAAATAGATTCAATTTGTGTAATGACCCAGCCATTCTCCTGCTGATAATAGCTCATCTTAATTAATTAGCCTCTTAGAGTTGGTTTGGCAACTTTCACCTTTTCATGTTATCTATATGTATATATATCTTCTTACTATATGTTCCATTCTATGCATCTGATGAAGTGGGCTGTAGTTCATGAAAGCTTATGCTCAAATAAATTTGTTAGTCTTGAAGGTGCCACAAGTACTTCTGTTCTTTTTGCCTTGGGTATGGTTGGGTTCATGAGAGTGGTGGAGTGGTCTGCCTGCAGATGTCAGTGGCTCACAACAAAACTAGATACAACCGCATGTCTAACTAAAAAGTTCTTTCTTTCTTTGAAATTTTCTCTACCACTGGAAGCCATAGATTCTGACTATAGACACATCTCACACATACAAATGTGTATGGCCTAAAGGAGTCTTTTCTTGTTCATATAATGGGTTGCTCAAGTAGTCAAGTTTTTGCCCATTAATTCATTTTGGGCCACCTTTGTCCATGCTTTTTTTAAAGTTCTCCTCTGCATTAAGTGTTTCTGTGTTGGCATCTAGGAGCTTCCTGCCCCCAAGGAGACTGAGGAAGAGAGCTCTGCTATACAGTCTCTGAATGAGTCCAAAAATCATGTCTAAACCCAGACTTCCTCAGTGGGAATGTCTTGCACTACCAGACTTAAGAGCCTCTATCAGCCTGATAGCATACACTGATATTATATCTGCTAGGCTCTCTCTTTTTTGTTTCTTCCTTACCTATGGTGAGTTTGAAGTTTTACTATTATGATCTAAAACAATTCTTCTTCAACTGTAATAGTAACATTTCCTTATCTGTAGTCCCTTTGCCTGAGAGTCTGACTTCTTCCCTAATGTTCCTGTGGTACAAGCCACAAAGTGGATTTCTTATCTAGATCATGATTGCATATATTGCACTCATTCATGCACTGAACTTCAATCAGTCTCCATGGGAGTTTTGTGAGTGGCTGAAGCATAGAATATTCAACAGAGATAACAGGTCCACAGAGTGGTGGTCGTGGGGGGGGAGAATTTTATCCTATATGGTTTTCTCTCCATTTTCTACTTCCCTTTCCACCTTCTGGTGTTCAACAAATACAGGGAAAGTCTTCTTCTTGGGATTCAGTTACTTATAGCCTAAGTAGGTTTTGTTAATCCCTCCTGACTTCAAAACAATTATGTAATATGTCAGTCACAGAACACAGATGCATTGTATTAGCAAGAATGTAGGGTGGCTTTAAGCCAAGTCAACTATAATCCTTACCTGAACTAGTGATCTGCCTTTATCCCCTATTATGTTCATAGATTTCAAAGGGAACTCAGGTCCTCTTGACCTCAAGCATATGTATAGTGGAACTTTCAGCACCTGCATGTATATAGGACTGCTATCTATTGTTATCAGGCTTTGTACTGACACAAGTCTGTTATTAATCTAACCCCTAAGTCTACTGTAGAGTGGAATGCAGCAGTTCAGGGGGAATGGGGAGGGGAGGAATGAGTTTGACAGAAGGAAGAGACATGTATTATTTTAAGATCTTGGGTTTTTTAATCCAGAGTCGTGAGTTTTAATCCACCTTGAAGTGGCATACACAGCTATTTAAAGTAAATGCATATTTTCACACATATTATAGCAGTGCCCAGAGGCCCTATTCAAGATGGGAGCCTACTCTGCTAAGCACTGTACAAACACAAAGACATGGTCCCTGCCCCAAAGAGCTTACAACCTAAAAATACAAGTGACACAAGAGTACTGGGGAGGCATGATGGGGTATGTATCCACAACAGGCTCTTTTTTGACTTCCATTGCACATTCATGGAAGATAGGTCAATCAGTGGCTATTAACCAGGATGGGCAGGAATGGTGTCCCTAGCCTCTGTTTGCCAGAAGCTGGGAATAGATGATAGGGCATGGATGACTTGATGATCACCTATTCTGTTAATTCTTCTGAAGCACCTGGCATTGGCCATTGTCAGAAGACAGGATACTGAGCAAGATAGACCTTTGGTCTGACTCAGTATGGTTGTTCTTATGTTCTTATTGACCAAATGTTTTCAGAGAACTATCCACAATGACTCTAAGATCTTCCTTGAGTGCTACCAGCTAATTTAGACCCCATCATTTTGTATGTACAGTTGGGATTATGTTTTCCAATGTGCATTACTTTGCATTTAGCAACATTGAATTTCATCTGCCATTTTGTTGTCCAGTCACTCAGTTTTGTGAGATCCCTTTGTAACTCTTCGCAGTCTGCTTTGGACTTAACTATCTTGAGTAATTTTTATCATCCACAAACTTTGCCACCTAACCCTTTTTCCCTACCATTTATGAACATGCTGAACAGCACTGGTCCCGGTACAGATCCCTGGGTGACTCTGCTATTTACCTCTCTCCACGGTAAAAACTGACTATATAATCCTACCCATTGTTTCATGTCTTTTAACCAGTTACTGATCCATAAGAGGACTTTCCCTCTTATCCCAAGACTGCTTACTTTGATTAAGAGTCTTTGATGAGGGACCTTTTTGAAAGTCCAAGTACACGACATCCACTATATCCACATGTTTGGTCCCCTCAAAGAATTCTAATAGATTAGTGAGGCATGATTTCTCTTTACAGACGCCATGGAGACGCTTCCCCATCAAACTGTGTTAATCTATGTGTCTGATAATTCTGTTCTTTACTATCGTTTCAGTCAATCTGCCTGGTACTGTATTTAGGATTACAGGCCTGCAACTGCCAGGATTGCCTATGGAGCTTTTTTTTTAAAAATTGGTGTTACATTAGCTATTCTCCAGTCATCTGGTTTAGAAGCTGATTTACATCATAGGTTACATACCACAGTTAGTAGGTCTTCAATTTCAGTTCCTTCAGAACTGTTGGATGAATACCATCTGATCCTGGTGATTTACTACTGTTAAATTTGCCAATTTGTTCCAAAATCTCCTCTACTGATACCTTAATCTGGGACAGTTCCTCAGCTTTGTTACCTAAAGAGAATAGCTGGGGTATGGGAAACACCCTCCCATCCTCTGCAGTGAAAACTGATGCACAGAATTCATTTAGCTTCTCCACAATGGCCGTGTCTTCCTTGAGTGCTCCTTCACCATCCGCAGTCATCCCGTGGCCCCACTGATTGTTTGGCAGGCTTCCTGCTTCACATGTACTAAAAAAAATTAAAATAAATAAAATAAAATTCTTCCTAGTTGCTCTTCAAATTCTTTTTAGGCCTGCTTAATTATACTTTTGCACTTGCCAGAGTTTATGCTTCTTTTTATCTTTCTCAGTAAAACTGCTCATATTTGAAACCCTTAAGGGTCTGTTTTCAACGCAGTTTGTAGGAACCATGCAGGCAAATCCTGTTAACAAACAGTGAGTATCTTCTATATTCCTCTTTTGGGACACCTTCCTGCTAGGAGCTGAGCATCTTCAACTCCTATTCAATTGAAGTTCCTATTCAAACTGAGACCCTCACAGGATTGGGTCCCCAAATTGCTTTGATCATTTAGGTGGTATGTATATTTGAACCAATGCACAGGGATTAATGCTAGTGGGAAGGTGTAGGCCTGAAGCCCCTGCAAGCTTAGTTCAGCAGTCTGTAATGAAGGATTGAACAGTGAGGACAGACAAAACTGATGGCTATTTTGAAATACGGATAACATAGGAGGCAATGTTCCCTTCCTGCATAAAAAGGTGTAGGAGGCTGAATACCTTGCCAAAGTCCCATTGGCCTGAAGAGGCTGGGATTTGCACATGGCCTCAAAAATGAGCAGAATCCAAGGGTTGCAAAACAGGAAATTCCAACAGAACTCCAGTTAGACACCAGGTAGTGTTTTTTTCCTCCATGTTTTTCTGCCCTCCTGCCACCAGTACTTGCAACATGGTAATGTCAGATGCCATCCTGCCATAGGCAATGCATGGGGGGGCAAATGCCCCCCCTCATTGCTGCTTGCTCTGCTGGGGTGGGGAGGGAGAGGGGCTCTGTTCTTCTCCTGCTGCACCTGCCCCCGGCACACTCAGTCCCATGCCAGGGGGGAATAGAAGGGGCAGAACCTGGCCACTTCTCACACTGGCTGCTCAGGGTCATTGCTCTGTGCAATACACCAGCTGCCTGAGAGAGCCTCGCTGGGGAGGTGATGGTGGCCCACCCTCTCCACTGCCCACCCGGGTCCAGCTTCTGGGGACAGGGGCAGAGTGAGCCGGAATCCCCTCTTCCCCCTCGTATGTTTCTGGCTCTGCAGGGAGAGCGCAGCAGCCGCCAGCTGGGGGCAGGGCTAGGTCGCTGGGCAGAGGAGATATGTGGGGCAGTCACATGTCCTCCCCTTTAGATTGTGCCCCCCAGTATGGAAAGGTACAAGTCATCTCAGCTGTGCTGTGCGATGCCTTCAGGGAGGGGGTACCAGAGCACAGAGTGGGAGGTTGTGCTTCTCCAGGCCATATTAATGAATCCCCCTTGTCACAGGGTCTATGCCAGCACTCCCACTTTTGTGCCTGCACCCTCTCTTTAGGCTGGTGTAATAAAGAGTCCTACCACCTTCTTCATTGGTTTCATCTTTGTGTCTTTATTTACAGTGTTCCTGTGCAGTCCCAATTCCCCCAACAACAATCACACCACAGACCCCCACCTCCCAAGGTCTTCTGGCCCTTGAGGGTTCTTCTAGTAGGTAAGGAGACAAAGAAACCACCCTCCTGTCTCCTCCCAGACCTCCCCTTCACTTGAGGGTTTCCCAGGGCTTTTATAACCCACCCAGTCTTTAGCCCAGCTGTTCCCACTCAGCCCAGCTTGTTGCTCTGAGCTAGCCCTCATTAGGGCTTAGAGCTGGGCTTCCTGCTGCATATCCATGTCTCTCTACCTGGCCTTTTGACCAGAGAGCCGTCTGCAGCCAGCATTTTGGCAGGGCTTTAAAGGGGGTTTTACCCCTGCCCTGCCACACCCCTTTTGAACAAGGCATTTACAGCCTACTTGAGGATCATGAGTGGCTGTTTCCTGACTCTGAACCTGACTGCATCCCCACTTAAAGCCTCTCTGAACAGCTGCTCTCATCAAGAAAGACAGTGTTTGGTGACACTGTGATAAGGTTCACTCAATAAACCAGGCATGGGAACCAATTCAAAACATCTTGGGACTTGCACGTAGAAATAGATGGTTTAGCTCCTTCAGGGCAAGATATTTTACTGGCCCAGACCAAGAGAAGTACATGGCTCCCGCTTTGCGGCAGGGATCAAGTAATTTGCATCACCCCGGTACCTGGCACAGATTACTTCCCTTTCCACACCAGTGAAGCTGCACTGGCTAGCACACTGGGGGAAAGGGTGACAATGCTCTGCCCACCCCAGATCCCTGTCCAACTACTCCTAACCCAGTCCCACAGGGTTGAAAGCAGTGGCTCTACACAATGGGGCTACTCATTTCCAAATCATTAGAATGCATCTCAGATTTTGATGAAGGAGCCCTCATAAAACCTCTGCAGCTGTGAAAAGAAGCCGGGTAACCAGAGCGAGATCCATGGTGCCAGATTAAATAGTGACTCAAGTGACTGTGCAATTAAACTAGCATCCTCCAGTCTTAATTTAATGTTTTCAAAATATGATGGGTTCTTGGAGATTGTTGAAATCATTAGTTTCATACAGGTGGGTGATAAAATGACACATGAAATGTTCATTCTATGGCACTGACATTCATCATAATGTAGGAACCCACCAAAATACATGGGAGAAGAATTCCTTTTCAGAACTGTGGTTGCACTGTTAAACTTAAAAACAAAATAGATCTTCATTGGAAGAGGCAGCAAAGACCTCCAAGTTCCTATCTAGGGTGAGTTCAATCTGTCTCCCTTTTGGCTCTTTGACCCATATCTATTCAGATAGTGGGGCCTACTTTCTGTAAAACTGCTTTAGAAAAGCCAACTGCTTCACGCTTTCAAGAAAGCTATCAAATCTATCCATTTGATGTTGCCATCCTGGAATTCACCAGCAACTCGTAGTCCCAGTGTTCTCTATACTTCCGAGTTCAGAGGAACTAACACCATATTACACCTGGATTGCTAGGCCACGAGGGAGGGAAACAATCCTTTCTGTTCCCAGCTAGTGAACTGTTTATGCCATGAAATATGAGGATTGAGGACCTGGCTAATTTTAGCCTACCTCATATAATAGCAGTTGCTCTTCTTATTTAAATGTCTATACATTTTGTGTAATCTTAATTGGCTATTTGCATCTGAAACTTTCTGGCACAGGCTATTAATTTAAATGTGTTGCCTTTAAATGTTGTGATCCTTTGTTCTTAGATCAAGAGCAAAAGGAGATAAGGTTACTTGATTGACTTTGACCATTAATATATCATGTTTCCTCTTCTCCTTTCCAAACTAAATAGTTCCAGTCTTCTTAAAGTTCTCCTCCTGTCCAGATTCCCCTGTCTGGACATTGAACAATTTCCATTGCTTTATTCTGTACTGCTTTTCTTATACTTTATCTCTTCTCAGGTGACAGCTAGTAATCTGTCATAAGCTTTTCAGGATATGAAGAGGGAAAAGACTTTTCATGTCTCTAATGGTATCAGGCTGCAATTGTAAAGGAGTTATTTTCTTCCAATGTATCTGCATTCCCTTACTAAGCAATATGCCTTCATTGGACAAGTGAGCTTCATCACAGGCAGCCCTGACCTGACCTGACCCGACCCTCTTCTGAAGAAGAAAGGCACCTGAAGCTTGTTGAGCATTCCCCAGCTTAAGTCTCTTAAAGAGATCATGGGAAATCATATGTGACAACAAGGAATGAACAGGGGAAGAGGTAACCCTAAGGAAAGGAGCTACAGGAGTACAGACCCCAATGGCATTCATGCTTGTTAAGTCTAAGATCTCTCATACAATAGGACGCAAGGAAATAAAGGAGCAGAGAAAGATGAGAAAAGGCTGTTGGTTTTGGTTTTGTCTTCCTGCTGCATCTCCTTCACAGTTCTGTTAGGTGGACCATCAAAGGCTGTTATCCTTTGGGAAGCTCAAGTAGAACTGCTGAGGGGCAAAAAAACTTCAAGAAGGAATTGTATGACAAGGGCACAAGTAGAAATCAATAGAAGGAAGATTCCCACAGATGATCTGAGTGGCATGTTGCAGGAAGAGAAAAGATCAGAAACTGGATGCTCTTGGGGCTAATTAAGGAAATAGCAGTGCTTACTTTGTACAGACTAATGTCTGTCTTCTTCTTAATTATCTCCCCCTGGCTGTCAATCAAAATGTGAGAAGTAAAGCTGAAGTGGGAAACAGAGGATATGAGAAAAGGAACTCAATAAATGCTATGCTGAATAAGTGGCTCTTGCTGCAGGGCATAGACTGTTTACCTGTGGTAGGTCAAGAAGGATTTTCCCAACACCTACAAGATAACATAGATATCTAGGTTCACTGTAGGTGTCTTTTAATCCCTGACGCAGGTAGTACTGATAACTGCTGGAGCCAGGATAACAGACCAACAGCCTGACTTACTAGTGCCTGATCCAAAGCACATTGACTTCATTGGGCTTTGGAACAAAACTCTGTATTTCAAATGAGTACTTACAAGACAGGTTAGACAGACCGATACACCTGTCATCTAAAACTTGTTTCATTTGTTATTTGTCTCACTGCACAAGTGCTAGGCAAAGTCCAGAAAAGAACCATGAAAATAAGCACAGCTTTCTTAGCTGTCAGATCTTTATATTGTAGTATAGATCTGTGTTCGACCATCCTTGAAGATATTGTCTTCTTTTTTTTTTGATAGACCCAACAATGATTGTCAAAACAAGAGCGCTAGCAGAGTAAGCATGCAATCCTAATGCAGCAGGACAAGGTGCACACCTGCCTATGGAAGGATAGGAGTGGGATGGCAATGGGAAATGTCAAAGCAGGGATTCGCAAAAAAGAAAAGGAGGACTTGTGGCACCTTAGAGACTAACAAATTTATTTGAGCATAAGCTTTCATGAGCTACAGCTCACTTCCGATGAAGTGAGCTGTAGCTCATGAAAGCTTATGCTCAAATAAATTTGTTAGTCCCTAAGGTGCCACAAGTCCTCCTTTTCTTTTTTGCAAATACAAACTAACACGGCTGCTACTCTAAAAGCAGGGATTGTATATGAATATGAGTTTTCAGACTTGCAGTCACTTTTGTTGCTTTCCTCTGAATTTCTTCTCATTTGTCAGCATTTTTCTGGTTGCATGAGACCTAGAAACTGAACACAGTATTTCAGGTGTGGTCTCATCAGTTCTATCTACCAGTTACCTCCTGAACACCTTTGTGTATGCAGCTCATAATTCTGCGTGTGTGTGTGGGGGGGACAAACCATCACCCCCCACAACCAAATCACATTTTAAGCACGTCTAATTTCCTGTCTAATAAGGGAAGTGCATATATAAATCCCATTAATTTCAATAGGAGTTTTATGCACCTTTTCAGAGTAAAATAGACCTTTAGGTCTACAGAACCTGCTTAGGCAGGTATAAATGACTGTTAGCATGGATATCTATCTGCTAACATTTCATCTGGTGTATCATAAGGTATGTCTTCACTACCAGCCGGATCAGAGGGTAGTGATTGATCTATCGGGGATTGATTTATCGTGTCTCATCTAGATGCGATAAATCAATCCCCGAATCAAAGCCTTTCTCCACCTCAGCAGGATGAATAAGCGGAGTCGATGGGGGAGCCGCCACAGTTGACTCGCCGCTATGAGGATGGCCAGGTAAGTTGAACTAAGACACTTCGACTTCAGCTATGCGAATATTAGCTGAAGTTGCATATCTTAGTTCAAACCCCCCTTCTCCCCAGTATAGCCAAGGCGTTAGAGGGTGAAGAGGTTGATATGTTAAAACTAATGAGAAAAATTAAATCCTGCTGGCTGTAAAAATCAACCATGAGACCTCTACATGCTATTTATCAGTCATCAGGTCATAGATAAAAATGTTAAAGTTTTCAGGCAACACAAAAATTGGGGGAGTGGTAAATGAAGAGGACAGGTCACTGGTACAGTGTAACCTGGATCACTTGGTAAACTGGGCACATGCAAACAATATGTGTTTTAGTACAGCTAATAGGAAATGTATGCACCTAGGAACAAAGAAGGCTATAGTTACATGATGGGGGACTCTAGCCTGAGAAGCAGTGATTCTGAAAAAGATGTGATGGTAGTGGATAATCAGCTGAACGTGAGCTCCCAGGGTGACATGGGTCAAAAGAGCAAATGCAATCCTGGAATGCATAAACAGGGGAATCTCAAGTAGGAATAGGGAGGTTATTTCACCTTTGTATTTGGCATGGGTGCAACCACTCCTGGAATCGGGAGGTTATTTCACCTTTGTATTTGGCATGGGTGCAACCACTGCTGGAATCCTGTGTCCAGTTCTGTTGTCTGCAACTCAAGAAGGTTGTTGATAAATTGGAGATGGTTCAGAGAAGAGCTACAAGAATGATGAAAGGATTAGCAAATGTGCATTAGTAATGGACTCAAAAAGCTCAAGCTACTTAGCCTAAGAATATCTACATGGGGAACAAATATTTAATAATGGGCTCTTCAATCTAATAGAGAAAGGCATAACATGATCCAATGGCTGGAAGTTGAAGATAGACAAATTCAGTCCGGAAATAAAGCGTAAATTGTTAATGGTGAGAGTAAGTAACCACTGGAACAATTTATCAGGGGTTGTGGTGGATTCTTCATCACTGACAGTTTTTAAATCAAGATATGCCCTTAGAATTATTTTGGGGACATTCGATGGCCTGTTATACAAGAAGTCAGACTAGATGATCACAATGGTCCCTTCAGGCCTTGGAATCTATAAATCTACAAAAAGATAGTAGTTACAACGTAGCTTATGGATAAATCATTTTTCAACTACCATTTCAACTTCTGAGCAAAAGTTTTCAAGGGATCTGCATTAAAAAGCATGGACTGGAAATTAGTTGATTAAAAATTCCAACATCTATTCAAATAGTCAAACACTGACTAATTTCCCCCTATCCCTCTCTGTGTAAGCCCTGATAGCACACAAGCAGAGTTTGACAGGTAGGGTTTGGGTATATTTTGACAATGGACCAGATACATCCCCTGCAAACATGCAGAGGGACAGACTTCACCCCCTCGGTGTTTGAGGGAGAATTCACTGGTTTGGAGGGTGGGTGGAAGAACTGCTCACAAACTCTCCAGGTGGTTCTGCAGAGGGGAGGAGCTTTAAAATCTGTCAGAGATTAACCAGATGTGCTGGAGCAGCACAGCTCTTAACTGACCTGGCCATGCCCCCTCCCCAAACAGCACTGCCCATTTTGGTGGTTGTATCAGCTGGCTCCAACCCTTCCTTGGCAGAGAAGGGGTTACAGGTACCTTGCTGCACTTTGCTCCCATTCTAGGTGGAGTTTCCTGCTGGGGACCTGCAATCTGGACCACCAAAGGAAGTGGATGTGACTCTATCATTGATTGTGGATGAGAACAAATTAGTTTAATATGAGCTCTTCAAGGCAGGGCTCAGAGGTTCATAGATTATAAAGCCAGAAGATACCATTATGATCTAGTCTGACCTGCATAACACAGGCCATCTTTCCCTTTGTGTTTATACAATGCATAGCACAATGCCGCTACTAAGTACGACTGGAACACAAACTACTAATACCAAATCTCAGTTTTTGCAAATATCAGGTCCAGGACCAGTTGCCCTTCCTGCTTCAGATTTTACTGATAAAAAGAGAACACTTAAACTCAACAGTTTCATTTCTAGAGCATGGAGTTTTTTCTTTGCTTTAGTTTTTAAATTCAAAGTAAAAATATAAAAAGGGAAATGATTCCTTAAAATAACGAAATGCAAGTCCTTAGAGAGCAGTTTGTAGCACAGTTCCATGTGTTTGCATGTCCAGTGCTGATGCAGTGGCTTCCTGAGCTTTTACCTAAAAAATAATGTTATGTAGAAAAAATGGCTGGGGGAGTTGAGATAGGAACTAGCTTTTTTTTTTACCACACCAATTTTCTACAAGATCAACTGATGTCGTTTGGAAAATTTTAAAAAGTCTAAATCTATCGTAGTGTATACCATGTTCTATCAATTTTGTTTCCCTCCTCCCCCCATGTTTCCTTGTCCTGCTCCTATAAAAGACAATGGGAAAACTTTAGCACTGTAAGATCTGCTCCATCATCCTGTGCTAGTGACATAGTAACAATATCCTCATCCACAAATTCTGTTTCTGATGCAAAATATGGAATAAGCAGCCACAGTGGATGAGAGCTGAAGAAATAAAACTACTGAACTCTCTAGCCTGGGATGCCTTTTACATTGCTTTGCTATTGAACAGCAAACCGCGCTAGGCTCTGTTCACTCACAGCCACCAACATGTAAAGTCACACCCAGCTGAATACACAAATGCTATGCCTAGCCATCCATGAATAGATACAGTGCAACACCTGCATATCCTTCTGTCCCAGCCTTGCCCCCCAGAAATGTGTATCCTGTATTGTCTAGTGAGCTACTGAACAGAACAAGTTCATAATTAGTCAATCATTCCAGCAGAGGGTAATAAATATGCACCAGCGCAGTTGACCTAAGTAGAGATTTCCCACACACTGTAATCAAATAAACTGGTTTATATAAAACAGTAAAATAAGTTTATTAACTAGAGAAAGATAGATTTTAAGTGATTTACAAGTGATAAGGCAGAAAAGTCAGAGTTGCTTACAAAAGAAATAAAAAGATAAACACACAAGCTAATTCCTAAACTTTACCAAGACCAATAAGTTTAAAAGCAAAAAGGTTTCTCTCACTCACAAGCTTTCCACAATCTATACTGGCTGGAAAAATATCCAAGCCAGGACCACTGCCCCCAGTTCAATGATGTACCATTGTCTTTCAAGCAATCTTGATGCCATGAGCAAAGATGGGGGAGGAGACGAATCTAGAGGCATTTTTCCCCCTTCTCATATTCTCACCCTTTGTACTGGAAAAGTCTTTGCGTGGTCATGGGGTCAGGCAGTTCCATGGTGTACATGAGCTGCCAACTGTCCTCCCAAATTATAAACTTCTTGTTTACAACTTCCCTGCTGATGAATCTCCAGTTAAGCAGGTAATGGCCTTTTAGCACCTTGCTAGTGTACCACTTCCTGGACACTACAATGTAAATAAGTGATGGTCACATAAACACCACTCTATACCAGAAACCTACTGACCGCTATACTTACCTACATGCCTCCAGCTTCCATCCAGGACAAATCACATGATCCATTGTCTACAGCCAAGCCCTAAGATACAACCACATTTGCTCCAATCCCTCAGACAGAGACAAACACCTACAAGATCTCTATCAAGCATTCTTAAAACTACAAAACCCACCTGGGGAAATGAGGAAACAGATTGACAGAGCAAGACGGGTACCCAGAAGTCACCTACTACAAGACAGGCCCAACAAGGAAAATAACAGAACATCACTGGCCATCACGTACAACCCCCAGATAAAACCTCTCCAGAGCATAATCAGTGATCTACAACCTATCCTGGAAAATGATCCCCCACTCTCACAGGCCTTGGGAGGCAGGCCAATCCTCACTTACAAACAGCCCCCCCAACCTGAAGCAAATACTCACCAGCAATTACACACCACACCACAGAAACACTAACTCAGGAACCAATCCCTGTAACAAATCCTATTGCCTTTTCTGTCCCCATATCTACTCTAGCCACACCATCATAGGACTCAACCACACCAGCCACACCATCAGAGGCTCATTCGCCTGCACATCTATTAATGTGGTATATGCCATGATGTGCCAGCAATGCCCCTCTGCCATGTACATTGGCCAAACCAGACAGTCTTTACGTAAAAGATAAATGAACACAAATCAGACATCAGGAATGGTAACATACAAAAGTAGTAGGAGAACACATCAATCTCCCTGGGCACGCAATAACAGATTTAAAAGTAGCCATCCTTCAACAAAAAAACTTCAAAAACAGACTTCAAAGAGAAACTGCAGAGCTACAGTTCATTTGCAAACTTAACTTCATTAATTTGGGCTTGAATGGGGACTGGGAGTGGCTGGCTCATTACAAAAGCAATTTCCCCTCTCTTGGTATTGACACCTCCTCATCAATTATTGGGAGTAGACCACCTCCACCTTGACTGAATTGGCCTTCTACATTGGTTCTCCACTTATAAGGTAACTCCCTTCTCTTCATGTGCCAATATATATGTATGCCTGCATCCGTAATTTTCACACCATGCATCTGAAGAAGTGGGTTTTTTACCCAAGAAAGCTTATGCCCAAATAAATCTCTTAGTCTTTTAGGTGCCAACGGACTCCTCGTTGTTTTTGGGGATACTGATGAACATGGCTACCCCTCTGATACAGTGTGCCTTTGTTTTTGAGAAAATGGTCTGAGGGCATGACCCAGAACTACAGCATATTTTCAGTAACAATCATATAACAAGATCTCGTAGCTCCATATACAATGCTGATACACACATTTTAACAGGACAGTGGTGTTCCATAGATTATGGGTTTCCAAATGATATCTCACAAGGCATACTTTGTACAAAATATATCATAGCCATATAAAAAAGTGGTGAATATGGGTGTCGCAGTAATGAAGAATAAAAGAAGAGCATCACAGTTTGGTTTCTTTGCAGAATATTTCTAAAAGCTTTTACGAGATGAAACGGAGCAACTCTTTATGGGGCAACTCGTTATACTGGAGCATGAGAACTCTGGCCTTGAGGAGGGTCAGAGAAATGATGAATTACATAGGCACAAATTCCAGGAGGCCCCTTCTGTTTTTATATATAGCCCATACATTCAGTTAAAATACTGGCTTCTTGAGGACTGAACCAGCTCAGATGCCTGCAGAATGAATGAATATATCCTGGTTTCCACTAATTTCTTTCCTTTGTTTTGAGAGCAGTCCCTTGTGGGCAACAGGAAAGCTGGACTCAGGACCCACTGGTGACTTCTGCTAATAAGTGACTATTGTATGGATTGTTATGAGGTAAAAAAACATGTCTTGGCCTGGCTGGGATAAAAAATATGGAAATAATCCCAGTTTTGGATGATTGTTCTTATAAACCAAAATAAAGAACTGTGGCTTACCATTTATTTATCCATTTCCTTATCGGAAAGAAAAAAACTGGACTTTGCTGAGAAATTGCCTGGTCTTAAGGAGACCACTAAAGGCTTATTACTACAGTCAAACTTTGGGATCCTTCAAAGATCTTTTTCTTACTAACAAGATCCTGTATTCTAGGATGGAAGGAGAACAGCTGATCAAAAGCTGGAGACAACCACCGCAATTTAATAAGGGATGCTATTCTTTATAAGTCATTTTGGCAAGGAAAAGTATGGTAGCCTTCCTCCCTCTCTCCCCTCCCCCAGCTTCCATTCCTACAAATATGGACCTCTGAACATGTGGAAACAAACAGTACATCTCTCATTACTAATACACTCATAAATACGACTTGGCACTTGTGAAGTTCTTTACACGTTCAACACACTGTACAAACATTGATTATATGCAAATAGATACTGTAACAGGCTACCCCTCCCCATTAACCTTGTTGTAGGTGAATCCTAGAGAGCGGCTAGGGAGATAGGGTTGAAAGAAAAGTGTTTACTGTGGTGAATGGGGCAGCCTGTCACCAGATCTAGAGAAGGCAGGTGCTGCTTTGTGAGGGCTCTGGCTGAATAAAGTCTGTTGGATTCTATTTCTCTTTCCACAGGCACAGTAGTCAACCCTATCACAAGATTCTCCCACTAGGTATAAGGGACCAGGGCCTGGGTGAAGAAGTGGCTCAAACTTAGCTTTTTTATCTGGCTCCACTTGCTGTAGTATCCGAGCACCTCATAATCATCAGTGTATTTAGCCTCACACACCCCTGTTCAGAGGTAGGGCAGTACTGTTTTCCTCATTTTACAGATAGGGGACCTAAAGCTCAGAAAAGTCAAGTGACTCACTCAAGGTCTCATGGGAAGTCTGCAGTGGAATAGGGACTTGAACCCAGAAGTAGCCCAATCTCTAGGCTAACATCCAAACCACTGGACCACCCTTCTCAAGGTGAACTCACCCCAGCCAAGGCTAGGGTGATACTGGTTGTAAGGAGAAACTGCCATGATGAGTGACCAGAACATCCTGCCTGTCTTCCCCTGAAGGCATCTGCATAAGTACTCATTAGTGAGAGCCAAAGGTGTTAAATAAACACCTGTTATTGTTGAAAGTTTGAGACCTTCGTTATATTACTGAGATAGAATATGTGATTTTTTTACTTAGTTTTGGGATAGTGACAGTGTAAACTAAAAGAGAAGTGATCTAGCTTTAGAACAGGGAACACAAGAACGGCCATACTGGGTCAGACCAAAGGTCCATCTAGCCCAGTATCCTGTCTTCTGACAGTGGCCAATACCAGGTGCCCCAGAGGGAATGAACAGAACAGGTAATTGTGAAGTGATTTATCCCCAACAGGTGCACATGAACCGGTGCTTAACTTGAGTTGACTGAACATAGAGAGAGAATCAATAAAATGTTCAACATAATTTTAAATATGCTTTTTTCTCAAAACAAGAAGCTACACTGAATACGACTATTTAGAATGCTGCTTCCAATACACCAGCAACAGAGTGGGAAGCAAGAACACAAAGCATGGCCAGGTAGTTTTGTTTTCCAGGTTGTTTTGTTTTGTTTATACAGAACCTTTAAACCAAAGTATCTACATTTTGGGTTGCTGAACGTGGTTGTAAATGAATTAGGGGGGAAGTGAAATCATTAAAGAGAGTCTGCTTCTTTTAAATATACTTTATCTGTGTGGTGCTTATGGGGATGTATGCTGACCCAGACAACAGTAGTGGTATGTTAGATGTAAGGTTCATTTGGTTAATGGCCATTTATAAATAATCAGGATACATGGTTGGGAAGATTAAGACATCATCTGGTTCCAGAATATTTAGGAATGCTGACGGTTTGGAAAATATTTAGCAATCCTCATCTGCATTTCTAATCTCAGAGGGGTCATGATTTTAGGGAAGGGCTGGTTGGATTGTGTCAAGTGATACAAAACTGAATTCTATTTATTTAGATAGGGCCATGAGGAGGAACAGAAATCTTCAAAGGGTTCAAGAACTGACTGAAAACATCAGGGCCTTGCTGCCTGCACCGCCAACAACATTTAAAGGGGACATTGATGTTCTGGGATCCAGAGACTGGCCATGAAAGGGAATCAAGTAACACTAAAGACTTGGTGCACATAAGCATACAAACGCCTCCCATGGGAAGGGAGTCTGATTGCTCAGGCTCAGTTATGATGCTATATATTACTGCCTGTTTCACCTCTGGTTATAATTTCCAGGTAGTTTTGTTTTGTTTTTCCTGAAAAACTGAATGATTGAGACAAGAGCTGAAGAGTTTGCCTATAATCACTTTGTCATAAGGATCGGACTTTTTTTTCTTTATTCCCCACTTATCAGTTACAATGAGGATCTGACTGATTTATTAGGATCACTTCCTAAAAAGACAGGTAGGTTCCTGACTGATAACCAACAGCACCTGGCTATGCTTTTTGGACAGTTATGGAACCCATACCAAAATGGTGCCACAAGGGAGAGTCCTTCAATTTGCTGAAGAGAGCCTTGAGCCAGGCAGGTATTATACATAAATTAATTAGAATTTATATTTTTATTTCAGTCACTCCTAGGATCCCCTGTGATGGACCAGGGCCCTATTGTAATAGGCACTGTGCAAACACATTGAACAAAAAGATGGTACTGGATGGGTCAAGAGGGTTATGAAAGTGTATATATATGGTATGGGTTGACCTCAGTGGAACTTTGTTGATTTGGCCCTGAGTGTATAAAGACTTGAGAAATTACTTAAGAGTCTATATTAGTCTCAGTTATTAGGGATTTATTAGAAATTGTGCTGGTGATGTATGTTGTGGGGGATTAGCCACCATATGACAGATGCCACCTGGGAAGGAGGCCTGGATGAATTGGTGTTGGAGTAGTAGTCCAAATATTAATGGCCTTGAAATAGGATTGATTTCTCCCCTCCACCTTCCTGTACACTATTGGAGCCTTTTGGCCAGTATGTAGGTATAGCACTAACTTGCATTAATAAACTTGTTTTATTTGCAGACTTTTACTTCAACAAATGGAGGCCACCTTTCCAAGTTATTACATGGGTAGAATGGATATTAAGATCATTCCTTTATTTGAAATTAGCCTGCTAGAATGAATTTCAGATTGCTCTGTTGTTGACCATAGAAGAAAACCTCTGCTGAGTGTAGAGGCAGATGCACAGTGATGTCTCTTGTGCTTTTACTTTAGTTATGGAATGCTTGGGGTGAGTAATAATTTTTTATCCAAAAAGAAATTTCAAATCCATTTTGTTTAACTTAAGGAATGGGGGTACTGTTGAACCATAAGAATCTTAGGGAGGTTAAATAGGACTAATCAGACTTCATACAGATTAACCCTAAATCTCTCTCATTGAATACAGTTAGGAAAAGGAAAACATTCGTCTCCCAAGAGGAAAGAGTAGGAAGCATGAGAACTGCCTAAAAGATAGTACATCTAGTGGTTAGAAAAGGAGACCGGATTTCATTCTCTGCCACTGAATCATGTGACATTTGCAAGGTCACCAAACTTCTGTACTTAATCTGCCAATAAAATGAGTGTGATAATAACTACCACATGGTATTGTGAGACTTGCTGCGTAAGCCATTGTGAACAGCTCAGGTGAATGTTGCTGTGACATGTACAAGACTGCATTGTTATATAGTTTGCACACTCTCATGACCAAACCAGGAATACTCCAGGCTTCAACTGTGAATTCACAATCTCCCTCTGCAGTATGTCTTCCCTACACAGCAAGCTTTGCTATCTGAAAGCAAATCAAACAATAAGCAAATCAAACAATGGGACTGACAACAGGCTGTCCGCATTCACAGTGATCAGTAACTTGTTTCTCAAGGTGCACATTTAGAGAGATTTAGTGTATAAAGAAATTTTAGGGAAGAAAATCTAGGCTAGTCACACCCTCAAGCCCCAGTCCTGCAAACATTTTACACATGTGAATAGTCCTACTGAAGTCAGACATCACTGAAGCCAGGGATACTTGCCACAGTCACCTACATGAAATTAAGCATGTGCATTAAGTGTTTTCAATATCAGAGCCCTGCCACCTTCTGATTTCAGAGGGACTCTGCAGCAGTGTTGGGGTCTCTCTGCATGGAGCAGCTTGAAAGGTTGGAGCCTGGGTTAGCAGCTCATTACTATGCAGAGTGTCCTCTGAAGTGGTACATTTTCTACCTAGCACACTTAGATGTTAACTGTACCTGCAGATTACGGGCACATTGTTTGTGTACAGGTGATTTGGAATGGACACAATTGGACTTTAAGCAAAATTAAAATGTATGCCATATATCTCAGTGTTTCCCCTATTAGAGAGCTAAGTGGGTGAGGCAATATCTTTTATTGGACCATCTTCTGTTGGTGAAAGAGACAAGCTTTCAAGTGAACAGAGCTTTTCTTCAGGTCAGTGTTTTGCTAGATAATAAATAAAGAAGTAAAACAAACAGTACATTATAACTTGACTTCTGTATAATGTAGCCTAATTATCTAAGGAGTAAAAATGCATAGTAACTGTTGCTTGGAATATATGACAGTCTTCATATGTGCTGAAAATTAGTTCTGCATTCTATAAAATTATTGAATGTAAGACCTTTTTAATTTCTAGATGCAACTGTTAAGGGTGACCACTAGAGGGCTGTCATGTTCTGAATGAACAAAAATAATACTGTTACAGTACAGACATAATTTCACTGTAAGATACCTACAAACTCAGTATTTGTTGTTGGTTTTTTTTGTATACAATTCTCATAACCTTTAAGCAGTGTTTATCTTTCTAGAGGCTTACAAAGACAGACAAACGTGAACAAACAAACATGAAGTCACTATATAAACAAATACAATTCTTCAATTACTTCCACATAAATTACTATAGGAATATTATGTAACTCACTAAGCAGACTTCCAGCAGAACAGGAGTTCCATTTTATTACAAGAAAAATCTGCCTTCCATGAGCTTTACACAATCACTTCCCCATGCATGCTGACCCATTAATCTCTCTAGTATTTAGACACGATTGTACTTACAGATATATGTATCTATTTAATTGTCACTGTAAAACTTATGAAGGCCTTATGTAGAACTTAAAAAGGAAGCCTAGATCATACTGAGGCCAGAGTTATTAATCTGGATCTCAAGTGACATTTGAAGAGCATTAATTTTTGTGTAATTACACATACATATTTCATCTGTTCAATCAGTGGATAGGGCATTAGACTGAGATTCAGGAGACTTAGGTCCTATGCCCACCTCTGCCAATGACTTGGTATAGGCTCTTGGGCTTCACATCTGACTCTATTTTCTCTACCACCTTCAATTGGATCTGTTTACATTGTAAGCACTTTGGGGGCAAGGACTGTCTCCTACTCTGTTTATACAGCACCTAGATCAAAGAGGCCCCGATATAAGTTGGGGCCTCTGGGAGCAACTATATTACTAACAGTAATGTGATAAAATAATACTGCTGACAGGAGGTAATAATTTATTGCAAGTAATTTGAGGTGGATGTTTGTTTGGAATTATTATTCATTATTTGTATTATAGTAGCACCTCAAGGTCTCATCAGGATTAGTCTGCATTGTACTAGGTGCTGCACAAACACAGAGTAAAGGGTGATCTTTGCTACAAAGAGCTCAGCATTTAAACTCTAAAAATAATTCAGAGATTTTCAAGGCCACAAGGCCATCTAGCCTGACCTCTTGTGTAGCACAAGCCATAGAATTTCACCCAGTTATCCCTATATTGAGCCCAACAACTTGTATTTGGCTAAAGCACATCTTCCACAAAGAAATCTAGTCTTGACATGAAGACATGAAGAGATGGAGCATAGATAGATCACTTCCAGTGGTAGTTTGTTCCGGTAGTTAATCACCCTCACTGCTAAAAGTGTGTGCCTTATTTCTAATTGGAATTTGTCTGGTTTCATCTTCCAGCCAATGCTTTTCTCACTAGACTGAAGAGCCCAATAGTAGCTGGAATTTTCTCCCTATGAAAGTACTTCTGTTATAATCAAGTTGCCTCTCAATCTGTGCAACAAATGGATGGAGGATGAGAGCAACAGGGATAGGAGTCTGTATCTTTCTTTACATATTTTACAATAGTGTATAAAGGAGATGAGGCGGCTGTTGGAAGTGTTCATAGGACAACAGTCCAACAGGAGGAGCACAAAACCCTGTGGAGGGCCTGTGCAGCACTGCCAACCCTCGCCATTGGAAAATCATGTCAGACCCCCAAAAACCATGAGATTGGCTTAAGGATTTTCAGGTTTCTGAGTCTCTAAGGTGCTCTCAGGTCTCATTTTCAACCTTTCCTCTGCAACCACGCAGGCTGCAAACTAACCTTTTCATTTAATGAAGGCTGAGATTTTCAAACAATTTATTGATTTCAGCAGTTGAGACTCTAAGAAAAACCTCTAATATCATGAGTGTCAGGGTTAAATCCCAAGAGTTGGTAACTGCTATTGCAATGAGCTTCATGAGATCAGAATTGAAGGCAAATTAGTATCTAGATGCCTCCTGAAAGGTGCTGGTCTCCCTTATTTCCCATTGACATCATTAGAGTTGACATCTCTGAGATGCACAGAAACCGGTTCTTCTCTCCAGCAAAAAGGGTCCTAGTGCCAACTATCGCTAACTTTCCCCCAGGAGCCTCTACACCCCAGCATCCTCCCTGGAGTCTCCTCCCTTGAGGGACCCTCCTCAGTTGTCCCCTCCCAGGAGTCCCTGCCTCTCCGACCCCACTTCTTATCCCTGCCAGTGAGAGTCTGTCCCACTTGCAGTCCTCTGCACCAAGAGAAGCCACAGTGCTTGCAGAAGGGTGAGGGCCCGGCATGCAGAGCAGGCCCCAGGTGCCAGCCATGCTCTCAGCCGTGTGATGTGTACAGTAGTAACAAGATCACTGCATAGTCACATGTGTGCACAGCTTACAGTGAACACTAGTTCCAAGTGGTAGAAAAAAATGGCACAGTACATCTTTTTACCGGCAACCAGCAAGGCCGAACAAAAACCGGCCAAGTGGCAAACCTAAGTCAGTGGCACAGTAAGGGGATTCAGGGCTTCACAGGAGGCAGCACCTGGAAGGGTTGAATTCCCAGTGCATCAGGCTTTTGGAGAATCTTGAATGCTGACCAGCTCGGGAGGAGGTCATGTTGGTTTAGATGCCAATAGCATACAAGGCCCCTACACATTCTGTTTCTCCACTTAATTCTCAACTGTGCCATGAATTTCCATCCTAAAATTCTATCCCAGGTATTTGTGAATGGATGGTTTCTACCTTGCCCTGCACTCTCTCCTGAAAGTAATTTCTCTAATGCTGATACCAGCTGGTTGCTGGCAATGATGAATTGCTGTAATATCTCTTCAGGTAAACTAGTAAAGGTCTTCAGGTAAACTAGTAAAATAACCACAGTGTTAATTAAGAGAGATGAATTCAAATTAGCAAATCAAGATTGGGTTTCCATCAGTGCTTCCCAAGAACTCCATACACCCCACTCTCCTGCAGGATACTCAATGATAACACACAGTCAGCGAAGCACAAGACCCAGAGAAAGTGATAACTGGCTCCGTGCAATTCAGAGTGATGTATTTTTAAGGAGCTATTTGCACCTTTGCAAAGCAAGTAGAATCACTTTAAAGGTCGTTGGGAGCTTTGCCGTTTTACATCTCCTGAAGATGTGGCCCCTTGTTTCTGACAAAAGGACAGCTTTGTGAGATTAGACAGAGCTTTGAGCAGAATATGCCAAACCTGCACTAATACTGTTGAAATTGGGGTTGCCACCCTCCTGGATTGT
Source organism: Dermochelys coriacea (assembly GCF_009764565.3). Classification (NCBI taxonomy): domain Eukaryota; kingdom Metazoa; phylum Chordata; order Testudines; family Dermochelyidae; genus Dermochelys; species Dermochelys coriacea. The sequence goes on along the minus strand of NC_050072.1, from coordinate 53,314,125 downwards.
CCTGGTATCTCCAGGAATTAAAATTAATCTTTAATTAAAGATCGTGTCATGTGATAAAACCTCCAGGAATACGTCCAACCAAAACTGGCAACCCTAGAAACTTGAAATGTGTACCTTTAAAAACCAAACCTACCATGAAAATTAGCTTTTTAAACATGATTTCTTTAAGGGACTGGCTGGCAACCCGATAGTGTAGGCAATTATGGTAGGTCACCTAAATCCTGAGAGAAACACTATAGATAAAACAATAGAAAAAATCAAAAGCTGCTGTACAGTTCTGATCAGGCTCATGAAGGAAAATGAAAGGATCTGAAGCAGCTGTCAGCAATTCAAGTATGATACCCTCCTTCACAGGACAAACACTGCCAGTGTAAGGCAGAGGAATTGGAATCCTGTGAGTTTAGATGTTTCTTTCCCAGACATTAGGGTTCAGAACCTAAGGAGTTCTCAGGGTTAATATAGGAAGGAACACTGTGACCCACCTAATGGTGGTCCACAGAACTGCCCTATAGTCTTCCAATAACTGGTGCCCAAATAGGAGTGCTAATGTTTTTTGAAGGAAATACTTCTGTATTGATTATTTCTTTTAACAAGTAACATAAAACCTTTGAGGGCCTGGGGTGGAGGATATGAGCAGTCATCTTAAAGGCTGACCAGATCCCCATAATTAGTCTATACTTCTCACACGACATATGATGCTGAATCATATGAAAGCAAGGTTGTCATCTGGAGCCCAAGACAGAAGAACTAAGACTGATTTTGTTAATGAAAAGTGGCTCATCAGGACACTTTTTACCAGTGATCCACTGAGACCAAATGGATCCTTCCCTGTAACGTGCACTTGAACACAGCTCCACAAAACACTGTTATTAACATAAACCCCAAGCCTTTTAGGGGTTTTGTCCACTTGAGAGACTGCCTTTCCCCTGGGCAATATTCCCACAGGTGTGACTGATGTAATCTCGCTGGAGCCCCAGTGCTTTTAAGAGTGAAGGAAATGCTTTCTAGGGCATTTTCCTTGATGAGTCCTCAATTTTGGAACTTCCTCCCCACCTTAGTTCCAAAACAATCCTAATCTGTTGACCTAATCTGTTCAAAGCATGCTGTGAGGCCCATCTATTTACCGATCCTTTTGTAGTGAGAGGCCTGATAAGAATTGGCATTTGTGAGTCCAGGAGCATTGGCTGGGTATGATTTCATTTCTGGCTGGTATTGCCTGGTTGTGTGGTTAGAAGAAACTGTTTATCTGGTGGTAGTTTGTTGGTTGTTTTTTTTTTTAAATTTGGGTTAAGGTGCTCGAGATAGATGCTTCTGAAATATTCTCTATACATCTAAATAAATATGTTGGGTTTATGACTAAAACCACACTTTACAAAAATCAGGCATGGAACAGAGTTGGTTGCAGATCTGAAGGACCAATACATTCCAATACTGATGTCTAGTACTTTCTTGAGTACAAAGCTTCTCATCTGATCATTGTGCATGGAATCTAAAAAGTGAATGCTACAGGTCAAAACTTTGCAGTCTACAACCTTTGGGTGCTATGGCTAATTAATGGATTCATATCTATATATCCCTGACCTTGATTATCTCCTCTTTGATTATTCCTTTAGGTATCTATATAAAATTCCGATGACAGTAGGTGATGAATTTTCCACAAATAATAATAGCTTACACATCACCTGAACTCCCTTAAACTCCTGCATAAGTGAATCCTTCTAGATTTGTGGATGCAATTATGTAAAGTTAAACTAGAGCAGATAAAACATATGACTGATATTAATTTGCTGATCCATTTAATTCAGTGTAACCATTGTCTCAGATAGTGACAACTGAATGTACTAACTGTGAGCCTTATCCCACATCCACTGAAGACAATGAAAGCCTTTCTCTTGACTTCAAAGTGAGTTGGGTCAGTTTCTACATTTGACCTTTTCTTCTGCTGAAGGGATGAAATAAACTTACAGAAAAGTAATATGTTTTTATGTTTACTGCTCTGTACCAACTAATACGCCTGATATGTTCTGCAGATCATGTTTGAAACAAAACAAAGAATGGATTAATATGTATTTGTTGTAACTAGGCTGACCAGATAGCAAGTGTGAAAAATTGGGAGAGGTGGTGTGGGGGGGGGGGTAATAGGAGCCCATATAAGGAAACGCCCCAAATATCGGGACTGTCCCTATAAAATTGGGACATCTGGTCTCCCTAGTTGTAACAAATATAAATTGGTTCTTCATGATCTTAAGCAAATGTTGGATGGGCAGACTGGCATTTTGTGCCAGTTCAGCCCATTTTTAAGCAACCAATTAATTTTGATCAAGTTTTCTTGTTTTAGAACCAGAGCTGTGGAATGTCCTAATTGTTCTAAAATGTTGTTTATATGACACCCTCAAAATGCTCTGACTGCAACACTCAGACTAACTGTGCAAATCCACTTTTTTGTCTTACAAGACGTGATCATCTTCATCTATGAGAACGTGCTTTGGCTGTCATAACCTAGAGGACAGCTTTATCATATGCCCTGCAGCTTATCGCTTACTCCTGCTTATTGTTCAACAGGATCTTTTTGAAGCGCCTCAATCCATGAACCACTTGCTCCAGAATGACTTCACCAGCATGTCTGTGTGTTGTTGGACCTGATGAATCGTCTGACAGCAATGCACTCCCAACAGGAGTTTAGGACATATGTCCATGAGTGCAAGGAACCCTAAAATAGCTCCATCTTTAACTACAGTTTGGAAATAACATTCTATTGATTAGCTTCTTTTCTCTAAAATTAAAAAGAGGGTTGGTTACTAAATCTGGGTTTGCAAAAGATTTGCCAAAATATTCTTTCAGGATTGACTTTGGCCCAATAGCAACATGGGTAGCTCACTACCACCTTCCTTCTTGCTGGAAGCAAGAGCAAAATTAAAACTAATTTTGGGTCCTCTAACCCTGGCACTGCCAATTGATAGGATTGTTGACAAGATGAAACTTTAATCTCCCACAGGAGGGAGAAGTGAAAATTATGTCTCGTTTCTAAATACCCCTTGTACTGTTGGGTGGCTTCCAGCCAACATAATTTATATGTATTTTCAGGTGTAGAACTACCATGTAGCTGTGACTTCCATGTCTTGTATGGGAGACGGACAGGATTTAGTTGTAAAGAAATTAGCATAGAATTAAAATATGTAAAACCCATAATCTCTCTTTTAGCTTAAAGCTCAGCAGGTGAAGTATGGGAAAGCCTATGGCCAGATGTCTACAGCTCTACCACCACCTCAAGAAAGTAAGTCTCATGCCAAACCATAGAAAAACTTTTGAGATGCTACAGTTCCAAAGATCCATCACTATTTCACTGGGGTAGGAGATGATATTAAAATGGTCTTTATGTATGTGGAAAGTATAAACAAAAAGGAGAAGGATTTTTATGATGGCACAAGGGGGATAAAACTAGGAATAACTGAATAAAATTAAGACAAGGAAAATTTAAGATAAGAATCAGCAAAGACTTCTAATGTTGGAATCTATTTATACTGTTGCATATACTTTCTAAGGAAAGGATGGGAGCTGTTTTGCCAAGGACACTTAATACAGACTGAATAGACCAACAGAAAATACAGGGTAAGGAAAAATATCACCCTTTGACAGGATGAGCTAGGAGATATTATTAATCTTTATTTAACCCTAAGGTTCTGTTACCACTTCCTCGTTCAGTGTTTGTAAGGTGGCTGTAATGAATTGTTTTTGTAATATGAGAGCAGACTCTCACCATGTTCATTCCCTCACTCCCATGGGAGATTTTTCTATTTTTCTGATTTCCAAGACATCTTTTGACTGGGTCTCAAGAAATAAGCCAGAGAATGGCTAATCAAGCAGTCTGAGATAGAGAGATAGATATCTCTCTATCTTCTTTGATCAAATAAATCATTTGGTGAAATCTTTTAGCTACTGTACAACTAAACATGACAGAATTGCTGAAAGAAAATACCAATAGCCTGAATGAGACAAACAATGCTCTTCTAAATATAGACTTTACAGAACTGTTGACTTCTAAGTTCATAGGACTCATTTCCAGTGCTTCTCAGGGATTCTTCTTCATCTGCCATGTCACTGTCTTTCATTTGTACAAAATAGGCAGGAGAGGCTTTGCATTCACAATGGCTATCAAGAGACTTCAGGTGGATCAACATATGGAGAGCATACGCCAGGACTAGAAGCAGAATCAGTGACATAATCAAGCCCATCAAAATTGCTGGTGAGAAAAAGGATGCACAATCTTTGGCATAAGCAAACTGTCCTCCTTCAATGTTAAATCCTTGAATCTGTTAAGAGAGTAAAAGGATTTATATTAAAAATCCTCACTTTCCTGGTTAGGGGGCACTTCATGATTTTGCTCCTATTACTATGTAAGAATTTTTAAGCTAATGTTTGAATATAAAAATTTTTATCTAGCAGCACTGGCTGGATTTGATTCACTCAACTTATTCATGTCAGTGTTTTAGAAACAGCCAGTCATTCTAATCCCCTTGGCTTTGGGGCCCAAATGATTTGCAGTTTGATTTTAAACAAAATCTTCTGTGATCTCTTTTGAGAGCCAAATCAAATTTAATTGTAAGCTTGATAACTCTGGTTTACATTGTTTTGTAGGAGTCTGATTATACAAACATGGACACAGGTATCCAAAAAATGACCAAGAAAACACTTGTCTACATCTAATAATTAGATAGTGGGACCCGATTCAGTCCTTCAGTATGTGGATGCAACTCCACTGAAATAAGCAGTTTTGCATTCACATCTGGTCTGAATTTGGCTCACAGACTATAAATTTTGCCTGCAAACAAGTGAGAGTTACTTTAACTCTAGGATGAAGTAAATCTGCACAGTCATGCATAGAGAAGACAGATGGGATTGGCTGCCTGTCTCAGATTGCTCTGGGGTTTTAAAGACCTTCCCCTCTTTTGCAGCTACCCTCATGTTCCACTTCTTACCCATCCTCTATTTATTTATTTTGCTCCTCCCTAGCTGAAGGGTTCATTCCTGGATGAGCTTATCCCCTAATTCTTATAAGGAGATAGGGATCAATGACTATTGTAAAAAATCCTCCTTAATTGACCTCAGAAATGGACCCAGGTGTGATCTATTCACAGAATGCTGAACTATGGAACGCTTAACTTTCTTTCCCAGCTGATTGACAGTCAGCTGGAGCAGCATGTCCTATGCAAGGACAGTTGGAGACTTGCTGACAGTGCTCAATGAAGGCTCTACTGAAGCTGATCTTACGAGCCCAATTGCCAAATACACAAAGAACTATTTGTCAACAAAGGTACAGAGATGTAGAGCAGAAGGTGACACTCTTATGTGTTGTGCTGAAGTATATCCCTAAGAAGAAATTAGATACCAAACCAGTGCAGCCCTTCATCTCACTTAACATGAAGTTAAGTATGAGACTTTAAATCTTCTTTTCTGTTCAATTTCTACTCCTTCATCCCTTTCTGGAGTATTTCATTGTTTTCTTGGCACCAAAGCCTAGAGGTGCCAGTCAGCACACCTGTGACATTTTCTTGGCTTAACTTCATCTTATTACCTGGAAATCGATAAAAGTGACTTCCCAGAGCCTGGACACATCATTTGCGGAGCTGGGCATCAGGAGTGCATCATATTTCTGCAAGCTGCTCACATGTTCACAGTGATAGGAATAACTTGCTGGAGCATATATTCTGGTTGCATTAAATGTTGCTTGCATAGAATGGTTGTAAAGCAGCTGTATTCTGTATAAACTAAACCAGTTCTGAACAGACAGCTTGTAATAACTGCTTGTCAATAAAAATCTGAAAATAATTTTTTTAAAAAAAAGAGAGAATTAGGTAAAGTTGCAAAAGTGAGGGCATATATTGTTGAATCCAGCATGTAGAAAAGCCTTACAGGACTCATTGAAGTCGAGAGATCTATGCCAATTTACACTAGAAAAAAATCTGGCTCTTTCTGCCACTATATGGGAGATCTGAGTCTGGAAAATAATTTTTGATTCCTTGTTGCTGCAGCTGAAAAAAAGTCATTGGTCACACAGGACTGGTCCCAGGCTGAGCAAGGGAGTCACAGAAATCCTGAGCATCTTCTGACTGCCTAATTATGGAACAGCACTAGAGGAATATCATCCATTCTGCTTCCCTCCCTGCTGTTACAGATCATATGCTGCCCAGATAGCCGACTGATGAGAGGAAAACTGGCAAAGGAAAACAAAGTAAAAATAGATGGAAGAAATTCCACTGGTTAAAAAAAAAAAAAAACTTAACTCGGCCAAGCAATGGGTAAATTAGAAAATATCATATTGCCAGTAACTTGCACTCCCATGTAAATATAGTTTTCCAAATCACATGTAGGTAAGCTCTGAAATAGGGGCCAGGCTCCAAAGAGGTAGCACTGTAGATTAGTGGTTTGAAAGAGGAAAGGGGAGCTGGGGAGAAGCCAGCTGGATGAAAAGCTCAAGCCCAGGGTGGGCACCAGTAAGTTAATGTGTTTGGTTTTGTTTGAGGGTATTTGAGTTCTGCTGTGTAAACTGGGAAGAAACCTGCTACTCTGAAAGAAGAATAGGATTGAAGAGGAGAGGCTGAAGACGTATGGATGAGTAGGATTTGCTGAACACTGTCTATTTTGGGGACACTGTTACTCTGGAAGGGTTGAGGCTGTAGATGACCTGGCTGGAGGGCTGAGTCACAAGAAGCAGTGAACCATCAGCAGAACCATCAGCTAGATGAGGGGAGCCTGCAGTGCAGCAGTGAGACCACTTATCTTAAGGGGGGGGGGGAAAATAAAACAAAAAAAAATATTTATTTAAATAGGCAAACTCCATAAAATATAGTTGTCTGCTTTATACTTCATTATATAATTAACAAATCTGACTCACAACCCTTGCTGATAAATAATCCTTTTCACAGTTAATTTCCCAGACAGCTTGCATTACAAGTCATTCAGTAGATATTAACGTTTGATACTCTAATAAGTGTCTTTATCCTTATCTTGTAAACCTACCTAATAACAAGCCCGTTGAGGTTGTCCATGTCACCAAACTTAAGTGAAAGCCTAGATCAAAAAGAAAACAATGTCAAGTTGAAAGGCAAATCTAAAGGGAAAAAACCAAACTGACATTCATCAAAAGATCAAAATATGGTTACAACAGACAGTATTTTGAGGGTTTATTCAAATCCCACTGCAGTCAATGAAAAAACTTCAGGAATGAAATCCTGGTCCCAGTGAAGTAAATGGGGATTTTGCTGTTGCCTTGAGTGGGGTCTGGATTTCACACCAGGAAAACACTTAACCACATGCTTAACTTTAAGTGTGTAGTTAAATCCTATTGACTTCAACATGAGTGTACCTAGAGCATAGTCAGATGAGATATACGTGTTCCTTCCCAGATCTATATATATTTAGAAGGCGTTTATCACCTTGGTATCTCAGATACAAGTATTTCATTAATGCAATAATATAACCCATTCTTTGTCTCACAGATCCTGCTAGAGTATTACAAATCCATATGATGGCTGAGTTCAAAGTGTTGCATTTATACAACATCACTGAATCAGCTTAAAGATGTTGATTGTAGCAGAGCTCTATCCAGCTTATTGTCCAGTCAGTGAGGACAGCTGTGGCTTACCATAGTAAGAAGCACTGTTAGGTCAATTTTAAAATAGAGCCTTAAAAGCCGTATGATTATGTAAATATTGCTCCAAGTACCATCTTTCTACATGCTCATAAGCTAACACATCCAACATTTCATTATTCTGTGGCATACAGATTTTTTATTTAATGATGCCATTTTGCATCTTAGAAACCATTTGTGTAATTGACTTTCATTGTTGACATAACATTGTGCTTTTCTTTATCTAAGATTAGATATTGTTACCACGGCTGGCTCCAGACACCAGCGTTCCATGCAGGTGATTGGGGCAGCAGTCAGAAAGGGGCAGCAGTATTTCCACCGTGGTGGCAATTTGGTGGCGACAGGTTGGTTTTTTTCCCCACTGCTTGGGGCGGCAAAAATGGTAGAGCCAGCCCTGATTGTTACACTGTGAATTACCATGCATACACTGTGAATTATCATGCATACACATACATCACTTTAGAACTTAAGGTGGAGGGACATTAAAAGCATGATTAGTCAGACAATTTAATACTGGCTCAAGACTGGATGGGTTTCAAGTGCAGAACTAATTTCTTCAAAGATCACTTAACTCACTATCCCAAAATTGGGTCCAGTGACCAAGGTGGAGGATTTCAGACCCTCACTTGCTTAAATTATAACAAAATCAGACATAAATTGTGCCAATCTGATTATACCACACAGTTGAACCTCACATTAAATTCAGTGCCTGGGACAGGACTCTGTGCATACAATAATCTACCTCTGTGTTTGGACTTACTATATGTATAACACAAACACATACGAGGCCAAATCCTTGGTTATAGGTCCAGATGCCTTGTGCTGATCTAAAGGCAGGGCAGAGGATTCCCTTAAAGTAGGACGTAAGTGCCTTGCTAGAAGTGGGAGGGGATGAGGTAGAGTACACAGAATTCTGCTTTATCTGCAGCCTGCAAAATTTAGAGCAGCCCTTAGGCCCAAAATCAGAGGAGCAGAAAGGGAGCTTCCACCCTTCCCCCTGCTCTCCTCAGCAGCATCAAGTGGAAACAATGCATCTCAGAATCTGGCCCAAGGTTTCTATTTGGCAATTCCTGTGAGGCTAATCCTGATTCAGGAGCCTGATTATCTATTTTCCTATCTGCATAGCATGGATTTCCACATGTAGGGAATTCAGTTAATACTTAAAGGCTGACAGAAGCACATGGACCAAAAAGGTTTTCTGTTAATATATATATAGCAGGATTCTAGCAGAGATTCCAAGGATTTGGTCAGAAAGGTTACATAATGCTCCAACATACATCTCCTAATGCTGACTAGAATAAAGTGGTATTTTTTTCTTGACTTAGACAATAGCCCACACTAACAGGATACACATCTTGTAAAATTTATCTCCTGGCCCTTTCCAGCAGGTTTTTCCATGGGAGCTGAGGCAGAAGGCTCTATATTCTAGTAGCCTATTGTTATTTTATTTGTTGACCAGTAAATTTTCCCAAATATTTTTATTTTATAACAACAAATGACTTTAAATTGCCCTTACAGTCCAGGTTTGTTGTGAGAATAAATACACTAACAACTGTGAAGCACAAAGGCACTAAGGCAAGAGGATCCATGTAAGTACCTAAGAATGATAGAAAGTTATAGGATTTTGTTTTGTATTTATCTCCTTATTCACTGTAAAGTGAGACCAGCTATTTTGATTCCATTTGAAAATGTTGAATAGATGAATTATTTTAAAATCACTGATTTTTTTCAAACTGTGCATTGCCTTTCAAACCGTTTCACATTTGTGCAGTTTTCTCCTGGGATACGGAATTTACTGAAATGGTCCATGTACATTAGGAGGTTGCTGGCTCTCCACTGGCAGACAGGCTTATTGTTTTGAAATGCATCACTTTTTTTATTTTGAAAACTAACATTATTTCTTCCTCATTTCTCTCTATCCCTTCCACAACACAGCTCATTCATAAGTCAGATTCTGATTATTTAGAACAGCAACTGGTTTTCAGCACAGTTATCCGTCCTCTACTCGACAGCATACATGGATTTTGCTGTATTAATTTGGCACTTGTTGAAAAATTAATTATTTCAGCTACCCATGGCCCAGTGGTGAGGGCACTCAGGAAACGTGGGTTCGATTCCTTGTTCTGCCATTGGCCTGCTAGGTGACTGCATGTCAGCTCTCTGTGCCTCAGTTTTCCATTTGTAAAATGGGGACACTCAATTATTCTTAACTTCTTTGTAAAGTGCTTTGAGATCTACAGCTGGAAAGTGCTATATAGCAGCTAACTAGTAATATTACTGCTGTGTGGCATCATATAGCCACATACAGCTTTACTTGCCTTTGCTTATTAAAGGTGTGATTCTTCCACCCTTATGCTGAATAGCATCTTACGCAATGGTGCAATCCCGTAGATTTCAATAGGACTACGTGTGGAGTAAGGGACTACTCCATGTGAGTAAATGTCACAGATTAAGGGCTGAATTATGGCCAGACCTTACATAATCACCTTCTACTACCCTTGCACAGCCAGTATAAAGGCTGCAGAGAATCACAGTCCCTGCACTCAGGGCAGCGCAGAGGCTGCTCCCCACCCTGGCTAGCCACTTTCCAAAAAGGGCATGGGAACAGGGCAGAGCATAGGGGGTGAGGGCTCAACCCCCACAAGCACAGCTGGCCGGCCACACAGGAAAAAGGATGCCAGCCACCCCGTTAAAGAAAATTAGTCTTTTCCCCCAGTGTAACAGAGGGAATTCTTAGGAGGCATTGTGCCACTGGAGCATTGTAGCTCCATCCCATATTACAATAGGCTGTGCCCCCAGGATTAACTAGCAACCCTGCCAGTGCCTGATGCAATCACAGAGTAGGATGTAGTCTTACATTGCACTGTCTTCACTGCAGTTGGAATCTCCAACATCCACGGTTGCATGAACGCCAAATGTCTTCTCTGTCAAGTCCAGCTGCGTGTGATTTTTAAATTTAATCATTATTCTCCTGGCCCAGAAAAGAATACAGGGACTTCCATTAAAGGTGACATTCACAGGGCTGTGCGGCAATGTCCTCCAAGAGTCTCTTTCTGATTGTCCTTTTCTGCTCAAGTTGTAACTGACCACCTAATAAACCACATAAAAGATCATTATTGCAGGAATTACTCTCCACATCACTTAATGAACAATAACATTGGGATAGCACCCAATGGGCCCAGTCCTCAGCTGCAATGAGCTCATGCTCAGTGCTAGTCAGCTGGGGAGACAAAGATGGTTCTACATACCATTTCCATCTCCTCCAGTCCTGGTAATGGCAGAGGTGTACACACACACACACACACACACACACACACACACACACACACACACACAGAGAGCAAGAGAGCTGATGTAACTTACATTGATTGTAATAGCCTCCTAGAGACTGGATGCTCCCACCCCAACCCCTCCTATCCATCTCCAACCCAGCACAGAACACCCCCTACATGAAGGCGTGTAGCAAAACTGGCATAACCAGTTGTACACCAACAGGGGATTCCCCTACAACAGGAGACTTCCCAGCTGCATCTTTAGGGCAGTTTTAAGTCCCCTTTGTTCTGCTGGAGCATTGCTAAAGGGATTTAGCTTGGGCCAAGGATCAGGCTCTACATGCTGAAAGTACTATACAGAAATTAGCCAGTTTAGCAAGGGAAACAAATGAGGCTGCATGTGTGTAATGGAGCAGAATCTGGCCCAATATTGTTTTTAAACAAATGCAAATTTTTAGATAGCTTCTACATAGGACCCTGGTCAGAGTTAGGACTCCCTTGTAAAATTATTAGTTTATAATGTTTAAAAATAGGGAGTGTTGCATTTTGTCTCAAAGTCAGGACATTGACTACAGGTACTATAAAGATACGGAACCCTCATGGTCAACTTCCACAGCCAAGCAAAGCTCCCATGGAAATGCCTATAAACAAATAAAAATGTCAGTGAGTAAAGATTTCAGTATTTAGCTCTAACTCTTAGTTTTTGCTCAAGATTTCAGACAATAAGAATTTTTTCCAGTGTGCAGACTTGCCATATCTGAATATGATGATATAGCTGTAATTTCCATGGAGCTGCATCTGTGTAACTGAGAATGAAATTTACCCACTACGTCTTGTTCATATGAGACGAGTATTCTGTGTCCCAATCACACATACCATTTTATCAGACTGGATAGCTACAGTTAAGCAACAAAGTCTTGTCTTGGCTTGTAAATTTAGCATACCAACTCTCCTAGCTTAAGCCTAAAAGACTCCTGTGCTACTTGGTTTGACATATGGCACAACAAGACGACCTGAGTGTTGTGATTTAAAACAAGAAGATGTTTGCAGAAGACGGGGAGAGAACTTACAAAACAATCACCAACAAATATCATAGAATCATAGAATCATAGAATATCAGGGTTGGAAGGGACCCCAGAAGGTCATCTAGTCCAACCCCCTGCTCAAAGCAGGACCAAGTCCCAGTTAAATCATCCTAGCCAGGGCTTTGTCAAGCCTGACCTTAAAAACCTCCAAGGAAGGAGATTCTACCACCTCCCTAGGCAACGCATTCCAGTGTTTCACCACCCTCTTAGTGAAAAAGTTTTTCCTAATATCCAATCTAAACCTCCCCCATTGCAACTTGAGACCATTACTCCTCGTTCTGTCATCTGCTACCATTGAGAACAGTCTAGAGCCATCCTCTTTGAAACCCCCTTTCAGGTAGTTGAAAGCAGCTATCAAATCCCCCCTCATTCTTCTCTTCTGCAGACTAAACAATCCCAGCTCCCTCAGCCTCTCCTCGTAAGTCATGTGCTCTAGACCCCTAATCATTTTTGTTGCCCTTCGCTGTACTCTTTCCAATTTATCCACATCCTTCTTGTAGTGTGGGGCCCAAAACTGGACACAGTACTCCAGATGAGGCCTCACCAGTGTCGAATAGAGGGGAACGATCACGTCCCTCGATCTGCTCGCTATGCCCCTACTTATACATCCCAAAATGCCATTGGCCTTCTTGGCAACAAGGGCACACTGCTGACTCATATCCAGCTTCTCGTCAACTGTCACCCCTAGGTCCTTTTCCGCAGAACTGCTGCCGAGCCATTCGGTCCCTAGTCTGTAGCGGTGCATTGGATTCTTCCATCCTAAGTGCAGGACCCTGCACTTATCCTTATTGAACCTCATTAGATTTCTTTTGGCCCAATCTTCCAATTTGTCTAGGTCCTTCTGTATCCTATCCCTCCCCTCCAGCGTATCTACCACTCCTCCCAGTTTAGTATCATCCGCAAATTTGCTGAGAGTGCAATCCACACCATCCTCCAGATCATTTATGAAGATATTGAACAAAACGGGCCCCAGAACCGACCCCTGGGGCACTCCACTTGACACCGGCTGCCAACTAGACATGGAGCCATTGATCACTACCCGTTGAGCCCGACAATCTAGCCAGCTTTCTACCCACCTTATAGTGCATTCATCCAGCCCATACTTCCTTAACTTGCTGACAAGAATGCTGTGGGAGACCGTGTCAAAAGCTTTGCTAAAGTCAAGAAACAATACATCCGCTGCTTTCCCTTCATCCACAGAACCAGTAATCTCATCATAAAAGGCGATTAGATTAGTCAGGCATGACCTTCCCTTGGTGAATCCATGCTGACTGTTCCTGATCACTTTCCTCTCCTCTAAGTGCTTCAGGATTGATTCTTTGAGGACCTGCTCCATGATTTTTCCAGGGACTGAGGTGAGGCTGACCGGCCTGTAGTTCCCAGGATCCTCCTTCTTCCCTTTTTTAAAGATGGGCACTACATTAGCCTTTTTCCAGTCATCCGGGACTTCCCCCGTTCGCCACGAGTTTTCAAAGATAATGGCCAAGGGCTCTGCAATCACAGCCGCCAATTCCCTCAGCACTCTCGGATGCAATTCGTCCGGCCCCATGGACTTGTGCACGTCCAGCTTTTCTAAATAGTCCCTAACCACCTCTATCTCTACAGAGGGCTGGCCATCTCTTCCCCATTTTGTGATGCCCAGCACAGCAGTCTGGGAGCTGACCTTGTTAGTGAAAACAGAGGCAAAAAAAGCATTGAGTACATTAGCTTTTTCCACATCCTCTGTCACTAGCTTGCCTCCCTCATTCAGTAAGGGGCCCACACTTTCCTTGGCTTTCTTCTTGTTGCCAACATACCTGAAGAAACCCTTCTTGTTACTCTTGACATCTCTTGCTAGCTGCAGCTCCAGGTGCGATTTGGCCCTCCTGATATCTTTCCTACATGCCCGAGCAATATTTTTATACTCTTCCCTGGTCATATGTCCAACCTTCCACTTCTTGTAAGCTTCTTTTTTATGTTTAAGATCCGCTAAGATTTCACCATTAAGCCAAGCTGGTCGCCTGCCATATTTACTATTCTTTCAACTCATCGGGATGGTTTGTCCCTGTAACCTCAACAGGGATTCCTTGAAATACAGCCAGCTCTCCTGGACTCCCTTCCCTTTCATGTTAGTCCCCCAGGGGATCCTGGCCATCTGTTCCCTGAGGGAGTCAAAGTCTGCTTTCCTGAAGTCCAGGGTCCGTATCCTGCTGCTTACCTTTCTTCCCTGCATCAGGATCCTGAACTCAACCAACTCATGGTCACTGCCTCCCAGATTCCCATCCACTTTTGCTTCCCCCACTAATTCTACCCGGTTTGTGAGCAGCAGGTCAAGAAAAGCGCTCCCCCTAGTTGGCTCCCCTAGCACTTGCACCAGGAAATTGTCCCCTACGCTTTCCAAAAACTTCCTGGATATCATTGATTACTATATGATTATGACAGTATCTTGAGGAAAAGATAAACCTGTCCATCTTCCCTATTATAGTGCAGAACATTTACATTTACTCATTAGCTTGCTTAGATTAAATTGCAACATTTGCAGGATTCATGAAATGTAAACCTTATTTTCTTAGGTGTGTATTGGGACAAGTCCTATGGTCCTTACTCAGGCAAAAGTCCCACTGAATTTAATAAACCAACAGTTTTTCCCTCCGTTTGATATTCAGCACCAAGTCATACAGGCAAAATCTTGCATCCCATGCTCAGTGCCTCTACATAGGTGTCAATACTCTGAACTCTCATCAACTTCCAATGGATGTCGAGGTGACTCAGCACCTGCCAGGAACTAATCAGCAACTAGCAGGATCAAGTCATTATGAGGAATATCTGACTACAGTGTGGGAAATCAGTATTGTACCACAATAATTAGACAAGGTTGATTGTTATCTCATGAAAAATAATAATTAAAATACAACTAATTATGCCATGAAAGAACTTACAATCCGTTTCCTGATACTCCATACCTGTGTAATTGCTACTCGTTTTAAGTTATGTTTTGGCTTCACACCACCCTCATAACGTCGGTCTGCAGAAGAAAGAGAGTTACGAGTATAAATGGAAAACAAGTGATACTTTAAGAATGCATGATGCTGCATGTTCTCTTCCAAACAAAGATGGACTTTCAGCCAATGCACCTTTTTGAGGGCTCTATAGATTTATGAAATATATTTCAGTTTGGGGCAAAAAATATTCATACACTGAGCTCATCTTTGCCCATCACAAATCAATTTTCTAGCAAATTTACCATTGCTGTACATCTTCCCCCCTCCCCCCTTAGAGAGACATCCGGCAGCCCTTATTCAGGTAGAACGCCAACGGAAAAGAACTTCAGGGTTTAACCCATGGTGCTGTAAATTCATCCACCTTACATCCATTTAAAAGGGGTTCCTTGTTTCTTCATGCTTTGGACCACATTTTCAAAGGAAGGTACACTCAAGGAACATGCATGGGCCTGCATGCACAAATGGGGATTTTCATCCCCGTGTTGGATAAAGGTACACATGAACTGTAGGCAAGTGAGCAATTACTTGACAGATTTGCACAAATGCAAGGTTTTTTGGGGACAACACAATGATGTTAGTTTGTGTGTACACTCTCATTGCAGCATCCTTTGAATATTTGGTCCTGTACGTTTTCAATTGATGATAAAAACAAAATAAAATATTACATTTTTGGCAAGTTCACACCCATTGCTCTGGGAAAATAAAAAATGTATGGATTTCAACAGGGCTAATTGTTTAACTGGGAATATTTAAGGAAGATTTCACTATGAAGGGTGTATGATACTCTTATTCCTTGGCAGAGCTCTTAATGACTTCAATGGAAATTGCGTCTGGGATTCAAGGGCATACTATGCAGCGCACAGAGACAATATCAGTGCATGCCAATTCATTTAAAAGCCTTACCATTTCTTTGGGGCAGATCTTGGTCTAAAAATGCATGTGAACTGAAACAGAGGAGACAGAGAAAAATCTTTAGTGTACAATATCTGTATTTGACATTTGAACCAAGTTTGCTGAGAGTTCCACTTTGTAATGTTTCATTCAACAGTTGTGCACTCACATGCAAAACAGCCAAAAGCCAGCGTACCCAGGAACGACAGTCATCCCAATATCGGAGGCTCTTTTGATGTAGCGGGAGCTCCTAAGCCATCCCAACCCTACTGACAGAACGGAAGCTGTGGCCAAGAGAAAGGTTAGGGCTCCCTCCCACCCCCATCCTCCCCAATGACCCTAGCTTTCTGTATCAGCCCACTGGAGATACTGTCAGCTGTTTTAATTTAGACCAATCTTCAGATTCCTCCAAATTACAGTGGGGGACTGACCGGTTCACAGTCAGCCCAAGATCAAGGGGGGATAAAGCCAGCGCTGTGCATTCCTTAGCATCAGCACATTTAGGAAAATATACAAACCCTAAAATACTTTTTCCTACTTCAGGAAAGAGCAAACATAATCCCATAGATATATGGCTATACAAAGGAACAATCCTTCATGGTGCCAAACATCCTCCCACTGAAGTCAATACGCAAGGTTCTTGTTAAGAAAAACTCAAGAAAACATTGAGTGAATGCCTGCCTAAAACTACTGTCAGTCTCCTGACATTTACAACCTGTCATTAGCCTCCTAAAACATTTAGGCCCAGATACCGAGTGGGTTTCATTGGTACAGCTTTATTGTGGTCAGTGAATCTGTGTCAATTTATACCAGCTGTTGATTTGGCCTGTAGGATCAAATCTTTTACAGTGGTCAAAGCCCAAGCAAACAGGCTTTGGGCAGGTTTGCTTCATAGCATATGGAGTGGAATCATCCCTCCCAATTCCATGGACACAAGTGTAGACACTCCTACACTCTCAGTCCTCTGGTAGCCTCTTCAGCAATTGTGCCTCCCTGTGGTGGATTGATTGGTCGATCTGCTTAGATGCTGATCCGCTGGCTATGTGCCCATTTCTCCTGAGGCCCACTGCAAAAATATTCCTTTGCGTGTGTAACCAAATGGTGTACAGCTCACTGCATGCAAGGAGTATTGATCCCCTTGCACTGACTCTCCATAGCCTGTTCTGGATTCCTGTGACATGAAACCACCTCAGTTCACTCCACATGTGACTAGGGAGGGGCAGAGTAAAAGAGTTTCTTCTTAGCCACTTTATCCAAGAGCATACGTCCGTGGGTGGTTGTTTTTTTCCTCGTGTTTATTAGATTTAAATCCACCACGCAAGCAAGTTACAAATAAGACATTTCTAAAGGCTAGTTTCTTGAATGGTATTAAAATAAGCACGGTAGGCCAGCGTCTTAGCTGCATGATGGCTGGCCATCTGGTGGATCCAGCCCTCTGAGGATTCCTCCTGTGTAAGGGGGGATCCTTGGGCATAGCAACTGTAGATCACCCCTTACCCCCATCCAAAGCAGGGGTGTTGCCAAGGAAAAGGAGGCATGTCTAGGGTATCCCTATGCCCTGGTGTTCCCTGGCTACCAGAACAATCACTTGGGGCTAATGGCAGCAAGGCTTAAACTAAAGACAAACAATACATTAACTTACGCTGAGGGCTACCTCCAGGTCTGGAGAAGCTTAAAGGTGTCCTTAAGCCACCTTTGCAGCACCTCCCCTCCTGCTCTTGTGCCAAGCCCAGCTCAGGCAGATCAGAGAATCCAGCTACATTCAGTGGTAAAACTTCTAGGGTGCCTAACTATGCACCTCAGTGGAGCCAGAATTTCATCATTAATGTTTATTAAGGAGGCTTTGTCTTTATACCTGTTCCTCCCCAATGAGTGCGTGTATTTTCAGGCATACTCAGTGCAACACGGAATAGAACCATTGTGTTCAGTTCCAAAATCCTCAAACCCGAAGGCAAAACTGAACAAACTAGAGTGGATTCTGTATTCCAGCTTGTCACTTTGTCCCTAACTACAAGGACTGGTGAACAGCTTTGCTCCAACCACTGTGCCGACTGCGCTCTGCTGCAATATGTGGAAGCAACAAAACAGCAGCCATTCTTCTCAGAAACTGTAATAAACCAAGTACAAAAGCCAGCTAAGCTTCCACTCCAAGCCTGTGACTCTAATTAGGGCTGGAAGAACCTACTTAAAATCCACTCTAAATAGTTTTAATTAGATACAATGACCCAAATTCGGCTCTTAGTCACACATGTCCAATCCCACTGACTTCAGTAGGGTTGCACACTTTCAAGAAAGAGCAACAATTTGGCCCTCTATTCTTCACTTGCTATTCTATACTCCAGGTTAATGTTGTTGAGTAGTATTAAACAATGTCCATGTTTCACACCAGAGGTAAGCGTATTTCAGTAGTAAGTGAAATTATTCTTGTCTCCTAATTAACCAAAGGTTGGTCAGATCCCTTGAAAGTAATGGGCACCAAGCATGACCCCACTCTGCCCCCTCTTTTGGCATCTTGGTCCACAAGAGGAGCAGGAGCAAGCATCTTGCTGTACTCTCCAGAGTGCAGAGACTGCTATTGTGGGAGACTCTTGCAGAGCTACACAAGGATCGGGGAAATTTCTTACATTGGCCTACACAAAGGCTGGAGATGGTCTGGCCCTGCTGCATTTATCAGTCTCACACACCAGGCTCCAACTTTCTAAAAGTTCGATTTGATGAAAGAAAATAGCCCTAAATCTCACACATTGTTGGTTTATCATGAGAAAAGACTGGGGTGGGCCAAATCCTGGATTGTTTCCTCTCTTAGTGGTTACTAAGGTAAAACTAATCACAGGTTTCAGAGTAGCAGCCGTGTTAGTCTGTATTCGCAAAAAGAAAAGGAGTACTTGTGGCACCTTAGAGACTAACAAATTTATTAGAGCATAAGCTTTCGTGAGCTACAGCTCACTTCATCGGATGCATTTGGTGGAAAAAACAGAGGAGAGATTTATATACACACACACAGAGAACATGAAACAATGGGTTTATCATACACACTGTAAGGAGAGTGATCACTTAAGATAAGCCATCACCAACAGCAGGGGGGGGAAAGGAGGAAAACCTTTCATGGTGACAAGCAGGTAGGCTAGTGATGGCTAGTGGCGTTCTGTTGTTTTCTCTCCTCTTTACTCTTCAGAGTACCCAGAAGTCACCTACTACAGGACAGGCCCAACAAAGAAAACAACAGAACGCCACTAGCCATCACCTTCAGCCCCCAACTAAAACCTCTCCAACGCATCATCAAGGATCTACAACCTATCCTGAAGGACGAGCCATCGCTCTCTCAGATCTTGGGAGACAGACCAGTCCTTGCTTACAGACAGCCCCCCAATCTGAAGCAAATACTCACCAGCAACCACACACCACACAACAGAACCACTAACCCAGGAACCTATCCTTGCAACAAAGCCCGTTGCCAACTCTGTCCACATATCTATTCAGGGGATACCATCATAGGGCCTAATCACATCAGCCACACTATCAGAGGCTCATTCACCTGCGCATCTACCAATGTGATATA
Organism: Dermochelys coriacea; assembly: GCF_009764565.3. Classification (NCBI taxonomy): domain Eukaryota; kingdom Metazoa; phylum Chordata; order Testudines; family Dermochelyidae; genus Dermochelys; species Dermochelys coriacea. Next base: position 53,294,689 of record NC_050072.1, on the reverse strand, counting down.
TGCCATCATGTGCCAGCAATGCCCCTCTGCCATGTACATTGGCCAAACTGGACAGTCTCTACGTAAAAGAATGAATGGACACAAATCAGACGTCAAGAATTATAACATTCAAAAACCAGTTGGAGAACACTTCAATCTCTCTGGTCACTCGATCACAGACCTAAGAGTGGCTATACTTCAACAAAAAAGCTTCAAAAACAGACTCCAACGAGAGACTGCTGAATTGGAATTAATTTGCAAACTGGATACAATTAACTTAGGCTTGAATAGAGACTGGGAATGGATGAGTCATTACACAAAGTAAAACTATTTCCCCATGGTATTTCTCCCTCCCACCCCACCCCCCACTGTTCCTCTGATATTCTTGTTAACTGCTGGAATTAGCCTACCTGCTTGTCACCATGAAAGGTTTTCCTCCTTTCCCCCCCCTGCTGTTGGTGATGGCTTATCTTAAGTGATCACTCTCCTTACAGTGTGTATGATAAACCCATTGTTTCATGTTCTCTGTGTGTGTGTATATAAATCTCTCCTCTGTTTTTTCCACCAAATGCATCCGATGAAGTGAGCAGTAGCTCACGAAAGCTTATGCTCTAATAAATTTGTTAGTCTCTAAGGTGCCACAAGTACTCCTTTTCTTTAAGGTAAAACTACCACTCAAATCAATAAAGGAGCGGAACATGGACTTGAGGATTTGACATATTTTTCTTTTCTAGTATTCTAACATTGTATCTTGTGGCAAGCAACAGCAATGCAAGAGTTATTGACATTTTTCATGGTAATGTATATAAAAATGAGGGGAGAGGAGAAAGCCCCAAAATAGGCATGCCAAAAACTTAAAGGCAAATGACTTACCATACAGTTATTTTACTGAATATAAAATTAAAGTTCCTGGCCCAGTATTTCCACTCAGACTAAATGTTCAAGTTAGAAAACTTTAATGCAAGGTTGCAAAATTCAATTAATTCCCTCACATAGTGGGAGCGTTTTTTTATGGGCTAGTAAAATATCATCTGCCTCTCCACCCCCCAGAAGTCTCCCATCCCAAACGGGGCTAAAATGAAGACTGTCTCATCAAAATGAATACATCTCTGAGGAAGACTAACAATATGCAACACCAACCCCCATGTCAGAAAACAGGCAGGATAAGGGACATACTCACATGTGGAGCCATGCATATGTTATGTCCCTAACAGAATGGTCTGAAACTGGACTCCTCAAGGCCCATGAAGCTTGTGACAAGTACAATTTAACGCCCATATGTCTCATGCAAAAATGTACCAAAGCTGCTCATGCAGACATGTCAAGATTCTTCTCTCAGCAGAAAGACACTCAAAAATAGATGAATGTGCACAGCCAATGAAACAATTGTACCCCAGTGAGGAATTCATTGGCAAGAGTGATGTGTGAGACACTGCTGAATACCATACTATGGAAAATACCATCAGCCACATGACCATTTCCATTTGGGAGGTAGGTGGCAACGTGGTAGGCATGTCAGTGAAGTGACCTTCAGTATCTATTAAGGCGTGTGCATCTTAGCATTTATAGAGTGCCAGTCACCATAGCAACTAGGAGTCTGAGATTTCTTCATTATCTATTACTTCTCATTACTGCTTGAATGCAGGCAAGTGCTATGTAAATTTCTCTCTTTCTCTGAGAAACATACTTGACAAAATAGTAGTTAAGAAGCTATGGCAATACCTGCAGTCTTCAGTTTCCCTTGACCCTGGTCAGTCTGGTTTTAGGCCTGTGTATGGGACAGAAAGTGCATTGGTGACACTGGTTGATGATCTCCTCCCAGCATGTTTATGCTGATTTTATTAGATCGATCAGCTGCTTTTGATGCAGTTGATCATGAAGTATCATTGGCATGTGCGAGGTCCCTGCCAGGAGGGGGTGGAACCACTTGGATGTGGCATTGCTGCTTCTTATACAGAAAGACCTAGAAGGTAATTATAGGCAATTATTCCTCCACACCAAGGACTCTCTCGTACAGGACACCACAGGATTCTGCTCTGCTTAATGTATATGAGGAGGCTTCTGGGAAAATTACTAAATAGACATGGTCTGTGGTGTTTGCAATACATTGATGATACCCAGCTGGGTATCTCCATTATATCACATCCACTAGAACAGAACAACCCTGTGTCTGCAGCAGATTGCGACTTGGATACAGGCTAGCTGGTGTGAGACTCAATCTGGACAAGGCTGTCGTTCACAGGCTGGAGAGATTATTCAGGTAGAGTTAAAAGTGCTGGTTTTGCCCTACTAAGTTTGGGCCCGAGTTACCTCAGATCTCTCCTCATGCTACACTACTGTGCTTCTGATCAATGGAGGAGGCACAGTTGGAGCCATCTCAGTGTAAAAGAAAGGGAGCTGCTGGCAGGGCATTCCCGTGGTTTCCGAGAGCCCAGTTTGCTATCCTTCCAAAGCTCATCCATAGACATCTGAGGAGGGAGCAGGGAGGATGCAGGTTGGGAGGGGATATTGATTGGTTTATAGCAGGATTAAGTTTATAGCAGGATTTGCTCTCACTGTAAATGTAAGGGGATATAAGCAATTCTACTGGTTATTGTAAATGAATACTTTGTAACGGCTCTCACAGCTTGGAATGGGCACTATCTGAATGCTGTCTCTGAGTGGGGAAGGCGTGGCTCTCCAAAACCCTACCACCATCAGATCGGCAGCATTCAAATTCAAAAGGACAAGTTGGGGAACTCGAAGGAGATCTGCTGGAGCAAGGCAAACCTCGTAATATTTTTGGGTAGATCTCAATGTGTGGAGGATTTTGGCCACGATGGATCATTTGCAGCCCATTTCATGGCTCTTCTGCTGCTTTTAAAACTTGCTGCCAAAACTGTAGGTCAGAAATATCATGGGGAAAACGGTGTGCAAACACAAATGAAAATGCCTTTAATCATTCTCAGGGCTCACGCTAGACTTGTGCATAATAACATTCTGAGTAATAACAATGTGAATGTAAATATGACAGACAGCAACCAGCTGAGACTATTGCTGCTGGAGCTGTACTAGTGGCTGAAAGGATCACAAGCTAGAAATTAAACTATAAAACACTCCGCAACGAGTGAATAGACCTGCAACACATTTGGGGCAATTTTTAAAAGTATAATGAAATAACCCCTGAATTTATGGTCACTTCTCCACCTATTTTAAACTAAATACTTCAACTTCAGTATAAAATATAGTTCATGTGTTTAAAAGCATTGGCCCTTCTTTAGAATTGCAAATCTGAAAATAACTGCTCAATGTCCACAATATATTTCTGTGTCTGTATTGTATGCTGAAATTACCATTCTAAGTTTGTCAGGAGCCCAACTGAAATTGGTTTAGCCCTAATACAAAGCACTGGAATGACTAATCACTATGTAATACCCAACTAAATAAGATTATATGTATAAAGAAGTGCAAATTCCTACTTATCAGACAACATTATCAGTCTATAAAGGTAATGAAGTCTTTTTTTCCATCTGAAAAAGCTCATGTAAAAGTTTCGGGCCTACTACTGAAAATCTTTCTGTGAGTAGCCCTTATTCACATGTGTAAGCCTACTGATTGCAAGGGGAATTAGGAATGATTAAGTGAGGAAAAGTTTGCCATGTGTAGTTTTCATTTCAGCAGATAAGACAGTTAAAGGGAACTACATTATTAACACAAAATACAATCTATAGTATTACTACCGAATACTATCACTTTGAAGTGCAGATTATATTGGATAACTCAATGTTCAAAATACTCTTGTAATATCTTCATTACTCCTTAAAAACATAGCAAAAAGCAGTGCAGCCCACTAATGTTATCCAACTTCAAACTGTCACACTATTGCTGACCTAGAGCACTAGTTTCAATTATTTATACAATATTTTACTAGAAAATAACATTTCAGCCACAGGTAAATCAAACATAATGTGTAAAAGAAAAAACAGTTTGCTAGTGGACCATACAGCTACGGACCGGATTCTAATCTTGTACTGTATTTGTACCCTAAGTTAAGATGTGATTGTTGAGTGGTAGACATACCTTTCCTAACTTTAATTCAGCTAGCATGGGTAAAAATAGTAGTGAAGATGGACTTCAACCTAGGCTAGCAACCCAAGTAAATATCAAGGGTCTCTGGCCTATTCATGCTACAATCACACCTTTGTTTGCAGTGTAGATGTACCTTAGTTACACCAACCACAAGTAACTTGACTGAAGTTAATTCACTTACACTGGTGTGCAATCACTCCTACTGAAAAATATTTTATTAGAGGGTTTTTTTTATTTCTTTTCATTAACAAACAAATCACTACAAAGATAGTTAGTTTTGCAGAGGGAAGCAATTATGCCTTTCAAATTATACTGTTGTAGTAATTTTGCAGGAGGAAACATACCTTTCAGAGACCCACATTTAAATAATTATTTTATATTTTATTGAAATTTCACAATTAAGAACTTGGTTCTGCAGTTCCAACTCAGGCAAAACTCCCACTGACTTTAATGGATTATGCCTGAATAAGGACTCTAGGACCAGAACCTAAGAAGTGACAAAAATGTACAGCTTTGTTTTTTTTAAAAAAAGAAACTGAGTTCAGTATTACTCTTGCTGACTTAACACATGAAGGGTATGATTCTGTTTTAGTCAAAGACAAAAAACTTACATTAACTTCAGTGGGAATAGAACTGGGCCTTAATTCATTAATTTTTCTTATAAAATGTGTGTGGAAACTCAATTAGTTCCATTCTGTTAGAACATCTCATGGATCAAAGAAAAATGAAACTGTTAGGGAGGCACTAACTGATTTGGAAATTGCCCGATGAGAACAGAAAATAAAACTATTTCAATGAAAACATATTGTAGTATTTATAACTGATTCTCTTAATACAAGCTTAAGCAAATCACCACATGTCCCTGTTGCCCAAAATATTCAGACTTTATTACCAGCTGTGATTATCAGCATATTTGATCTGAATGTTATTAGTGACTGTGAGATATTATGCAAATAATTAAATTTGGCTATTTTCACTTTTATAATGCTTGGCGTTAGAAAGCACTCTCTCTTTCTTGTCATTTTCTGTGCCCTCTATTTATACTATATAAAAAAACAGAATGGACTCAAAGACAACGGCAAATACAAATACTTAGGATTAAGAACAATTTTGTCAGTTTAATATTTCTTGAAATGTTGAACCTAGATTTCAATAATATTCACTTTACCTCATAATGGAATATTTTAGCACCCTTGTTTCTTGGCACCTCTGCTGCTATTTTATTTATAATTCTGTTTTAACAACTGGTTTGGAATGAAAAACTGAGAAAAGCATTACAATGTAACCAAGTATAAGAGAGAGATCACAAGGGCATATGCCTTTTTTAGACCATTTTAGGTGTACGTATAAAATAATTTGAAAGAGTAACATTTCATATCCTAGAGTTGAAAAGGTTCATTTCTGCATGAGTTCTAGATGTTTTAAAACTAAAATATTCTAATCCTGTGCTGCCATGCTGAACTGTGATCAAATCTGCATAAATTTGCATAAAACACAAAGTAAATTACAAAACTACAACATTTAAAACATACATTCAGCTTCACCAAAGTAGTTTGTTGAAATGTATCAAATTACTGACCTTCCATCCATTCTTACAAACATTTGGTCCACAGAGACTGAAAATCCTACACATAAAAAGAGGAGTAAAAAGCTAAAAGTGATGTTTTTTTCCATGGAGAAAGAAATCTACCTCTCCTGACCAAGCACATCTGTTCTAGCAAAGAGATCAGAGCCTGTATTCTCAGATATCATGCGATGGATAGCACCTCCAACCAATAGGAAGCAACATTTCCTACTGCATCAGTTGGCATGTACTATGTAAACATAAAAAGCCTTTTCTAAGCAGCTCTCCCTGACATACTCTATTATTCATGTTAATGAATGATTAGAAAAGAACTGAGTGCTTGGGTCCTAATGAGCTAGGAAGTGAGCTGTCTTTTAAGAAAATAAATAATATTTAAAAAAACAAAAAAAAAACCTTAAAGCTCAACAGAGTCAGTCACAGGTTACTCATTGTTGTAGTTGACCTCTCCCTTGAAAATGCAATGAAAAGTGTGATTTCAAATAACAATGTGATTTTACTGTCTGTAATCACACTCAGCTGAGAAGGTCACATTTTAATTAATTAAGCCTCATAACACTCTTGAGAAACAGTTAAACATCCCAAATTTACAGATGTGGAAAGTAAGATAAAGAGAGGATAAAGATCTCTTTTGGGGGGAAATGGCATCAATTTGTGGGTGCTCTCTACTTTCTATTTTACTAGGTTTTATAATCATAATTAACTTTAAAATGTTCAGAATTGTCAATTGATTTTTAGATGCATTTTGGAGGTTGCCAATTTGAGATGCCCGAGTCCCTTTGGATCCTTGGGGATTTGCCAGGGTAGATAGCAGGATCTGCACCCTTATCCACAAGGATTCAAACCTTGCCATCTTTTGGAATGATGTGGGGGATGATCTGGTGCAAGCAAAGCAAGTGGTCAATTGGCAACCCACTCTTTTACACACTCTGCATCCTATTCAACTTCTGCAAAGCATGGGATGACCCTGTCTCCCTTTATTGTTGCAGGACCAGACAGAGAGGCAACTCAATAATCCCTCTCTCAATCTCTTTTTCCAGGAATTTACGAGTCCCACTTTTGTCTAGCGCCCCTCAAATCATAAGGCTGATCCCAATTCTTTATCACTTCCATATTTTTTCCAGTTCTTATTCTCCACAACTGTTGCTCTCTCTCATTCCATGTTGTTTCTTCCTCGTTGCTCCCCTTCTTCTCTGCTCTCCTCTCTATTCTTCTTCAATATTCTCTCTCCACTCCCCCATTTCTTCATCTCTGACCCTGGAATCCCCACCTTTCTCTGTTCTTCTTCTCTCCCCATCCCACCTCCTTGGGACACTCTCTCCTTTCCCCCAGAAATCTTTGCCTTCTTTTCCCGCTTTGAGTTGACCCCCCACCCCCAAATCCCTCTCAGCAAAGTGCCTCCACTCTCTTCTCCTCACAGGACTTCTCCTTTCCCTCCTCAGTGTTTCTTCCTTTTCATTACAAAGAGGCTACCACTGTTGCTGATGACTGAGGGAAGTCCAGGCTCCCCTTTGCTCAATCCCCCCTGCCTCTCTCTTCTCCCTACTTAAGGAGCTGATGTCCCTGGGAGTAGGTTAGGTTCCCCCTTCCTCTATCCTTCATGTTCCAGACAGAAACTGCAATCCATACCTGGGCACAGAGCAAAAGGTAGAGACTCTTTGTGGCCCTCCCCACTTACACACTCGCAATGGGGGCCAATCACAAGCCACCTCAGATGAGGCTCAATCTGCTGAATATATATACTATCCCATACTACTTGGCGGCTAATATCGGATATCTGCTGATGTGATCACAGAAGTAAGCCCTACTTGACTGATTAAGGGCTCCAGTCTGATGCATTCTAGATATAAGATTATGCCGGGGGCTTTAGCATCTGCAACCATTAAGCTCAAGGATTTACCGTCTTTAATTATTTTTTCCTAGAGTGATACAAAGACTACACACTAATCTTAAAATCTCCCGCCAGCTTGTGTTCAGTACTGCTACTACCACCACCCAATTAGGGGAACCCCAGATACTTCTTTTGTGAGAATCCCAACATGGGGGGGGAAAAAAAAAAGAGAAGGAAGTGCAGATATAAATTGATATGCAAGGCCTGGCTGAAAACAATATATGTTTTCTTTGAAGCACACAGATGTTTGTGGCCCCAAATATAAAAGAAACATTGCAGCAAAGAAATGCTGGGCCAGATTTTGGTTTTTAATTATACTGAGGGAACAAGGAGGGGCCACATATGTATTCAAAAATGAATAAGAACAGCAGTTAAATTAATAGACCTGTCAAACTTTCTAGGACCCATAATCCCTATCTCCTGGAAATGAAATTCTACTTCCTGCCTTCTTTACAAAACTATTTCAAGCAAAAAATAAGACACTGCTAGGTTTCATCCTTGTACCTTTCAGAGATTTCACACATGGACTGCTATTTTCTAACTGCTCTGCAACATATGGCTTGGGAGGGGGAGCTGTGAAAGAAAAATGCTAAACTGAAAATCAGTATGATATAAATCACTAGATTGGGTATCCTATTACAGCAGTTTGTTCTTTTGTATAAAGCCAAGACTTTGGAGAAGCATTTGGTGGGAGAATGATTCCTAAACAACAGTAGATAAGCCAGGGCTAAGTCAGTACTCGCTGAACCAATAACTTATCTTCTAGCCCTTTTAGTTTCCAAAATGTGAGATTTTTTTTTCCCCGCCCAAAAATTACATTTCTAATCCTTATATTTCCTGAGTCATATGCTGCCAACATTTTAGCTGGACTGCCACAGAAAATGGCCTTCTTAGCATATGATGAACCCTGTGTTACAAGGGTGCACGTGATTGTAGAGAAAGGGCTGCGTATTCATTTGCTTGATAAAAATGCTTTGGCATAACCACAACCAAGAAGAAAGACAATTCCACCTCACTTATATTAAGCTTCACTTTGTTCCTGAAAAGTATACAGTACTGACTTTTACACTGGCTATACACTTAAAACATACAATGATGATACCTACCTTTAACACTGTGCTGTACTGATCTGAAGTATGGGTTGTGATTAATACCTTCCAGAGCAAATATTGGGCATTTCCTCCTCCTCTGGGACTTTTTGATAATATCTAGCATTCAATGCAAATTGCACAAACCACACAAAGAAAAAAATGCTCTTAGATTATTTTTATGAGCTTCAGTAATAAGTAATTTCCAGGACTGAATGAACAATACCAGAGAGGGTTGAACTCCACTGGAAACAGACCATCCCTGACATGTTTGTCCAGCCTGTTCTTAAAAACATTCAATGATGGGGATTCCGCAACCCCCGGTAGCCTGTTCCAAAGCTTAACTACCCTTATAGTTAGAAAATTTTCCCTAATATCTAACCTAAATCTCCTTTGCTGCAGATTAAGCCCATTATTTCTTGTCCTGCCGTCAGTGGACATGAGAACTATTGATCACCTTCCTCATTATAACAGCCCTTAACATATTCTCCCTTTTCGTATCAGTCTATTACTAACAGGGCTGCAGACTTTAAAAGTGATTATTTATTACCTGACACACAACTCAGATGGCACACCAGGGACTAGGTCGCTGGGAGCCAAACAGTTTATAAAACAGAATGCTACAACCAAAGTCGATGACAGACTACTGTAAAAAGGTGCATGCTCTTAATTTATTTATATTCCATTAATAAGTACTGGGCCAAGGAGGTCTGGTTTTGCCACACACAATGAACCGGCTCCAGAAATGCTATCTAAGAGCATGTAAGAACCTGGTCCCAACATACAGTAGCAAAAATTAATACAAATTCTAGGAAAAGGCTCCTTTTGACCAACCATTCTACCCACATGCTGCCTAACTCTCACTCCCACCATAAACTCGGATTCTGTGTCAACTCATTGCTCCACAAATCAGCTTCATTCCCTCAGCAGCCTGTTTCCCACACACTTAGCCCTCGGGCGGACAGCCAGTGTGGCCCTGAACACTGGGCAGGCAGCGCAACCTCCCTGCGCCGCCAGCCCTGGAGCCGCCCAGAGTCCCTGGCCATAGGCTGGCTCCCGCTAGCCCCAGCTCGGCCACAGGGGAAGAGTGCCATTGGGAATCAGGAGAGTCCCTGGGGACAGAGAATGGGCTGGGCCGTTTGGGCTGTTTGGAGAGACTCAGCCACCCATGGACCTCCCTCTGCCAGCACCCTCTCTAACACCCACAAATAGCACAGCCCACCCTTAGTATTCGCCACACAGACTGGCCCCTGTTCCTTGCTAACAGGCCTCCACAGGATGGGGACTCTCAGGCTTGCAGAAATTCAAGGAGCTGATTTCTGAATCAGAAATAAACCAAAGGCAACCTATGTTGCACACTGGAACCACAACTGCAAAGGCAGGCACCCATATTTGCACCCCACTGCTCCCTAAAACACACAAAAGTGGAGGTAATCCAGATCTGAGGTTCTATTTCCCATCCACCAATACTTTGAAAAGGAGAAGCATCCCACATCATGGGCACGAGCTAGCACCAGAAAAGAGAAATGGCCCATTATTACCAAGTGTGAAACCTTGGGCTTGTTTACAGCCCAAGTCCAATCCCTAAAAAGAAGCCAATGAAATATAAACCCATCCTTTCAACGGCAACTCAACCCAACAAAGATCTAATGTGGGAGTCAAGGATCCACAGAGATGGCAAGCCAACGAGAACGCCTCTCTACTTATGAAGATCATGGTGAGGAGGCTGACGAAAAGATTGCTCTAAGTGGAATGATTGCATGTACAAATGGCTAGTTAGGTTCCTTGGCCTCCTTTTGAAAAAAAAAAAAACTGATCCCCAGAGTGAAGTTTAAAAGAAAACAATCCAGCAATGTTAATTAGCGTCATCCACTGAGAATAGACAAACATGGGACATTAACTTGATGAATGTGTCTCATTGCAGAGCATATAAGAACTCATTGACCAGTTTGAAGAAGCAAAGAGAGGAGAAGTTGAATGAATAAAATATGCAGAGCAAAATTAAAATATGCAGGGCAAAATTAATTCCCTCAGCTATAACAGATGGAGATGGTTTGGGCTGTTTTTCTTTAACCATCCTTTATGGGCTCAGTATCGCTAACTTTTGTGATGGTATTGTAAGTCTTATAATATCGGTGTTTTTCTGGTAGACTCAGCTCCTGGACTCGTGAGTGTCAGAGTTCCCTCCCCATTCTGAATTCTAGGGTACAGATGTGGGGACCCACATGAAAGATCCCCTAAGCTTATCTCTACCAGCTGAGGTTAAAAATTTCCCCAAGGTACAAATTCTTCCTTGTCCTTGGAACGGCATCGCTGCCACCACCAAGTGAGTTAGACAAAGATTTAGGAAAAGGACCACTTGGAGTTCCTGTTTCTCCAATATATCCCCCCAAGCCCCTTCACCCCCTTTCCTGGGGAGGCTTGAGAGTAAACAAGGTGAACACAGACCAGCCCCTTGGGTTTTTAGGACACTAAAAACCAACCAGGTTCGCAAAACCAGAACTTTATTATAAAGAAAAAGTAAAAGAAGTACCTCTGTAAAATCAGGATGGAAGATAATTTTACAGGGTAATCAGATTCAAAATACAGAGGATTCCCCTCTAAGCAAAACTTTAAAGTTATGAAAAAAACAGGAATAAACCTCCCTCTTAGCCTAGGGAAAATTCACAAGCTAAACCAAAAGATAATCTAACACATTTCCTTCCTATTACTTACAATTTGTAATCTTAGATGCTTATTTCAGGTATGGCTTTAGGAGATGTATTTTCCCTGCCCTGGTTCCTCGCTGTCCCAGAGAGGAAAAAAAGAGAAGCACAAAACAAAAACCTTCCCTCACAGATCTGAAAGTATCTTCTCTCCTTATTGGTTCTTTTGGTCAGGTGCCAACCCGGTTATCTGAGCTTCTTAACTCTTTACAGGCAAAGGAGGGATTTTATGCTTCCCCCTAGCTGTGTTTATGACAGTGACTATGTGAGAATCTCAGCTGCACCTAAACGATGTAACTTTCTTTCCCTTGTGGTTGTGGAGAAAACCTGGAAAACGTGATCCCCTAAAGGCACAAACATGAGAAGGTGAATAGACATCTCAGTGTTGTTATCTGGTGAGACTGTGTGCTTTGTAAGCCAACCTCATGATTTTGGGGGCCCTTGGCTCATGCTTTCTGAATGCTTGGGGTTGGCAATGCTGCAATGTGAGACCAAACTAGAAGATAATAAGGTGATAAGTAAGTCAGCAAGAACAAATCGTGTCAAACCAACCTGTTACCTGTCTCTGACAGGGTAACAAGCCTTGTGGACGGGGGGAAGCAGTAGATGTGGTGTATCTTGACTTTAGTAAAACTTTTGATACTGTCTCACATTGACATTCTCATATACAAACTACCGAAATGCAACCTAGATGGAGCTACTATAAGGTGGGTGCATAACTGGTTGGAAAATCAGTCCCAGAGAGTAGTTATCAGTGGTTCACAGTCATGCTGGAAGAGCATAACAAGTAGGGTCCCGCAGAGATCAGTTCTGGGTCTGGTTCTGTTCAATATCTTCATCAATGATTTAGATCAGGGGTTCTCAAACTAAGGGTCAGGATCCCTGAAGGGGTCACGAGGTTATTACATGGGGTGTCACGAGGTATCAGCCTCCACCCCAAACCCTGCATTGCCTCCAGCATTTATAATGGTGTTAAATATATATAAAAAAATTAATTAATAAGGGGGTGCACACTCAAAGGCTTGCTATGTGAAAGGGATCACGAGTACAAAAGTTTGAGGAAAAACTGATTTAGATAATGGCATAGAGAATACACTTATAAAGTTTACGGATGATACCAAGTTGGGAGGGGTCGCAAGTGCTTTTGAGGATAGGATTATAATTCAAAATGATCTGGACAAACTGGAGAAATTGTCTGAAGTAAATAGGATGAAATTCAAGGATAAATGCAAAGTACTCTACTTAGGAAGGAACAATCAGTTGCACACATACAAAATGGGAAATGATTATCTAGGAAGGAGTATTGGAGAAAGTGATCTGGGGGTCATAGTGGATCAGGTTTCAGAGTAGCAGCCGTGTTAGTCTGTATTCGAAAAAAGAAAAGGAGTACTTGTGGCACCTTAGAGACTAACAAATTTATTTGCGCATACAAATAAACAAATGTGTTAGTCTCTAAGCTAAATATGAGGCAATGCTGTTGCAAAAAAAGCAAACATCATTCTGGCATGTATTAGCAGGAGTGCTGTAAGCAAGACACAAGAAGTAATTCTTCCGCTCTACTCCATACTCTACACCTCAACTGGAGTATTGTGTCCAGTTCTGAGTGCCACATTTCAGGAAAGATGTGGACAAATTGGAGAAAGTCCAGAGAAGAGCAACAAACATGATTAAAGGTCTAGAAAACATGACTTATGAGAGAAAACTGAAAAAATTGGGTTTGTTTAATCTGGAAAAGAGAAGACTGAGAGGGGACATGATAACAGTTTTCAACTAATAAAAGGTTGTTACAAGAAGGAGGGAGAAAAATTGTTGTTTTTAACCTCTGAGAATAGAACAAGAAAAAATGGACGTAAATTGCAGCAAGGGAGATTTGGGCTCAACATTAGGAAAAACTTCCTAACTGTCAGGGTGGTTAAGCAATAGGGAGGTTGTGAAATCTCCATCATTGGACATTTTTAAGAGCAAGTCAAACACACACCTGTCAGGATTGGTCTAGAACAGCAGTTCTCAAACTGTAAGTTAGGACCCTGCAGTGGGTCGCAACCCCATTTTAATGGGATCGCCAGGGCTGGCATTAGACTTGCTAGGGCCTGGGGCCGAAGCCTAAGCCCCACCACCTGGGGCCAAAACCAAAGCCTGAGGGTTCAGCCCTGGGTGGCCGGCAGGGCTCAGGTTACAGGCTCCCTGCCCAGGGCTGAAGCCCTTGAGCTTTGTTTTAGCCCCCCTGCCTGGGGTGGTGGGGCTTGACTGGGCTCAGGCTTCAGTCCCCCCTCCTGGAGTCGTGTAGTAATTTTTGTTGTCAGAAAACGGTCATGGTGCAATGAAGTTTGAGAACCCCAGTCTAGATAATACTTAGTCCTGCCATGAGTGCAGGGGACTGGACTAGATGACCTTTCGAGGTCCCTTCCAGTCCTGGTTCTATGAAACCCTGCACGCATGCCGCCTCCTGCTGACGCCAATGGGCACAGAAGGGAGCCCGGGGCAGGCATCAGGCTTCGGAAGGGAGGGTGGAAGGACACACATTTGCCTGCAGAAATGGAGCAGGCCTCTTGCTTGTATCACACCTGCCCAGGTAGGGTTGACAAACCTCCAGCATTGTCCTGGAGTCTCCAGGAATTAAAGATTCATCATTAATTAAAGATTAGATCATGTGACGAAACCTCCAGGCATAGGTCCAAACAAAATTGGCAACTCCAGCACCAGGGCGGCCAGCCCAGCTGGGCGCAGCCACCTCGGGAGACTGCGGCTCCGCCAAGAGGAAGGGAAGAGAGGCCGGGGGCAGCCGCAGCATGGGGCGCAGGGCACACAGCCAAGGCGATGCCACAGAGGAAGGGTAGAACTGGGCCAGACGAACGTGGCGGCTGCGCGATGCATTCTGGGAGTTGCAGTTTCCCTGACAACGGCTCCCACTTCCGGGCGTGCCCCTTCTCGCTGCTGGTGGCGCCGTCATTGACTTTGCGACTGTCTGCGCGCCGGAGCAGCGTTTCCCATCAGGCGCGGCCAGGCCGCCTCGCGCGGGGTCCTCGCAGCGGCGTGTAGGAGTCGCGGTGCATGCTGGGTCTCTCTCTCTGCGGCTCGGGTCAGCGGCAGCGCGATGGGTGAGCGGCCGCGGCCGGGAGCGAGATCGGCCCCCCGCCCCCACTCCCGAGAACGGAGCCGCCGCCGCCGCCGCCGCACTCAGTGGGTGGCTCGTTTTCCGAACTGCTGAAGGAAACGAACCGAATCCCCCTTAACACGCGGCGGTCCGAGCCCGGCGGTCCCGTCTCCCCGTCCGCCCCCCGGGATCGCAGCGCTGCGGGGGGGGGGCCTCGGGGGTGCTCAGGGCTGTTAGGCGGGTAGCAGCTCCGTGCGCTCCTGAGACTCGAACAATCTGCCTCTGCGTCCCCGCTTGACCCAGTCGTTTAGATTCTGCATCAGGTTTAGTTGGGCGCTGTTGCCTCGTGTTTGTAGCGTGCGGCATTGATTGATTGATTGTTTTTCTGTATCCTGCAAAATTCTGTTGCTTAGGTAAGTGCCGTGGGCTTCGCACCGCTAGAAAGCTTCGCAGCCACCGACGGGATCAGAAATGGCACGACAAGCAATACAAGAAGGCCCACTTGGGTACTGCCCTGAAAGCCAACCCCTTCGGAGGAGCTTCCCATGCGAAAGGAATTGTCCTGGAAAAAGTGTACGTGAAATCCCAGTGTATACTGATGAGATAAGCTGTGAACTTGTACTGTTTGTTGTGCTTAGCGTCTGGTAGGGTTATTTAGCTCCACCTAATAACATGTGATCATAATATATTTGCAGACTTTGTTAATTTTAGCTGCATCTCCACTGATAGCAAAAAATAATCCTGATTTCTTCACTATCCCTTGCTCTAATGATTTTAAAAAAGGCAGAGTTTCAGGCTTTCTCTTCATTTTTATAGTTGAACTTAACAGTTAGGTCTGGGTCATCAAATGTTTGTCTACTTTACACACAGTACTATCCCAACATTATTGTACATAACACCTGAAAGACCAGTGGTTCTTAGATAGCCATATTTAGGATTTAGAGGATTGTTTGTGAATCCTGTGTTTTAACATAGTTCTCCCTTGTGCTTAACAAATATGAACTATGCCTGCAGTTGTTGCTACCTTTTTTTTCCTAACTTCCTTCTCCCCAAGAATATGAATCAATATATCTGCTTGGTCTGGGGAGTAGCTATGGTTTGTATCTGACCCTTCAAAAAGGGGGTGTCATTTCTCCAACATGAGCATCTGCTCTCCAGAAAGGAAATATAAACTCCTTAGGCTAGTAGGAGAAAAAAAATGCTATTAAAGAAAATCTTTAGTGATGAGTGAATTTCAAAGGAGCTGTTAGTAACATCAGTTTGAGTCCATTCAAAAGTTGTATATCTTGGTTGTGACTGCCATTTTAATAGGAACATAGAAATAAAAGGCGGGGAAGGGACCTGGAGAGATCATCTAGTCCAGTCCCCTGTGCTGAGGCAAGACCAAGTATACCAACACATCCCTGACTGGTGGTTGTCTAATCTGTTCTTAATTCCAGTGATGCAGATGCTACACCCGTCTTAGAAGTCTATTCCTGTGCTTAATTATTCTTATGGTTAGTTTTTTCCTAATTGCTAAGCTAAATCTCTCTCGTTGTAGATTAAGCCCATTATTTTTAGTCTCACTTTTAGTGGACATGGAGAGCAATTGATCGCTCTTCAAATATAAAGATTGTTACCAGGTTCCTCCTGCATCTCTTTTCTCAAAACTAAAGATTCCCAGTTTTTTCACCTTTCCTCATAGGTCAGGTTTTCTAAATCTTTTATCATTTTTGTTGCTTTCCTCTGGATTGTCCAAGAATTGCGAGGCTTAATGCAGCTTCTTACACTCTTCGGCCATGCTGTCAGTTAATGGTGCAGTGTTGTTGTTTTTTTTGTTTGTTTTATTTTGAAGAGGGATGTTTGGTTTCAAGACATGTATTAAAACAGAAATTAACAATATTGGTTAAAAAATGTTAAATTATTTTACCAAACAAAACACTTTAAAAGTTATAAGTGGCAGTTTCGTTTATGATTATTCCTGAATGTGGAAACTGAATTAGAGTTGGGTGTGTAGTATGGACATAGAGGGAAAGAAGTGGAAGGATTCTGCAGCTGATCCTGAGAAGAGCTGATACACTCTAAAGAGCTGCGGGTATTAATTTGAAGAGCCGACTCTTTATTACAGCTCTGTTGCATTTATTAAAGAAACTGATTCTTTTGTACCACTCTGCTCCAATTTCAAATGCTGCAAGGACATTGAGAGATTTATTTTTTTGGTTTAGTGATTACTATGTACATTATACAATTGATGCCAGCAGATGGCTACTTTCAGTTACAGCAATTACTTTTTTTTCATTTCAGTGGTGTAGAAGCTAAGCAGCCCAATTCAGCCATCAGGAAATGTGTCAGAGTCCAGCTGATCAAGAACGGCAAGAAAATAACAGCCTTTGTTCCTAATGACGGTTGCTTGAACTTCATTGAGGTGAACAATGAATCCCTAAAACTTTTTGTTGTGAATTGGCTCCATGTAATACAGCTCAAAGTGGCACTTGGTCATCTGAAGGAAGTTATTACAGTCTGCTTAGTAATATTATTTTTAAATTTCAAGTATCTTAATCAAAACATGAGCAGTTAAAGTATATTTACCTGTAAAGGGTTTGTTCAACCAATGCAATTTACTTTTCTAAATATTCTTAAACTTTATATTTGAGTTCTCGTTTGTACTTAGTAACAAATAATTTTCAGTCAATTAATCTTCCTTTCTTTCACTGTAGGAAAATGATGAAGTTCTGGTTGCTGGCTTTGGTCGGAAGGGTCATGCTGTTGGTGACATTCCTGGTGTCCGCTTCAAGGTTGTCAAAGTAGCCAATGTTTCTCTCTTAGCCTTGTACAAAGGCAAGAAAGAGAGACCACGATCATAAATTCCTGTCATGCCATTTAGGCTACTAATAAACTTCAGTTTGATAAATGGTGTGGTTTTTCAAGTCCTCCATGCAATGAAATATTGGGGCACATGTTCTGATGAACATTTTTTGAGTGTACTGTTGCTTTTTGAAACACTTAAAATATTATGCTAGTACCTGAAAACATGAAACTATTTTTAAATGAAATTGGTTTTATTTACTCTAAACTAAATTAAAAATTCCCCTATATAAATGCAGAAAAGTGGATGTTCCCAATTTAACATGCAGTTAGAGCTAGTATCTTTTCTAAAGCCATGTCTAAACTACAAAATTATGTTGACCTACCTTATGTCTGTATATAGCCACCACAGTTATAAAATTGCTCGTGTGTGCACAGGTGGCGCACTTGCATCAATTGTATTATCAGTGTGGGGTAGGACATTGTGGGAAAGCTCTCGAAAGCCAATAACAGTCAACATAAGCAGTGTAGTATCTCCACTGACACTATGTCGATTTGAATTACATCTACCATGGCTACTCCACTTGGTGTTACTAAATCGGAGTAGAGAGGTACTTATAGTGGCAGGAGCCAGATTTAAGTTGAGACACTTCCACAAATTTTGTTAAATTAATACATTCACCTGCTTTCTCTCCCCATGAACTTTACACTCACAAAAAAGAAGCCGAAGAATCTAGAGATGGCAAACGAGTAACACATCAGGATTTCTTTATAGGGTCGCTGGCTTGTTTAAGATGATATGATTTAATTATTTCTGCTTGAACTTCCTTGGCGGTATATGGGGTGTAACAGCTGCACCAGCGTCCTTCCTCCATTCACCTAGTCTAACAGCATGGATGTTTGTACCATTGTGATCACTGTACGCACAGGGTGAGGATGCCCATTGTCCTCTTTTAAGGTGAAGCTACAGGATTAAAATGGGGTCCTGAGGCAGGATGCAGAGGGTTTGTGGTTGCTGCAACCCTGAATGCCTCAGTCTGCAACTGTAACAGTGCGTTGGGGGCATCTGCAGCTCTGTTGTCTGCTCTGAGCATGTGGCTTGTGGGGGCCTTTCACCTGCATTACAGCAACAGGAAGGTGCTGGCCCCAGGCAACAAGGGCCTGGCTCACTGCAACTCACCTTGATCTGAACACGACCTAGAATGTATATAGTTGCAGAACAAATATGAACTCAATTGACCAATTTAAAGAAGCAAAGACAGGAGAAGCTGAATGAATAAAATATGCAGGGCAAAATTAATTCCCTCAGGTATAACACACGGAGATGGCTTAGGCTGTTTTTCTTTAACGGTCCTTCATGGGCTCAGTATCGTAACTTTCGTGATGTTATAGTAAGTCTCATAATATTGGTGTTTTTCTGGTACACTCAGCTCCTGAACTCAGGAGAATCTCAGCTTCACCTAAAAACAGTAATTTTCTTTCCCTTGTCGTTGTGGAGAAAATGTGACCCCAAGGGTACAAATACATCAATGGTGTTATCGGGGGAGACCGTGTGCTTTGTAAGCCAACCTTGTGATTTTGGGGGCCCTTGGCCTGTACTTTCTGAATGCTTAGGTTTGGCAATGCTGCAATGTGAGACCAAACCATGCACGCTGCTGCCAATGGATGCAGAACCGTGCCTGGGGCAGGCACCAGGCCCTGGGAGGGAGGCTGCGAGGACACACGTTTGCCTGCAGAAATGGAGCAGCGCCGGGATACCCAGCCCAGATGGGGGCAGCCACTGAGGGGCTGGGGAGGCTGGGGCAGGCCGGGCGCACAGCTAAGTGCCACCGCAGGTCTCAGGGAGGGGAAGAACTGGACAGGCTTGACGTCTGGAAGCGTGATGCATTCTGGGAATTGTAGGTTTCAGAGTAGCAGCCGTGTTAGTCTGTATTCGCAAAAAGAAAAGGAGTACTTGTGGCACCTTAGAGACTAACAAATTTATTAGATCATAAGCTTTCGTGAGCTACAGCCCACTTCATCAGATGCATTTGGTGGAAAAAACAGAGGAGAGATTTATATACACACACACAGAGAACATGAAACAATGGGTTTATCATACACACTGTAAGGAGAGTGATCACTTAAGATAAGCCGTCACCAGCAGCGGGGGGGAAGGAGGAAAACCTTTCATGGTGACAAGCAAGGTAGGCTAATTCCAGCAGTTAACAAGAATATCAGAGGAAGGGTGGGGGGTGGGGTGGGAGGGAGAAATACCCTGGGGAAATAGTTTTACTTTGCGTAATGACTCATCCATTCTCAGTCTCTATTCAAGCCTAAGTTAATTGTATCCAGTTTGCAAATTAATTCCAATTCAGCAGTCTCTCGTTGGAGTCTGTTTTTGAAGCTTTTTTGTTGAAGGATAGCCACTCTTAGGTCTGTGATCGAGTGACCAGAGAGAATGGGAATGAATGCGAATGGATGAGTCATTACACAAAGTAAAACTATTTCCCCATGGTATTTCTCCCTCCCACCCCACCCCCCACTGTTCCTCTGATATTCTTGTTAACTGCTGGAATTAGCCTACCTTGCTTGTCACCATGAAAGGTTTTCCTCCTTCCCCCCCCTGCTGCTGGTGATGGCTCATCTTAAGTGATCACTCTCCTTACAGTGTGTATGATAAACCCATTGTTTCATGTTCTCTGTGTGTGTGTATATAAATCTCTCCTCTGTTTTTTCCACCAAATGCATCCGATGCAGTGAGCTGTAGCTCACGAAAGCTTATGCTCTAATAAATTTGTTAGTCTCTAAGGAGCCACAAGTACTCCTTTTCTTTCTGGGAATTGTAGTTTTCCTTACAACCGCTCCCATGGCCGACTGTGCCGCTTACTTTTCCTGGTTCCGATCAGGCACAGCCAGGCCGCCTCGCGCGGGGTCCTGGCAGCGGCGTGTAGGAGTCGCGGTGCATGCCGGGCCTCTTTCTTTGCGGCTTGGGCCAGCAGCAGCGTGATGGGTGAGCGGCCGGGACCGGGAGCGAGGTCGGGCCTCCGAGAACGGAGCCGCCGCCGCGCTCAGTGGATGGCTCGGTTTTCCGAACTCCTAAAGGAAACGAATCCCCCTTAACACGTGGCGGTCCCGTCTCCCCGTCCGCCCCCCCGGGATCGCAGCGCTGCGGGGGGGGGCCTCGGGGGTGCTCAGGGCTGTTAGGCGGGTAGCAGCTCCGTGCGCTCCTGAGACTCGAACAATCTGCCTCTGCGTCCCCGCTTGACCCAGTCGTTTAGATTCTGCATCAGGTTTAGTTGGGCGCTGTTGCCTCGTGTTTGTAGCGTGCGGCATTGATTGATTGATTGTTTTTCTGTATCCTGCAAAATTCTGTTGCTTAGGTAAGTGCCGTGGGCTTCGCACCGCTAGAAAGCTTCGCAGCCACCGACGGGATCAGAAATGGCACGACAAGCAATACAAGAAGGCCCACTTGGGTACTGCCCTGAAAGCCAACCCCTTCGGAGGAGCTTCCCATGCGAAGGGAATTGTCCTGGAAAAAGTGTAAGTACAACTTAACTCCTTGTGGCGGTTAGCTGGAGAAATTCACTCCAGCTATTGTGAGTAGTTTGCTTGCGGCAACTCCACCGAGTGCTAAAGTAAATGCTGTTTAACTTCATTGTAACTGCGCCCAACTCTGAGTTATTTATCACACGTTATATGTGGTTAACAGGCATTGTTTCTGCCTGGACGCCTATATTGCCTTCTGCAGTATGTATGATTGTTACATACATTTTTAGTTAGGCTCTGTTGGTGTTCAGAGGTCTTTGTGCTTGATTTGTGCAACATACCGTTAGTTTTATTTTGAAAGTCATTTAATAAGGTTATTTATCTTCAGAGTGAAAGGCTTCTTAAATTTGAAGGTTAAAGAGATGTACTGCTGAAAAAGGGAGTGGGCCTGGCTTTCAGAAGTGTTGAGTCCTCTCAGATCCCATTGAAAACTGTTGGAGATACAGGTTTCAGAGTAGCAGCCGTGTTAGTCTGTATTCGCAAAAAGAAAAGGAGTGCTTGTGGCACCTTAGAGACTAATAAGTTTATTAGAGCATAAGCTTTCGTGAGCTACAGCTCACTTTATCCGATGCATCCGATGAAGTGAGCTGTAGCTCACGAAAGCTTATGCTCTAATAAATTTGTTAGTCTCTAAGGTGCCACAAGTACTCCTTTCCTTGTTGGAGATACAGAAATTCTGAATTTTTGAAAATCGAGTCCAGTGGAAAAATCCACTGTGTGATGTTTGTATTAATTTAATGCTGGGCATTTTCTAAATAAAGCCTATCAATCTACAGATTTACAGGGTGTTTTTTGGACAAATGGCTATTATGCATCAAATTGACCGCACTGGAGCTATTTCTTGTTTTGTTATCAGGACTGAAAGATCTTTGCCATCTTGCCATTTAATGTCTACAATTCTGGTTTAAATTTAAATGTTTACCATATTTTATTCAGCCACTAATACCTGGACTTGATTTTTTGTTTCAGTCTGTATTTGTCTGCAATTACCACCCGCCTCTGAAGTCCCCTTCTCTCTTTCCAAATAAAAATCAGAACATAAAGACCTTATACCTGGGTTCCTTTTAGCATTTTTAAGTCTCTTATTCAGGAGGCTAGACTATCCTAGTGGCTGCTCAAGCCTCCGGGTGCCATTGTACTGTTTCTAATTTGTAGTTTTCATTAAGTTAGCATTTGTCCCCATGGAACTTTTCCCTCTCTACCCCCAACCCCAAAGTATTGGCTCAAATATTTAGGAAGCGAAGGGACCATTTGGGGTGGTATTCTTTCTTGTACCAAGATACTAGACAAGCTGTGTTTCAGTAATTGTCCATTAAATGTTGGGTTTTATAGTACTTAATGAAAAACGGATACTATTTACATTCTCCATAGAATGGAGGTGTACAAAGTGATCCAGCATGTTTAATGTAGCAATTCTTGATGTTCTAATAGACGTGTGCTAAAATAGTCAAGCAGAATGTCAGTGATGCTTTTTCATGTATTTCCATTTCAGTGGTGTAGAGGCTAAACAGCCCAATTCAGCCATCAGGAAATGTGTCAGAGTCCAGCTGATCAAAAACGGCAAGAAAATAACAGCCTTTGTTCCTAATGATGGTTGCTTGAATTTCATTGAGGTGAATAATTTATCAGAAAATGAACTACAGAAAACTAGTTGTATGTTAAAAGCAAAAACTTCTCCCATGTGTATTTGGCTGAACTGGGGGATGGCACAAGCAGGGGCCATGCTTGCTGCACTTAGACAAGATGATGGGCTGAAGACAGACATTAGAAGTGCTCTTTCACCTTCCATCTGCCACATCATGCCTCAACTGTGCTGTTACAAAGCAAAGGCATGTCCTAGCTAATATTTGTCCCTACCAAAACATTGAAGGGACTAAAGTTCCAAGTCTTTTTATATCTGACCACAACACTTCTTCTTTTGTTTTGGCTGGCCTTTCCTGGGAGGGATTGTGATATGCTTAAAGCTATTGGGTCAAATTTGGGATGCTCTTGTTTCTTAGAGTAGCCAAAAGATACATTGTGTTTCAGACACGTGCATAAATCTGATGTTGATTGCTGTGCAACTGCAGTGTTTCTTGTTTTAATTCTAGGAAAATGATGAAGTTCTGGTTGCTGGCTTTGGTCGGAAAGGTCATGCTGTTGGTGATATTCCTGGAGTTCGCTTCAAGGTCGTCAAAGTAGCCAATGTTTCCCTCTTAGCCTTGTACAAAGGCAAGAAGGAGAGACCAAGATCATAAACTTTTGTTACTCTGTTAAGGATGTCAATAAAAATTTTCATCTAAATAAACCTCTTGTATTTTTTTATGAGAATAGTGTTGATTTTCTAAATGAATTGTTTGTAAATAACGTGTGTGTAACTGTGTTCCAGCATCTGTAGTGCCTTGTTTGCTGCTAACTTTTTTCTTGTAATAAGAAATGCCTTACAAGTGACCAGGATAAAAGTGTTCAAGTTTCTTAATTCCATCAGTACTTCTGTGCACTACTGTAGCATTTGTTATATCTGTTTTACTTGGCTGGAGGCTTACAAGATATTTGTAAAGATACTCTAAAACCAGATTTTTAGCATACAAATAGTATTGGATCTCTTTGAGTTTAAGTTAAGAGTGGAGCTGGTTGGAAAACTAGCTCTTTTTTCTTGTGGAAAATTTCAAGGTTTTGGCAAAACTAAACCCAGACTTTTTCAATTCTAAAATGATGCCTCACAGAGTCTGTAGTATGGGTGCTTCGTGCTCCTATTCCCTGGTTGGACTATTTCTCCCATGATGCATCACAGTTTCCCCCTTTGATGTGGGGAGGAGGTGCATTGTGAAGCCCAATGGGGAGCCTGTCCCATAGAACAGGAAACAGGAGGCACTATGGCAATACTTCAGAAGCAATGTTTTGGCTTTCCTTGGAAAATTAGCCCAAAAACTCTCAATTCCCAGGAAATGTTTTTGTCAGGGAAGAACAAAACATCCATTAAACAGTTTTTTGATAAATATTCACCCAGACCCAGTTAAAACGCAGCTAAGAATAGTTTATTGAAATGTAAGATTTCCTTCTAACTAGTAAATAAGCTGAGTAAATGCTTGCTGAGGTAAACTTGGGAGTGCTTGGCAGAACTGCCCCTGACAACCAAATACGAGGTGTCTAAGTATGCAAAAACTGAGGCCCATAACTTGGAGATTTTAAGGCCAGAGGGACCATTAGATCATCTAGTGTTCTATATATCAGACAGGCCGTCAAATTTCACTCAATTGCTCGTATATTGAGCCTAATACTCTGACTAAAGCATATCTTTCAAAAAGGCATCTTGTGTTTGAAAACACCAAAGGAAGGGGAGTCTACCACATCCCTTTGTAGTTTGTTTCAGTGGTTTATCACCATCACTTTAAAAAAAAAAATTGTGCCTTATTTCTGATTTAAAATTTCTCTAGCTTTATGCTTCTTTTTATACCCTTTTTTGCTAGTTGAAGAACCCTTTAGTACCTCATATTTTTTTCTTCAGGAATCTACTTTTACACCATAATCAAGTCATCTATCTTTTTCATAAGTGAACAGGTTGAGCTCTTTAAGTCTCTTATTGTGTTATGTATTTTCTTCAGCCCTTGAATCACTTGTGGTACTCTTTCTGCACCATCTCTAGTTTTTCAGTATTCTTTTTAAAATTTGGACACCAGAACTAGACATTCTAGTATTTGTCTCAGTTGTGTATACAGAGGTAAAATCACCACCCTACTCCTGTTGAACGGATCTCATTAGTCCTTTTTGCCACAGTATCATTGACAACTACTTTCTGAGATCTATCAGCCAGTTCTTAACCCATGTAATGTGCTTTATTAATACTGTATAATTTTTTTAATCAAAATATCTTGTGGTACTAAGTGAAACACCTTACAAAAGTTACATGCCATTATCTTTATCAATCAAACCTGTAATCAAATAAAAAAATGAAATCACATATACTTGCCAAATTGTGGAAGGCTTTAATTTCCCAGATATAGATTGGAGGACAAATGCTACCTGATATAGGTAGGGCCCAGATTTTCCTGGATGTGATTGCTCCTTACCAATGCTAAATCTAAAATGGCATCACCTCTCGTTGGTTCAGAGACTATTTGGTGGAAAAAAATCTGTTAGCTAAGACCTTATAGAATAACTGGTTGTAGAGGATAATGGTTCAAGTGATCACAAGTTAATTCAGTTTAAACTAAATGAAAGAATAAAAATAGGTCTGTAACTAGGGACCTTGATTTTTGAAAGGCAAACAAAAAGGGAGTTAGGAAAGTGGACTGGACTGAAGAACTCAAGGCACTGAATGTGGAGGAGGCTTGGAATTAGTTTCATCAGCTTTGACTTCAAATAGCTGAAGCCTGGATCCTAAGCAAGGAGAAACATCATAAGGAAAGGTTGCAGGTGAAACTGGGTGAACAAGCATCTCAAACAGGTGATTAAAAGAAAGCAAAAAGCCTGCAAGGGATGGATCAGCAAGGAAATCTACCTCTCGGAGGTCAGAAAGTATAGGGAAGAAGTCAGAACTGCCACAATCCAACCAGAGTTGGACCTTGCGAAGGAAATTAAAACCAATATTAAAATGTTATTTAGTCATATAAATAAAGAAAACAAGGAAAGAAGTGGGACTGCTAAACACTGAGGATGGGGTGGAGATTAAAGATAATCTAGACTTGGCCCCACACCTAAATGAATACTTTGCCTCAGTTTTTAATAAAGATAATGAGCTTTAGGGCAGTAGCAGAGTGGCTAACCAGGATATGGAAGTAAAATTACAGCGTGAGGTGGAAGCCAAACTTAAACACCTTAATGGGACCAAAACAGGGAGAGGAGAAGGAGGGAGGGGAGATATTCTTGGATGGAGAGTGTTTAAGGACAAGGCACATGACATTGCAATCCATTAGCAAGGATTTTTAATGAATCCATAAACTCAAGGGGCATACCATATGACTGGAGAATTGCAAATATAGTACTTATATTTAAAATGGGGAGGGGAGAAGTGATCTGGAAAACTACAGACCCTTTAGTTTAACCTCAATTATATGCAAGGCCCTAGAACAAATTTTGAGAGAGAATAACTAAAAACATAGAGGTAAACAGTAATTGGGATAAAATACAACATGCTTTTACTAAAGGTAGATCATGCCAGACCAACCTGATCTCTTCCTTTGAGAAGATAACTTGATTTTTTTTAGACAAAGGAAATGCAGTAGATCTAATCAACATGGATTTCAATAAAGCATTTGATACAGTTCCACATGGGAAGTTATAAGTTAGCAGGAGAAAATGGCAATTAATACGAGAATAAAAGGTGAGTAAGGATCTGATTAAAGGGGAGACTACAATGGGTCATACTGAAAGGTGAACTGTCAGACTGGAGGGAGATTACTAGTGGAGTTCCCCAAGGATCAGTCTTGGGACCAATCTTATGTAACATTTTCATTAGTGACCTTGCCACAAAAAATGGGCATGTGTTAATAACATTTGTGGATGACACATATACAGAGGCAGACTGGAATACCATACAAGAAAATGTGGATGACCTTGAAAATTGGGGTAATAGAAATGGGAGGAAATTTAATAGTCAACCATGCAGGTCATGCGCTTATGGACTAATAACAATAATCTTTGCTATAAGCTGGGGACTTATCAATGGGAAATGCCAGAGGAGGAGAAAGGCCCAGGTGTAGTGGTTAATAACAGGATGATGATGAGCCACCAATGTGATGTGGATGTGCAAGAGGCTAATACAATCCTAGGGTGCATCAAGTGAGGTCGTTCAAGTAGATTGGGAAGTGTCAGTAACATTGTACAAGGCACTAGTGAGCCCTCATTGGGAATACTATGTGCATATATTCTGTTTAAGAATGATGAATTCAAACTGGAACAGGTGCAGAGAAGGGCTACTAGGATGATCAGAGGATCCTCTCTTATGAAAGGAGACAAAGAGTGAGGCTTGTTTAGCTTAACACAACAAAGGCTGAGGGGAGATATGGTTGTTCTCTAAATACATCAGAGGGATAAACACCAGGAAAGGAGAAGAGTTATTTAAGTTAAGTGCCAATGTTCACACAAGAATAAATGGATGTTAAATGGCCATCAACAAGTTTAGACTTGAAATTAGACAAAGGTTTCTAACTATCAGAGGTGTAAAGTTCTGGAACAGCCTTCAAAGGGGAGTAGTGGAGGCAAAAAAACTCAAGACTGAGCTTGATAACTTTATGGAGGGGATGGTGAGTTAATAAAACCCTTTCCCAGATGTCTGCTTGTGAGTCTTGCCCACGTGCTCAAGGTCTAACTGATCACCATATTTGGGGTTGGGAAAGAATTTCTCCTTGGTCATAGTGGCAGAGTCCCCGGGATTTTTCACCTTCCTCTGCAGCATGGAACACAGGCCACTTGGTGCTTTGAATCAGAGTAAACAGTGGACTCTCTGTAACTTGAAGTCTTTGGATCAAGATTTGAGGACTTCAGTAACTCAGCCAGAGGTTAGAGTCTATTACAGGAGTGGATGGGTGAGATTCTGTAGCCTGTGATGTGCAGGAGGTCAAGCTATGATCATGATGATCATTTCTGTCTTTAAGAAACTATGAGACAAAACGTATTTTCTGTAGAATCCATATTGACTGGCACCATTCATATTTCTAGCTTTTTAATTCTTTATTGGTTTAATCTATATCAGCTTTTTCCATTATTTTGTCCAGAACTGTTGTCAGGCTAACCAGCCTATAATTACCTGTGTCATCTTACTGGCTATTTTAGACTATTGGCTTGACATTAACATTCTTCAAGTCTTCTAAATTGCCAATATTTATTGAAAAACAACAATCAGGCCAGAGATTATCTCAGCCAACTCTTTTAGGACTTTTGGATACAAGTTATCCAGGCATGCCGATTTGTTTATTACATTCTCTTTAGTTGCTGAGGGATTGGAAAGGACTTTGTTGTCATGTGATATTAGTGCATCATCCTGCATCTTTCCAAATACAGAACAGAAGTATTTATTTAACACTTATTCCTTTTGTGCACCATTATTAATTTTACCATCTGTCTTTGGTAATGGGCCTATATCATTGTTGATTGTACAGTTAGGGAGCATGTCTGAAAATGTTGGCCTTCACTTACAAACACTATTGTAAACAATTGCTGGTGGTGGGATTTGGGCTAGTGTGAGGCTGTAGTTAGCTCATCAGGAACCTGAAGCTCAGACCCTACTATTCATTCATGGAGTATCAGTTGGGTTTTTTAAACTCACTACTCTGGTTCAGAAAGAGCCACTAGGAATTAGAGCAGCTTCCAGAAATATTGAGGAAAACTACTTCAACATCAGAAAGCAAGAAAGATGTCAAAGGGAAGTGTTAAAGTGAAGTGGTAAAAGTGTTCAGGCTGGTAAGTGCAGTTTCCTAATGCAGAGTTGTCATGAGCTGCTTCTGCCACTAGGTGCTGCTATTGGTATGATGAGGGAGAAAGTTTTAAAAAAAAGGGAGGGGGAGGCTGAAAACTAGAAAGCTGTTTAATTGCAGTTCAGTGAAAGAAATCTTCAGAGTGTTGAATCTAACTTTTAATTTAATAGGATCAAAGTTTTGAAGGGATAAGTATCCCATTCCCCTTACAGCCTTTGGGCACCTGAAAGCATCTGGTGCTACAGAGAAACAGACATTCTCCCTGTCCTGAAGAGCTCACCATCTCAATTCAACATGTAAAGGGCCATACACAAACAAAGAAAAAAAAGGGGTGGGGCGGGATACAGAGAGGAAGAACATGGGTGCCAACAATAAAATCAGGTAGAGATTCAGGCATATGCACGTCTAGCTGTTTTTTGTTTTCCTTAAGTCAGATGTTTCTAACTCCTTGCAGGCAATGCAGCAGGAGTGAATTGGGAGGAAGGATTTCAGTGAGGGTTTGGCATGGGTGGTGTGGAAGAAGGCCATGGGAATGGGAGAATGGCACAAAGAAGCATCAAGGCTAGTACTTTGTTTCAAGTTGAATTTTAATTTGTTTAATGAACCCATGCTATTAGTTTATACAGATTAAACTGACAAGTCAAACAGGTGAGTTAGCAAATGGCGTCAGGATTTGTCCAGAGAACACATTTGTGTATTCTGCCAGCTTGGAGGAGCTCAGACTTGTGTTATTTGGAATAAAAGATGCTCCGAAAAGGAAGTCAAAGGCCAAATAAATTAAAGAGTAACTGAGATATTTGATCTTCCTATACAAATGGCTTTACACTTTATAAATCTTACAACCACCTGCTATTAAAGCCAAATCCCCCCAAACAGAAATCAATAGAAATACAGCAGAGAGGAGCCTGGAGAAGAAAGAACTAGTTCCGCTTTGCTGTGAGATTCTTTCATCAACACTAGTCGATGTTCCTGCTTCATAAAGCAGGGCATATATAAATATTAAAGCAGATGGTTGACCACAGTAGGCAAGTGACAGCTAACTTTAGGATGTGAGAGAACGAACCTTACGATGCTTGGAGAACAGTATCTCCAGCATCTGGCTCAGTCTTCCCTGGGCCAAGTAAAGCTTGGCTACGATCTACTAGTAACAGTTCAGGATTTTATTTTGGATCAGGTGCAAAGAGAAAAAGGATTAGCTCATTTCTACAGTTTGCCAAATCTTTTCCCACACATGCTCAGCCAGTGTGCCACCCTGCTTTGGGCTCTTGTTGGCTCTGGAGGTGGAGGAAGCATCAAATATGGAGCTTAGCCAGCAACAGCAATAGCCAGCAACATGTGCTTTTCCCTCTGCATTTCAAGGTGCTGTACACTAAAGGTGTCATGTTGAAGTTGAGGGGATGGGAGGTTGATTCAGCCAGCTTCCATCGATGTAACCCAGAGATGCAGATCACTGGTAGTGAAAATTTTCTTACAAGGGGCGGGCATGGGTGGACCACACGACCTATCTTATTAACACCCAGGCCCACCCAAATCTGAGCCTGTGTGAATGCAGAAGCCAATGTCCATGTGGTTCAGGGAGACTTGGCTAAGAGAAGTTGGCTCTTGGCCCATCTGCAGAACACCGTAGCTGGCCCCATCCCTGCCTCCACCCAGGGCTGCAAACTTCTCCGGGTTCCAGACAACTTTGGTGTCAGCCGAGCCCAGGCCTGCCGACAGCAATTCTGGGCCTAAGGGCAGAACTGTTAATGGGCACTCTTCCAGCACAGCCAGGGCGTCCACATGCCTGCCTGCCTTCGCCGCCGACGGTACCACCCCATGCACACCAAGGAGCCCTGCAGCCCGTCAGTGGGCCTGGCTCTGCACAGGTGCTAACCAGCACTCCCAGCCCTGACAACCCAAAGCTGTGGGGATTGCCCGTCTCCACGGGCAAGCCCAGCCCCTGGGCTCCCTGCACTCAAATTCCTTCTCTGCATCCTACAATCCTGGCCCCCCCAGAATTCAAACAAATATAATATGCAATAATAATATATATCTAGTATAGTAATATGCAAAATAAATGATTTGCTGTGATCTCAGAACTTTGGTCATTGCCCATCCACCATAAATTGAGGCCTAACCAAATTTCCACTCCTAGCTACACCACTGGCACAGACTCTGCTCTGCCAATAAGCCTGAAGCTGGCCAGCAATGCCTAAGAAAAGGGGAGATGGCCAAACAAGGCACTGAATTTGTGTCTACCCCTATCTAGTGCCTGCTGGTGTGGTTTAGGGAGAGCAACCACAGAGGAGAGAACTGCCTGCTCGCCTCCAGATACGACCCTCCAGGGTGAATTAAGCGCAGGATGTTGCTCTAGCAAAGTTACCACAAGATAAAAATCCACTGGTGCTGCAGAAAGGGAGGTTGTGTTCTGACAGGCTTGAGAATAGGGAAATGTGTTCAATAAGATCTTCTATAAACATCATCCTCTTATCAAACAAGTGAATGGCTCTCCAACCTTCAGTTAAAAATCCTCCCTAGTAAGTCACAGTTTTATCAGTCCCTTGAATGCTTAAGTGTAAGTTTCCTTGGAGTTTAAAAAAACAAAATTTGGTAACAGCCTAATAAAAAATAGGGCCTAACAGTGGTAAGCACAGCACTTTCCTATTCCCACTAACACTCCCCAGCAGTACTTTCCCAGAATGCTGTTTTCAAGCTGGTCTTTTAAATTTAGCAGTCAAGCAGCTGCAGCCCTAAAGTGGGTAGTAGGTACTTCTAGCTGTTTCTTTCTCTTCCAGCTGGTAAGCACTTGTTATGACTTCCCTTTCTTATTGCTAAGGAGGTGAATCACAAAAACATTTTTAAAAACTGTGTCTTTTACAAGATACATAACACATTACCATAAAAGCTAGACTTTTTAGATGACAGAATTATAGAGGAGCCCGTAAGAACTTCACATTTCAGGTTCTGTTATAATGGAATAGAAGTTACTCAATATTTTTTTGTTGGGACTGAAATTCTGTAATATACATTGAAATGTAAAAGTCTACAATAACTCTTTGAATCACAAGCTGTGCTAATTGGCAAAGAACTATTGCCCCAAATTCGTTCCTGGAAAAATGTCAATGAAATCAATGGAGTCAGAACTGGGATAAATTTAGGTTACTTGACTTGCTCTAATGTTGCCCAGTGTAAACTGAAATCAGTGCAGTCACTACTGATGAAAATGAGAACATAATTTGACTCAAAGAATATTTCTTCCATAACCAAAGCAAAACCAAACTTTCTATTGGAGCAGATTATGCCTGAATGCAAAAAAGCAGCATACATATATAGAAGTGTTTCTGCCTCCAACAGGAAACCAAAGGCAAACTGCAATTGAGCACATGGGGCTGGTTACATTCTCTGATTCTTGTAATCAAAGGCAAGTATTGGTGGCTTCCTTTAAGAAAGAGTCTCTAGTAGTAGGATTTTCAATATTTCTTTCCAGATTTCAGACAAGAAACTTAAGGAGATTTAAAACTGCTTTATAATTGAAAACTCTTCTGTAGCAGTTTTGCAAAATTTAAAGAGTAACCTATGCTGCCAAAAACGTAGGTGTTTTGGAACATACTTGCCAAATAAAATAAAATATAGCACTGGTGATTGATCTAATTTTGAAATTAGATACGATTTTTGTGAGCAAATGTGTTAAATTTTTTAGAAGGTCACTAGATTACTTATACAAAATGTTTTTTATAACTGATGACATCTTAGCCAAAATACAGAGGATTTTTGAACTAACCATCTTAATGATCTGAATTTTTAGTTGTTTATTAGTGCTAAATAAACAAAGTTAAGAGATGTATGATGCGTTTTGCCAGATCACTCATCTATGTGTCCAACTCTCCCAGTTGCTGTAACCCTCCTATTTATCTTAACATTTTGTATCTATTATCATAGTATCTAAACAACTGTGAGAGCAGCACCAAGGTGCTCATTATTACTTGGCTGGGATTTAGAAGGTGTTTATCAGCTGGACATGAATGGACCTCATAAACTGGAAACACTTTGCCTTTCAAAGCAGGCATAGGGTGTTATTGACAAAGGGTGCTCCTGGAGGTAAAGTGGGAAGAATGTATTGAAGAAAAAAGTCACCGGTGCAGCTACCCATGTGGCATGTGCCTGGGCTTACCTCTTCAAGGGCAGATCTGAAATCAAAGACAATGTGCCATGCTTTTTCCAAAACATCCTGGGTCTTCTTTACAATGATAAATGAAAGAGGGAAAACCATGTTGTACAATGGGGACTGTTGCATCTAAAAAGAACTGAATGTTGATTTCTCAGTCCACATGACAACCCCATTTCTTTGTAACGCTTGGATGAAACATAAAAAATCAGGTCTGTAAAGGAACAATGACTGAACAGAAGGGTGGTGAGGGTCCATTCTGTTGGACTAACTTCATACTTAGCTAGCATAACTTGAGACTGGTGAGGTATAGCCTCATATGAGTAACTGCATTAATAAATTATACAAGTTGAACTTCCTTTGTCTATAAATATATTCCATGAGTTAATTTATCTAATGCTGTCACATTAAGACTATATTCACAGTAATGCTCAGGGCAGTGTTTTGTGGAACTTGTAATCTTAGGAACAATGATTATCTCAGGTCAATAGTATAAAATAGTCATGACTGGAAGGGGTATTATCAACAAGTCTGCTATGCCTGGAAAACAGAAAGTGTTAGTCTCCTAGAAATATCTAGGAAACTATGCAAATACATTTTACTCCAAACCATTTTGTTACTGCTATTTTCTGACAGGTGGCCAAAAACTAGTCCAATAAATAAGACTGGAAGTGAAAAAGAGTATCTGTTGGTTCTTTATCAAGGAATCCTCCACCCTTAGCCTAGGAAAAATATTTTAAAACAAGCATTCCAGTTATATACATTAAATCCTACTCTGCATTCTGTGTCATATTTTACTGGCCCTGTATCTTAAAAATTGGATTTCTTGGGGGCAAGGACTTGTTTATTCTGTACATTTGACCCATAGGTCAATGCTGGGTAACATCTGTGATGCTACAGAAAGATAACCATGAGTCAGATCCTCCAATATGGCCATGCAGCAGTCAGTGCACCCAGTACATATGTGTACATACTTGTGCATGCAAGTATATGGAACTGTGTATTTTTTGTGTGCCTCCCCTCCTGATTCCGAGGACAGTGGAAGATAATTCAACCCTCAGTGCAAGTAGAGCAGTCTTCTATAATTTGCATTATGACTAGCAGCCATTCCAGTGTCCCAGGATTGCCAAAGCAAAATGTGCTCTGGCCACACCTCATCCTATGCTGGGATGGAGGAAGAAGCAGTTGGTGCAAAGCTGGCTAGACTGACCAGCTGGGAATCTTCAGCTGGTTGTTTGAGCCCCTTTGCTTCACTGAAGCACCACAAAGGGCATGAAGCAGGGCTGAGCATCTGGGCTTCTAAACACAGATTTAAAATCATATTATTTTCCTGTCATTTGTTTCTCCTCGTGTATAAAGAGAAATAATTCTTCTTTCAATGTGTGAAATAGGATACAGATATTGTTTACAATAAAACATACATAACCAAATGTTTTGAAAAGAAGGCAATCTGACTGCTGTCATGAGAAGTCAACAAAGAACTACATTTTACAAGTCATGGAGGGAACAAAAAGAAAAGGAGTACTTGTGGCACCTTAGAGACTAACAAATTTATTAGAGCATAAGCTTTCTTGAGCTACAGCTCACTTCATCGGATGCATTTGGTCGAAAATACAGTGGGGAGATTTATATACACACACACAGAGAATATGAAACAATGGGTTTTATCATACACAGTGTAAGGAGAGTGATCACTTAAGATGAGCCATCACCAGCAGTGGGGGGGGGGGAAAGGAGGAAACCCTTTCATGGTGACAAGCAAGGTAGGCTATTTCCAGCAGTTAACAAGAACATCTGAGGAACAGTGGGGGGTGGGGTGGGGTGGGGAGAAATAACATGGGGAAATAGTTTTACTTTGTGTAATGACTCATCCATTCCCAGTCTCTATTATAAAGGAGGTTTTCCTCCTTTTCCCCCCCTACTACTGGTGATGGCTCATCTTAAGTGATCACTCTCCTTACAGTGTGTATGATAAAACCCATTGTTTCATGTTCTCTGTGTGTGTCTATAAATCTCCCCACTGTATTTTCCACCAAATGCAACCGATGAAGTGAGCTGTAGCTCACAAAAGCTTATGCGCAAATAAATTGGTTCGTCTCTAAGGTGCCACAAGTACTCCTTTTCTTTTTGCAAATACAGACTAACATGGCTGCTACTCTGAAACCTGTCATTATGGAGGGAACAAAGGTATCATAGATCATTAAAATCCAGTATAGGATAAATAATGTGGTTTATTATCATTTACTATAAATTCCAAATGGCCTAGCAAAAGAATTTTACTTTGTCAATAGCATTTTAAGGATTGTATTATGTTTTACATCACACACATGATGGAACTAAATTAAAAACATGATGATAAAACTTCTGAGACCACAGTTTTTTAAATCCCATAAATTTTACATCTGCAGTTTTGATCCAACATATTTGACTCCCCATGTAAGTGTCATCTTCACTGAACATGTAAAGGCAAAATCTGTAATTCTTATCTACTGAGCAACTGTACAAAATAAATACAGAACACTCAGAAGCTCACGAAAGCTTATGCTCAAATAAATTTGTTAGTCTCTAAGGTGCCACAAGTACTCCTTTTCTTTTTTCAGAACAAAGCATGATTCAGAAGGAATCAAAACTGACTGTCACACTAAAGTTATTTCTAGCCTGTTTTTTTTGCTGATCTTGGGGCCTTTTTATGCAATCTCTACTTACTCAAAACTCCGTTGATATGAGTGAGAGTTTAGCTTAAGTAAGGATTGCAGGATCAGGCCTTTACTCCTGAATAATGACTAGCTCAACCAGAAATGCTAATTTACTACAACAGTACCTTCCCTTGGAGACAAAACTCTTTAGAAGAAGGAAGAAGTGGCACTCTCACATGATTGTACTGAGGTACCCTGAATTGTAGATTTGTATAATTTTAATCAATAGACTATTAGTACTATTAATCTACAATTCTGACCCATTCGTTCAATTAAGTAATACGTATACAATACATTCTCCAATTCACCCTGAGGTATCTGACTATCAGATTTTTGGCAATTTAAGTGTCCCTATCCTCTCCAGGTTACATACTAACCCTAAAATGGAATCAAGCCCATGTTCACATATATAACTGCATCACTGTGGACGTCTGCAGACTGATAGCATACTTCTTGAGATACACGGTGGTGCTGTCTGATACCTTTCAGAGTAGAATTAAATCCACTGTTTCAATCCCATGCCAGAAAACTCAGCCTTTTATAGGTGTTCTGATACAGTCTCAATAAAGACCAAACCCAAAGAAAAAAGGAGGGAGAATCTGAGGTAGGAAATGAGTAAGTGAATCCTAAAGAATCAGCGCTGTCACATGGAATGGAGCTTGTGTCCGGGTGGAACGTGAAGTGTCACTAACTGCAGCCAGCTCTTAGGTGTTCCGCTGTCAACAAGCATGTTGCTGCCAGGGGGGAAGAGCCCCGAATGGCAAGCCTTACTGAGTTCTGCTGACTGTCAGGGAACTGGGTAGTTTGTGTCAGGTCTGTCGCAGACAAGGCTGCAATAGCTTTACAATTCACAAATACCTGTGCTTCAACTTGGGACCCTGAAGTGGAGACATTGAACAAGAAATTAGAAGCAGTGGAGGTGGCAAAATAAAAATCACTGCAGGGCAAGTACATTAGATCACACTATTAAATGCGCACTGGAGGAGTTAAGCCAAGAAGCTCTGATATTGCTGAGGCAGCAGTCCCAGTACACAGAGCGTCAACACTGTGACTTTCAATGGGGATCCTTCCTAGCTATTAAGAAGGGTGTTGGCAGAGTGCCACAGGGACCTCAGCTCAGCTCTCCTGTGCAAAGCAAAATGGCAATGACACAGGGAGTGACTATGTGTAAATTGTCAGATGGAAAATCCTAGGCACTGAGTTGAAGGCTCAGAAGTAAAAGCTGAAATGCTTACAAACTAGAATCTGATTTTATATGAGACTAAAAAAATGCCATTCCCCTCTTACCTTTTGATTTAATCTGCTTTTGTATTCTGTTCAGACACTAGTTTTGCATAACTCAGAGGTAGATTTAGACCCACAACTGGGCCTACAATACTCAGCCATGATGTAATGTAGTTTATAGTCCTAAAAAACAAAGAAAACATGCATGTATTACAAAAATAATTACTGACGTTCAGATTTGTGCCTGAAAGTCCCCTTATACCAGACAACTTTCTTTAAAATGAAGTTATTAATGCACTTTACACACTTTGAGTCTATTTTAACTTACAGGATTTAAGTGAAAACACAAAGTTTTACTACACACAGATTGGGGATGACAATTTCTTGACTGTTCTGACCTTGCAAGTGTAGACAATTGATTTACATACATTAAACATCTTATTATCGCTTCACAAACTGCACTGGTATTCCTCACCTGTTCTCTCTTTGTGAATTAGCCAATACAGGAGCCATGAATTCATTAGTCCGGCAGGGATGAAGGACAAAGAATGGTTGACCAAGTAATGGGTGCTCCTGAAAGAATCCATCAGTTGGTTTTATTATCAAAATGGTTTTAGGAAAAGATACAACATGCTATTTGAACAAAAAAAAAAAAGGGCCAATTCCTCCATAGCGTAATTCAACAGCTCACTTCAGTGAAGTTACACAAAAGGTAATTTGACTCCTGTTGTTTTTAATAACACTAAAGGCATTTAAGCAATCAATATTCAAGTGTACAGTTTCTAATTCTGAAATAGAAATAAGTGTACCGTGTAGATTATGCTATCATTTTAATTATGATGCAAAGATTTTCAGAAGCAGCTCAGGTTACTTGTAACAGCAGCGAGAAAGTTAACAGCTGAAAGCAAGTGGGCAAAGTTGCCATTTAAAAGTGTGTTCTGACACAATGTAATGCATATCCCGGCAGGGGAGTTTCCACTGAATAGCTCCTTGACAATCTTAGGCCAGCTCTACACTACAAACGTATGTTGATGTAACTATGTTGCTCAGGGGTCTGAAAAATCCACACCCCTGAGCAACCTAGTAATACAAACCTAATGCCCGGTGTAGACAGTGCTAAATCGACAGGAGCACTTCGGGAGCCTCTCACGAAGGTGGATTGATTATCCCGATAGGAGACTCTTTCCTGTTGGCATAGTAGCATCTTTACTAAAGTGCTACAACAGCGCAACTGCGCTGCTGTATGTGTAGACAAGCCCTCTGATCCTGATCCTTGGGTCTTGCCAAGTTGAAGGGCAAAGATGGTTTTATCTGGGGATCAGACTGGGAGTGGGGGGTCTCAGGGCTAACTTCCTCCAACTGGTACCACACCCTGAGCTCTAGTCCACATGAACAGAGGTTATTTTCCAACCCATACAAACAGAGAACTGCAGTTTTCTTCACAAAGAACACAGCCTATTAACAAACCAAAAATATGTTAAGTGACAGTTAACTATGTGGCAGGACATACCTCATCCACCACAAGTATTAAAAGCATGCAATCATAGAAGGTTAGGGTTGGAAGAGACCTCAGGAGGTCATCTAGTCTAACCCCCTACTCAAAGCAGGACCAACCCCAACTAAATCATCCCAGCCAGGACTTTGTCAAGTCTTAAAAACTTCTAAGGATGGAGATTCCACCACCTTCTTAGGTAAATCATTCCAATGCTTCACCACCCTGCTAGTGAAATAGTTTTTCCAAATATCCAACCTAGACCTCCCCCACTGCAACTTGAGACCATCGCTTCTTGTTCTGTCATCTGCCACCACTGGGAACAGCCTTGTTCCATCCTCTTTGGAACTCCTCTTCATGTAGTTGAAGGCTGCTATCAAATCCCGCCTCATGAAGCATGAAGTAAGAAGTTAAGGGAAAGGTTCTGTGTGTTCCATTCCACCTTGATATCACTTACAACACTGTTGATAACACTCCAGTGTTTCATAAGGCTTTCACAGTCATCACACAAGCAATACACTCACTCAAACTTGCACTCTAATGCAAAACTTTAACAATGACCTCATCTTAATTATATCAACAGATTAGCACATATGACTCTCACACTGGGGAAATTAATTTGCTTTAACACTGCTAAGGTACCACTGCACCACAATAAACAGAATACTACTTCATCTCCGCACTCAGCAAGGGACATAAGCATCTAGTACGTCACAGCCAGGAGCAATCTGAAAGTGATTAGTAAAATATCAAAATAGGAACACCCAAAACAGGAACAGGTACCCTGTTTTTTTTACACAATACCTGCACTTAGCTTAGATGCTACTGAGCCAGATCTTTAAGGCCAAGAACCTCGTACTGCAACTCAGTGGGGCAAAGAACAGGGGATGTGAGCATGTATATAAAGCGAGCAAAAGTTCATCTTTGTACTCTCCCAGTCCAAGCCTGTCTCTGTGCAGGGCTTGAAACTGTAGCTGGGGATTGGCGTGATGGAGGCATCCTGGCTGTAGGCCCTTAAATGCACTCTGTACCGGCAACAGGGAAAAGTGGCAGTACAGAAGCCACAATACTGGTTTTACACTACTTGGGGAGGCCCCTACTTCATGCAGCTGGATACACCAGCTCTGGGGCCAGATTTCAACAGTGGTTTGACTGTATTTTATTTAAAGATCTAGATCTTTGCCTACACTCACCAGCAAAATGCTCATAGACTTAGTCTCCCTGCAGTGTAATGGAAAAACTTATTTCCTCCATTCCCCAGCCTATATCAGGGCCAAATCCTGGTCTTACTGAAATCGGAGGATGTTCTTCCATTGACTTTATTGAGATGAGGATTTGCCCTACAGCATTTTAAATATTCATATAATAACTGAGGGCCCTCTGACAGTGGCAGGACACTTTGTTCAAGTGCTAAAATCATGCAGATTGGGGTAGCCAGCATTTTCTTTAACGTAACATTCAGAGGCTGAAAATATTTTCAGACCTCTTTGTTTTACCTCTTCAGTGCAAACAGTTAATTCATGCAAGACTGCTACCATCTGCTGTCAGTAATAGTGAACTGATGCCGTTCTGCACTGAGAATCAAGTGCCTGTGTGAATTAAGTATCTTTGCCATTCAGCTGCTAGTCTGAATCAGTCTGATGTCTCTAAAAGACAGAGTTCAGGAAAGTGGTATTCCTTGGAGGTATTAAAAAGATATTTAATGCTGTTTACATACT
This sequence comes from Dermochelys coriacea, assembly GCF_009764565.3. Classification (NCBI taxonomy): domain Eukaryota; kingdom Metazoa; phylum Chordata; order Testudines; family Dermochelyidae; genus Dermochelys; species Dermochelys coriacea. The sequence continues at coordinate 53,255,302 of NC_050072.1, read as the reverse complement.
ATTAAACCCCTCTCGCACCAAAAAAAAAATTGCATAGCAAATAAGGAATTAGTCCCAGCACCCTTAAATATAACGAATAGTGCAAAGAGATATGTTCACCCCCCAAATTAACAAAGGTTAATTCATTTAGTTCTTGATTTTGCTTGCTTGTACAGGGCACAAAAATAATTTCACTAGCTGAATATTCACATTTTCTCCTCAGTGTCTTGCAGTCCATATTTGGCCTGATTCTGCACTGAGCTGGGCAAAACACCCTTAAGCTGAGTCAGGAATGCAGACCTATTGTTTTATGTAACATCGTATTAATTCATTGTTTTACATCTTTCCTCTTCAAGTACCTCCTTGCTTTGTAACTTAATGATGCCTGGAGCTTGAAACATTTCCCAGATACCTCTGAGCCAGATGTATATATGAAAGAGTTGGGTGCATCTGCACCATGCAGGAGGAACGTTCCTGTCCCACCCGGCTGGTAAGACTGCAGCAGGGATTTTTACAAGCCTACTACTGTCCTTCCTTAGTCCCTCCAACTTTCATATCAGGCTCTACGTCGTGAGTGTCTGATACCTGCCATCCTTCTATCTGCTGGAATGGAATGGAGCACTTCTTCCTGTCCTGGCTGCTGGGAAACAAGAGTGCCAACATAAAAGCAAGTGGGTTGTTACAACAGTTTGTAGCTGCTCTTCCCTCAAGTTGATCATTGAGCTTTTAATTGAATAACTCTGCATTTCTCCATAGGTGGGTTTAATCATGTATTATTTTTAATATTCTCTTTCTGGCATGCAAACAGCTTGCCACTCCATTACTGCAAAGGCCATCACTGCTGGGAATGAGGAAAGACATACTGAAAAAGACAGTGTTGCTTTGGTCCATATTTAGAAGGTTGTTGTCACAAGCTAATCACTGTGAATTATTTGTTCAGCTCTAATCCAGGAAATTGGAGTACATTACAGCTGTTTACTTTAAAAACCTTCTTTACCAGCAAGAGTAGGAGGGAATCCCATCAAGCAAATAGCTGTGTCTAATGTTAGAAATTTAAATGTATTCACTATTGTGCAAGGAGGTACTCAGCCCTAAATAAGAAACCTCAAATAACACGAATGCTGTGCTGCATGGAAATGTTCAAAACCTGAAGGTCAAGGATATGTGTCATATTGAATGTACTGCATGTTTTCGTGTGAAAGCCACAGAAGCACAGGAAATCACAACACATCATTAGCCAAGGTCCACCAAGCACCATACCACAAAAGCCTCCAGAAAGGTCAGGCTGAGGCAAGGGAAAAGGCTGCTGAGGGATCAGTGAGAGAAAGTGAAGTGACCTGTTGAAGCTGGGAAGTCTGTCTAAATCCTGAATTCCAAGTTCTGTAAAGAATCATGTCCCCATTCTTGTGTAGCCAGCTGTTATCATGCTTAATGTAAATTCAAGGTTAAATCACTGAATCTGCACCTCTGAGAAGGAAGTGATGGACAGTTGCCAATACGTATGTAAGCATTATCACAGGAATGAATGGCACCTGTGGAACGCCTTGCCAGAGGATATTGTGAAGGCCAAGACTATAACAGGGTTCAAAAAAGAACTAGATAAGTTTATGGAGGATAGGTCCATCAATGGTTATTAGCCAGGATGGACGGGGATGGTGTCAACTAGCCTCTGTTCACCAGAAGCTGGGAATGGGTGACAGGATGGATCACTTGATTACCTGTTCTGTTCATTCCTCTGGGGCACCTAGCGTTGGCCACTGTCAGAAGACTGGATACTGGGCTAGATGGACCTTTAGTCTGATCTGGTATGGCCATTCTTATGGCATAGGAAATTGATAATGGGAGATAGAGCCTTTTATTGCCAAGTCACCAGTTCAAATCTGCCCCAGGTGGTAGGAGCCGAAAGTGATCACTGTATGATGGCCTTTATGAAATTAACTGCCAGGTTTTATATAATAAAAACTGGCATTAATTAGTGCCTTTGTTGATAGTTATAGCAGAGGAGCCAATGACTGAATCGGACATGGAGAATGAATTAACTTCTTGACCCTAGAGGTGGTCCCTCCAGGTCAGTGTTAAAGCACATTGGCAGGGCCGCATGGGAATCTTGCACTACTGCTGTCTGTGGTGCACCCATTATTCCTGGAGGAATTCTGCGCTACTGCGTGTGCGCATATTTAATGAGCCCCGCAGATTTCTAATTCTTTGTGAAGAAAAAGCTTCTGCCAAAATGTTGCTGCAGTTTCACCTCTTGCCCACCAGAAGGTGCTGTGGCAATAGAACAAAGTTGCAGCTCCCCACTTTATGGGAGAGAGCTGCCTTTGCAGTGCTTGTCAGGCCAGGCCAGGAGACAGGGGCTGTTGGTTGTAGGGGGTGGGGGTCAGACAAAGACTCATAAGGGCTAGTGTGGGAGGACAGACTGGGGCAGGGGCTGAATGGGAGTGGAGGCACAGAGACAGGGACAGGGGAGTGGCTGGGTGAGGGCACAGAGACACATGGGGACACGGGCAGATGTGTCTGATTGAATGGGAGAGGCAGGGTCTGTATAAGGGAAGCTCCCTAACAATCCCTCCCTGCCTTCCCCCCAAAAAACCTGTTCCATACTCTTCCCACCCACACCCAACAGCCCTCCCAGTTCACACCCAGGCTCCTTCCCAGCAATTTACTTCCCTCTCCCGCAGCTCCTCCATTACCCCTGACTCCTCCAAGCCTTTGCACTGCTTCTGAGGGGTGTGGGAAATACGGTTCTGTATTGTAGTTTAAATGAATTATTACTCTGAGTTCTGTATTAATATGCCTAGTAAGGAATCTATTTGTCAAAATACATTCCCTGAATCTTTTTTGGTGTATTGTTACAGACATACTTGCTGACAGGTATTTTGAAAAAAAAAAAACAAAAATAATTGAAATTGGTGTGATTATATTGTGTTATTTTGACAAATAAAATATGCAGACTTTCGCAGAACTTTAAAATATTGTGCGCAGAATTTTTAATTTTATTGCAGAATTCCACCAGGAATAACCCATTCTGTGGATTAAAAATGGGCTTCAGTCTCTAGCACAGTCAATCCAGAATCCTTCAGAAGCACTACAAAAATGTTCTGAGCAAGGGTGAACAAAAGCCCCCTGAGAGTGCATTTCATACATATATTTATTATCTGCTGCACCTATGTGATAGAATGGTGATATGCCATATGCAGCTGAACTATATCCTAAGGAAGCAATACTATACATTAACTCAGTAGTTCTCAACCGGGGTACATGTATCCTTGGGGATACGCAGAGGTCTTCTAGATATTTGCCTAGTTTTACAACAAGCTACATGAAAAGTACTAGTGAAGTCAATACAAACTAAAATTTCATACAGACAATGACTTGTTTATACTGCCCTATATCCTATATCAGTGTTTTTCAACCGGGGGGGGGGGGGAAGGTCACCATTTATTTTATAATTATATGGTAAAAACAAGAAAGCACTTTTTCAGTAATAGTGTGCTGTGACACTTGTATTTTTATGTTTGATTTTGTAAACTAGTAGTTTTTAAGTGAGGTGCAACTTGGAGTACGGAAGAAAAACTAGCCTCCTGAAAGGGGTACAGTAGTTTGGTACGGTTAAGGACCACTGCTTTAACTGGTCAGAGCTGGGTATCAGACAAAAGAAAAACATGAGTCACATTGGGATTTTCAAGCGCAAACCTAATTTAAATGGGAAGGGGGGAATCTACTTATTTTTAGCTAGAAATTAATCTTGTTGCAATGTAACTCATGTAGTGGTAAATCTGCAGAGTAATGTGCAGGAGGAACAAATCGATTCCCACAATTACTATCTGCAGTTGTACAGAATGAAATCTTACATTTATGGGTTGCACACAACGCTTCTGGACAGTAATGGAATGCCAGACAGTGAGTCAGTTTATTTGAAATCTGCTGCATTATTTTCCTCCATATAACCCCACACAGACTCATAATACAATCTGTTCAGTAGCATAAGTTGGAATCCATCATATCTGCATATCTCTTCTCTGAGTCTTCCCCAACTTTCATGGGAAATTGAATTTTTGCAAGCAGCAGCTCCTGTGAATTTTTCAGCTCAAACTGTTGTTTAATTTACGTTTTTTGGAAAGAGCTCTTTATTAGGTGACATCAAAAAAGATTTTTAAGGATGGTCCGAACCCATTTATGCAGCTGTTACCTCAGCTTCTGGCATGGAACATGCAGAGAAGGCTGATGGGCAAAAGATGTGACACAGGAGAAGGTTTTTTTGGTATGGTATTTGAAACTAAACTTAGTTTTTCTTAGTTACAGCAAAAAGAAATGCAAATCATAAGCTACTTGAGTAGGGCCGGCCCTAGATCAAATGGCGCCCAGGCGAGGAGCGTCTTTGGCATGTGCCGGCCCCCCAAAGTTTGTTAAACTTTTTAATACCTTATTTTTTATTTCATTTGTAGCCCATTTCATGACTTTTATGCATGATTTGTATGCACGAGAGATCCAAAGACTGGTCAATGGCATTTTCAAATGATAAAATAGCAAGCTATATAAATCTCTCGGCAACCATCGTCGATCGAAGATATGTTTTAATAAGCTGCGTTTACCACTCGTGACTATGACCAGGAGTGTGAGCAGAATCCTCAAAGCTATCCACACATTAGGAAAAGTGTCCTTCAGCTCTGCATCATGAATGAATTGGAGAACTTGAAATGGAGAGTACTTCCCATGTCGCAAAATATGACAGATGTTGTCCAATTGGACATAAATGTCTTTATCACTGACATTTGAACATTCCCAATGTGTCAGCGTCCGGTGAAGGTGCATGCAACTGTTCAAGAGTTTTCCGGTTTGGCAGCAGCTTACTAAGGCCATACAAAAAAAAAAACAGGTCTTTTTGTGGTGCTTCATTTGTCCAAATCTTTCTTCCATGGAGGTTAATGAAAAATGAATCCCCACATGGAATACCAAAATATTTTACTTCAAACATTCTATTTTCTTTTTTGTCACTAACAACAAAAACAGCACCTTGCACCCTCCCCACACAAGCCAGGCACCCCAGGTGGTCGCTTGGGTGTCCTGCCCCTAAATCCTACCCTGTACTTGAGAGGCTCAAACATTACAGTTAATGACCACCATTTTTCATCAATGTGTGCAAAAGTAGCACTCTGGGAAGGGTGTCAGTTAGGGCTTTATTTGCTCTCTTTTATCACTCTCCTGTCAACAGTTACTAATTAAACTGTAACATCCATCACAAGGTTGCAAAGAGTTAAAATATAAATATAAAATTTTGCTCCTTTTCTATCATCCGCAGTGTAACAGCCTGCTATGTACTGAAATGCCAGGGATCAATCTGAACAGTGACAAAAACTTGAGTATTTCCAAAGCACAAGTATAATTAAATGCAAAACTTCCATCCAGTTGGGTTATGTCATTTTCTCTGGCTGCATATTGAGATGCAACCTCAGAGCTGGCCCTAGAAATAAGCAGACTAAGCAATTACTTAGGGTCCCAAATAACTCAAGGGGGCCCCCTGTTCACTTTTTCAGTCTGTGTGTGGGGGCAGTCCCCAAAATATTCCTGCTTAGGGCCCCAATGGGCTAGCCCTACCTCTGTGCAGCCCAAAATAATGTAGGGAATTAACAATAAACATCACTCCAGGCAATGGCTAATTAGCTGTAGGTAGCTAGTCTTGCTCCTGCTCCCGCAGCCAGTAGGTATTTCGTTGTCTGTACATCTCCTGTAATAGCGCCATTTATTTTCTCTGTCATAACTGGAGCACCTCCAATAGTAATGGCTTCTATTTTCTCCAGTGCTACATTAAACTTCCTTAGAACATCCATCATAACATTTATGGCCTCTCTATTTATATCACAGTGCAAGGGATTCATGTCCAAAACAGCTTCTGCCACATCCAGTTTGCATGATGTTGCTTTGATAAAAATCATTCACGGAGGGATGTCAAGCCATTTATAAAGGGCGCTACTACTGAGTGCTGTAGAAGGCACTGTTTGTGCTGGAACATTTTTCCAACACTACCTGCAAACTCAAGTCAGTCTTCCGTCCAGCAGAAGAAGGTAGAAATAATAAAACTTTTTTTCCACATAATCTTTTCCATTTGGGGAAACAGAAACATTGATGCATTAAATTAAGATACGCAGCTTCCTCACTTCACGTCTGTAGAGAGTTATGGTCATATCATGCCATCAGTTTTAAACGGTACTTGCCAATTAAATCAATGCCCATCTTTAACTCCTACATCCGAAGCTTATGCTTACACAAATATTTTATGTTACTAAGTTTACTGTCACTAGAATCTTTATTTTATTTTTTTATAATTTAAGTTTATGGAATGATCCAATCTCTCTCCCTCTCTGCTGTACTGGTCAGCCTTACCAATATTACAGAGCTGATAAACTCTTTCCTTGTTAGGAAAATGGAACACTTCTCATTTAAAAACAAAATCAGACGTTTCCTTGATCCAGCACACTGCATAAGCCAGTGTGCAATTTTAGGCATGTTGAACTTGAAATAACTGGGATTATTTGCATGCTTAAAGTTACACACCGGTTTAGGCGCTGTTCTGGTCATGTCCTAAAAGGGAAGTGATTTTTTTTTAAATGAACTAGGGGATGGGATTTCAAACATTACAATGCAGCTTGAAATACTGAAGTGAAGTCAGCATATTCACAGTGGGTTTATAATGATCAGCCACATTCTCCGAGAAGGCAACAGGACAGCAACAGCAGTCACATAAAAAATATTCCAGATTCTCTCGTTCTCTCTGCACTTCTGCAGAAAATGTTGCCCCAGTAATGGAGTTGCTACAACAGAAACTCTATTACTATGAAAGAAAAGGAATGCATCCAATGAAGTGGGCTGTAGCTCACGAAAGCTTATGCTTAAATTTGTTAGTCTCTTAGGTGCCACAAGTATTCCTTTTCTTTTTGCGGATACAGACTAACACAGCTGCTACTCTGAAACCTGCCTCTTACTATGGAATTGCTATGTTACAGAAGCAGCATTTTTATAGAATTGCAATTACGTAAGGAACTTTTATCATTCTGATAGAAGCTATAGATCCATTATAATACTAATTGTACAGTGTACTCTGTTTTGCGTACTGATGGAGATTGTAACATGTCTATAAAAGCAGCAATTTCATAAAAATGTTTTAGTAATAGGTTTGGTACTGGCTATGCAGACGTGATAAGAAGAAGAAAATGCTTCAGATGGGCAAAATGACTGATGGAAGAGGTTTGCTGTAAAGGCTACATACTCCAACGAAGACTAAAAAAGCTCTACCTATCTTATGAGCTGTGGTTCATAACAGGCTGTCTTAGGCCATAGATTCTAGTTGTCCTGTTTTCTATTTACAAAGAGAAGCCCCAGCCAATTTAGTGATGTAGTAAGCCCTGGAACATTGTTTTCAAAAATCACTCCCACTACCTAAGCCCTCTGACAAATCGAACAATAGAGTGGAGGAGTTACATGTATCTGTCTGTAGTAGTAATTCTTCAATAACCACTGAAGCACAACTGCTGCTGTCTTGGAAGAGACGCCGCACTCCATCCTCTTAAATAATCAAAATAATATTGCACTGATGCTCAGCAAAGGTGGGATTTTGGAGGGGGAAATCAGATGAGAAATAATGGGAAAATTACAGAGGGAAGCAATCTTTTTCCACTGCTGAACACCTGTGCAGGTGTACAGAAAAAGGCAGAGATGTTTTGATTTAAAGTCAGATTGTACTTTGAAAAAAAACTATTACAGTGGCCACTTGCTACTCAATAGATATGTTCTCCATCTGTATTCAGAGTCAATAGAATTGTAAATTAAATTCCAATTGCAGGAGCAATTAATTACACACCACCAATTCCACTGAAGAGAGTAGGGTTGCATACATGTGACTAAGACCAATTAAAAAGTCAATGTAGCAGCCCTGTTAGTCTGTATTCGCAAAAAGAAAGGGAGTACTTGTGGCACCTTAGAGATAAACAAATTTATTTGAGCATAAGCTTTCGTGAGCTACAGCTCACTTCATCGGATGCATTTGGTGGAAAATACAGAGGGGAGATTGACATACACACACAGAGAACATGAAACAATGGGTTTTATCATACACACTGTAAGGAGAGTGATCACTTAAGATGAGCCATCACCAGCAGCAGGGGGGAGGGAGGAAAACCTTTCATGGTGACAAGCAAGGTAGGTTATTTCCAGCAGTTAACAAGAACATCTGAGGAACAGTGGGCGGTGGGGTGTGGGGGGAGAAATAACATGGGGAAATAGTTTTACTTTGTGTAATGACTCATCCATTCCCAGTCTCTATTCAAGCCTAAGTTAATTGTATCCAGTTTGCAAATTAATTCCAATTCTGCAGTCTCTCATTGGAGTCTGTTTTTGAAATTTTTTTGTTGAAGAATAGCCACCCTCAGGTCTGTAATCGAGGGACCAGAGAGATTGAAGTGTTCTCCAATTGGTTTTTGAATGTTATAATTCTTGACGTCTGATTTGTGTCCATTTATTCTTTTACGTAGAGACTGTCCAGTTTGACCAATGTACATGGCAGAGGGGCATTGCTGGCACATGATGGCATATATCACATTGGTAGATGCGCAGGTGAACGAGCCTCTGATAGTGTGGCTGATGTGATTAGGCCCTATGATGGTGTCCCCTGAATAGATATGTGGGCAGAGTTGGCAACGGGCTTTGTTGCAAGGATAGGTTCCTGGGTTAGTGGTTCTGTTGTGTGGTTGCTGGTGAGTATTTGCTTCAGATTGGGGGGCTGTCTGTAAGCAAGGACTGGCCTTGTTCCCAACATCTGTGAGAGTGATGGGTCGTCCTTCAGGATGGGTTGTAGATCCTTGATGATGCGTTGGAGAGGTTTTAGTTGGGGGCTGAAGGTGATGGCTAGTGGCGTTCTGTTATTTTCTTTGTTGGGCCTGTCCTTTAGTAGGTGACTTCTGGGTATTCTTCTGGCTCTGTCAGTCAGTTTCTTCACTTCAGCAGGTGGGTATTGTAGTTGTAGGAATGCATGATAGAGATCTTGTAGGTGTTTGTCTCTGTCTGAGGGGTTGGAGCAAATGCGGTTATATCGTAGAGCTTGGCTGTAGATAATGGATCGTGTGGTATGATCTGGATGAAAGCTAGAGGCATGTAGGTAGGAATAGCGGTCAGTAGGTTTCTGATATAGCATGGTGTTTATGTGACCATCGCTTATTAGCACCATAGTGTCCAGGAAGTGGATCTCTTGTGTGGACTGGTCCAGGCTGAGGTTGATGGTGGGATGGAAATTGTTGAAATCATGGTGGAATTCCTCAAGGGCTTCTTTTCCATGGGTCCAGATGATGAAGACGTCATCAATGTAGCGCAAGTAGAATAGGGGCATTAGGGGACGAGAGCTGAGGAAGCGTTGTTCTAAGTCAGCCATAAAAATGTTGGCATACTGTGGGGCCATGCGGGTACCCATCGCAGTGCCGCTGATTTGAAGGTATACATTGTCCCCAAATGTGAAATAGTTAACCCCCACGAACATGATACAGTTCTGTGGTGACCTAGAATCCTATTTTCGATGTCTCCGACTCAAGGAATATTTCCAACACACCTCTGACCAACATATTAACCCACAGAGACCTTCCTACCAACACTACAAAAAGAAGGATTCTGGGTGGACTCCTCCTGAAGGTCAAAACAACAGACTGTACTTCTACATAGAGTGCTTCCACCGATGTGCATGACCTGAAATTGTGGAAAAGAAGCATCACTTGCCTCATAAACTCAGCCGTGCAGAACACAATGCCATCCACAGCCTCAGAAACAACTCTGACATCATAATCAAAAAGGCTAACAGAGGAGGTGCTGTTGTCATCATGAATAGGTCGGAGTATGAACAAGAGGCTACTAGGCAGCTCTCCAACACCACTTTCTACAAGCCATTACCCTCTGATCTCACTGAGAGTTACCAAAAGAAACTACAGCATTTGCTCAAGAAACTCCCTGAAAAAGTACAAGAACAAATCCGCACAGACACACCCCTAGAATCCCAACCTGGGGTATTCTATCTGCTACCCAAGGTCCATAAACCTGGAAATCCTGGACGCCCCATCATCTCAGGCATTGGCACCCTGACAGCAGGATTGTCTGGCTATGTAGACTCCCTCCTCAGGACCTACGTTACCAGCATTCCCAGCTATCTTCGAGACACCACTGACTTCCTGAGGAAACTACAGTCCATTGGTGATCTTCCTAAAAACACCATTCTAGCCACTATGGATGTAGAAGCCCTCTACACCAACATTCCACACAAAGATGGACTACAAACCGTCAGGAACACTATCCCCGATAATGTCACGGCTAACCTGGTGGCTGAACTTTGTGACTTTGTCCTCACCCATAACTATTTCACATTTGGGGACAATGTATATCTTCAAATCAGTGGCACTGCGATGGGTACCCGCATAACCTCACAGTATGCCAACATTTTTATGGCTGACTTAGAACAACGCTTCCTCAGCTCTCGTCCCCTAATGCCCCTATTCTACTTGCGCTACATTGATGACGTCTTCATCATCTGGACCCATGGAAAAGAAGCCCTTGAGGAATTCCACCATGATTTCAACAATTTCCATCCCACCATCAACCTCAGCCTGGACCAGTCCACACAAGAGATCCACTTCCTGGACACTACGGTGCTAATAAGCGATGGTCACATAAACACCATGCTATATCGGAAACCTACTGACCGCTATTCCTACCTACATGCCTCTAGCTTTCATCCAGATCATACCACACGATCCATTATCTACAGCCAAGCTCTACGATATAACCGCATTTGCTCCAACCCCTCAGACAGAGACAAACACCTACAAGATCTCTATCATGCATTCTTACAACTACAATACCCACCTGCTGAAGTGAAGAAACTGACTGACAGAGCCAGAAGAATACCCAGAAGTCACCTACTAAAGGACAGGCCCAACAAAGAAAATAACAGAACGCCACTAGCCACCACCTTCAGCCCCCAATTAAAACCTCTCCAACGCATCATCAAGGATCTACAACCCATCCTGAAGGACGACCCATCACTCTCACAGATGTTGGGAGACAAGCCAGTCCTTGCTTACAGACAGCCCCCCAATCTGAAGCAAATACTCACCAGCAACCACACACCACACAACAGAACCACTAACCCAGGAACCTATCCTTGCAACAAAGCCCGTTGCCACATATCTATTCAGGGGACACCATCATAGGGCCTAATCACATCAGCCACACTATCAGAGGCTCGTTCACCTGCGCATCTACCAATGTGATATATGCCATCATGTGCCAGCAATGCCCCTCTGCCATGTACATTGGTCAAACTGGACAGTCTCTACGTAAAAGAATAAATGGACACAAATCAGACGTCAAGAATTATAACATTCAAAAACCAATTGGAGAACACTTCAATCTCTCTGGTCCCTCGATTACAGACCTGAGGGTGGCTATTCTTCAACAAAAAAATTTCAAAAACAGACTCCTACGAGAGACTGCAGAATTGGAATTAATTTGCAAACTGGATACAATTAACTTAGGCTTGATTAGAGACTGGGAATGGATGAGTCATTACACAAAGTAAAACTATTTCCCCATGTTATTTCTCCCCCCACACCCCACCGCCCACTGTTCCTCAGATGTTCTTGTTAACTGCTGGAAATAACCTACCTTGCTTGTCACCATGAAAGGGTTTCCTCCTTTCCCCCCCCTGCTGCTGGTGATGGCTCATCTTAAGTGATCACTCTCCTTACAGTGTGTATGATAAAACCCATTGTTTCATGTTCTCTGTGTGTGTATGTCAATCTCCCCTCTGTATTTTCCACCAAATGAATCCGATGAAGTGAGCTGTAGCTCACGAAAGCTAATGCTCAAATAAATTTGTTAGTCTCTAAGGTGCCACAAGTACTCCTTTTCTTTTTAAGAAGTCAATAGGGTTGTACAACACACTTGTAACAGTAGATACAGTTTGGTGTATGGAATCTTCATTACCAGTGATGCATGAGAAGGAAAGATATTTTTAGTATGACTTTCAGATCCCAGGGTGAGTTTGCAGGACTGGCAATTATAAACATCTTACTTCTGAAATGAGCACACTTGATTTGGAAACTGTTAAGATGATGAATATTGAACTCCGAATGACATTTTTCCTGACACTTTTTCCAGAGAAGAGCTGCACTTTAAACTAAAAATATTAGTGAATGATTATGAAAAGTAATGCACCACAAAAAGGGTACCATTTCTAAAAGAGCTCAGTGCCTGCATGAAAAGCAGATGGATCATATAAACGCTGGGTAAGAACAGGGTGATGATTGTCTGAAGGAGTAATATTTCTAAGAACAAACTGAGACACCATCCTCTTCCACGGGAGTCTGCACCCCATTAATCAAAATGGGTGTCATAGGTGCTGACTTTCCCTCTACCCAAGGGGTGCTCAACCCCATGCCGCTCTGCCCAGGCCCCGGCTCTGCCCCATCCCTTCCTCCCCAAGCCCCTGCTCCTGCTCTGCCTCCACCCCACCTCTTTCCGCCCCCTCCCCTGAGCACGCCATGTCCCTACTCCTCCTCCTCCCTCCTGGAGCTGACCTGAACGCTGCAAAACAACTGTTTCACAGTGGGTGGGAGGCGCTGGGAGGGGGAGGAGTGACCAGTAGGGCCGCTAGCAGGGGACAGGTTTCAGAGTAGCAGCCGTGTTAGTCTGTATTCGCAAAAAGAAAAGGAGTACTTGTGGCACCTTAGAGGAGGGGAGAGGCACTGAGGGTGTGGGGGGGAACAGCGGGGAGCTTGGCTGCCGGTGGGTACTGAGCACCTGCTAATTTTTCTCCTTGTGTGCTCCAGCCCTAGAGCACCCATGGAGTCAGCACCTACGGTGGGTGTAACATCTTAGGGTACGTCTACACTGCAATAAAACACCTGTAGTTGGCCTGAATCAGCTGACTTAGGTTTGTGGGCTTCAGGCTGCAGGCTACAAAATTGTAATACAGATGCTTGTGCTTGGCTGGGGCCCGAGCTCTGAGTCCCCCTTCTGCCTGGACAAAGATCAGTGCTCGATACACTCTTCACCTCCAGCCTAGGTTACAGTAATTTATTGTACCTGCTGATGAAGGTGGAAACAATACAAAAGCTTCAGCTTGTGCAGAGTGTGGCAGCCCATCTTCTCTGTGTAATGGCATGTCATGAGTACATGACCCCGATTTTCCACACCCTGAACTAGCTGCTAATTCACTTCCCTGGTCAATCCTGGGTTTGTATTTCAAAGCCATTAAAATATCAGGACCCAGCTACACCAGCCAACCATATCTCCATCCATGACATCTGAAAACAGTTGTGCTCTTCTGGTACAATGCTTAATATAGTTTTTACAAAGTCAAGGACTAAGCATGTCAGACAGAAATAAAGCATTTTTAGTTGAGAGGATACAGGTGTGGATGACACATGTGAAGGAGATTAGTCTAATCTGGAGTTTCACCATCTTTAGGGCATCCTGAAAGACCCTCCCACCTCGGCTGGAATCGTGGTGGTGGTGGTGGGGAATTAAATATAGATATTCCACAAACTCTGATGAGTGGATAGACAGACAGACTTTAAAGGACACAGATGGTCAAGACCTGTTTCATTTTTTATCCAAATGACAATTTTCCCCATAGTACATGACGGAATATTTGTAAACTCTGCTCCTTAGGACAGGACAATTGTTTTGTTCTTCACAGTGCCTAAGACAATGCATCACAATTCCTGATTGGGCCTTCTAGGAGCTATTGCAATACTAATAACAACATTGACCGAGAGGGAAGAATGGTACCTATTTAATTGCCAACCCCACTTCTGTAGCACATTAGTATTTCCCTAGAAGATCCAGAGAAAATCGAATCAGCCCAGCCTTGTGAAGCTTGATCTGATGAGCTCACAGCAATAACTGGTGTGACTGCAAAATTAGGCTTAAAAGACTAAAACATTTTTTTCTTATAGAAATAAACACATCTCATAAGTTTGTAACTCAGTTGTAAAAGTTTTCAAAAGAGGGCTTTACAGTGGGAAAATTGGTATGCAATTATATTGTCACAATTGGCACCTCAGTCATTCTTTCAAGAAAATAAACAGATAACTCGTTGCATACTTGCCAAAATAAGATTAATTTAGTTGTCAACATTTTAGTAATCTTGCATGAAGTCTTAATTAATTACTATTTAAAATCTGTTCTGAAGTTAAGAGATTTATCTAATGTGTAAAACTTGAAGATTCAACAAGCTGTGGAAGTATGGATGAGATGAGATATGAGCCAGATTTACTACCCTGATTAAGTAATGAGGAGTTAGGGGGGGAAATGATTTTAAAATCTCTCCCACCAGCATCTGACAAGTATGTCTTAAAAAAAGTTCATTTTATAATCCTATGAAATCTTGGAATCTGATAAAACTAAGGTTGAACAAAGGGATCTCAGAAAAGGAGATGACAAGCACACCTCTCACAAGATTTATTAACCAGAAGTATTACAACCAACAAAAGAAGAATGGTGTGCATTTCTATCTAAGTTTTGCAGTTTACAAAGAAGGCAAAGAGACCATTTAATATAACAGAGTAGAAGCACAAATGAGTATCATAACCTGGTGTAGCAAAATCTTTGCTGCAGTGATCAGTAACAGGATGACCCATTTATCTCTCTCAAATACATATAGCACTGAAGTATCAATAAAGATATCACTGAACCTTCATGTATGCTGTGTTGTAGCCGCTCTCAAACGAACACAGAAAAATAACAGACAAAAAACACCGTATTGCTCTCTATCTACCCTTCCAGTCCTTGTCCTCAAAGGAAACCTGCACAACACCTCAAACAATGAGCTTGGGAGCTTAAATTCATACCATGGCTAGGCATTAAAAATCATGGACTGAAGAGAGACACTGACACTGAAGTTAGACACAGGCACTAGGACCTTCCCACCTCGCAGGATCCTAGTGCCTGGGCTCCAGCCTGAACCCAAACATCTGCACTGCAATTAAACAATCCCTCAGCATGAGTCTTTTAGCCCAAGTCAGCTGGCATAGGCCAGCTGTGGGTGTCTAATATCAGTGTAGACATACCCACTGACATTTTCCAGACCTGAAAAAAATGCTCTGTAAGCTTGAAAGCTTGTCTCTCTCACCAACAGAGGCTGGTCTATGCTGAGTTTGCCTAGAAAAAAATTCCCTCATCCTTTCATCATGTCTAGCACTATCTGACTGGCTGTGTGCATTACAGAGCTGCATTCTCTTTCTCCTTCTAAAGCATCATGAATTGGCTACTACTGAAAATAGCACTTGCTGAACCAATGGTCTGAGGTGGTTTGGCAAATCGTATGTTCCTATGTAGAGAAAGAGATTGTTGATATTACTCATGGTAGCTCTTTTTTTTTGTTTGTTTGAAAGAATAAAATTAAGAGATGATGTTCTTTCTTTTATTAGAATCTCTGTCAAAGCTACCTTTTATAGTAAACTTTCCAAAATCAAGTAAAATAGGTGATGAAAAGTTCTAGAAAATTTCATAGAACAATCCATCATCTGGATGGCTGTAATCTGTCAATTGAAATCTTTTTTTCTGGAGAGGAGACATTTAGGAGAGAACAGTCCTTTGCAGTTATTACAGAAACTGAATCTCTGTGGAAAGAAATTTACAGTGAGTACTGATACCTAAATGGCCAGTAATGAAAGTACCATTGCCAGAATGAAAGTTAACAAGGGACCTTTCATCAGCTGTGGCAGTGCATCTCAACATTTTCAGTCTAGTGACCCCCTTATTTGAAGTAAAAAAAAATTTTTTTTGACCACTTACATTTACAACAAAAGTATCAGTGGTAACAATAAGTCTATGTAACTTGTGTTTGCTTTGAGAGGTTGACAGAGAATACTTGACCTTGAAAAGTAAGGGTGTGCAGGGAGTGGAGGAAAGAGATTTCCTTAGCATTAGATTGCAATACAATTTTCAACACCACAAAACCCCCTTCCTGATTGCTTTTTGTGCCTCTTCCATCTGGGGGATTGTGACCCATTGCCTGTAGCTCAGTGTTTCTCAACCATTCTCACTTCCCTCAGATTGTGCTATCAAGTTCCCTCAACTTTTTCATGGGAATACATACATGCTGTAAGTGAGGATGAATGGTCTCCATTCACTTCCTGGATTGCAGGTCCCCTGAGGGAACGGGCACAGCAATGCAAGCAATCTGCAACCTGTACAGTGCTGGAGAGATGACAGGAGGGTGGTGGAGTCATCCAGTTTTGCCCAAAAAATGAGCAGGCCAAGACCGGGAAAGGGATGTGTTGATTTAGCATAACAGGTGGCGTTCCTGTGGAGCCCTAACCAGTAGTTAAAATTGCCTTCCATAGGACAAACACCATCTCCAGTGCAGCTATATCCCCAGGGATGAATAGATGGGACAACACCCCAGGCATTGGCAGGTGGGAATCTGGCCCAAATATATATAGCTGGAAGGTGTCATCTGTAGATATGTTGTTTCCAGACAATTTTTATTATTACATATACAGACATGTAAGGAAAGATTCATGCCCTGAGGAGTTTATACTCTCAGATAGGCATCACAATGACTGCAGTGGGTAAGGAAGGGGAGCTCTCTTATGCTTTATCTGGGGATGCAGAAGCAACTTTCCTACAGTATGAGGAATCAACACAATTAAGTTGTAATTCATTCAATTAATTTTGTATCTGTGTAGAAAGTAGTATTCAACCTCCATCTTATAGTTCTAATCAATTCAAATAACAATACAGCTATGACTTGAACCTCCATTCTGAAACTGAGCTACAGAAATCTGCAAGGAATCCTCAACCCCTTTCCTTATGTATAAAGCATTACTCGATCGTGTATGTGTACATTGCATTTTGTAATATTTATGCAGTTTTCTGAAGAATGGGTACCTGCTACCACTGATGTCAAAGGGACTTTTCCCATCAACTTCAATGGGAGTAGTATCCATACCACAAACTGCTCTGCAAATGCTAAAACATTATCATCATTAGACGAAAGCATCACTAAACGGAAAACTGTGCAGTAGTGTTTATTCTAAAAATCAAAAGTACTTGCTAGCTTCAAGAATATCATGAGTGGATTGTATGGAGTAAATAAAACCTTTAAGTTCAATTTATCACAGAAAATTTTAGCTTGAAATAAATATTCAGCTAAACTGCCCTTTCTTAGGCTTTATTTTCTGTAACGACTTTCCAATCTCTGCTGGTAAGACTGATATCTCCCTTCTCTCAGGAAGTAGTAATTCAAATAATTTCCCAAAAATATTAGCAGGGGACACATAGCAACTGTTGATATGACTCAAAACGATTTAAGAGGCAATCTTAGCAGCCTTCTGTTAAGATACATTGTATGAAGCCTCCCCCACTTAGCAGAATCCCACAATATGGCAAGAAAGATTTGTATGTCTAAAAATAGCTATCTACACACATTTTTCGAGATGCCTGAGCCATAATGTTTTAAATTTTCCTAACTACAGTTTCAGCTAAATGTGCTTCTACAACACTACCAGTGTTCTGTTAAAAAGAGTTTAGAATCTTTTTCCTTTTTAAAAAAAAATCACACCATTAACATCCCTGACACTTTAGAAATAATGTTTATTGATTTTTGTGTTAACACTGCCATAAACTAAGTGATGTAATGGACAGAATTATTGTACTATAAAGAACCTGTCTTTCAGATTCTTAACTACATATTGAAAAAGTGCAGATTGTGGATTAATGTAAAAATAGGCAAGTTCTGTGCTGCTATTTTGGAGACAGGTGTGGATAAAGACTTTTATATATGACAGAATAAGCATATAACTGGGTGGTTACCACAGCCACATGCTAGGTACCAAGTTACAACCTTTACATATCAGGGTACTTGGGCATTAAGGAAGCTTAAGATCTGTAACTTACAGGACAGGGCTGCTAATTCATCCACTTTTGTTGCAGAAGTGTTAATAATGAAATATGTGAAATCAATTAAATAAATGAAAGCAAGTTTATTGTTACAGAAGATAAAGGGTAGAATTTTTTGAGAATTGTATTAATATTTCAGATAAATTAATCACCATACCAACAGAGTATCTGAGACTGCCCTGATGAAGCATGAACTATGTCGAGGAGAAACAGCAGGGACATTATCAATCCTAGGTTTCAGAGTAGCAGCCGTGTTAGTCTGTATTCGCAAAAAGAAAAGGAGTACTTGTGGCACCTTAGAGACTAACAAATTTATTAGAGCATAAGCTTTCGTGAGCTACAGCTCACTTCATCGGATGAAGTGAGCTGTAGCTCACGAAAGCTTATGCTCTAATAAATTTGTTAGTCTCTAAGGTGCCACAAGTACTCCTTTTCTTTTTATCAATCTAGTTCTATTAGCATTAGCATCTATACCTGGTACTTTTATTTTAAGGTTATACAAGGTGGATCTTTAAATTAAAGTTGCAGCGTAGCAGAGGTCTTTTACTAGAACATCACATGGAGAACAATAATTTCCCATGTTTAAAAATGTATTATAGAGTTTGAAAAATGGTGAACACACACTACAGGGGAAATACATTTTGAAGGAAAGTGTTTCTTCAGAGATCACTATTCATAAGCTAGACCACTGAGTTTATCTTTTCTGCATGGTTTTGAAAGAGGGGCCCAGGAAAAAGCAGCTTTGTGAGAGCGACAGAATAAAGGGGGGAAAAATACAATTGTTGGACACATTTCAGTTTTAAGGATCTCGAAGTGTTTTAAAAACTTCTGGAAGGGAAACATTGATGGAAGAAGATCTAAACTCAGAGCAGAAGAGCCACCATGGAGTTACATGGTTTAGATTTGCTCTGTTTTGGCAAACTATTGGAATGACTGTGGACACCACAATACCCTGAATGTCAGCACTGTGGTGACAGCAAATGGTGCACCTAATTAGATTCTGGGATGCTAAAGAAAAGGCTGCAATCAGGGGAATTTGTCATATACCCACATGTTCTTTTGTTGCTTGTCCTGTTGGTGGGAAGGAATGCCTAGCACAATGTTGTTTTAGTGTATTTTCTGATGGGGCATAGAGAGGGTAACAGCAGAGGGGTCTGAACAGCTTTATTAATAATAAAAAAATCAATAAATTCCACAATCCCCCCCACCTTCATATTCATGAGATAGTTCTAAGATTTTTAGACAATTTCTGCAGGACCTTCAAATCATCAAGTTTTATAGGGCAGTTTTTCAACTGTTGAGTCCCCTTTGACAACAAGGAAAATTGATTCTATCCTTGAATGTTTGATTTTACATTCCATCATCACTAAACATTGATTAAGCCTTAATGCATAAACTTTCTTGTGCTTATGACTTTGTGCTTCTCAGGGGAAGGTCAGGGTTTATTACAATGTCATACTCTTAAAACAAAAAACACTTGGTTACTGGTGACACATTTGCTACTGATTGCTATCAGCATGCTTCTTCATCAGAATTTGTTTCTTGTTTGTTTTAAAATGGGAATGGGGGGGGGGATTTTAAACCAGCCCACACGGCAAACAAAATCACCCATATTGTCCCTTCAACAAAAAATATATTTCTAGAGTTCGGAAAATTTATTTCCAGTTTTAATGACTAATTTATTTCTAAATATTTCTGTATCATCTGAATGGTAATACCTTGTGTGAGGTGTTAAAGAACTGCTTCTGCCAGAGCCCATGTGAGAGTTGGGGTGATCTCTGGTAAGCTTATAGCAGGCATGTAGATTCTTTTAATTGTTTTTATTGTATCTTCTCTGTAATGCTTTTTACTTTAAAAATAAAGTTGGCTTGCAGAAAGAATAATATGTGGTATCTATAACTGTGGGTATTCACACTGTTAAGTTTCTGAAGAAAAAGCAAGCCGTGTACTTCAATAGCCTGTCTATATCAGAATAACACGGTAAAAACAAGGCATTTTGTGGCCTTGAAATATCCCAGTCAGAAAGGAATAAAACAAGAAAAGCAATGGCGGGGAAGCTTGAAAGCCTGAGAAATGGTGACCTTGCAGAACCACTGAGGGGAAATACAGGTGCAGTTGCCCTGAACCGTAACAGGTAATATGTAGTCAAATTTACAACCAGACACACAGACTTCTAACTAAAATGTGATTTGGTCCTGACTACAGAGTGAATAATGAGGAGTCCTTGTGGCACCTTAGAGATTAACAAATGTATTTGGGCATAACCTTTCGTGGGCTAAAACCCACTTCATCAGATGCATGGAGTGAAAAATACAATAAGCAGTATAAATATTACAGCACATGAAAAGATGAGAGCTGCCTTACCAAGTGGGGGGGGTCCACTCAAATAAATTAATTAATTGGCCTCGTTAGCAGTGACCCCCCACACACACTTGGTAAGGCAACTCCCATCTTTTCATATGCTGTAATATTTATACTGCTTACTGTATTTTTCACTCCATGCATCTGATGAATTGGGTTTTAGCCCATGAAAGGTTATTCCCAAATACATTTGTTAGTCTCTAAGGTGCCCCAAGGACTCATCATTGTTTTTTGCTGATACAGACTAACACAGCTACCACTCTGAACTTTCAGGTGACACTATAAATAAGAACTGGGATTGTTTAGTCCGCAGAAGAGAAGAATGAGGGGGGGATTTGATAGCTGCTTTCGACTACCTGAAGGGGGATGGATCTAGACTGTTCTCAGATGACAGAACAAGGAGTAATGGTTTCAAGTTGCAGTGGGGGAGGTTTAGTTTGGATGTTAGGAAAAACTTTTTCACTAGGAGCGTAGTGAAGCACTGGAATGGGTTAACTAGGGAGGTGGTAGAATCTCCTTCCTTAGAAGTTTTCAAGGTCAGGCTTGACAAAGCCCTGGCTGAGATGATTTAGTTGGGGATTGGTCCTGCTTTGAGCCAGGGGTTGGACTAGATGACCTCCTGAGGTCCCTTCCAACCCTGATATTCTATGATTCTATGAAGCAGGCAGCATTATTTCCCATAAATGTAAACACACTTGTTTGTCTTAGCGATTGGTTGAACAAGAAATAGGACTGACTGGACTTGTAGTTTTATATTGTTTTATTTTTGAGTGCAGTTATGAAAAAAAATTCTACATTTGTAAGTGCACTTTCACAATAAAGAGACTGTACTACAGTACTTGTATCGGGTGAACTGAATACTATTTCTTATCTTTTTTTACAGTGCAAATATTTGTAATAAAAATAAAGTGAGCATTATACGTTTTGTATTGCGTGTTGTAATTGAAAACATCCACAAATATTTAAATACAAGGTATTCTAATTATTGTTTAACAGTGTGATTAAAACTGTGATTAATCACAATTATTTTTTTAATCTCATGATTAATTGGGATTAATTTTCTTAATTGTTTGACAGCCCTAGTCTCTGTGTATCTACCCAAAACTGTACTGGCTTTTTTTATTGAATATCGCAATGTCAAATGGGTGTGTCTTTTTCAGCCATCTATCTTTCTTCTTTATCACTGTTTTTAAGCTTCTCCCTCCATTGAAAATGTTTTTCAGATTATTTTCCCCCGGTTGTATTAGCTTGCATTTTTTCAGGTTGAGTCTCATTTTGTTACCTTCTGCTAAATTTCTAATCTCTCCAGGACCCTTTGTATTATTTCTCTGTCCTTGCTATATTTACAACTCCTCCCAAGTTAGCATATCCGTCAGTGTCACAGACATACTGTTTATTCTCTTCCACTTTATCAATAAAGATGTTAAGGAAGACTGAATTAGTATTAATCCCCATGGTACCTCTCAAACTGGAATATAACTAACAGATTTAACAATTCATTTTAAACAACAATAATGCTAGAAGAAAGAAAATGTAGGACAAAGGAACATTCCTCTGTGATGGAATGAAAATCTGCAGATTTGGGATTCCGAAGGATGACGATGTAACATTGTCAAGAACGGTTACACATCAGAAAGCAGGTCTGGGATTCTGTTCTGGTTTAAACTCAGAAAGAGAATTCAGTTGAGATAGAGCTGAGGAAAGCTTTGTTTGCTTACAGCTCAAGATAAGTACAATGGAATTATGTTTGGAGATGCTGAGCTTCCAGGAAGGAATGGATTTCAAGAATCCACTAATTCTAATAAAGTAATAAAATAATTATATTTCCTGAAATATAAGAACTGGTGGGAAATACTGATATAAGATACCCGTGAAAACACTCAACAAATTAACACTAAACTTTTTAGGACGTAATCATGTGATGTCTGCACCTCCATTACTGACTTTAACAGAAGCCAAAATTAGAATTGGCAACAATTCTGAAAAAGCATCAGTAATCCATAAATACTACTAAATTTTCTTGTCATTGCCACATTAAGTCACTTCCAATTCACACAGATCTTACCAGGTGTGCTAAATTGATGTCATTATGAGCCATCAGGAAATACCCACAGAGACCTGTAGCAACATTTATAAGTTTCGTTAAACAGCTGTGTGTTTGTATAATTGATTTGTATTATTTAAAACGGGAGCAGTTAAAGCAACTTATCGGGTGATGTAGAAAAGGGATGACTGAAAATTCCAGGGAGATTTAGTACGGAAGAAAGCCAATCACTGGAACTTCAGATGGCAGATTTAAAGATTATTACGAGAGGAAGTGCAATTAAATCATCACAGTTTATCAACTATCATTATAAACCACGATGCAACTTATCGAGTTAATTTATTTATGAATATGCAATAAAAAAACAGGCTAGTCAATAAAAATATTTCAAGATAATTCCTCAGCAAGTGAACATGACTTCCCATAATGAATCTAAAGTAACTGAAATTAGTTTAAAGGTTACCTTAACCATATGCTCCAACATCCTAGTAATTACAGATATACTCTTACAGGCCTGATTCATATCTCAGGTGCTGGTTTCAGATATATGCCTGCATTTAATCACACAGCTTGTAAATCACTGACATTGCATCACATATGTGTAAAGTATAGCATCAAGATTTTGTAAGACTCCTAGAATACAAGCCCCAGTTTCTTAAAATGGAGCTGAATCCTAAATATGTAAAACAAATGAAGCTTGATATGACTTTCTACTACTAGTAGTATATCAACTACTGAATCCAAAATATCAAAATTAGCCCTAGTTTGAATTCAAATAGCATTGTGAACATTGTGAACCAACTGTGATTTCCTCAAATTTTGTTCGTGTTGGAATGGTGAATGGTTCATAGAAGTTTTTCTCATTTATCAGAGTACCATGAACTTTCTCTGATTTCTGTTCATGGCATATTGAGAGTTTTGAGTTTGATTTGGTGAGATAGCAAATGACATCCACCAAGGGACCTGTGTCCCTAACTAGTTAAATCTATCTCATGTGACCAAGTGCATCAGCCCAGATAAGCAGACAAGAGACAGAGAAGGGTGCATGTCGGTTCAACTCTCAGATCCAGAAAAGACTTTCTTGTAGTCCTAGCTCTTGTTTTGGTGTTAAGACTAGCAGGCAATTGCTTAGTATGTTTATTACCTTCTGTAATTCCTTTGTGAATAGTCTTATTTGTATGGTAGTTTTTTATATTTGGTCTGGCATACCTATCTCCCAATTTTACAAGGGGAAATGTTTGTTATACGGGAGGTAGCTGGCACTAAAAAGATGTGACAGTGTTGGCAACACCACTAACTGCACTGGTTCCTTCCCTCCCACATGACTCCCATTGTTTTTCAATCAGACCAAAGGAGGTTGGATAATGTGTTAATGAGCCCTTAACACTCAGCTTCTCTCTGGATTAATCTAAAATTTACACCACCACACATAGAAATCTGCTCTTCCTGCAGGCTCTCACTCATAGCCATACACAGAAAGGAGGGACTCGGCAGGATCAGTACCCCATTTCACAACCAGGGTGCA
The DNA here is from genome assembly GCF_009764565.3 of Dermochelys coriacea. NCBI lineage: Eukaryota > Metazoa > Chordata > Testudines > Dermochelyidae > Dermochelys > Dermochelys coriacea. The sequence goes on along the minus strand of NC_050072.1, from coordinate 53,231,450 downwards.
GCTGGAGACTTTGAACCAAGTTCATTACTTCTGTGAAGTGGTGCAACCATGCTGAATTCAATGGAATTCCAGTCTTAAACCAGTGGCAAACTCAGCCTTAGGAAGAACATATTGCACAGAAAATTAATGGAAGTATAAAACTATTAAAATATATATCCAAAATAATTAATAGTCTTATTGGTGGGGCTTAGCCCCTAATTGCCAGCAATCCCGGTATCACACTGATGTCTGAATTCTCTTGAGCCATCACCTTGAGGCCCATAGTCTGTATTATTCCTGAAAAGAGAGTTAAACTAATTCTACAAATTCCCCATTTCATAGGAAATCACCTTAGTATTATATTCAATTAATATCTTGCTGCTATAACTGTCTCTGTTTTGCAAAACCGTTTCTCCTGATATTTAAGTTGGCTCTTGACATTGGACTAAGATGTAGTGCATTATTCCTGGAAAGATGCCACAAAGACATTAGCTTCAATGCATAGCATATTTTACCAGCCAAAAAGCCTGTTACCACAAGCCTGTGTGTATGTGCATGTTTCATGCACAACATTTGGTGTTCTATATCTCAGGACAGTTTTATTTCATTGCTCCTTTACAGGTAAAAATCGTCTTTGCTTTTGGCTTCTGTCACGGAGTGTGGGGGAGTCAGGGCCCTGCACCTCCCACTTCCTGCAATTCACCCTGACTCTCAGCCAGCCAGTAAAACAGAAGGTTTATTAGACAGGAACACAGTCCAAAAGAGAACTTGTAGATATAGAAAACAGGACCCCTCAGTCAGATCCATCTTGTGGGGTAGGGAGCCCAGACCCCAGTGCTGGGCTTCCCTCTATTTCCCCAGCCAGCTCCAAACTGCAACCCCCTCCAGCAGTCTCACCCAGCCACACACCCCGGCTCCTCCTCTAGCCTTTGTCCAATTTCCCGGGCAGAAGGTGTCACCTGGCCCCGACCCCCTCCTGGGCTCCGGTTACGTGCTCACATATCATCCCTCAGGTGAAGTCACAACCAGATATCCCACCACCATCCAGCACCAATGCAGACAGTACCAGTAAAACTCCCACGCAACATTCCCAAGTCAATACTCCCCACTCCCTACTCCGTCACAGCTTCCATTATTCTAATTTTACACAGTACACACATATTCTGTCACTGAAACTTCCTTTATTCTCAGAAACATTTTTATTACAATTTACTCCTCCTGTATAGCCGTAGGCGTGGCATACACTGTTCTTTTCACAAAAGAGTTTGATTGTGGCTTTAAGCAACAGCCCACGGGTAGGGGAAGTATAGAGGTCCAGCATCTAGGAAGGCACATTGCTTATGGAGTGCACACAGCAGAGGCTTCTGCTACACATTTATACAGGTTATAGCATGCACTCGTTCTACATGCCAGGACAGTTCTGTTGGAAAGTACAGAGGATGTAGGGCCTGTTCCACGCCTAGCCCTAAGGGGTTCCTAGCACTGTTGCTGGCATTAGAGTCTCAGGTCCTTGTGCATTGGGAATGCAAGGACTGAGGGTGATCCTAGCTCTGTCAAATAAGCGTAAGGAAAGGAAAATTGCACTGTTCTCACCCAATGCAGAACTAGTCACTATCCAGCTTTAAATGAGGAAAATTTACAGCTTGAACTGTGATATTCACAGGAGAAGACCAGTTTATCTGCTACCAGATTTTATTAAATTCTGATGTGCTCATCCTTAGTCTGCAATGGACAGGTCCCACCAAGTAATGCATTGACTACAGATACTTATTAACAACAGTTGTATTTTGCAAACTCACAGGCAATACCTAGAAGTGCACAACAAACAGCATACATACAATCTTAGTTGGGGTCTCCCAAGCACTGCTGTGATACAAAGAATGAGAATAGTTTGGGATTGTGCAAACATGAACATAGTTCAAATTCCCATGCCTGTGCATCTTTTATGAATGTGATTCATTATTGTTTGTTACTTGTATTATGATAACATATAGAGGCCCCAGCTGAGATCAGGGCTTCACTGAGCTAGGCCCTGTACAAACACAGAGTAAGAGAAAGTCCTTGCCCTCAAGAGTTTATACTTTAAATAGACAAGACAGACAAAAGGCTGGGGTGGAGGTGGGGATGAGGTAGCAAGTAGTATTATCCTAATTCTACAGTGGGAAACTGAGACATGGAGATTCTACAATAATAGCTCACTAAAGCTTATGCTCAAATAAATTTATTAGTCTCTAAGGTGCCACAAGTACTCCTTTTCTTTTTGCGAATACAGACTAACACGGCTACTACTCTAAAACCTACAATAATACAGACACTAAATAACATGTCGAAGGTTATATAGGAGGCCTGTGGCAAAGCCAGAAACTGAACCCAGATCTCCTGAGTCCTGTGCAGAGCCTTACCATAAGGCCCATCCTTGTCATGCACAATCTAGACCATTTTCTAGAGGGCAATTATTGGATTCTTGAGAAAAGACCATAACTGTATTGGAACAATATTAATTCTAGTGACTTTTAATCCCATTTAAAATATAGGTAGTTTGATCACCTTTAGCAGAGGATAGTAAAACAAGTTACATGTATAGTATTGAGCTACTTTTTCTTTTAAAACACTGACTTCAATTAAATACTAACTTTTAAACACATTAGTCAGCAATAACAGATTATTTGACTAACAAACTAACTTTGTCCTTCAATTTTACAAATTATTAGTTTCTTTTGAATCGAAAGTTACACTTCAGTCTTCTTGATAATGTAATTAGTAGCCAACCTGTGAATCACTGCACAATACACACAAAGCCTCTTCTATTTTAATCGGTGAATCTAATGCTATCTAGTCTCTTGGTAAATGAATTCCATACTGTAAAAGAACAGTAGCATCTAACCTGTTGTGTAATGGTGTCCCAGGGCCCCTCCAGTAGACGAGCCCGATAGCATTCATGAACGCCTTCCCAAATTTCATCCAGAGTTAAAGGTCTTCCATCTGTAAAAAGACACACAATACTCTCACAATACTCAATCAGAAACTGGACAGTCTCTACGTAAAAGAATAAATGGACACAAATCAGACGTCAAGAATTATAACATTCAAAAACCAATTGGAGAACACTTCAATCTCTCTGGTCACTCGATTACAGACCTAAGAGTGGCTATCCTTCAACAAAAAAGCTTCAAAAACAGACTCCAATGAGAGACTGCTGAATTGGAATTAATTTGCAAACTGGACACCATTGAATTAGGCTTGAATAAAGACTGGGAGTGGATGTGTCATTCCACAAAGTAAAACTATTTCCCCAGGTTTATTTTTCCCCCCTACTGTTCCTCATACGTTCTTGTCAACTGCTGGAAATGGCTCACCTTGATTATCACTACAAAAGGTTTTTTTTCTCTCCTGCTGGTAATAGCTTACCTTACCTGATCACTCTCATTACAGTGTTTATGGTAACACCCATTGTTTCATGTTCTCTGTGTATATAAAATCCCCCTACTGTATTTTCCACTGCATGCATCCAATGGAGTGAGCTGTAGCTCACGAAAACTTAAGCTCAAATAAATTTATTAGTCTCTAAGGTGCCACAAGTACTCCTTTTCTTTTTGAGGATACAGAGTAACATAGCTGCTACTCCAAAACCTGAAGTAGAATGTTATTCTTTAGTATCTGCTGAAGAAAAACTTTCAGTTATGTAGAATAATGGCAAAGTATGACCATTAATCCTAAAAAATATTTTTCAAATATGGTCTATACACAAGACTTCAGTGAGTTAATTATATGGGAAGCTTGAAGAGTCTGTTTTTTCATTACTGAGATCTTTCAGGCTGAACCATGACTGACATCAGCTGCTAAATTTTTAAAAGGACACATTTTAAAATTAATTGTAATTCAATTTAGTTAATGGATTTGTAATTTCTCAAAAAATGTATTCTGTAACTCAAAGATTAAAGGCTGTAATTTTGGGGAGGATATACTGCATTTTTTTTATACATAAAGTGTTTGACATCTTGCTTTAAGTGCAAAATTCAGCTAATTCTTAACTATGGATATTCGACTAGTGTTTCCATAATACGAGGGCAGAGAAAATCCATTTAGAATCAGAGTAATCTATTCAGTGATTTTGGGATCTCAAGGTGCTCAAGTATCACATTGAAGATCCACAGATACCAGGGTGGGAGTATAATATAGAAACCTAGATGTGTATTAAAGTCCTACATTAGTGTGTCACAAATCTAGGATATCCTAGATTTTGCATTTGTACCTTCAATTTGGCTGAAAGATGTGGAAAATAAGTTGCCATGGAGCCTTGTAATAGCTGCATAGAGGATGCAATTTAAGAGCAGACATTAATCCTTCCAAAGTTAGAACAAATTTAAGAAGCATATATTAACAAACTTCTCTTCAATGTCAACGTTGACCAACCTCACTGTAGTCTAATGGTCTGTCATCACAACACAGAGGGTATGTTGGTCTGACAAGCCACATGTTCTTGAGGATGGCAAAGTATACTTACTGGATATGGTTAGCTCATCGAATGATTAATTTGCCACATGTTTTGATGCTACTGGTGTATGGTGTGTATGTCAGAGTAGAATTTAGTCCTGTTTTCTAAATGTGTGAAGAAAATAAGGTAAAAGAGAGGTTGTAGGTTAGCTGATTTTTTACTTGTATCTAAACATGGCATTCAAATGTTAATTAAATGAATAAATCTTGTTCATTTTACAGACACGAAAATGTCAATGGATTAGCACTATTTATCACAGGATAATGGTCTTCTGACACCTGATAAATGCCAAGATGAAGCTACTTATTGGAAATAGATCAAAATATTCTATTGCTATTTGTCAAAAACAAACATTGAGACAAAATTGACATGCTTATTTTCAAAGTGGTTGACACTAAGCTTATATCATAATTCTATTTTAACTCCACAGGTAACATACAGAACATAACAATAAATACTGTATGAATATAGGGAATGAATGTAGGGAAAAAAGTCTGCAGAATACTAAAAAGTATTAACCTTTTGTTTATGTAATTTTGTTTCTCATTCATGATTTATTTGTATTTACGAAATATTTGATAATAAAAATATTTTGCTCTTATATATCATTGGTCCAAGGAGCTCAGCTTTACAAAACTTAATTTAGCCTTACAGCTATCTTATAGTGAGTTAGCTAAATTATTCTCTCCATTTTACATATAGGGAAACTGAGCAGCAGATAGTTTAAGGCATAATTTTAAGTGCACATACAGATCAGGATTTGAGCTGTGCTACTTGGGAATTACTGGCACAGAATTTGATCAGTTATGTTTTTGCTTTGTCATGTCTGTTTTGATCTTCAGATAATCAGTATTTTTCAGGTTTATATGAAGCCTTCTATATATTTAATACACGATCACTGTGACAGTATTTGCAAAAAGAAAAGGAGTACTTGTGGCACCTTAGAGACTAACAAATTTATTAGAGCATAAGCTTTCGTGAGCTACAGCTCACTTCATCCGATGCATTTAGTAGAAAATACAGAGGGGAGATTGATATATACACACAGAGAACATGAAACAATGGGTTTTATCATACACACTGTAAGGAGAGTGATCACTTAAGATAAGCCATCACCAGCAGCGGGGGGTGGGAAGGGGAAGGAGGTAAACCTTTCATGGTGACAAGCAAGGTAGGCTATTTCCAGCAGTTAACAAGAATATCTGAGGAACAATGTGGGGTGGGGTGGGGGGGAGAAATAACATGGGGAAATAGTTTTACTTTGTGTAATGACTCATCCATTCCCAGTCTCTATTCAAGCCTAAGTTAATTGTATCCAGTTTGCAAATTAATTCCAATTCCGCAGTCTCTCATTGGAGTCTGTTTTTGAAGCTTTTTTGTTGAAGGATAGCCACTCTTAGGTCTGTAATCGAGTGACCAGAGAGATTGAAGTGTTCTCCAATTGGTTTTTGAATGTTATAATTCTTGACGTCTGATTTGTGTCCATTTATTCTTTTACGTAGAGACTGTCCAGTTTGGCCAATGTACATGGCAAAGGGGCATGTACATGGGAGAGGGGCATGTCTCTAAGATGCCACAAGTACTCCTTTTCATTCTACTTCAGATAATTCCTCCAAGAATTGTTCTCTTTCAAATGGCTGCCATCTCCTATTGCTGGGACTGAAGCCAGAGGCTGTCCTTGGGCACAGATGGCCACTTCCTGCATTTTCCTCCACTTACCGTATTCCTCTCAGCTTGCTGACAGTGCAGGGGGCCATTGTCTTCCCCAGTTTGTTTAAATTACCACTGGGAGCAATCGGAGGCAGTAGCTATTTTGAAAAAGGACATCTTAACTGAGGGAAGCCTGTGGCCTCAGTCCCACTGATAATAAGAGAGACAGTGGACATGTGGAAGGAGAAACTTTCAGTAATGAAGAATAATCGTAAAAATTACCAATAATTCTAAATATTTGTTTTCAAGAACTACCCATAGCACCAAGTTTATTCTGGGACAACAAACACTAAAATGCTTTAATCATAAACATATATGGTTGTTTCATAGTATCACTACCGGGCAGAGTGAAGGCTATTTGAATGCCCAAACTGTGCATTTCTCTACCTTAACATATTTTGATTTACATTTAACCATCTGAATTTCCTGCATTGTTTTGTAACAATTACACCATCCCCATAACGTATTTTACCCTAAATTACTCTTAACCTTAACTCCATTTTAATATAGTTAGTCTGGGAATTGATAAAGATGGCATAGCTGCAGCTAGCCATTGTTTTCCCCATAAGCTCCTACCTTAATTTACCAGTCTAGGTCTGCTGAATGATAGGGCATCTTCTCAATGGTGCCCTAAATCAGCCAGGTGATTCCCCTTGTTTGATCTGGCAGCCAGAAGGAACAGGCTATCAAGCATTTAATGGATATGAGGACCAACTGTGTCAGTGGGAAGAATTAGTGCCTGAAAGTCTGGCAATCTTCTCTCATAAATATCTAAACTATGGGAGGATGCAGCATGACTGACCAGAGAATTGTTCTGGTATAAAGTAATCTGGGACGGAGGAAGGTGTTTGTAGTATTAGGGTATGTCTACAGTATGAAATTAGGTCGAATTTATAGAAGTTGGTTTTGTAGAATGCATTTTTATACAGTCGATTATGTGTGTCCCCACACAAATGCTTTCAGTGCATGTAGTCGGGGGAGTGTGTCCACAGAACCGAGGCAACCATCGACTTCCGGAGCATTGCACTGTGGGTAATTATCCCACAGTTCCCGCAGTCTCCGCCGCCCATTTGAATTCTGGGTAGAAATCCCAGAGCCTGATGGGGCTAAAACATTGTTGCGGGTGGTTCTGGGTACATATCATTAGGCCCTCCTTCCCTCGCTCCCTCCGTGAAACCAAGGGCAGACAATCATTTTGCGCCTTTTTTCTTGAGTTACCTGTGCAGATGCCATACTACGGCAAGCATGGAGCCCTCTCAGCTAACCGTCACCGTATGTCTCCTGGGTGCTGGCAGACATAGTACTGCATTGCTACACAGCAACAGTTTATTGCCTTTTGGCAGCAGACAGTGCAGTATGACTGGTAGCCGTCGTTGACGTAGTGCAGGGTGCTCTTTTAACCGACCTCGATGAGGTCAGGGAACCTGGGCAAACATGGGAGTGGATTCAGCCAAGTAATTTCCCTTTTAAGTTTTGTTTCATGGCGATTGAGTCTTTTAATCTGCAGCCAGCAGAAGACGATGGCCAGCAGTCATACTGCACCGTCTTCTGCAGAGCACCCAGGAGATGACGATGGCTAGTGGTCGTACTGCACAGTCCGCTGCCAGCAAGATGTATAAAGATAGATGAAGTCGATCAAAACAAGAAATAGACCAGATTTGTTTTGTATTCATTTTCTCCTCCCTCCCTCTGTGAAATCAACGGCCTGCTAAACCCAGTTTTGAGTTCTATTCTTGAGGTTTTGAGTTCTATCCTTGAGGGGGCCATTCTGTTTCTCGCAAAGCCACCTCCTTTATTGATTTTAATTCCCTGAAAGCCAACCCTGTAAGCCATGTTGTCAGTCGCCCCTCCGTCAGATCAACGGCAGACAATCGTTCCGCGTCTTTTTTCTGTGCAGACGCCATACCACGGCAAGCATGGAGCCCGCTCAGATCACTTTGGAAATTAGGAGCACATTGAACACCACACACATTATCCAGCAGTATATGCAGCACCAGAACCTGGCAAAGCGAAACCAGGCAAGTAGGCGACGTGATGAGGACATGGACACAGATTTCTCTCAAATCACGGGCTCTGGCAATGTGGGCCTCATGGTGCTAATGGGGCAGGTTCATGCGGGGGAACGCCGATTCTGGGCTCGGGAAACAAGCACAGACTGGTGGGACCGCATAGCGTTGCGGGTCTGGGATGATTCCCAGTGGCTGCGAAACTTTTGCATGCATAAGGGCACTTTCATGGAACTTTGAGACTTGCTTTCCCCTGCCCTGAGGCACAAGAATACCAAGATGAGAGCAGCCCTCAAGGTTGAGAAGCGAGTGGCAATAGCCCTGTGGAAGCTTGCAATGCCAGACAGCTACCAGTCAGTCGGGAATCAATTTGGAGTGGGTAAATCTACTGTGGGGGCTGCTGTGATGCAAGTAGCCAACACAATCAAAGATTTGCTGATATCAAGGGTAGTGACGCTGGGAAATGTGCAGGTCATAGTGGATGGCTTTGCTGCAATGGGATTCCCTAACTGTGGTGGGGCCACAGACGGAACCCATATCCCTATCTTGGCACTGGACCATCAAGCCGATGAGTACATAAACTGCAAGGGGTACTTTTCAATAGTGCTGCAAGCACTGCTGGATCACAAGGGACGTTTCACCAACATCAACGTGGGATGGCCGGGAAAGGTATATGACGCTCGCATCTTCAGGAACTCTGGTCTGTTTCAAAAGCTGCAGAAAGGGACTTTATTCCAGGCCAGAAAATAACCATTGGGGATATTGAAATGCCTATAGTTATCCTTGGGGACCCAGCCTACCCCTACCCATGGCTCATGAAGCCATACACAGGCACCCTGGACAGTAGTCAGGAGCTGTTCAACTACAGACTGAGCAAGCGCAGAATGGTGGTAGAATGTGCATTTGGACATTTAAAAGTGCGCTGATGCAGTTTACTGACTCGGTTAGACCTCAGCGAAACTAATATTCCCACTGTTATTACTGCTTGCTATGCACACCACAATATCTGTGAGAGTAAGGGGGAGATGTTTACGGCGGGGTGGGAGGCAAATCGCCTGGCTGCTAGTTACACGCAGCCAGACACCAGGGCGGTTAGAAGAGCACAGGAGGGCGCGGTGCGCATCAGAGAAGCTTTGAAAACCAGTTTCATGATTAGCCAGGCTACGGTGTGAAAGTTGTTTGTTTCTTCTTGATGAAACCCCTCGCCCCTTGGTTCACTCTACTTCCCTGTAAGCTAACCACCCTTCCTTCCTCCCTTCGATCACCACTTGCAGAGGCAATTAAGTCATTGTTGCTTCACATTCATGCATTCTTTATTAATTCATCACATAAATAGGGGGATAACTACCAAGGTAGCCCAGGAGGGGTGGTGGAGGAGGGAAGGACAAGACCACACAACACTTAAAACTTTAAAACTTATTGAATGCCAGCCTTCTGTTGCTTGGGCAATCCTCTGGGGTGGAGTGGCTGGGTGACCGGAGGCCCCCCACCGCTTTCTTGGGCGTCTGGGTGAGGAGGCTATGGAACTTGGGGAGGAGAGCGGTTGGTTACACGGGGGCTGTAGCGGCGGTCTGTGCTCCAGCTGCCTTTCCTGCAGCTCAACTATATGCTGGAGCATGTTAGTTTGATCCTTCAGCAGCCTCAGTATTGAATCCTGCCTCCTCTCATCACGCTGCCGCCACCTTTCAGCTTCAGCCCTCTCTTCAGCCCGCCACTTACTCTCTTCAGCTGCAGTGGCACAGGAGCTAGCAAACAGAGCTCTAAACAGGGGAGTTTGAGTGGGAGTTTGAAAGGGGAGTTTGGATTGTGGTGCTTGTTTGGGGTTTGCTTTTGCTGGGGGGGGTGGTCTTTTTGGTGTGGCTTGTGTTTCCCAGATTAACAGGATTTAGGTGGGAAGGAGATGACAGATACAGAGGCAGCTGTGGGAGTGACTCCTGCAGTGAAAGACACATTGAGGATGACTGGATGTGGAAGCTGTGGTATGTACATGATCCTGGAGGGGGGAACCGGTAAGAGTTTTTTCTGCATGAAATGCCGTCTGATAGAGCTGATGGAAGAAAAGATCTGAGGTTTGGAGATGCAGGTGGAAAGTCTGGTTGAGTTTAGGAAGGGGTTTGAGCAGATGATGGAGCAAAGATATGAGGTATCTGAAGGGAAAAGCTCAGACTCACAGATGGAACCAGGGCTGGGGAATTTTGAGGAGAGACTGGATGAGGAAAGTGGTCAGTGGAAACATGTGACTCAAAGAACCAGGCAGAGAAAAAGACGGGCTAGTGAAGGAGAAATAGAGCTTAGGAACAGGTTTGCAGAGTTGGAAAATGAAGAAGGGGCTCAGCAGGTACTTGTTGAAGGTGGAAGGGTAAGGAAGAAGAGAAGAGAGGCTAGCCCTATAGAAAAAGGGGAAGAGTCAAGGGAGACTACACCAAATATGAGCCCCAGGAGGATACAGGATGGGTTGAAGAAGATTGTAAGGGAAAATAGGAATGGAAAGAACTTGCAGCCAGAGCGAACAGGGGAGACACTGGAGAATAGCACTGTCACCAGGAAAAGGCAGGTCTATGTGATCGGGGACTCTTTATTGAGAAGAATAGACAAGCCTGTAACTAGAGCTGATCCTGAGAATAGAAGGGTGTGCTGTCTTCCGGGTGCTAAGATACGGGATGTAGACCTGAGGTTGAAAAGGATCCTAAAGGGAGCGGGAAAGAATCCCCTAATTATCCTTCATGTGGGAACAAATGATACGGCTAGATTCTCGCTGGAAAGTATTAAGGGAGACTATGCTAGGCTGGGGAAGACGCTGAAGGAAATTGAGGCTCAGGTGATCTTTAGCGGGATCCTTCCTGTTCCTAGAGAAGGGCAACAAAGGTGTGACAAGATTATGACTGTCAACAGATGGCTTAGGCAGTGGTGCTATAAGGAAGGCTTTGGGATGTATGACCACTGGGAGGCATTCACGGACAGAGGTCAGTTCTCTCGGGATGGACTTCATCTCAGTAGGGAAGGAAATAGACTTCTAGGATCGAGGCTGGCACAACTGATAAAGAGAGCTTTAAACTAGGAATTGGGGGGAGATGGATGGGAGATGTCCAGAAAATCTCCACGCCAGATTTTAGCATTGAGAGGGAAGAAGATGAAGTAAGAATGGATACAGCCGTGGGTAGGAGAATGTATAAAAGGAGTGAGGGCGGTGTGGATACTAGTCTAATAGGTTATACTGGATGTAGAATGACTGTGCCTAATAGGGTACAAAATGTGAGCGAGGCCAAACAGCAAAAATTAAGATGTTTGTACACCAATACGAGGAGTCTAGGTAACAAAATGGAGGAACTAGAGCTACTGGTGCAGGAAGTGAAACCAGATATTATAGGGATAACAGAAACATGGTGGAATAGTAGTCATGACTGGACTACAGGTATTGAAGGGTATGTGCTCTTTAGGAAAGACAGAAACAAAGGTAAAGGGGGTGGAGTAGCATTGTATATCAATGATGAGGTAGAATGTAAAGAAATAAGAAGCGATGCAATGGATAAGACACAGTCTGTCTGGGCAAAAATTACATTGGGGAAGAAAACTAGTAAAGCCTCTCCTACGATAGTGCTTGGGGTGTGCTATAGACCTCCGGGATCTAATCTGGATATGGATAGAGACCTTTTTAATGTCTTTAATAAAGTAAATACTAATGGAAACTGCATGATCATGGGAGACTTTAACTTCCCAGATATAGACTGGAGGACCAGTGCTAGTAATAATAATAGGGCTCAGATTTTCCTAGATGCGATAGCTGATGGATTCCTTCATCAAGTAGTTGCTGAACCGACTAGAGGGGATGCCATTTTAGATTTAATTTTGGTGAGTAGCGAGGACCTCATAGAAGAAATGGTTGTAGGGGACAATCTTGGCTCAAGTGATCATGAGCTAATTCAGTTCAAACTAAATGGAAGGATTAACAAAAATAAATCTGCAACTAGGGTTTTTGATTTCAAAAGGGCTGACTTTCAAAAATTAAGGAAATTAGTTAGGGAAGTGGATTGGACTGAAGAACTTATGGATCTAAAGGTAGAGGAGGCCTGGGATTACTTTAAATCAAAACTGCAGAAGCTATCGGAAGCCTGTATCCCAAGAAAGGGGAAAAAATTCATAGGAAGGAGTTGTAGACCAAGCTGGATGAGCAAGCATCTTAGAGAGGTGATTAAGAAGAAGCAGAAAGCAAACAGGGAGTGGAAGATAGGAGGGATCAGCAAGGAAAGCTACCTAATTGAGGTCAGAACATGTAGGGATCAAGTGAGACAGGCTAAAAGTCGAGCAGAGTTGGACCTTGCAAAGGGAATTAAAACCAATAGTAAAAGGTTCTATAGCCATATAAATAAGAAGAAAACTAAGAAGGAAGAAGTGGGGCCGCTTAACACTGAGGATGGAGTGGAGGTTAAAGATAATCTAGGCATGGCCCAATATCTAAACAAATACTTTGCCTCAGTCTTTAATAAGGCTAAAGAGGATCTTAGGGATAATGGTAGCATGACAAATGGGAAGGAGGATATAGAGGTAGATATTACCATATCAGAGGTAGAAGCGAAACTGAAACAGCTTAATGGGACTAAATCGGGGGGCCCAGATAATCTTCATCCAAGAATATTAAAGGAATTGGCACCTGAAATTGCAATCCCATTAGCAAGAATTTTTAATGAATCTGTAAACTCAGGAATAGTACCGAATGATTGGAGAATTGCTAATATAGTTCCTATTTTTAAGAAAGGAAAAAAAAGTGATCCGGGTAACTACAGGCCAGTTAGTTTGACATCTGTAGTATGCAAGGTCCTGGAAAAAATTTTGAAGGAGAAATTACTTAAGGACATTGAAGTCAATGGTAAATGGGACAAAATACAACATGGTTTTACAAAAGGTAGATCGTGCCAAACCAACCTAATCTCCTTTTTTGAAAAAGTAACAGATTTTTTAGATAAAGGAAATGCAGTGGATCTAATTTACCTAGATTTCAGTAAGGCATTTGATACCGTGCCACATGGGGAATTATTAGTTAAATTGGAGAAGATGGGGATCAATATGAACATCAAAAGGTGGATAAGGAATTGGTTAAAGGGGAGACTGCAACGGGTCCTACTGAAAGGCGAACTGTCAGGTTGGAGGGAGGTTACCAGTGGAGTTCCTCAGGGATCGGTTTTGGGACCAATCTTATTTAATCTTTTTATTACTGACCTTGGCACAAAAAGTGGGAATGTGCTAATAAAGTTTGCAGACGATACAAAGCTGGGAGGTATTGCCAATTCGGAGAAGGATCGGGATAGTATACAGGAGGATCTGGATGACCTTGTAAACTGGAGTAATAGTAATAAGATGAAATTTAATAGTGAGAAGTGTAAGGTTATGCATTTAGGGATTAATAACAAGAATTTTAGCTATAAGTTGGGGACGCATCAATTAGAAGTAACGGAAGAGGAGAAGGACCTTGGAGTATTGGTTGATCATAGGATGACTATGAGCTGCCAATGTGATATGGCTGTGAAAAAAGCTAATGCGGTTTTGGGATGCATCAGGAGAGGCATTTCCAGTAGGGATAAGGAGGTTTTAGTACCGTTATACAAGGCACTGGTGAGACCTCACCTAGAATACTGTGTGCAGTTCTGGTCTCCCATGTTTAAAAAGGATGAATTCAAACTGGAGCAGGTACAGAGAAGGGCTACTAGGATGATCCGAGGAATGGAAAACTTGTCTTATGAAAGGAGACTTAAGGAGCTTGGCTTGTTTAGCCTAACTAAAAGGTTGAGGGGAGATATGATTGCTCTCTATAAATATATCAGAGGGATAAATATAGGAGAGGGAGAGGAATTATTTCAGCTCAGCACCAATGTGGACACAAGAACAAATGAGTATAAATTGGCCACCAGGAAGTTTAGACTTGAAATCAGACAAAGGTTTTTAACCATCAGAGGAGTGAAGTTTTGGAATAGCCTTCCAAGGGAAGCAGTGGGGGCAAAAGATCTATCTGGTTTTAAGATTCTACTCGATAAGTTTATGGAGGAGATGGTATGATGGGATAATGGGATTTTGGTAAGTAATTGATCTTTAAATATTCAGGGTAAATAGGCCAAATCCCCTGAGATGGGATATTAGATGGATGGGATCTGAGTTACTATAGAAAATTCTTTCCTGGGTATCTGGCTGGTGAATCTTGCCCATATGCTCAGGGTTTAGCTGATTGCCATATTTGGGGTCGGGAAGGAATTTTCCTCCAGGGCAGATTGGAGAGGCCCTGGAGGTTTTTCGCCTTCCTCTGTAGCATGGGCATGGTTGACTTGAGGGAGGCTTCTCTGCTCCTTGAAGTCTTTGAACCATGATTTAAGGACTTCAATAGCTCAGACATGGGTGAGGTTTTTCATAGGAGTGGGTGGGTGAGATTCTGTGGCCTGCGCTGTGCAGGAGGTCGGACTAGATGATCAGAATGGTCCCTTCTGACCTTAATATCTATGAATCTATGAATCTTCAGCCTGCCACCTCTCCTCCCGGTCATTTTGTGCTTTCCTGCACTCTGCCATTGTCTGCCTCCATGCATTCGTCTGTGCTCTGTCAGTGTGGGAGGACAGCATGAGCTCAGAGAACATTTCATCGCGAGTGCGGTTTTTTCGCCTTCTAATCTTCGCTAGCCTCTGGGAAGGAGAAGATCTTGTGATCCTTGAAACACATGCAGCTGGTGGAGAAAAAAAAGGGACAGTGGTATTTAAAAAGACATATTTTATAGAACAATGGGTACACTTTTTCATGGTAAACCTTGCTGTTAACATTAAATACATAGCACATGTGCTTTTGTTCCAAGGTCTCATTTTGCCTCCCCCCACCACATGGCTAGGCCCTCATCCCTCCCCCCTCCCCGTGGCTAACAGCAGGGAACATTTTTCTTCAGCTGCAGGCAAACAGCCTAGCAGGAACCTCTGAATGTCCCCTTAAGAAAAGCGCCCTATTTCAACCAGGTGACCATGAATGATATCACTCTCCTGAGGATAACACAGAGAGATAAAGAACGGATGTTGTTTGAACGCCAGCAAACATACACTGCAATGCTTTGTTCTACAATGATTCCCGAGTACGTGCCACCGGCCTGGAGTGGTAAAGTGGACAAAATAAGGCTGCCCTCCCCAGAAACCTTTTGCAAAGGCTTTGGGAGTACATCCAAAAGAGCCACAAATGCCAGGGCAAATTAATCATTAAACATGCTTGCTTTTAAACCATGTATAGTATTTTAAAAGGTACACTCACCAGAGGTCCCTTCTCCGCCTGGCGGGTCCAGGAGGCAGCCTTGGATGGGTTCATGGGGTACCGGCTCCAGGTCCAGGGTGAGAAACACTTCCTGGCTGTTGGGAAAACCAGTTTCTCCGCTTGCTTGCTGTGAGCTATCTACAACTTCATCATCATCATCTTCCCCAAAACCTGCTTCTGTGTTGCCTCCATCTCCATTGAAGGAGTCAAACAACATGGCTGGGGTAGTGGTGGCGGAACCCCCTAAAATGGCATGCAGCTCATCATAGAAGCAGCATGTTTGGGGCTTTGACCCACAGCGGCCGTTTGCCTCTCAGCTCCTTAAGTTTCACGGGGCACTGCTTTGGGTCTCTGTTATGGCCTCTGTCCTTCATGCCCTGGGAGATTTTCACAAATGTTGTGGTATTTCGAAAACTGGAACTTAGTTCTGATAGCACGGATTCCTCTTCCCATACAGCGATCAGATCCCATACCTCCCGTTCGGTCCATGCTGGAGCTCTTTTCCGATTCTGGGACTCCATCATGGTCACCTCTGCTGATGAGCTCTGCATGGTCACCTCTGCTGATGAGCTCTGCACTCACCTGCAGCTTGCCACGCTGGCCAAATAGGAAATTGAAATTCAAAAGTTTGTGGGCCTTTTCCTGTCTACCTGGCTAGTGCATCTGAGTTGAGAGTGCTGGCCAGAACAGTCACAATGGAGCACTCTGGGATAGCTCCCAGAGGCCAATACCATCTAATTGTGTCCACAGTACCCAAATTTGACCCAGCAAGGCCGATTTCAGCGCTAATCCCCTTGTCGGGGTGGAGTAAGGAAATCAATTTTAAGAGCCCTTTAAGTCGAAAAACGGGGCTTCGTCGTGTGGACGGGTGCAGGGTTAAATCGATTTAATGCTGCTAAATTCAACCTCAACTCCTAGTGTAGACCAAGGCTTATTTTTTCAGTGACGGTGGTAAGGGTGGTAAATAGCAGAAATCTACTCCTAGAAAAACATTTGGCTAGAGGAGTGTTTTGTGTTGGGAAGTTCACTGGTTTGCATGCACTTGGTCAATTGTTTGGAGTTATTTTTATTTGCTTGTTTTTGCTATACTAGCTTTACATGCCTTTTACCTAAAGCAAATGCACACAATTTTGTACAAAACACACATCTATATTCTGTGGACACTCCAAGTCCCACAGGCCCTATGGCTGCCAACGTTCATATATTTAGCAGCCTTATCACACGTTCCTGCAACCCAGCTAGCTCTCACACAGCCAACTGGGCAGCGGAAGTAGTCTGTAATTGTTGCTGCTAACCACAAGGGACAGTGTGGAACCTTTGCCTCTTGTGTCCCTATTCCTACTGCTGATCGGAGCAGGGAAGGTGCAGCCATAAAGAGGAGGTGATGGCAGCCAGAGCAGCAAACAGAGGAAAGTGGAAGGGAGAGAAGGTGAAGGGCCCAGAGTTGGCCTTAGGGTCCTCCAGCATGCACCCTCCTACCCAGCCCTGCCACTGCTGCCAAGTTTTGTGCAGCTCCATGTCCTATCCCAACCTTTGGTTAGAGCAGGGTGAATTGACCACAAGTAGAAATGTGTAGTTTATACATAAATTATTTGTGAACTAGTTCGTTAAATAATCTGCATACAATGTCACATAGTGAAATGAAAAGGAGTACTTGTGGCACCTTAGAGACTAACAAATTTATTAGAGCATAAGCTTTCGTGAGCTACAGCTCACTTCATCGGATGCATTTGGTGGAAAAAACAGAGGGGAGATTGATATACACACACAGAGAACATGAAACAATGGGTTTATCATACACACTGTAAGGAGAGTGATCACTTAAGATAAGCCATCACCAGCAGCAGGGGGGGAAAGGAGGAAAACCTTTCATGGTGACAAGCAAGGTAGGCTATTTCCGGCAGTTAACAAGAATATCTGAGGAACAGTGGGGGGTGGGGAGGGGTGGGGTGAGGGGGGAGAAATAACATGGGGAAATAGTTTTACTTTGTGTAATGACTCATCCATTCCCAGTCTCTATTCAAGCCTAAGTTAATTGTATCCAGTTTGCAAATTAATTCCAATTCTGCAGTCTCTCGTTGGAGTCTGTTTTTGAAGCTTTTTTGTTGAAGGATAGACACTCTTAGGTCTGTAATCGAGTGACCAGAGAGATTGAAGTGTTCTCCAACTGCTTTTTGAATGTTATAATTCTTGACGTCTGATTTGTGTCCATTTATTCTTTTACGTAGAGACTGTCCAGTTTGACCAATGTACATGGCAGAGGGGCATTGCTGGCACATGATGGCATATATCACATTGGTAGATGCGCAGGTGAACGAGCCTCTGATAGTGTGGCTGATGTGATTAGGCCCTATGATGGTGTCCCCTGAATAGATATGTGGACAGAGTTGGCAATGGGCTTTGTTGCAAGGATAGGTTCCTGGGTTGGTGGTTCTGTTGTGTGGTGTGTGGTTGCTGGTGAGTATTTGCTTCAGATTGGGGGGCTGTCTGTAAGCAAGGACTGGCCTGTCTCCCAACATCTGTGAGCGTGATGGGTCGTCCTTCAGGATAGGTTGTAGATCCTTCTACAGTTCTAGGGGTGTGTCTGTGCAGATTTGTTCTTGTGCTTTTTCAGGGAGTTTCTTGAGCAAATGCTATAGTTTCTTTTGGTAACTCTCAGTGAGATCAGAGGGTAATGGCTTGTAGAAAGTGGTGTTGGAGAGCTGCCTAGTAGCCTCTTGTTCATACTCCGACCTATTCATGATGACGACAGCACCTCCTTTGTCAGCCTTTTTGATTATGATGTCTGAGTTGTTTCTGAGGCTGTGGATGGCATTGTGTTCTGCATGGCTGAGGTTATGGGGCAAGCGATGCTGCTTTTCCACAATTTCAGCTCGTGCACGTCGGTGGAAGCACTCTATGTAGAAGTCCAGGCTGCTGTTTCAACCTTCAGGAGGAGTCCACCCAGAATCCTTCTTTTTGTAGTGTTGGTGGGAAGGTCTCTGTGGGTTAATACGTTGGTCAGAGGTGTGTTGGAAATATTCCTTGAGTCGGAGACGTCGAAAATAGGATTCCAGGTCACCACAGAACTGTATCATGTTCGTGGGGGTGGAGGGGCAAAAGGAGAGGCCACGAGATAGGACAGATTCTTCTGCTGGGCTAAGAGTATAGTTGGATAGATTAACAATATTGCTGGGTGGGTTACGGGAACCACTGTTGTGGCCCCTTGTGGCATGTAGTAGTTTAGATAGCTTAGTGTCCTTTTTCTTTTGTAGAGAAGCAAAGTGTGTGTTGTAAATGGCTTGTCTAGTTTTTGTAAAGTCCAGCCATGCGGAAGTTTGTGTGGAAGTTTGGTTCTTTATGAGAGTATCCAGTTTTGAGAGCTCATTCTTAAGCTTTCCCTGTTTGCTGTAGAGGATGTTGATCAGGTGGTTCCGCAGTTTCTTTGAGAGTGTGTGGCACAAGCTGTCAGCATAGTCTGTGTGGTATGTAGATTGTAATGCATTTTTTACCTTCAGTTCTTTCGGTATGATGTCCATCTGTTTGCATTTGGAGAGGAAGATGATGTCTGTCTGTATCTGTACGAGTTTTTTCATGAAGTTGACAGATTTCCACTCTATACGGCTAAAGTGTTTCATACATCAATACTTCTCCTGTGCGTCATACAAGATTTATTGTGCCTTGACAAAACATAGGTGCCATTAAAGTCAGAAAGTCAGCACATGATATATCATGAATTTAGAGTTTTAAAAAACTCCAAGATTTTGGTTCAGAACCTGGAGCACATGAGAGTTACTGCTAAAGAAGCATGAACCATTATCTCCACAACAATGGAGACTGAATGTAGACTCTGACACCTTCCCAAAGAAAAATTGGAAAGTTGTCTAGGGAAATGCCCAACCAGGAAATGTTTGACTTTTTTTTAGCAATCTAAAAGAGGAATGAGCAAAGAGGTGGGAGTCAGGAACTCCTAAATACTACTCCTGTCACTGCCACTAACTTATGACAGTATATGGCCTTGGACAAATCAATTCACCAGACCAGGTATATGAATCTAGATAGACACAAGCAGCAGCAATTAGCACCAAGCTTTTCTTAGGATGGAGGCCTTATTAATCAGAGCCTCAGACCTTCACATTTTACCTCTCTGTGAAATGGGCATAATCAAATTTCTTTGAGAAATGTTTTTCCATATTCCAAAGTAGGTTATGCACCCCGATGCCAGCAAGATTCAGGAACATCCAGAAAGCAGTAGAGAGCACCCCTTCTTGGCACCGAATGTTTGGAGCCAAGATTATGTAAGGGATGTGCAGTTCCAACTGCTTTAGTTTCTTCCTTTCTACAGTTAGAAAGGTTGCTGCAGATATAAAAATCTTGGCTCCATTCCCAGAGACCTGTATTGGGGTTCTCCCAAGTTTCTATCATATGTTTTTTCCTTGTAGTTTAGTTAATTGAGAGTTTTAATTTATTAGACTTCTAGTTAAAGTTTTGTTTTCTTGTTTGGCTTAGTTTGACCCCACGCTTGGCACCAGGAGCATCATGGCTAAGTTGTCTCTTAAAGAACCAGAGAACAATGCCCTATTCTCAGAACTGGTGTTGTCTCAGGAAGGCTCACTACCTGACTGGTGTTCAGTGCCCCAAGTATTTACACCTCAGGCCCATGGTCAGCACCAGGTTGGACATTAGAAAAAACTTCCTGTCAGGGTGGTTAAGCACTGGAATAAATTGCCTAGGGAGGTTGTGGAATCTCCATCACTGGAAATTTTTAAGAGCAGGTTAGACAAACACCTTTCAGGGATGGTTTAGATAATATTTAATCCTGCCTTGAGTGCTGGGGACTGGACTCAAAGACCTCTCGATGTCCCTTCCAGTTCTACAATTCTAAGCTTGACTTATGATAATGGCCTTACAAACCAGAAGTTCCTAAGAGAGTTAGAGTGCAATCTCCACTACATTACTGTCATAGTTTCAGGACAGATGCACCTGTAATCCCCCTTCAAGGTCCTTTCAGGGCACCTACTTAAAAGCTTCTGGCTCCCAACTGTCCCCTCTCTTGGGTGGAGACTTGCGTAAATCTCCCTCTGACTGAAGTTTTAAAGGCTGAGCAGCTCCCTGCCTTATAATGTGATATTCTCAGCAAGCCAGGCTGCTTGAAGAGGCCAGCATTTGCGCTTTGCTTTCTCTTCAAAGGCTATGAACAACATAAATGCCAGCATATATAAATTACCACGCAGCTCTTTATAAGTAAGCACATTTATTCTAAAGGTGAAAGCATTACCAAGAAAACATATGAAAAACAATAAAAGAACCTACATGAATTCTAAAAAGCTTATCAGAGGTCACTTTGACTCTAAGCCAGGGTTCTGGTAGGGGTCAGTCTTTCAAAACATACAACTAGGTTCTCCTCATGATTAGAAGTTCATAATTGCCTTAGATTTGGAACCAGAACCCAGGCTGGGCAGTTCAGAGTTCATTTCTCTATATGGCTTGGGCCTTTGATTTCCAATCTCCAGGATCAGGTAATCAGCAGACAAAAACACGCTCCTCGGGGCATAGTTTCTTAAGGCTGGATTTTTGCATAACCAGAGGTGAGGAATTTGCATTAACCTCTCCCTGGTGTTCCCCAGGAAATCCACTTCACACTTATTGTCCAAAATGTCCATTTTTGTCTGACACATTTTCAATATAGTCCTTTGAACTACCATGCCTCACATCACATCTTCCGCCTGGAGAGATTACATACAATCCCAGCCCACAATAATACATAAGCTATTCATTTAATACAATTGACCCAAAAGATACTTAAACTTAATTCAATAAGGTCTCCCAAGAATGTGGCAGGACATAGCCATATCTGTCACAACCCCATCAATTCTTCTTTTTCACCTCTAGCCAGCATTTTTGACTCCTCCTCTGATTGTGAGGAGGAAGAGGTGGTGGGTGACTTGCATCATTCTTTTCCTGAAGATCAGGAGTGATAACCATGTCCACACGCTACATCCGTATTACCACAAGATTATGAACAGCTTCAGGAGCTGTTGGAATGTATAGAAGATTCCTTGGAGCCAGAGACCATTACAGTCCATAAAAATACATCAACTCTTTGGCATCTTGAAGGCTAAAGGAAAAGGAAAAAATTACTCTTCTGATTAATGCAGGGTTACTAGACCCAGCCCAGGACTTCTGGTTCATGCCAGCATCGAAGAAGGCTCATTGCTTACACCAGCTGTCTCAATGAAATCTAATAGGCTACATCAAATACTTCAACAAGGATTTCTGTATTTCTTCAGTTATCCTATTCTTCGATCTTTGGTAGTCTCAGCTGCTAGGGAAAAGATGAAGGACTTCCATTGGAAAAAGGCATGAAGAAGGTTGAATTTGGGGGGAGGAAAGTATATTCCTCTGGGATTCCAGGGATGTCTCCTGCTACCAAGCTGAAATGGTTCTATACCAGCTTCGTATTTGGGAACAGACGATTTCACTGCTGGACCTTTTGCCTGAGGAGCAACTGGAGTCAATGTTTCAGAGGGACAAGTGATGCCTAAGAACTTTCTCCTTGTGCTCTAAGATGCTTCTAACATATCTGTTAGAACAAGGGCATTAGGCATCACATTTAGTCATTACTCGCAGATGAAGTCTTTGCCCTCACTAAGGCATAGAGGTCTTTCCTGTACATTGACCCTCAAAGTCTACAAAAAGTCTACATATCTTCCCTAAATGTTTTCATTCTATGCAAATTCAAGTTCAAAGTCATTCTGACATGTAGGGTAATCTAGTTTAATTTTCCCTAAATAAGGAGGAGGTTTCAGGAAGAATTCCAAGAGACAGTCAGTTTCAGGTAGGTATAAAGTTTGGAAGAGGATACAGAACAACTATGACCTGTGGAATACACTGAAGGGAGAATCAGCCATTAACGTCTGCAGCTCATTCGCTCTTCTTGTACATGCGAATTAAAGCCGGACAAAGATGTTGCCACTGACCATGAGGCTCTCAAAGTTGCAATCCAAGAACAACTGAGGATCTTAGTGGAAAAGAACCAGGAGCAATCTCTTGGGGAGCCTTTTTTCCCCTTAAGTGTGCATCCAAAGACTGACTGAGTAACTCCGTTCAAGCTGGACTCTTTTATAGAACAGGAGAAATGAAGGATTTAATTGTTCTAGAACAGTTTTTTTTAAATAATGTGCCTGGAAGGGTGCAGACTTGGGTGTGTTGGCACCAGTCATTTTTATAACAGACGTAAGGAAGTGCTCATGAATACTGTAAAATATACAAAGCTATTTAGTCTGGTTGAACAGAGGAATTATTATTTTCTAGGCTGGCCTACAGGTCTAATGGCTGCTTTACACATTTCAGTGTGGAATCCGAGTTTGGGATTCCAGTTTAGCCTTTTGCTGTGGGAGCATGATGATCAAAGCCCCTAGAAGGGTTACAGCTCACATTTATCTCTTGCAACCCACCCTCATTAATGTAAAGGGAGATGCAGGCAGGCTTCAGTGAAAACCATGCACAGCCAACCTACTCCAGAGCATCCTAGCAATGCAGGATATTTGGGATGTACTATACCAAAAAGGGGAGAAATGAAGGATCCTGGGGAACCCCAGAGGAGAGAAAATAATTTTCTAACAATGATTCTAACACAAGGGAAGTTCCAAAATATTTCAAACCCCAAGATTTTAGGTTTGTTAAGAAAAATTTTATTTTTAAATTTTTGCAAGTTAAAAATTAAATTAAAAAAGAGTGAACTGGCCTAATAACATGATCCTGTTTCCAGATTTACGGTCCCTGTAGCCCTGGGTATGGAGAACTTTGGACCACATAGGGGAGAGAGAGAGTGGGAAAGAACTGCTCTCACCACCTAATCTATATACAATAATAACAATTTACAGAGTGACGCTGATGTAGGTCTGAGTGTGGGGTGTTCTCCCACCCACTCAGCAAACAGAAGAGCTGAACAATACTGGCTGTCAGAAGAAAAAGGGGCAAAGGGATATCAAGGGAAGAATAGTAGCATCATAATGAAAAGGCAAAAATCTCAGTACATTGTTTGGGCTTGTTTTCAGGTGGGGACCAGGCAAGGCAAAGCAGAAAGCTTGTTCAGATGTCTGTCATAAATAGTGATCTGTATATTCTGAAAAAACGTCACATTGGGGATTTTGGATAGCACTAACCAGGCAGTAAGTAGATAATCTGTACCAAAGGAAGGATTTCCAATATCCAAAAAACTATGCTATACAGAATAAAAATAAGAGATTTAGTAGTAATTGAATACGTTTCTGGAAAAAAAGAGATGGATGGCAGTATTTGTATCCTCCTCTCTTCAAGCCAGACACAAAAGAAAAATGTTAATAAGGATCTAAAGAGACTCCAGATGACTCCAGAAATTCTCCAAAAAACACAATTTTCCACTGTGAAAGATTCCCAAGAAGTGTGTTAAAAACATAATTATACTTGTAGGAACAATTACAGTTCTGTACTGCAAGGGGAGCTGTTGGTACATAATACTAAGATTGTGCATTAGCTCATCCACCAGCTTCTGTAATATCCACTTCCAGCTATAAGGAGTCATGTTTCAACACCTCCGATTCCCTGATGCTGACAAGCTAAACAACTTGTTTTGTCTCTGGGAGCTCTTCTCTGGTGATTAACCGCTTATAGTGAATACTAATTATATGAAAGTACAGTGCTATAGAAATACTGTTTCCTCTACCTGCAGCATCACCATTCTCTTGCACAGAGAAGGTATACTGTTAATTCAACTAAAACCAGTAAGATGACATTTTTCAGCACCACAAATAAATCAATCAGCCTCTTACTATGTTATTTCGAGACAGCAAAAGTTACTGACTAACAAGAGTTTCTTTATCCTTCTGCCTGCAAAACAAATTTAATGACAGATTACTGCACATTTGTAAATGCTTGTAACAGTCCTAGGAATAAATTTGCAACATGAAGTGTGTGAGAATTTGTGATCTGTTGGTGGTTATGGAGACTGAGCTGTATCCCCAATTTGAACATTTACCCCAAATTATCAGTTCTTAGAAATTGCACCACAGACTAAAATCTTTTCACCAGTGAGTCTGAGAATTTGTTTTCAATTTTAAATCTAAAGTGCTTGTTAAAATGCTAACATTGCAAAATTAGAAGCGATTATACAATATAAGGCCACGAGTGATTAAATCTATCAAACAGAGTCAAAGCCGCTTAAGCGACTTTTTAATTAAAAAGAAAAATATCACAGGCAACATTCAGATGTCTTCATAAATAAAATTAGGAGATCATCCAAAACACAAAATCTTCTCATGCTGCCATGCAGGAGACCAAGTTTAGAAATGACCTCAAGATTCCAACTCCTCAGCCCCAAGTGCATTGTCTTTGGGAAGAGGAGAGGAGCACAGACAGTGCTGAGGTATGATCACTCTATGCTTATTGATTAAATAAGCATGACTAACAGTGGCTTTGAAGGGAGACAATGTGTTCCACTTTCCTGACAGGAGAGAGAGTGAAATCACAGTGGCAGTAGTCACTGGGCAATGGGTGACAAGATATATAGATTAGGTAGAAAATAAACTATTTTATTGATTTCAGTCATTTTACGCAATGTTTTAAAACTGTTTTTTCCAGTGCAAACTGATTTTATGTTGGTTTTATGTTTAAAAGATTTGATATCTTTTAAAAACTGTTTAAATTAGAAAGTCTGTACGTTGTCTTTCTGTTTTAAATGTAAATTTTGACCTAATCATTGTGGATCAAATTCACCTCTGAAATAAGCAGGTGCAACTCAGCTGAAGTTACTGCAGTAAAGCCTACTTATTCCATGGCTGAATTTGATGCTGTAGCTTTAAGTTCTTTGTATTCATTTAAAGAAATCAAAAAAGAAAAATGGCCAGCAGGTTTCGTCAACCATGGGCATGATGCCAGGAGTCTAAAGATCAGACTCCTCCAGGCTGAGATGATATCATCTACTCCAAGGTCCTAAGGCTGACAGTGTCTGGAATATCAGAAAATTTACTAGTGAACACCCCATATCATATTTTTTATATTAAACATGATTATTATACTGACAGAGTATAAAGTCTGTTTCAAAGATTCCACTTCATCCCTGCATTTTTTTCCTTTTACTATGTGTTTAATGTATAACAAGTCTTACCTAAAAAGCATGCCCTAAAGTAAAGCACTGGTACTTGGTAGCTGCTGGAATACAAGACATGATACTCATAACGAATCACTTCTGATGTTGCACAGATTCCAGCTACTTGAGAATCATCCAGGGCTTCCTAAAACAACAAACATTAACACAGTACTTCAGTAAATTGTGGGCTTACCCTTGAGGAGAAAATAAGGATTACCATTATAACAATTAATTTAATAAATATAAGAAGCAGACATGAGAGGGATTGTCCCTTACTGAACACTCATCAGTTGAGTCCTGCGGAAATAGTAAGACCAGAAAGAAAAACACGAAAGCCCCAATTCTGCAAAGATTTACCTACATGCTTTACTTCACACACCATGAGGAGTGTATATATAGTTAAACTCATGTGTAAGTCTTTGCAGGATTGTGGCCTTAATTAATCCAGATTGCTTTTGTGAGACAGAGAATCAGACAAAAAAGCAACTGTGAAAAATCTTTATCACAATACTTTTAGCAATATGTTGGCTACAGCAGCTACTCCCTTAGTTACCTGTTGCTGTTGAAGATCATCCGACCAACTGAAGGTTAGGTTATAATAGATCCCTAAAGAATCTGGAGGTTTAAAACAAACAAAAGGAAGTATTTCTTCACAAAACGCACAGTCAACCTACGGAACTTTTTGCCAGAGGATGTTGTGAAGGCCAAGACTATAACAGGGCTCAAAAAAGAACTTGATAAATGGAGAGTAGGTCCATCAATGGCTATTAGCGAGGATGGGCAGAGATGGTGTCCCTAGCCCCGGGGTCTCAAACATGTGGCCTGCAGGCCAAGTTACTTCCTGCGGCACACCATAGGAGCCAAGCTCCCCTCTGACCACAAGGAATAGTTACAGGTGTTTATATTTTATTGAAGTCCCTCTTCACATGACAGTTTTTAAAAAGTTAATACATTGACTTTTAATAGCATACTATTACTCTTCATTTTTGACTATACTTTTGTATTGTTGTATGAAAAGGTTCAAGTGATGCGGCCCTCGGGCCAATGTACTAGTCCTCATGTGGCCCTTGTGGTGATTTGAGTTTGAGATCCCTGCCCTAGCCTCTGTTTGTTTGCCAGAAGCTGGGAATGGGTGACAGGGGATGGAACACTTGATGATTACCTGTTCTGTTCGTTCCCTCTGAGGGCACCTGGCATTGGCAACTGTCAAAAAACAAAAACAATGAGGAGTCCTTGTGGCACCTTAGAGACTAACAAATTTATTTGGGCATAAGCTTTCATGGGCTAGAACTCACTTCATCAGATGCATGGAGTGGAAAATACAGGAGCAGGTATAAATACATGAAAAGATGTGAATTGCCTTACTAAGTGTGAGGTTAGTCTAACAAGACAATTCAATTGACAGCAGGATACCAACGGAGGAAAAATAACTTTTGAAGTGGTAACGATCCATTGTCTGCAGCCAAGCTCTAAGATACAACCATATTTGCTCTGATCCCTCAGACAGAGACAAACACCTACAGGAGCTCTATCAAGCATTCTTACAATGACAATACCCACCTGCTGAAGAGAAAAAACAGATTGACAGAGCCAGAAGGGTACCCAGAAGTCACCTACTACAAGACAGGCGAAACAAAGAAATTAACAGAACGGAACTAGCCATCACCTACAGCCCCCAACTAAAACCTCTCCAGCGCATCATCAAGGATCTACAACCTATCCTGAAGGACAACCCATCACTCTCACAGACCTTGGGGGATAGACCAGTCCTTGCTTACAGACAGCTCCCCAACCTGAAGCAAATACTCACCGGCAACTACACACCACACAACAAAAACACCAACCCAGGAACCAAACCCTGCAACAAACCCCGGTGCCAACTCTGTCCACATATCTATTCAAGCGACACCATCGTAGGACCTATCCACAGCAGCCACACCATCATGGACTCATTCACCTGCACAACTACCAATGTGATATATGCCATCATGTGCCAGCAATGCCCCTCTGCCATGTACATTAGCCAAACCAGAGAGTCTCTATGCAAAAGAATAAATGGACACAAATCTGACATCAGGAATCATAACATTCAAAAACCAGTAGGAGAACACTTCAGTCTCCCTGGTCACTCAATAACAGACCTAAAAGTGGCAATTCTTCAACAAAAAAAATTAAAAAAAACAGACTCCAAAGTGAAATTGCAGAACTGGAATTAATTTGCAAACTGGACACCATCAGATTAGGCCTGAATAAAGACTGGGAGTGGTTGGGTCATTATAAAACCTAAACTTAATTTCCCCCTACTGTTACTCCCACTTTCTTGTCAACTGTCTGAAATGGGCCACTCTCATTACCACTTCAAAAGTTATTTTTCCTCCCTCAGTATCCTGCTGTCAATTGAATTGTCTCGTTAGACTAATCTCACACTTGGTAAGGTAATTCACATCTTTTCATGTATTTATACCTGCTCCTGTATTTTCCACTCCATGCATCTGATGAAGTGGGTTCTAGCCCACAAAAGCTTATGCCCAAATAAATTTGTTAGTCTCTAAGGTGCCACAAGAACTCATTGTTTTTGCTGATACAGACTAACATGGCTACCACTCTGAAACCTGTCGGAAAACAGGATACTGGGCTAGAAGGACCTTTGGTCTGATCCAGTATGGCTGTTCTTATGTTCTTCTTTTCCAAAGGATAATTCATTGTATGCAATAAATTCTGAGTTACATTTTTAATAAGAGCTATTTTGCAAGAGGTTGTGTTGGTTAATAACACTTCTGAAGTTGAGACAATTTTTTTTCCCTCCTCTTACTATATGGTGCTAAATTCAACTTCAATTATAGATTGGGCTCCACCTCTTCTATCTGTTTATAAGAAGAAACGTTCCGATACATTCCCAGGAGCTCCCAATTACCAGCTTACTTTTTGTATCTTCTTTTACCAAAGTATGAACATAAGACATAATTTTCAAAAGGTGCTGAGCACCCATAGTTCTTATTGATTTTACAACCAACTGCGAAAGTTTATCGTTCTGAAATTTAGGCCATTAACTTTTTAACCCTATTATATAAGCTAATTAGATATACTGGAACAAATTTTCCAAGAAGACACAACTGATACGTCCACAAAATGCACGTGCACTTGTTGAGCCTTCAAAACCCTGAATTTGCATACACAAACCAATTATATGCCCCAAAGGGTAGGTATAGATGCACAAATATGGGCTTTGTGGGTGCACTAATACCAACTAACTGTGAATATTTAGTTCTTTGCCCAAGCATAATGCCAAAGACTGAAAGGGAACAATGAAGAAACAGCTAACCCTCTTTAACCCTCAAGTTGTTACAACATATAAGACAGTTAACGCTATTTTGTATTTTTTCTTAGATCCTTAACTCACTTTAATGCTTCCTCTGCCATGACTCAATCCATGAGGGAGATGCAAGAACTGACAAACTATAAGGTAACCATAGAGAACATACTATGACTTTTTTGGAAAGCCTATGTAAATTGATTTCATCCAAATAGTATTTGGACACTCAAGTGTTGCTGATAAACAAGTGTACAAGGCTGTGACTAGAGGTCCCAGATTCTGGATAGCCACACTACCACTGTAGATGGAAATAATGATAACACAATTTTAAACATTACATTAAAATATTTAGACAATCACACCAGCTCAAAGAACAACTGAATTATAATGGCCAATTGCAGAAAGCTTGATCTTAGTTTACCAAAAAACAGATACTTACAGCACTGAGACTGAACATTAAAGGAAACTCTCTCTGTTGGCCCAGCTTTTAAAATCTTAGGCAATGAGATATTAAAGACAATATGCCAGAAGGGACAACATTGATTACTGTTTTTGTCTTTACCAACCAGATACAGAGCTGTATGCTTTACCCAGTTCACATACAATAAACTAAGGACACAAATTTTCCCTCCTTCCCTCATAGCAATCCCACTGATCAGATATGATATTGGGAGTCAATACTATGTAAAAGATCTTTTGTTTAAGAAAGGTTGATATTACTTTTGCCTAGTAAATTGATAATTCTTTAAACTGGATACATCTTCTGGGACAGTGCTTTGGTGAAGAGCATAAATGGGAAAAGTGAAGAAGAGAACGGTGGTGGTGTCAGAAATTAAAAACAGCAACTAGGGATCAGCCCAAATCCCCTCAAATTTTGAGGACCTTTGGATTCAAATCTGAACCCAGACCCAAACTATATGACTTAAGACAATCTCTTCTTGAAGAAAAACTTAAAATGATTCTTTGTGAAGACATTAATGTTGAGTAGGTTTTTATATTATGGGTTTACATACTATTTGGCCATTAGACGATCTTGCTCTGAAACAGGACTGGATAATATGACATATAGTGAAGTTCTTGCTGAGTCACTTTCTTTTGTTGTCTGTGCTGTACTGTACCAATGATAGTTCCAGTGCTGATACAAGTTTTTAAATATTATTCTTCCACCAAAACAGTCTTGTACATGCATGTACACTCTCGTGTGTATGTGTGTGTATGGAAAAACAACTAACAACATTTTAGTCATTGACATTATATTGATTTCTAATTTGGAATTATTTTTAAACTAAAATAAAAAAAAAAAGTCACCCTCTCTTTCACCCAAAAGCACATGGAGAAATAAGTAACATCTTTACCAAAGAGCTACCTTCCTCAATGTGAATTCAGCAGAACAGGCCTCATGAACGTCCTGTTATCTTGGAAGTAGTGAGTTAAGATATGAGCAGTCTGTTGCTAAAAATTCTGCTTCTGGGGATTACAGGGAGCTCAGGGTTTGAGCAACCTCTGCAGAAAAACCTTAATTTTCTGGAGATGAACTGGATTAGGGAATAGAACAGTGAAGGAGTCAGAAGCTCTGATGACCCTGTTCCTCAAGAGGAAGTAGATGGACTATAAAAAATCTCCCTTGAGGACTCCTGGTGTTGCTGGAGGAAATTAAATTACAATATGCCTCTCTAAAGATCCTACTTCTTAAGAGACAAGAGCTATTTCATCCATCAGTGGCATCCCCAGAAGAGTCGGTACACCTCTGGAGAGGGTTAGGAATAGGGAAGAGCACGTTGTGCAAGCAGTCTTCTCCTGAAAAGCCTGGTGTTTTAGGGAGCTGGAGGTTGACCATTTCCATTCATATTTTAGGGAGCTGGAGGTTCACCATTTTCATTTTGTATTAACCAATTTTTTGCTTTTAAATGATAGTTTGGGCTGTGTCTGAAACAGGGAATTCAAAAGAATGCAAAGCTTAAGGAAGCTTTGGAAGACAAAAATTCTCCCTTCTCTATCATGTAATAAGCTGGAATTTGGTCTAGTATACGAAGCTTCTTTTATTCAAAATATGATTTTTGATCATTCAGATCTCTTTGCATGCTGTATATATTGTGACAAGTGGAAGCACTGTTGTAGTCTGTATAGATGCACGGACACTTGAATCCTTCTTAGAGCTATTTCTAATCCCTTTTAATTTTGGTAAACAGCAGTGGCAGGACTTGCTACATAAAAAGATACAGTACCAACATGTTTCAGAGTAGCAGCCGTGTTAGTCTGTATTCGCAAAAAGAAAAGGAGTACTTGTGGCACCTTAGAGACTAACAAATTTATTAGAGCATAAGCTTTCGTGAGCTACAGCTCACTTCATCATGTAATCCTGTACTTTATAGTCTCTGTAAGAATGATGCATAGAATTTAACATGGGAAAGTAAATTTTGGCGCCTACAACCACTGAGAGTGTCTCTTTAGCTGGTGAGTTGAGCTTTTGCTAAAGTCATGTTCTAGAATAAAATGAACTGGGTCTCTTTAAGATGATCTTTGGAGCATTTAAGACCCTGTTTGTGACTGAATAAAACTCACAAAGACTAAGAGAAAATTCCTTTCTCCCAACAGAAGATAAGTCTGAGGGGTTTTTAAACAAATGGTTTTTAAAGCTTTTTGCATAATCACTAACAGAGCCATAAATAATAGAAGGTATAACTAATACATAAAAATAAAATCGAGTTATTTTCACATAAGCCATGTGATAGCTTATTTATAGGGCTTTTTTTTAATTTTTAATTTGTTCCTTTCCTCGTTATATATACTGCTGTCCTGCACCCTTTGAGCTGTTAACAGTACTTTATGTACTATGGTGTTATGACAGCTACGACGCAACATAAATAATTTACTCTTGAGCATTGATAGGTCATAGCGTGCACAGTACCATTGCTCCAAAAATATGCCTGGAAATATAAATATAAAGAGGGTGAGTTAGCTCTGTTGTTGAATTGATGGATTTTGTTTAGATACTCACTATGGCAAAAAGATTTATCTGCACAGTGTATAAAAGGCGAAAGTTATTAAAGTGTTATTAAATAGGGATTTCTGGCTAAATTGTAATTCCTAGAAAAATTACACAGCCACTTGATTTCTCAGTTCTTGTTTCTCCATAAGAATTTGCTTGCATGGCTGCCACACTGCAAAGGAAAACTGAACCCAGGACTGACTGACTGTTTCCTAAACAAATTGGGAAGTTGTCATCAGGAAGCATCTGTTACTTTATTACTCCTACGAAAAAGCATTCTTGTGCTATCATAACGGACTACTGAGCAGATGCTTTAAAGCACTATACCCACAGCAATGTATGTATAATAAAAAAGATAAGGAGCTACAGCCTAATTAATAATATTGGTTCCTTTATAAATGCATTCTTAGTCATTTTAATTGATCAAAAGTTGTCTTTGACATTTAGTTCCCTCTTCTATCCAATATATTTGTTCAGTTCCTTTTAAATGATAAAATATTTATATCAATAATAAGAATTGATGTTGCACATCATTCGGAGGCAAAATAACACATTTCTACTCTAACAAAAGATACTGTTTTATCCCTTTGTGAGGCAGAAGACAAGTTAAAGATCCTGGGGGGTGAAGAATTAACTTGTTTTTGACAGTATTTTATAAGAACTGTATCCATGAGAGGTAAGGCAGGTCATGTTGGAAGGATAGGCCTCAATGGGATGGGTAGGGTACAGAAGTTGATAGCATGAACTGGGAGGGAGACAAGAGTTACACAATCAAAAGTGATCTGTCTTCCCCTCTCCCACCCATAAACACAAAAAGAGTGTGCGCCTGCAATCCTTGTCCCACCAATATTCCCTTTGAAATGCAGGATCAGGACATTATTGGGAGGAGAAAAGGGAGAAAATGCAGTGATTCCACCAAGAGCAGGCACATTTCTCCTTGTGATGAAATTACTGTTGCCTATCCTCCTAATTCCCATGTTTATCATCTCCCACTAGTGCCATGATCCCCATGCCCTCCTGCTGTGGGTTAGCCACTTGGGAGGAAGCAGGGGAAAATGTGACACATACAGAGTAACTGGTATTGTTAGTTTAGTCATGAAAGGAAAGATGAGATGCTTCCAGTATCAGTAACATAGGTTTTTTCAGTTGCTTGTAATATGTTTGCTCTTGATATCTTACTGTTTTATGCTCTAACTCTGAAAACAAATAATTAAAGTTTGTGCTTAATATTTCTCCAACTCTGTGGTTCTCGTTTTTTCAAGTTTACTATAGTGAAACAGAAATGCTCTCATGGAGCAACTCCCCACCCAGCCTCCCAGCTCCACGCTTTCCCTTTGACAAGTACAGTGCTTGGTCTCACAAACACGTACAACTAACATTCAGACAGTATTAATCAGATAAGATTAAATAAACTTTAACATGAAAGGTGCAGTTGCTTAGATAGATTGTATCAGGGATCTTGATTTCTTCCCCCTCATGTTTTTTACATTTACTAGTACTGAGTCTCCCCTTATTGACTTTAATCTCATCTGTTCTAATCTCCCAGGTCACTTTGCAGTTTGGTTTTGCCCCTCTGTATGTTGCTGCTCTATGCAGAATCTCAAGGCTAACCCATCCCAGACACTGAATTTCTGGGCCTGATTCTCCTCTCACTTATTGTGGTGTAAATCAAGAGTAAAACTGGGGCGGGGGGGGGAAATCAATGGAGTAACACTGTGCACAACTGTAGCGAGATCAGAATCCAACCACTTGAGAGCAGCCTCCCCACAACCCCAACAAACCTTTATGGCCTGAAAGACACACCAGATGACATCAGGAGAGAGTGTGACTCCTGACATCTGATCAGGAGTTCTTCCCAGGCTGGATGATACCATGAAAGCTAGACAAACTGAATGATCTGTGCAGTTTTCAGAGCACAAATCTGAATTTCAGTTGTTGTTCAAGAAGTGACAAGGGGACCATCAAACTGAAGATTGTTCACCACAATAATGAACTGTGAGAAAAAGACCAAGACTTCCCAGGGCCTCCGGCACACACACAAATAAAGTTATTTTTATTTTAACACAGTAACAGGACTTCAGCTTTAGAAATTCCATGACAGCCACACAGAAGAAGATAGGCCCAGGTTCTTCAGAGGACTGCACATCTGTATGAGGTCACTGTCCCCAGTCTCTATTAAATATGTCGATTATAATACCCAGTGGCCCTAATCAGACTTGGGCTCCCTTTATGACAGGTGCCGTACAAACACACATACAAATGTTGTCACTACCCCGAAGAACTTACAATCTAAGATGACTGATGTACAAATGTGATTATCACATACATCCATTTTTACATACATATATACATTGCAAATGTTCTTTATTGTAAATAGATAAAGGAAATGTCAACTATCCCCATATGCTTTCCAACATAGCCATCATTAATTGACTGATTTCTTATAAGCTTTGTGGGAGAGATTGGTGATGTGAAGAGACTTTAAGGAGGAAAGTGGTTTTATGGATTACATTCATTGAGCAGATCCATTCTCTGAAAGCGTTTGGGTGGCTATGGATCACCACTTCTATTTCTGTAGCAAGCTTATATATCTTCAAAATCTGTTGGCCTGGTACACACCTGGTTAAACATTTATAAGAGGCTACCATACGCCAACTGTTACCTAACACGAGCAAAAAATTTCCCCTTAAAAACAAGTTTCTTAAGCATTGTCACTAACTGCTAAGTTCTCAGAATGATCACAGCTAGAAATGGATGAGCCCTTTTGAACTCAACAGCTTCCTTGGAAAGTTACTAAGTTACCACAATTCAAAAGTGAACTAATGTAGACATCCAATGGATACCTGTGGTCATATAGATTCTTCATAGTTCAGCTCCCAAAGGAACATCCTTTTATTGACTGTCAGTACTCTTGTTATACGCTTGTAAAAAAAATCTAGTCATTATAAAAATGATTCACTTCCCTAGAAAAAGATAAATGGGAAAATAGAGAATGCAACTTTTTTTCCCCATTCACAGCATATCAATAGGCAAAATCCAAGCATTCCATACCCCCAAAGAATGCCATACATAAAGTTATAATAGTTTCTCATGTATTAACAATCATTTCTAATGGTTGGAAATTAAATTTGTCTTTTGATTGCTCTAAAACTGTTATCACAAGTGAAAAGCAGAATCTATTCAAGTGAAAGAAGCAACAGACCATGAAAACTTGCTATACATCTAAACATAGAGATTTCTTTCCAAATCTCTTTATTCTTTTTGTACTGTTATATTGAGGCAGAATTACAAATGTCTAGAATTTGTTGTTTTTTTTTTCAAAAGCTGAAATAAAACTTTTCTTTAAAAAATATACAAAATTTCACTTAGTGCCTTAGATATATGAACTTTACCATTTTAGGAATACAATGAGAATATTGTATTTAATATTTTGGAATGTTAGTAATTTTTAATTTTTTTATAAATGGTACATACAAAACATGATCATCATCAGCAATATGACAGCATCATCCAAAGATTTATTAACATATGAGGACAAGTTGCAGATCTAGAGATAAAGATTCAGCACAGTTATTCAAGGTTCATAAAAACATACCAAATATGTAACATACACTGTAGTTATAACCGCAGTTAGTTCCAGTGATGATTTAATTAAAATAAAAATAAAACAGCACAAGAGTATGTGTTAAATTCTGTCTTACTGACTTTCTCTCATGAACAAACAAACATAAACCAGGTAATACACACTGCCATATGCAATATTTTTCAGAAATGTCAGCAATTTACTGAAAATGGAAGCAAGTGGGAGGAAAAAAGAGTAGTTAATTACCCTGCAGCAACCGTGGTTCTTTGAGATGTTGTAGTCAGTGTGGATCGTATTCTAGGTGCATATGCGCCTCATGTGTTCAACTTCAAAATCTTTTTTGAATACAGCATGCATCAGGTCTCTGTATGTGTCCTCATATTCATATAAAAGGCAGAGTGACCCTGACCCTCCCACAGTTCCCTCACAATTTAAAGCCTGTGTTAGCTGAGGATTTTGGAAGAATGGATGGAGGATGAGTTGTGGATCCACACTGGCTACATCACAAAGAACCATAATTACTGTAGGGTAAGCAATTGTTGTTTCTTCTGCAAGTATGTGTCAGTATGGATCCCAGTGTAGAAGACGGGCAGGTAGTATCCTCTTCAGGATGGTGGGCGTGAGGTATATCACCTGCATCAGTTCAACAGAGTATGCAGTTCAGCTCTCCCAAACTTTGCATCTGATCTAGCAGCCAAGCCCAGTACACAATGCTTGACAAACTTTAAGAGGCTGCTCCCCATAGCAAACTTGCAGATTTTGGACACTGACATTTGGCACCACGCTGAAGATGCTACTGGAGCTCTGGTGGGAAAGGATCATCAGCCAGTGGCAGCACAGTGAGATAAAACGTGTCATCCATTTTGAAAGTATTTAGGATTAAATGGCTTGACGTTTGTAGAGACCAGTTACAAATAGATGTGAGGACTATCTGAAAGATTTGGTCCTCTCGATATGGTATTGAAGAGCTCTGAATATGTCCAAAGTGTACAGCTTCTTCTTCCCTTGCACAGAATATGGCTTTGGGAAGAACTCAGGTAAGCGGATTGATTCAAATGGAATTCCAAAACCACCTTGGGGAGGAATTTTCCATGAGGTTGCAGTACCACTTAATCTCTATGAAACAAGGTATACAGAGGGTCTGCCACGATTACCTGGACCTTGCTGACTCTTCCGGTTGAAGTGAGGGTGACCAAAAACACCATTTTGAGAGTAAGATGGTAGATGGAGCAACCCAATCGGGACTCATAAGTCTGTAAAAGATGACACTGAGGTCCTCTGCTGACGCAGAGTCTCTAAACAGTGGGTAAATATGCATAAGACCCTGAGGAAATTTGGATACCATTGGATAACAGAAGATCAAAAGTGAGTATTGGTGGATAATATGCAAATATTGCTGCCAGATGGATCTTAATCAAACTGAATGAGGGTCCAGAATGCATTAAGTGTAGCACGTAGTCCAGAATCTTTGGTATCAGGGCCTTCACCAGGTGTAGACCATGTTGGGCTACCCAGATCGAGAACCTGTTCCATTTAGGAAGAGCAAGTTTTCCTCATGGACAGTTTACAGAACCTTTTCATGGCACATAGCAAGCCAACATCCAGGCCATCAACTGCAGCAACCTTGGGTTTGGATGGAATACTTGACCGTGATCTTTCGACAGCTCTGGGAAGTTGATCAATGGTTGCATGGACATCTGCAGCAAGTCTGCCAGCCAGAACTCTTTTGGCCAGTAGGAAGGTGTAAGACTGAGTCCCCCTAATCTCCTCTGTCTTTGGCAATCATACTGGGAATCATTAATAAGTCGTAAAGAAGGCCCTAATTTTACTGTAGAAGGCATCTGGCAAAGATTCTGGGCTCATCATTGGGTATGAAATCACTGCATTCAGTAATGACCAGAGTGTGAGGGATCTGTCTTGAGATAACTAATCCCTTGCAATGGTGGAATCTATCCTGTTATGAACTCTTATAATCTGTGAAGGGCTGAGAGACTGTTTCTTGTAGTTCACCAGGAAGCCCAACCAAGAGAACACAGAGGGTGAAGCAGAGGCCTGATGTGATTTGCTTCCTGTCAGCCAGTTATCAAGATACAGGTATATGTGGATGCCCTTCTTCCTCACGTGCACCTCCACCACAGTGAGGCATTTCAAAAAGACTCAGTGCCTTGAAAAATTCAAGAGGCAGCACTTTGTACTGACAGTGACTTGTGCCCAATGTGCATCTTATGCTTCCATATCACCATCCTCCTGGCCCACATGAAGTACATGTCCTGTCAGTTGAGAGCCACAAACCAGTCCTGAGCTTGGAGGGATGGAATAATAGAGGCAAACACTACCATTCTGAATCTGAGATGATGTATGTATTTGTTTTGTCTTCTCAGATCTAGGAAAAGACAAAGACCTCTTTCTTCGAGTGAGGAAATATTGGGATTAGAAACCTCTTCTGACCCTGTACTCTTGTGGTACTCTTCTATGGTTCCTAGACAAAGTAATTAGGTTACTTCTGTTTTCATGAGAAGGGTCCTTGAAGATGGCAGTGAAGTGAATTAAATGGTGCAGCCAGAGGCAGCAATGTCCAAGACCCATTTGTCAGCTGTAATGTCCACCCAGACCAAATGGAAGGGAGTGAGATGGTTTCCAAAGGCCAACTCTGTGGTGGTTTTAGCATGGCTCTCAACCATCTTGCTAAATCTTACTGCTTCTGGCAGGGAGGTTCGTGCACAACAGAGGAAGAGGAGAATGGATGCCTCCACAAATAGCAGAGTTGCCTCCTGGGTGAATACTCAGGCCAGCAACTGTGGGAGAAAGATGGTATTCTCTGTCTCTGAGGTGACTGGTTCTTGAAGGGCTTGCATTACTAGTGCTGCAGTATAAATGCTCAAGGATCTGAGTGTCTATCTGGCATGAGGGTAGGAAGGAACGGCGGATTGTGCAAGGGGCAACAACATGGGCAGTAAAGGCACCACTGGTGTTTGTCGCTCACAGAGGAGGAGTGTGGACATGAAGCACAGGTGTGAGGTTTTTTTAAGCTGACTTGTCAGGACATAATCCTCAGGCTGGGAGATCTCACTAACAGAGGAAGAAGTCCAAAAGGAAACCTATTTACATAGAACACTACAAAAAAAAAGAAAAAAATTTACTATCTACAGATATATACACAAGAAAGAATGGACAAGGCTAAGAACAGGGAGGAACAGGAGTTCCTACCCAGGGCATGTGTAAGAGAGAACTGGGGCACCATTGACCCGCATGGCCTCTTACAGTCTCGGCTGCTCACACAAAAGCTACTCACAATGCATTTGTGGGTCAACGGACGCTGCTACAGAACTGTTCTGGCCCCAGCACATGGCGTACATGCATATTTGGAATCCATATAGGGATCATCACTCGAAGAACAAGAATTATTATCCTTGCATTGAGAATCTCAGCAGCGAACCAATTCTGGTCCCACTGAATTCAACGGGAAAATTCACATTGAAATCAGAGGGAGTAGGATTGGCCCTTAGACTCCTTTCATTTTATGCAAAAAAAACGCAGCTCCTCTTTAACTTCTCAGGCAAAAAGCTATGTTAAGATGGAGTTAAGACTGAGAGTATGTATCAGTAACTTAAGGGGAAAAAGCATCACAGGGTTGATGTAAATTACAAATCCAGGAAATTCGGAGTTAAAGAAATTGATGCTAAGAGGAGGAGAGGCAGGCAGAGCCCAGTCCTAAAATCTTTGTGCTATAAGGAGTCCCTCTGCACTCTTCTGTCAGCGCTCCCACTACATGCAGTGGAGCACAGGCAGCATTGATATGAGATGCCTTTCAAGTATTGATGCCCAACCTAGTACACAGCCTTGATATCTTTAAGGAACAGTGAGAGTTGGGCCACACTACCAGTGAGACCAACAGTCTTTCAGACCCTTGACTCATTACAATCAACAAAATTGTTGCATGCTAATTCTCTGTAGAGGAAGGGTGGTGACTGGTTGAGTTACCTCTCATGTCACAGTGGCCCCATTTACAAGTTAGCTGTGCTGTTGATCTGAGCTTGTTGGTAGCCTATATAATCACAGCAATTAGAAGAAAAAAAACCTTAACACTTTGTAATAAACTAATCTAATTTATTCAAATATAGACTATGCACAAGATTTCAATTAATTCTACCTATATGGAAAGTTTGAAATGTGTGTGTTAATCCCTTATTTAGATCATTTGGGACAAACAAGGGACCAAAACAGATGCTCAGTTTCTTAAAGGACTCCATTGTAATTATTTTAACTAATAAACTAAATATTTACTTATAAATTCTCAGGAAATTCATTCTATACTCAAAGGGTAAGTGCTCAAAGTTTAGGGGGGATATATTGTACTTTTCACAGAATCATAGAAACGTAGGACTGGAAGAATCCAGTTAAGTCCAGTCCCCTGTGCTGAGGCAGGACAAAGTAAACCTAAAACATCCCTGATAGATATTTGTCCAACTTGTTGTTAAAAAAATTAAGTTCATTTGGCATTATTTGTTCTTGGCAAATCCATGGTGGTTATTCCTTATAATCCTATTATTCTCTAAGTGCTTAATTGTTTAATTATTTGTTTTAGTATTCTTCCAAGTATGAAAGTTAGGCTGAACGGTCTATAATTCTCTGGTTCCTCTTCATACCCTATTTTAAAGATAGGTATTATGTTTGCCATTCTTCAGTGCTTTTGGACCTCACTCGTCCTCTGAGTTCTCAAAGCTAAGAGTTAACAGTTTTGAGATTGCTTCAGCTAGCTCCTTAAATACTCTAAGGTGATTTTCAACAGGCCCCACCAACTTCAATATATCTAACTTATTAAAGTATTCTTTAATCTGTTCTTTTCTTGTTTTGGCTTGGTTCCTTCCTCCTTGCTGTTATTATTAATTGTGTTGAGTATCTGGACATCATTAACCTTTTACTGAAGACTGAAGCAAAACAGGTTTCAGAGTAGCAGCCGTGTTAGTCTGTATTCGCAAAAAGAAAAGGAGTACTTGTGGCACCTTAGAGACTAACAAATTTATTTGAGCATAAGCTTTCGTGAGCTACTGCATCTGATGAAGTGAGCTGTAGCTCACGAAAGCTTATGCTCAAATAAATTTGTTAGTCTCTAAGGTGCCACAAGTTCTCCTTTTCTTGAAGCAAAACAGGCATTAAACACCTCAGCGTTCTTGATGTCCTCAGTTATTAGCTCTCCTCCCCCACTAAGTAGAGGACCTAGACTTTCCTTTGTTTTCCTCTTGTTCCTAATGTATTTAAAGAACCTTTTCTTTTTGTCTTTTATGTTCCTTGCTAAGTGTAACATATTTTGTCCCTTAGCCTTTCAGATTTTGTCCCTACATGTTTGTACTTTTGTTTGTATTCTTTTGTACTCCTCCTTAGCAATCTGTCCATGTTTCCACTTTTTGTAGCATTCCTTTTTCATTTTTCAGGTCATTAAAAGAGCTTCCTATCTTTCCTTCATATTGGGATAGTTTTCAGTTGTGCCTTTAGTATTGTCTCTTTGAAAAACTGTCAGCTCTCCTGAATTCCTTTATCCCTTAGATTTTTTTCCCTCAGGGACCTTACCTACCAGTTCTCTGAGTCCGTTAAAGTCTGTTTTTTTGAAGTCTATCGTTCTTATTCTGTTACTCTCATTCCTTCCTTTCCTTGAAATAAGGAAATCCATTTCAGGATCACTTTAATCCAAATTGCCTTCATCCTTCAGATTCACAACTAATTCCTTCTTGTTGGACAGAATCAAGTCTAAAATGGCTGTCCCTCTGGTTATTTCCCCACATTCTTAAATGAGAAGTTGTCCTCAATATATTTCCAAGAACTTACTGGACATTTTGTGTTTTGCCTTTTTAACTTCTTCAACAGATGTCTGGGTAGTTAAAGTCTGCCATTACTAACAGGATATTTCTGTTATTTGTTCAGGAAATGTCTCATCCACCTCCTCTTCCATACCAAGATGTTACCCCTATTTTTTTTCCATTTTACTCAGAGACTTTCAACTGGTCTGCCCTCGCCACCTTCTGGACTTCAGAACAATCATCACGCATAACAAACCAGTTGAATCCCTGCTTTAAGTGCAAAACAGAACTCAACCTTAACTATGGAGTTATAGCAAGTGTCTCCAGCACATGTATATATGTGCTCTTTTATAAGCTATAAACCCAATTAGCAAAGCACAATATAAAAATAAATATTTTGGGCGGACAATATATGATAGCCATCTTCCTTGTGTTAAGGAAAAGTTAGCATATGTGACTCCATTTTGGTTTGGGGCCCACCATTGTCTAAAAGCAAGCACATCATACACCAG
Source organism: Dermochelys coriacea (assembly GCF_009764565.3). Lineage (NCBI taxonomy): Eukaryota > Metazoa > Chordata > Testudines > Dermochelyidae > Dermochelys > Dermochelys coriacea. The sequence goes on along the minus strand of NC_050072.1, from coordinate 53,189,691 downwards.
AAGTGTTCCTTAGATACTGCGTTCCTGTGAAAACCCTCCCCCTTGTTTCCAGCCTGTCTCGACTCCCGGTTTCTGTTCTTTGTCTGTTCCTAACTCCCTGCCTCCTGGCCTTGTGATGTGGGCCTCCCATTCTGATAAGAATGGTTACTGATACATTGCTTTAGGGTCATGTTGTGTAGTTAAAGTAATAGTGTAGCACGGGGAATTTACCTAGCAGGGATAGGTGGTAGATAAGGGAAGGGTTTGTCTATTGGCTAAGGTTTCCGATGCACGAGGGCAACATGCTTTGCTAAAAGGTATATAATCTTTGTATAACCTGCATTCGGGGTCCCCTTCTGACTAGCAGTGGGGCACGACGCTCAAGCGTAATAAACTAAATATCTTTGGGAACTCTGCAGTTGTGGACTTTGTTCGTGTGCCTCAGCCTAGACTCGAACTGCGTGTGACCTATCAGGTATAATTCGCAACACTTGATAGACTGCAATTTATCAGTAAACTCCATTCTGTGATTTTTCACATTATCTTAGCAAACCAGAAATATAGTACTTGAACTAGCTGGTACTATCTCCTATGAATTTAATTTATTTTTGTCCTTAAAGGTGAATGGAAAATTAAAAAAAAAAAATTCAACTGTTCCAGATTCCAAATTTCTAAATATATATAACAATATAGCTGAAAAACATTCCCTCCTTTATTTTCTTTCTAAGACCCTAATGCTATTTCCCCTGGAAGTCAACAGCAATATTCCTATTCATTTTGTATGGAACTAGATTGGGTCCTGTTACTAGAGTTCAAGTTTTGCTGGCCCTGCACAAATTGTTGCATTACTAACATCCAATGCAATACATCTCTCCTTATCCTATGTTAGGTCAACTGTTGCAGGAAAAAAATACAGATCCCTGGAATATCTATATAGGCATGTAAAGACGAAATGTATAACTAGAAAAGGTTCAGTTACAACATAAACTGTATGCATATTTACTTTGTCAACCTAACACAATTACACCCTGAAACTTGCTGTGCTCCAAAGATTAGGATTAAGATTAAGATTAGGATTAAGATTAGGATTTGCTTTTCACTGACTCAAGGTCAAGCAAACACTGCATTTAGATTTTGAACAATATTCCAGGTCACAATGAATCATTAAAATTCTCCCTCTTGAGAATTTTTTTCATATGACAAGAAAAACCTTCCTAATTCCCTTTCAGGTTAAGTAGTCAAACAAGAATATGTGACTGAACAGTGCCCTAATTGTGGACAGCACTGCCTGAATTAAATGACATTGAAACAACAATGGCCTATCACTACCATCACAAAGGAAGGATACAAGAAAGTATACACAAGAAGTGGGGATACCAAGAAAAAGGTACAACTAGGGGAAACTATTATGTAGAGTAGTGTTGCCATGGATATTTTACACAGACATGCAAAATCAAAATAGTCTGTGAATCATTAGCTATGTGAATTCATCTTAGTAACAAGAAAAGGAGTACTTGTGGCACCTTAGAGACTAACAAATTTATTTGAGCATAAGCTTTCGTGAGCTACAGCTCACTTCATCAGATGCAGTAGCTCACGAAAGCTTATGCTCAAATAAATTTGTTAGTCTCTAAGGTGCCACAAGTACTCCTTTTCTTTTTGCGAATATAGACTAACTATATTCTGCTGCTACTCTGAAACCTGTCATCTTAGTAACATGACACTCTTTTGCAAGTTGAAGTAATTGCTCAGTGGTAGGCCTTGAAAGTTTATTCAGTGTATGAGTGCAGTCATCTTAACAGCATACACATATCCAAAAGTTTTCTAAGTCTTGTAACCCAAGAAATAATTGAAAAACAGCTAGAAAACTGAAAACTTCACAATGAAAAAATCACAAATGTCTAGATCAGGGGTTCTCAAACTGGGAGACAGGACCCCTCAGGGGGTCACAAGGATATTACATGGGGGGGTCACGATCTGTCAGCCTCCACCCCAAACCCCACTTTGCCTCCAGCATTTACAATGGTGTTAAATATATAAAGAAGTGTTTTTAATTTATATGGGAGGGGTCACACTCAGAGGCTTGCTATGTGAAAGGGGTCACCAGTACAAAAGTTTGAGAACCACTGGTCTAGATGGAGTTGAATTTTCAATAATCAAAGAATATTAAAAATCTGAAATCTGAGAAAATTAAAAAAGCTTAAATAAAGTATAATTGACTCTTCAGCTGTAACCTAGTTAAATACGTTAGCTGCGCCCTCTCCTCGCTCTGTAGTAGCAATTAATTAATTAACCTTATTCTAGGACAGAGGTTCTCAAACTGGGGGTCCCTCAGGGGGTCACGAGTTGTCAGCCTTCACCCCAAACCTTGCATTGCCTCCAGCATTTATAATGATGTTTATATATATAAAAATGTGTTTTTAATTTATAAGGGGGGTTTAATTTATAACCTCACTTTGCCTCCAGCATTTATAATGGTGTTTATAGATATATAAATGTGTTTTTAATTTATAAGGGGGGGTTAATTTATAAGTGTTCTTGATAGTGATCTCTGACTATTGCTCATAGTCTTCAGTGAGCACTAAGACTTGTACTGTGGCTTTTAAGGCCCCTATAACATTAGAGGAAATGCAAAGAGTATTAAAGTTCTTGGAAGTATTTCGCATGTGAAAAATGTAATATCTCTAAAGGTACTGGAGAAAGAATGCAGTCATAGCAGCAACTGCTACACCCTCCCATCGCTGCCAGCCCTCACCACTAGCCATGAGCCCTTGGTAACACTAACCTTTCCGTACAATCTTCATGTTCAAAGGGTTGAATCTGTAACATACTAAGTGCTCCCAAGTTCCTTTGACGTTAGTGGAAGTTGATGTGTTCAGGACCTCATAAAATTGAAACCACGGAGAAAAATCAGCAAAATTTTGGCTAGTAATGGGATAGGCATATGCAGAGGATTTTATTTGCAAAGAGAGGTGCTGAATGCAGGTTAAGTTGAACAACTGGAACTTTACTGAACTCTGTAGACTACTCCATCCATACAGCTGAGTTGCTTCCAGCCTAAGTCCCTGCATTCCCAATTCCCTTGGTATCTCCTTAATAACAATCCCTCAAAGAAACATGGCCCCTTTGAGTCCAGTTCCACTGATCATGATACACAGAGGAAGCCAGAATCTAGACCTAAACATGTTTGGTTACACTTTGTGTCCTATAACTTCCTTCAAAAGCTAATTTGTGGCTTTGGGAAATAATGTAGCCACTCCTAGGTTATTTAAGGGGTCTCAGAGACTATTTTATGTACTCCTTTCTTTTTTCAACTAACTGGAATCCTATCTAAAATGATGAAGTATTTAATTGGTTAAACTGTTCTTGTTTTTCTAAAATGAGATATTCTAAATACCCTGAAGACATTTAATTTCAAAACAGGAAGCCAGTGAGAAGAACACTCAGTTACTCTAATCTTGTACAGATCTTTTGGAAAGTATTTTCCTAAACATTTGCTGAAAGAATCTTTTCTTGTACTGCATGCTACTACATGTAGCCTAAATGAGGACCTGCAGAAATCTCAACACATTTACTATTTAAATTACTCCTGGTTATGTAAAGGAAACAACTTAGTACCCAGTATCAAAATTCCTTCTCTCCCTATATTTTATTAAACTGTAATCATTTGCCAAACAAATAATTCAGTGGGAAGAAAAATAGTTTAAGATTAATATGCGATTTTTTAAAAAAAAAACACATACAACTCTATACAAACAGAAAAATCTGCTGCTGAGGCTGTCTGGTACTACTACAAAACTAACGGCCGAAACTGATGTTTTATTATAAAACCCTGCAAAAAAGTTGTTAATAATGCAGTTGTAAAATTCTCTCTGGTGTAATTTTAGAATAAGGGCTTAGCACACATATGATATTTTAAAAATGAATTACTTAGGTCCCGTGCCCGTAATGTGTTGGGTGCTCCCATGCAGATTCCCATTGGCTTCACTGGGACACAAGTGGGTCCAATGATCTTCCCCAAGCTACACACTGCAGGATCTGGGCCTTAGTGAATGGTTATACAGACTTTTCAAAATATAAATGTAATATATTATGATAATATAATATATAATAATATAATATATTATGACCAATCACTCTCACAGATCTTGGGAGACAGGCCAGTCCTCGCTTACAGACAGCCCCCCAACCTGAAGCAAACCAGCAACCATACACCACACAACAGAACCACTAACCCAGGAACCTATCCTTGCAACAAAGCCCGTTGCCAACTCTGTCCACATATCTATTCAGGGGACACCATCATAGGGCCTAATCACATCAGCCACACTATCAGAGGCTTGTTCACCTGCGCATCTACCAATGTGATATATGCCATCATGTGCCAGCAATGCCCCTCTGCCATGTACATTGGTCAAACTGGACAGTCTCTACGTAAAAGAATAAATGGACACAAATCAGACATCAAGAATTATAACATTCAAAAACCAATTGGAGAACACTTCAATCTCTCTAGTCATGCGATTACAGACCTGAGGGTGGCTATTCTTCAACAAAAAAACTTCAAAAACAGATTCCAACGGGAGACTGCTGAATTGGAATTAATTTGCAAACTGGATACAATTAACTTAGGCTTGAATAGAGACTGGGAATGGATGAGTCATTACACAAAGTAAAACTATTTCCCCATGTTATTTCTCCCCCCCGCCCCAGCCCCCACTGTTCCTCAGACGTTCTTGTTAACTGCTGAAAATGGCCCACCTTGATTATCACCACAAAAGGTTTTCCTCCTCCCCCCCTTCCTTCTGGTAATAGCTTACCTTAAGTGATCACTCTCCTTACAGAGTGTATGATAAAATCCATTGTTTCATGTTCTCTGTGTGTGTATATAAATCTCCCCACTGTATTTTCCACCAAATGGATCTGATGAAGTGAGCTGTAGCTCATGAAAGCTTATGCTCAAATCAATGTGTTAGTCTCTAAGGTGCCACAAGTACTCCTTTTCTTTTTGCGAATACAGACTAACACGGCGGCTACTCTGAAACCTGATATTATGATTATTATACAAACAAAAGTCAAGTGTAGCCATTTAATTTATAGAAGTGCAAACATATTTACATATGCCTGTATGTACATAAATGTGTACGTAAGGTACAATAGGTATGTATATAAGAAGACTGCAGGACTGACACCTGTCAGTGTCACCTGCAGGAGTCAACATGAAACTTCCAGCATATTATAACGCACACACCTCAACACAAATCTCCTAGCATAACCTCCAGACACAAATCAACACAACCAGCACATACACATCTTCCAGCACACCACAATCCCAAACAGATAGCCCCTCATCACAGCACACATCCCTCATTTGTTACCAAACAAAACACAAAAATCTCCCAACACAACACACACACAACCTCACACTCACCATAAACTTGAATGGCAAAGTCATGGGTCATCACTAGTGTGTACACATATTACACACAAACTATTTTAAAAGAATATTTTTAAGGTTGCAAAATTAAACACTCAAACCTGTCAAAAGTTAAGGAATACCAGAATTAAGGATTCCTGTGCACCTTTAATTCAACCCCGTTGTATGTACTCATAATGATACAGTCTTTATCATAAAGAAAAGGAGTTCTTGTGGCACCTTAGAGACTAACAAATTTATTAGAGCATAAGCTTTCGTGAGCTACAGCTCACTTCATCGGATGCATTTGGTGGAAAAAACAATGCATCTGATGAAGTGAGCTGTAGCTCACGAAAGCTTATGCTCTAATAAATTGGTTAGTCTCTAAGGTGCCACAAGTACTCCTTTTCTTTTTCCGAATACAGACTAACACGGCTGCTACTCTGAAACCAGTCTTTATCATGTACTAATCATGTACTAATTTTTCCCTAGGACCCCTAACCTTTGAGTGCTTGACTTTGCAACCTTAAGGTTCTTTTAATGTAACTTTTTGAGTGTAATTTCCTAGATTTTTAGAAAAGCAAACAAATACAAATTCCATCATGTGGCATCAAACTGATTCCCACATGGTTCATCAGCAGGGTTGGAAACTAGATTCACAGAACAGATCTCTGCCACTTGAGCTAACAGAGTAACCAATACCAGTAGCAGGTTGTCATCCTCTATGTTGACCAGCACTGGGGGAGATGAAAAACGTACTCTGCCAGTGGGTTTCACAGATATTTGCTGAGAGCAGAGGAATGGTGAGACTCTGGAGCCTTTGCTTCCATTGCAGGCTGCAGAAGGAAATGTTCTCTAATGGGCACAGACTTTTCCCCTGGCACCTACAATGTGTCCTTGTCCCAGTCCAGTCTCCTCCCTGCATCTGGCTCCTTCACTCAGTTCCATTCTCATTGCCTACAGTCCCAGACTCTACTTCTCAGGCCTCTCATCCCAGTCCCTTTGCTCAGCTAGTCCTAGTTTCCTCCTCCAGGATTGCTGTCCAAATCCCAGTCTCCCTCAACTCTCAATCCCTCCCACAGCCAGTCCCAGTCTCCTTTCCCAGACAGTACTAGTCTTCCCCCCGGCTCCTCATCCAGTCTCTCCTCATCTTCCCCTTGGCTTCTTACTCCATCTCTCTCCATGTCTTCCTCCTCAAACTCCTTTTCCAATCTCAGTCTTCTCTCCCATCCACTCCCTGGCTTCCTGTTACAGTTTCTTTGCCCAGCCTATCATAGTTCTCCCTCACACCCCAGATCCAGGACAATTTGTCTTCTCTCCTTCACCCACTCAATTCCACTCACCACCACCCACATTTCTACCTATCACCACCCACAGGCTCCTTCCCCAACCGGTCCCAGTCTCCCCACTTTCCTCCAGCTCCTGGCCCACTTTGTGTTCCCTCACTGGCTCCCAGTTCCAGCCTTCCTGCTTAACCAGTAACCGCACCTACTCCCAGGCAGTTTTTCTATCCCACTTCAGTCCCTGTCCTGCTAAATTCCTTTTTAAAATCTACTACTTTCCCTCCCCCTAGTCCAGCTTTTGTCCCTTCTGCATGCAAATCAGACAGCTTACTTCTTCTACATTGCCTGGTGCCAGCAGGGGGTCATTGATAAAACAGAGGAGACAAGCTCCCTGCTCTCATTTCCAGTATCTGGCCCCAGTCTGAAGAATCTGGGCATAGCAATTACAGGAAAAATCTGGCTTTGCCACTGTAACTCTGGGAAGGAAGGAGTGTGCTCAGTTGCTCTCTGGGGATGGCGCATGAACAGTCCTGCCACAAGTGGGAGCTGCAAGGGGATGGCCCACAGATAATCGCTCTGTGGGGATGGAACATGCGCAGTCTGGTCAGCACTAGGAACCGTGAGAGGCTCAAGCACAAACTGAAATGTCCATCCTGTGGAAAATTCTGATATTTTAACTTTTATTTTTCCCTAATCAGGACAAAAATGAAATATTAAAATATTTCATGGAACTAAACATTCAGAAAAATTTCCATTCTGAAATGGTGAAATGTTTTGGGTTAGCATTTTCTAAACAAAACATTTCAATATTACCAAAGCAAAATGTTTCATTTTGGTTTATTGAACTGACTTGAAATGTCTCATTTAGAGTTAATCAACATTAAGTTGCATTTCCCTATTGTGGTGCATTCCTTCAGGGGAGTTGTAGTGTGGGTCTGATGGATCTGATCTGTGGACCAGGATAGCTGGCTGGACAATGTCTCCCTTGATGCATCCATAGCAATATGACTCCTATAATATAGCACATGGCTCAGTCAGGAGAGAATGTGTTCCATCACAGGATGTATAGCCCAGCTAATAGGAGAATGAGGACATTAGGCACTCTGAACTAAACTTTCCACAAGACAGTGTGCCACAATGGGACAATGCTGTTTAATGCTGAATTGCCTCTAAATGAAACTTTTCAGGTCAATTCAACACACTAAAATATTTTGATTTGGGACAAACTGACCCTAAACAAAATGTTTTGTATTGGCTCTCCCCCCTTCCCTGCAAATTAAAAGATTTTTGGCAATGTCAAAATTTTCCCATGGAAAATTTCAATTTTGTGGAAACTTCATTTTCCTCTGAATGATTATTTCAACAGAAAATTCCCAGCCATCTGTAGCTCTGGTTTGGTAGCACTGACTGAAGCAACACTATGTTTTTAAAACTGGTTGAAATTAAAAGATGAAATTAAAAAACATAAGGCAGCCTACATTATTTCACAGTGAAATTGTGTATTTCATATGGACAATAAGTATTTTTCAAATCAACTTCATTATGTGAAGTTACTAAGCATACTGAAAGTATGCTCCATGTGCAAAAACATAGAATCATAGAATACTAGGGTTGGAAGAGACCTCAGGAGGTCATCTAGTCCAACCCCCTGCTCAGAGCAGGACCAATCCCCAACTAAATCATCCCAGCCAGAGCATTGTCAAGCCTGACCTTAAAAACCTCTAAGGATGGAGATTCCAACACCTCCCTAGGTAACCCATTACAGTGCTTCTCCATTCTCCTAGTGAAATAGTGTTTCCTAATATCCAACCTAGACCTCCCCCACTGCAACTTGAGACCATTGCTTCTTGTTCTGTCATCTGCCACCACTGAGAACAGCCTAGCTCCATCCTCTTTGGAACGCCCCCTTCAGATAGTTGAAGACTGCTATCAAATCCCACCTCACTCTTCTCTTCTGCTGACTAAATAACCCCAGTTTCCTCAGCCTCTCCTTGTAAGTCATGTGCCCCAGCCCCCTAATCATTTTTGTTGCCCTCTGCTGGATTCTCTCCTATTTGTCCACATCCCTTCTGCAGTGGGGGGACCAAAACTGGACACACTACTCCAGATGAGGTCTCCCCAGTGCTGAATAGAGGGGAATAATCACTTCCCTTCATCCGCTGGCAATGCTCCTACTAATACAGCCCAATATGCTGTTGGCCTTCTTGGCAACAAGGGCACACTGCTGACTCATATCCAGCTTCTCATCCACTGTAATCCCCAGGTCCTTTTCTGCAGAACTGCTGCTTAGCCAGTCAGTCCCCAGCCTGTTGCAGTGCATGGGGTTCTTCCTTCCTAAGTGCAGGACTCTGCTCTTGTCCTTGCTGAACCTCATCAGATTTCATTTGGCCCAATCCTCCAATTTGTCTAGGTCACTCTGGACCCTATACCTACCCTCCAGCGTATCTACCTCTCCCCACAGCTTAGTGTCATCTGTGAACTTACTGAGGGTGCAATTCATCCCATCATCCAGATCATTAATAAAGATGTTGAACAAAACCGGCCCCAGAACCAACCACGGGGCACTCCACTTGATACCGGCTGCCAACTACACACTGAGCCGTTGATCACTACCCATTGAGCCAGACAATCTAGCCAGCTTTCTATCCACCTTATAGTCCATTCATCCAATCCATACTTCTCTAACTTACTGGCAAGAATACTGTGGGAGACCGTATCAAAAGCTTTGCTAAAGTCAAGATATATCACATCCATCACATGTAAATGCACAACATGCATTTACATAGACTGTAAGAACAAAACCAATTTATTACACATCATCAGGGACAGGCCTACTCTTATATCACATTTTTTCTTTGTTTAAATAAACCCCTACATTAAAATAAAATCAAAGGTGTAACTTTAAATAGCCAAAATCCAGAAAGTCTAGAGTTTAAAGTAACAAAGAGTTGGGTGGAACCTTAAAGACTAACAGATTTATTTGGACATAAGCTTTTGTGGGGGGAAAAATACTTTTTCAGATGTAGAGTTTAAAGTATATGTACTCACTCTACCTATTTTTGAGCAACGTTCAAGTAGCAAGATATCTCCAGTTTCCCAGTATTTTCCTCCAAAAAGCTCTCAAAAAAGTGTACTGCATTTCAATGGAATGTTAAAAATATCCCTATTTTTCTCAAGTACAAAAATCCATACTTGCCTACCCCATTGGGCTTACCAATTACAACACATCTGGTAAGGAAAACTATCCACCCTTTGGAGATCCCCTGCACTGCCAAGCCACAACAGGAAGTTATATTTCAAACTAAATTCTGAATTTCCTGAATACTGGGGGTTAAGCCATCCCTCCAGCCCTATTCTAATGTGTTGTTTTTGTGTGTGTCTTTGAATGTGTCCTCCAAATGCTCAGAGGTATGGGTCACCAGAGAAATGTGCAACTACTTACAATGCAATATGTTACCACTCAAACAGAAAATGTGGTTACTACTCAAGATGCAGCAAGAGAATCCATAATGATATACATGATCTCATTACCACAAAACATGCAGCAGGAATTCCTTATAAACATACATACTTCACTAGGACAATCTAATGTTTCCTTTCTATTGTTCAGATAAGATTTTAAAGATGGAAAGAAACAAGGGGACAAATTTATCCCTGATGTAACTCCACTGGCTTCAATGAAGGATTAATGTAAACATTTGGCTTACATCCCATTTCACTATAGAATATTGTATATCTATATTTTATCTTGAGTTAAAGTTTAGTGTGATTCAACATGGCATAATTATCATACAGATCTTGATCCCGAAACTCTTATGTGCACAAGTAGTCCTTACTTACTTACTTGGGAAATCGTATTGATTTTGAGAGTAAGGGCTTGGTACTTTTGCAATGATCAGTCATTCTATAGCCTAACTCTAGATAGAAGGTAAATGTGCAAATCTTAAAAAATGTAAAGAAAGAGAGACTCCTAAATGTGATAACCATAAACTGCTTTAACCAGAAATGTGTCAACAGTAAACTAGACCTACAGCAATTACGTGTTTGTGCAGTGTAGAGTTCTCATCTTCATACCTTCCAACAGTCCCAGGTTTTGTGGGACTGTTTGCTTTGAACTCTAAACCCCTCAGTCCCAATTGAAGGGCAGCTTGCCCCAGGCCCCCCATTTCTGAGGCACCCAAACTGAGTGCCAGGTTGTAATGCTACATGTGCTCACAGCACCACTCAGGTTTTGTCTAGCCACTACTACTTCTCTGTCTATGGAGCGGTGACAAGGCCAAATTTGAGTGAAATTGCAACTTGACGTCCTAGGTTGCAACACCAATCTGTGTTGGTCTGTCAGCCCCTTCTCTGGAAGGGAAGATAGGCCAAACCTGAGTGGTGCTGTGTCCCACTTTAACCACTTGAAATGTGGAGAGTTATGCTTCTTAACAGCTTTATGGGTTGTATGAGGAAGGATTTCTATGCCAAATGGCATTGTGAGGTGCGTCCAAAGAAGTGAGCTGTAGCTCATGAAAACTTATGCTCAAATAAATTTGTTAGTTTACAGATAAAAAGATAGCTTTATTCCCTTAACTTCTAGCTTTGCAAACACAACCTGGGTCTAAAAGAAAAGGAGTACTTGTGGTACCTTAGAGACTAACAAATTTATTAGTAACTATTATTACTATTACTATTATTATTATTATTACTACTAACTAATAAATTTGTTAGTCTCTAAGGTGCCACAAGTACTCCTTTTCTTTTTGCGAATACAGATTAACACGGCTGCTACTCTGACAACCTGGGTCTGTGAGAACTTAGAAAGGTGAAATGACTTAACCAAGCTTACACAGCAATTAAGGGAAACAGCTGGCACTTGAATCTATTTCTTCTGACTCCCAGCTCTCTACACTTACCCACTTGATTGCATTGCACCTCTAAACGTACAAAACAATTATAACTACCTGATTTCAAATTTATAGTTAACAAAGTAACTTTAAAACCTATTCCGAAGTTTTAACAGATAAAAGCATTTATAGACATCAGTGACCTTCAAACCAAAGGATGTTAGTAAAATAGGCTTTAGAAACACATTATTGTTCTCAAAACCAAACATTCCAGAATCAAAATCAAATACTGTCAAGCTGTGATCATTCAGTGGTAAAATATCAATGTGTTTAGAACGTCCTTTTCATAATTGTTTAATTTAAAATTAAAGTGACTTACAAACCATACTTAAAGGTTTATCAGAAGGTTTTAACCATCTTTAATTACAGTACTGTATTTACACAAGTCTCAAAAGACCTTAAAATAGATCTTGGAATCTTTACAACTTTACCCACAGTTGAATTTATTATGGGGGAGGAAGGGATTAAAACAAATCACTATAACAAAAATAATGACTTTGTATAAAATATCTAATTTTAAGATTTAAAAAGGACTGACAAATTGTTACATAAACTAGGCAATCTGCTCTAGAAAGCTAACTGCCACTTGGTTAGCCAAGAGAAAATGTAATCTTCAATAGTGGAGGAAAACACAAGCCTGAAAATATCTGAAGGGTGAAATCCCCAAATATGGAGAATTGTTTAGGTTGGTACAAGGATATTGCTAGGACTAACTGGATAAAATTATTTCCCTAATCAAATAATTATTATACTGGCAAAGGTTCCCAGTGAAATCCTGGCTATAGAGACTGATCTACCCTGATGATGCTGGAGGACTGTGGGTGGTATCAGATATGTTTATGAGCTCTTAACACTGTAACTGAAAGGGTGAGGACATTGACACTTCAGCAAAGGATTATTTTATTCAAAATTATTAGTATCCACTAGTTAATAAGCGTTAAACAAAAACCAAAGGATTTTAAACATTAACTAAAAATTCTCTTCCCTTTGTTTCTTGTGATGTCATTTACAAATTAGCTCTCTAGTCATGGAGTCTTCCAGACACGAAAGAACCTCAATTTCTAATGTAAAACAGAAGCAGACAACACCAGTTTTTAATTTAATTTTTTTCCCCAGAAAAACCCTTTCAAGGCTTCCTTATGCATCAAAAGCAGCAATAAAGGACACAAATTTTCTAACTTTTCAAGGCTGTTTGTTTCTAAAAGAGTGTTAGCCTATGATTGTGATGGATGACGTGTATGTGTCAAATGGGCCCAGATAAAGACTATGCTTTCTAAATGTTATTGTTGACTGATTACTGTATATGTGCTTGACAGAACTTAACTGTGGATTTCCTATTTTTTTTAATGTTTGGGTTGATGGTTGTACTTGAGCAACCTTAACTGATGCACAAAAGAGTGTTACACAAATCCATTTTCCTTGATTATTAAATTGCCTGTAAATAAATATTAGTTCATGTATATCTTTCACAAGAGATCGTTTCAAAAATTTTGAGTGGGAAGGAAAGGATATAATAAATGGAGCAGGTTACATTTTGGGCTTTACTGATATCCAGGTCTTGCACGATGAATGTGTAGTAGATCAAAATAAAGCCTAATAGTACCTAAAATCAACCAACCTACCTGTGTAGTTTTATAGTCCTCATCACATTAGTATATGAGTGCCACCAAAATAACTAATTTCATCTAGCTAGTTTCTTAATCACATAGAAATTAAAGGAACTACTAATACTATAGATGCTTTTAAATAATGTGTATGCTTGAGTCAACTGCTATATACTATTCTAAAACAGAAAAAAGAGTTATACAGAAGAGCTTACACTAGATTGAAATCCGTTGGTATACCACTGCTGACTGAGAATAAAAGGAAACATCTGCTTAAGGGAGGATTCAGTATAAGACTCAAGAAAATGTATATCCAATCCCCTGCTTGGAATTTTAGAGATTTTTATTTTGGTTTTAAGTTTTAGGGACAAGTTCATCCCTGATGAAGAGTTTGTTGAGAACTACCAATTATGTATATTATTCTACTTGTAGATCTCTAAAATCCCTGCTTCATCTCCTTAAAAGGGAATATACAAATATACAGAACATGTTTGATATAAAAATAATAAATGCATAATGGTGTTTTAGTTCCATGTAACAAGCCTTCCAGAGAAGCAACATATTAAATTGCTCTATACTGTTTCAAATTTGACATGAATTTAAAAAACGTCTGCCATTAGCTGTGAATGTTCAGTCTGACTTTCTGTAATGTCCACTCTGTTTCATATTTAACTTTCACCTTTTTATACAAGACTTTTGCCTCTCAGGTGCTTTATACTTTAATTTGTACAACCCTCTTGAACTCAGTCTTGAGGAAATCATGTCTATCTGTGCAGAAAAACAAACAACTATATCATCTGCATTAAAGCTTGTCATTTTGATGAAGAAATAGGACTGTGTTCATATTATTGCTATTGATAGTTCCCATTCTAATTAGCAATCTGTGTATCAGACAAAATAAATTTAAGAAATGTTAAAACCATAATTCTATAATCAAGATAATGAATTATTTTGCAACACAAATTTCCACTAAAACAATTATTTATATTGGTATATCTTGAACAATCTCTCCCTCCACTTGTGACTGTGGACGATCTTTAATACAGCAGAACCAGAACATCAATGCAGACAGATGACAGGCTCCTAAGAGCCCCTGCAAGATGCCCACGCCTGCTGTTTGCCCCACAGCTATGTTCCACAAGGGCTCCCTGGGCTGGGGGTATACATAGGCATGGAGAATTGGTGTGGGCCAGTGGATCAACGACTGTGCAGATCCAAATCCACTGACCATATGCCTGACACGTGGTGTAGGGGGTGAGGAGCAGCTGGTTTTTGGAGAGGATATAGAACTCAGTGTAGTATTTCTGAAAAAATATTGAGGGGACTCCTCTCATTTAAAGAAGGGAAATGAAAATTAAATATATTTGCTGAAAGCTTTTATTCAATCTTCATTTTATCTTTATCAAAAACGTATTCACCTCAAATCATTTACAATCTACCTGCTCATTTTTACAACATAAAAGTAAAATAATAAGCTTGAATAAATGACATGTAGATGTGTGGGGTAGTGGCAAGGCAAGGGAAGTTAAGAGCCATGTTAATATTCAGATTCATTTATTTCAGTCTGTCAGGTTTTCAACACTGATGTATAAAATGGCATGTTTAAAAATATTTGTTCGTTTTCCAAATGACTGCACCTTCAGCCAGTAGAAGGCGGGTAATACAGACATTTTAATAGCATATGTTCTTTATCTTGTAACGCTATTCTTGACTACCAGTTAATTTTAGCGTTATTAAGAAGTGCTGTTTGTGAAGCTAGAACCTAGGGTATGTTATGCTATATTGGAGAGAACAAAAAGGCTAGTGGATTTAATTATTCGGTAAGCATTTGGGGGAAGGGACTGTCCATCTATATAAGAAGATTCCAGGATTGTCCTTCTGGGTCACTATGAAGCCTAGAATGTCTGTTGCGTAGTGTGAAGTGATGAAAACAGCAATAAGCATGGTTCGGAGCTTTTTTTGGTTCAGAATATCACCAGGTTCAGTCATCTCTCGGATTCCGTTTGTTATCATCCAATTTTTAACTCATCAGCCATTTTGACTTTACTAATTACATCTATGAGAAACTCAATCACCAACCTTACTCTACAGCTAATTTGCATACGATAATTTAATTGGCTGTATGAGGGAGACTGCACAGACAATCAGAAACAGGGCTGGAAGGGACCTCAACAGGTCCTTTAGTCCAGCCCTTTGCACTGAAGCAGAACCAAACATACCTAGACCATCCCTCCCAGGTGTTTGTCCAACATGTTCTTAAAATCCTCCAATGACAAGAAACCCACAACCTCTTGACAGCCTATACCAATGCTTAACTATCCTTATAGTTAGAAAGTTTTTACTAATATTTAACCTAAATCTCCCTTGATGCAGATTAAGCCCACTACTTCTTGTCCTACATTCAGTGGACATGGAGAACTGTCCTCTTTGTAATAATATTTGAAGACTTATCAGGTCCCCACTCAGTAGTCTTTTTTTCAAGACTAAACATGTCAGGTTTTTTAACCTTTCCTCAGAGGTCAGATTTTCTAAACCTTTTACCGTTTTTGTTGCTCTCCTCTGGACTCCCTCCAATTTGTCATCTTTCTTAAAGTGTGGAGCCCAGAAATGGACACCATACTCCAGCTGAGGCCCCACCATTGCTAATACAGTGGGACAATTAGCTCCCAGGTCTTATATATGACACCCCTATTAATATACCCCACACTGATATTAGCCTTTTTCACAACTGTATTACATTGCTGACTCATATTCAATTTGTGTTCCACTATAACCCCCACAGCCTATTCAGCAGTACTATCACCTAGCCAGTTATTCCCCATTTTGCCGATGTGCATTTATTTTTCCTTCCTCAGTAAAGTACTTTACACTTGTCTTTATTTAATTTCAACTATTGACTTCAGTCCAATTCTCCAATCTGTCAAGGTCATTTTGAATTCTAATCTTGTCCTTGAAAGTGTTTGTAAACCCTCCCTGCCTGGTGTCATCTGCAAATTTTATAAGCATGCTCTTCACTCCATTATCCAAGTCATAAATTAAAATATTGAACAGTACTTGATCCAGGACTGACCCTGTGCAACTCCATTAAATATGCCCTCAGACTTTGACAGAAAACCATTGATAACTATTCTTTGGGTATGTCTTTCAAGCACTTGTGCACCCATCTTGTAGAAATTTCATCTTGATCACATTTCCCTAATTTCCTTATGAGACTGTCATGTGGGACTGTGCCAAAATCAACATATATCACGCTGACAGCTTCCTCCCATCCACTAGGCCAGTACCCTGTCAAAGAAGGCTATTAGGTTCGTCTGTCATGATTTATTTTTGACAAACCCAGATTGGCTATTACTTATAACCATACTGTCCTCTAGGAGCATACAAATTGATTGATTGATTGTTTAATAATTTGTTCCATTATATTTTGAGGTACTGACACTAAGCTGAATTGTCTACAATTCCCCAGGTCTTCTCTGTCCCTTTTTAAAGATAGGCACTATGGTTTCCCTTCTCCAGTCCTCTCAGACCTCACTTATCCTCCATGTGTTCTCAGAGATAATCATTAGCAGTTCAGAGATTGCCTGAGCTAGTTCCTTACATATCCTAGGATGAATTTTATCAGATCCTGCCAACCTCAATACATCCAACTTATTTAAGTATTTTTTAATCTGTTCTTTCTCTATTTTGGCATTCCCTCTCCCTTGCGGTTAATATTAATTGTGTTAAGAATCTTGTCACAATTTACCTTTTTAATGAAGAGTGAGGCAAAAATAGGCATTAAACACCACAGCTTTCTTGGTGTTATAAATTATTAATTCTCCTTTCTCACTAAGTAGAGGACCTACCCTTTTCTTGATCTTTCTCTTCTTCCAAATACATTTATAAAACCTCTTCTTATTGCCTTTTATGTTCCTTGCTAGGTGCAACTAATTTTGTTATACCTAGCAAGGAACATAAAAAAGGCAATTTTATAATTACATGCTTGTGTTACTCTTTTGTACTCCTCCTCAGCAATCAGTCCATGTTTCCACTTTTTGCAGGATTCCTTTTTTGATTTTCATGTCATTAAAGAGCTCCTGATGGAGCCATGTTGGCCTCTCACTATTTTTCCTATGTTTCCTTCTCACTGGGATAGTTTGCTGTTGTGCCTTTAATATTGTCCAGCTTTCCTGAACTCCTTTATTCCTTAGATTTTCTTCCCATGGGACCTTATCTACCATTTCTGAAGTTTTTTTTTTTAAAAAAAGTCTGCTTTTTTGAAGTCTGTTGACCTTATTCAGTTGCTCTCAAATTCCCTTCAGATTCACAACTAATTCCTCCTTGTTGGTCAGAATCAAGTCTAAAATGGCTGTTGTCCCCCCCACTCCATATTCTTAAGCAAGACATTGTCCCATAGGCATTCCAAAAATGTATTGAAGGTATTGGACATTTTGTGTTTTGCCATTTTATTTTTTCAACAGATGTCTTGGTTATTAAAGTCTCCCATTATTACCAAATCTTGTGTTTTGGTTACTTCTGTTATTTGTTCTGGAAATGCCTCATCCACCACCTCCTCCTGACTTGGTAGACATCGTCCGTTTTTCCCCCCTTTTATCTTTACCCAGAGATTAGCAACTGGTCTGCCTCTCAGCTCCTTCTGGACCTTAGATAGTGGATTGCTTAGTCCAACTGTCAGAGTACTTAACAGACACCCACATAACAACAGACCAGGATACACAATATTCCCAAACATACACTGATCACAGCACACACTGATCACAGCACACACCCCTCATTTGCCATCCACACAACCCTCCCAGAACAACACGACCCACAAGTAAATCAATGCAACACAACAACACACATAACAATACAACCAGCACACACAATAACCACAAACATCACTCTGAATCCTAGAAGGTCTGCTGAGTTGGTGTGAAACAATAGAAATATCTATAAGCGTGCTTGAGAGCTCTTTTTTGTTCAGAATATCACCAGTTTCAATCATCACTGGGATTCGCAGTCTGTTACCATCCATTTTTGGCTTTTTTTTTTAAACACACACAACTTTATGAATTACACCTAGCATTGCCTTCAGCTACTAACTACTAAATATCTGTACAGTGCTCGGTACAAGCAGATGTCTAACTGATCATCTAGACTTCCACATTATACAACCACTGCTGATGTGAGGGAAAAGAGTCTTCTTAAGTTCCTTAGAACATTTCTGTAACTCTTGGCTTCACTGAATTTTTAATCTCAGCCAAAAAGATAACTAAATTAGTCTCCCTTGCATATATCTTAGTTTCTTAACCTCTGCTACTATTTATCTCGGCAAATGTTTAGTTGTGTAAAATGTCATGGGATACCCATTGCAGGAAATATGCCGGTTAAAATAAAGTTGAGTTTTAATTGTTCTGAAGTGATTCTGGCTTCTACAACCCAAAAGGCAGGAAGATAGCTAATGAGGTCCAGAATAAACAAATAAAGGCCACAGAAGCATAACCGTGAGTTGTGGGCTTGCTAAGTCTTGCTAGGTCTTCCTTGTGTACTTATATGATCCACAGTTTTTACAGCTCCCTCTTCTCTAACTGCAAAGATAAATGGCTCTCTATTCCATTACATCTGTTTTTAGGATATCTGGTGATATAAAAAGAGAAAAGGAATTCCTAAATCTACTTCAGAGAGACAAGGTGGGTGAGGTAATATCTTTTATTGGAAGAACTTCTGTTAGTGAAAGAGACAAGCTCTGAAGCTACACAGAGCTTTTTTGCAGCTCTGAATAAAAGATACTACCTCACCCACGCTGTTTCTCTAATGTCCTGGGACCATCATGGCTACAACAACACTGTAAACATCAATGGGAGATCTAATTCATTCATTCATTCTGAAAGTATTAGAAACTTGGAGTCAGATTTTCAGAAAGTGAGGCCCGAAGCCCATGCAAAAAGTATATATTAGTTTACATTTGCATACACAGTTACCATAATTGCACATGAATGTAGAGTATTAGCACACATAAATGGGTATTTAGTACTCTAAATACCCGTTTGCACCCAAAATTACAGTAATTGCATGCATATGCAGGTAGCCAGATTAAGATTCTGTGCTGCTGAAACACAATGCAGAACTCACAGCCTTGGGGAGAGGGCAGGCTAAAATGGCTATAAACCACCTTTGTGTGCTTCTGATTTGGAGCTGTTCTGGGAGCTGTAGTGTCCCATGGCATAACTTAGATGACTCCTCGGGGAATTCTCTCCCAGCCAGATCCATGGATTTTGTAGCCCCTTTTCCCAGAGCAGGGGTGAGACTCTCACCTTCAGATATTACAGAGATGAGGGCCATATAAGCATTACAGCATTAAATAAAAAAAATGTGTATGGAACTTCTTTTCTCATTTTCTGATCATCTGACCCTCAAAGCAGCTTTGCAAAACTTAAAATGCACCAACATAGGCAAAAAATTTAGTCATCCACCCTTTACTATGGTTATTCTGATGATGATAACTAATGATATTTTATTCATCCATCCAAAAAGTTACTTGCTGTGGACAAGTGAGTGACTAGAATTTTACAAAACAGTTTTTCAGAGGTTGTGACTATGGATATAGTAGACATTTCTTATTTCAAATGTTATTGTAACCTAAAAAGCTGCAAATCCTCCAAAACTGATTTCTAGTTCCTTTAATGAATACTATTTCCTAACCTATTTTTGAAGGGATGGGCTGTGGAGGCTTTCTGCATTCCTCCAAATACCCAGGGATAGGATTACTATTTATCTATCATGACTAAAAATACTCAAGAGAAATGTTGCATATAAATAGTACACACAAGGAGAGAAGGGAAATGGGGTGGGGGCATTAGCATTTGTTCTGAAGCCCAGTACTATGAGGGAGATAATTATCTTTGTTCCTTTTTCTTTTGGGGTTTACTTATCTATATTTTCTACTATAATGTTATTTGCTATTTCACTAACTTTATTGAAAACTTTTCACTTCTTATTAAATAAAGGTCAGCTTCTGCCACCCTTATGTAGAGTAGTACCTTACTCCATAAGTATTTCTATTGATTTCAGTCGGATTATTCGTGGAGTGACATACTACTAAATATGAATAAGAGTCCTAGAGTATGGCCCAGAGTAAGGTATTACTCAATATGAGCAAGGGGGGCAGAATCTGGCCCTCATTTTATTATATTATTATTAATTGGTTTACTGACTGTCATTCAAAGCCATGTGATTATTTCCTGTTTTTAACTAAAATAAAACATTGTTTGAAATCCCGGAAAGTGTTTCTTTTTTCTTCTCTTCTATTGTACAATACTTGGATTTTGTAAAACCTGTATCAAATATACCAGTCCAGCAGGGAAGGTACTTAAGAAGGCTTTTTCCTGCTATCAAACTGACGTGTTATTGAATTCAACACCGTTTCTGATTAAGACTTCCAGATTACTGGAGGGTTGCACTTTACTGTTCAGGAGTCATAGTTTTATTTAAATATTTTTAAGTATTATATAATCCGGAACTATTTACAACTATACAATTAATTTACCGTAGGATGATAGAAAAGGTATTTGCAAGGGCCCGATCTGTGATCAGAGCAGGACCAGAAAGGGGATAGCATAGGGCTTTAAGCCACCTTTCCACTCTCTTGATCCTGAAGCTGAAATGGCATTCAGCGCAATTTACAGCACCCCTACAGCTGCTCTAAAATTAGTCTCCAACTAGCTAGAGTGGTTCCTTCTGCTTCTTTGCAAAAAATCACTGGATTGCATTATGCGGCAGCTCCACCCCTCATTCACCTCATTGCACTCGTTCCTCCTTGCCCATCCCTTTTTTTTTGTAAATACGTCAACATACTATTACCTAGTTCAATTCCAGGTGTAAAACTCAATTTTTTATATTATATTATCATTATTTATTATTAAACATCAAGAGTTTGCTAGACCCACAATTTTGATTTGATTTTCTTGAGCAATTAGCTGCATTACTCATGTAGCATTCATTTCTTCCATGTACAGCTATTAAGTGTGCTTTGGTCAGCAAAAGACCACGTTTTATTTTTTTAAATTACATATTATTTATGCCTTTAAAGAATGTTATCCTTTCTGAAGGACCTTGCACTTATTCTACTGAATAACTATCCATTACAATTAGGGCTGTCAATTAATCACAGTTAACTCATGCGATTAACTAACAAAAAAAAACTTATCGCAATTAAAAAATATAATTGCAATTAATCGCAGTTTTAATCACACTGTTAAATAATAGAATACCAATTGAGATTTATTAAATATGTCAGATGTTTTTCTATATTTTCATATATATTGTATTCCGGTTATAATTCAAATCAAAGTATATATTAATTTTGCTTACAAATATTTGCACAGTAAAAATGATAAACAAAAGAAATAGTATTTTCAATTCACCTCATACAAGTATCGTAATACAATCTCTTTATTGTGAAAGTGCAACTACAAATGTAGATTTTTTTTGTTACCTGACTGCACTCAAAAACAAAACAATGTGAAACTTCAGCTCCTACAAGTCCACTCAGTCCTACTTTTTGTTTAGACAATCTCTAAGACAAACAAGTTTGTTTACATTTAAGGGAGATAATGCTACCCTCTTCTTATTTAGAATGTCACCAGAAAGTGAGAACAGGCATTTGCATGGCACTTTTGCATTACATGCCAGATATGCTAAACATTCATATGCCTCTTCATGTTTTGGCCACCATTCCAGAGGACATGCTTCCATGCTGATGACGCTCATTAAAAAATAATGTGTTAATTAAATTTCTGACTGAACTCGAGGGAGAATTGTATGTTCCTGCTCTGTTTTACCCACATTCTGCCATATATTTTATGCTATAGCAGTCTCAGATGATGACCCAGCACATGTTGTTCATTTTAAGAACACTTTCACAGCAGATCTGAAAAAATGCAAAGAAATATGAGATTTCTAAAGATAGCTACAGCACTTGACCCAAGGTTTAAGAATCTGAAGTGCCGTCCAAAATCTGAGAGGGATGAGGTGTGGAGCATGCTTTCAGAAGTCTTAAAAGAGCAACACTCAGATGTGGAAACTACAGAACCTGAACCACAAAAAAAAAAAAACAACAAAAAAAAAACCCTTCTGCTGGTGGCATCTGACTCAGATAATGAAAATGAACATGTGTCAGTCCACACTGGTTTGGACTGTTATCAAGCAGAACCCATCATCAACATGGATGTATGTCCACTGGAATGGTGGTTGAAGCATGAAGGGACATATGAATCTTTAGCACATCTGGCACATGCCGGCTACATGCGATGCCGGCTACAACAGTGCCATAAGAACACATGGTCTCACTTTCAGGTGACGTAAACAAGAAGAGGGCAGCATTATCTCCTGCAAATATAAACAAACTTGTTTGTCTGAGCGATTGGCTGAACAAGAAGTAGGACTGAGTGGACTTGCAGGCTCTAAAATTTTACATTGTTTAATTTTTGAATGCAGTTTTTTTAAACATAATTCTACATTTGTAAGTTCAACTTTCATGATAAAGAGATTGTGTTACAGTACTTGTATTAGGTGAATTGAAAAATACTATTTATTTTGTTTTTTTACAGTGCAAATACTTGTAATCAAAAATAAATATAAAGTGAACACTGTACAGCTTGTATTTTGTGTGGCAATTGAAATCAATACATTTGAAAATGTACAAAACATCAAAAAATATTTAAATAAATGGTATTCTATTATTGTTTAATTGTGATTAAGTTTTTTAATCGCTTGACAGCCCTAATTACAATATTTTCAGTTCCTTATATGTGAAAAATAAAAAATACTTTTATCTGGAGATCCACAGCATAACCAGCTGTTATCAATAGTACAAGCTGCTGTCTCTCATAATACTATTGTATTTACAGAAAGACAAGAGATCTATGATAATGTGCTGTTTTTGAAAGCCAACAGGTAGAAGTTCAAATACTCTCAAGGGACCCTAGCTAAGTAAGATACAGAGGAGAGCTTCCAGAAAATTAAGCATTAAAGGATCTCAACAGGGTTTTCAAATAAAGCTACCAATAAGACAAGAGGATAATCAAGTACATTAACTGAAAGAAACCAATCACAATCCCCATCTCCTAGATGATTTCCTATTCTACTCTGTTTTTATAGAGTGTCCATTAAATGGCAGATTTTTCAGAATTAGAAGATTAAAACAAAGAGACCTGCTTCTAGAGATAGGCATGAACCAACATTTAGTAATTAAGTATTGAATCTACTGTGGCAGCAGAGTGTCTTCTGACCTTCAGCCTCTTATCTTGGTCCAGTGGCAATGGGAATAATAAATGAAATTACTATTCCAGATGAAAATCTGGGAGGTCTAAATGGATCAATGAATAAACTATAAAGTCCAAACATAAAAAATGTGATTACTGATGGCAAAGATTAGTGCTTACTTAGTGCCAATGGATACCAAGGCTATTATATAAACCCAGGAAACTCTATATATAAAAGCAAGGAGCAGAAGTATTTTTACATCATCATACAGACATTTTCCAGTTTCATTTTAAGAAAGATGATTACCACTGAGCCTAGGCCTAAGAACCAAACATGCTACTATCAGATCAGAGCCCAGTTAGGGCCAGATTTAGTTCCCAATGAAATCAAAATGAGTCTTTCTATTGATAAGATACTTCATATTCACTTTTTCTGAAACCTGCCAATGGTTAGCAGTGCTTCATGTAGTACTACAGCTGCATAATTATGAAAACAAGGAAAAAAACACTTTGAAACATAAAAAGGCCTGTCCAAAAGAAGCAACAAATCCTTTCATTTTAAGATTTTTTCCTTGTATTTAAACACAAAAAGGAGTACTATTCCAGTGTGTTCTGCTTTAGAAGATACCCCTCAGAGTTATTCATACCTCTCCTCTTCAGAAACTCATAATTTCCAATCCAACACTAGCAGTGATGAATGGCTATGAGTCCTTCCTTGATAGTTTAATAGCAGAGTTATAGCCTATAACCTTATCAAAGAAGCACCTTTTAAAATTTTCTACTTTGATAGGCTAGCATGGCTTTCTTCATTATTATTTAATATTTATATTCCAGTAGTGTGCAGACACCCTAGAAAGGATGTGGTCCTAGTGTACTAGCTGATATACAAACACATGGAGAGAGGCAGTCCAAACCTTCAAATGTGTATAATCTAAGACGACAAGCTACATACAAAAGATGAGAGAGAAGGATACAATCAATATATACATTTGATTTTTTTTTAAATATATGACTGCTTTCCACCTTAACCTTCTTGATTGGCTGATTTCTTACAGGCATCCCAACAAATGAGGATCTGGAGGAAGGATTTGAAGGCCTTCTAAAGGATCTGTTCAGGGAAGGACATTCCATGCATAAGGGGCAGCATTGGAATTTTAGTGGGAAGAGTGGCAAGCAGACAGTAAAGGCTTGCATTGATGATGGAGCAGATGGGGCAAGGGGTGATGTGATAGGAAGCAAAAGCAGGTCAGTAGGGAGGGGAAGTGCCTTGAAGGTGCGGACTTACTGTGATATGAAAAGGGAATAAATAAAATGCTTTAAAAACTAAACCCAGATTAACTGTAGCCCTACTACTTGTAGCAAGGCGGAGTGGCTTCCTTCTGATGCTGACAGGGAGGAACCACTCCCCGCCCACTGGGCCAGAAGCAGAGGGGCAGAACAGGAAATATAAGAAGCGGGGCCTCCAGCTCAGTTGAGGCAGAGCCAGGGAAGGAGTCAGATGCTGCTGGCCCCTGTACCGAGCTGTATCAACTCCTACCTCTGGAGAAATACCTGGAGGAGCTGCTGGAACTACAAGTTATCAAGAACCCTGAAGAACCTGAAGGCCTGTGAGCGATGAAGCCCTACAAACAGGGACACCAGACATGAAGCCAATTGTGTTGCTGAAACCATGGGCAGCGTGTTTCGGCAGGATCCCTGCTGATCCAGTGGCGGGATTCCCTGCTGCTCTTAGGGCCCTGGGCTGGGAGCCGGTGGAGTAGGGTGGGCCTGGACCCCCTACTACCAACACCACCCCTGGGGTGGCAGCCTACCCACCTTCAGCTGGAAAGCCTACGTTTGCTTGCTGTCCACCCAGCCAGGGATCTGGGCCACAGACTCTTTACTGCCTTATTGCGCTAATCCCCTGTTGATCGGCTCTCAGCCACTAGGCGGCACTGCGAGGAGGAGTGGCCGCTCTCTGACACTAGAAAGGAGGAACCACTGCTCTGCCCTACTATACAGGTTTTTTTCTTCCCCCAATTACCTTTACATTAGCTGACAGAACAGATTTAATTACCTGTTTATGAGCAAAAAAACATATGTCCGAACAGTCACCTCTTTGACTCTCTCAACATATGGTATGCATATTGTCACTTAGACTTTGCACTCTTCAGAAAAATCAGCAAACCTTTAAAAGCTATCTCCCTACCCATGTGAATGGAAGATTTGCATGTGGCTGAGCCACAGAACTTTACTGAACCTGCCTTACTAATTATTAAGTCATTAGTCAACCTCAAACATGTAAAATTGTCATAGTTCCATATTCACATGGACTCTAGCTGCTATTTTATGCACATAAATTCACAAGACAAAAGATGTCAACATAATTTAATAAGACTCTGCCTATAACGTTTAAAAACAATTTTTTAGCACAGTCACAAGAGAATAAGGAAATTTCTTTTAGTAAAGTGATAGCTACCTGGCTTACATTTGGTATATTATACCCCTCAATGGTACCAATTATTTGGCATTTTTCTTAAAGCTTCAGGTCCTGATTAAAAATAATACATGAGATTTTCATGTAAATGAAAAGTAAATCTCTAGCTCTCAGTGTTGTGAAGGAAAAAGTGGAAAACGTGAATCCTAAAGATTCCAACAGCAGAAGACAAATAAAAAGAACTAAACATGCATTTTTTTAAAAAATCTCATTATATTTTAACACTTCAGCTGTCAATATCATGACCATTGGAACTCCAAACAATCCAGCTAAGCTAAGACAGGATAATATGAGCAAAAATATTTTGAACTAATGCCTTCTAACCTTGTCAATAGTTCTTTAACTGCTTAGCCACTGGCTTAAATAACATAACAGCTCAAAAATATCTCCAACACAGGTTAAGTGTGATGCTGCTACACAAGTGGAGCAGAAGGACTCTGGGTGAGAGACATTTAAACTTATTCCGTGCTTACTGCACCATTTAGGACATCTGTACTTGATCTTGTGCTGCATTTTACTCTTATTTCACACACAGAAATGCAGCATTAGTTTCCTCAACTTGGCTTCTAGACCTTTCAATAAAGAGCACTTAAATATGGATTTAGTACCCTAAATTTCAGTGGCAAAGTGGCCTGATTTTCAAAAGTGCTGGGCACTCAGAAGTTCCCACTGATATCAATGGGATCTCCTGACTGCTCAGTAATTTTGGAAATCAAACCACTTACTTAGTAATAATAAGCATAGTAGGCATCTATTTTTGAAAATCATGGCCTAGATTGGGATGATAATCTTGCAGTCACTTACCCAATACTTCTTAGATCACCCCACCTCCTGGAGGATCGCTACTGTTTGCCATTGTCCCAAGAGTGACAGAGGATGTGGAAAAAGCTAATGTACTCAATGCCTTTTTTGCCTCTGTCTTCACAAACAAGGTCAGCTCCCAGACTACTGCACTGGGCAGCACAGCATGGGGAGGAGGTGACCAGCCCTCTGTGGAGAACGTAGTAGTTCAGGACTATTCAGAAAAGCTGGACAAGCACAAGTCCATGGGGCCGAATGCGCTGCAGCTGAGGGTGCCAAAGGAGTTGGCGTATGTGATTGCAGGGCCATTGGCCATTATCTTTGAAAACTCATGGTGATCAGGGGAGGTCCCGGATGACCGGAAAAAGGCTAATGTAGTGCCCATCTTTAAAAAAGAGAAGGAGGAGGATCCAGGGAACTACAGGCCAGTCAGCCTCACCTCAGTCCCTAGAAAAATCATGGAGCAGGTCCTCAAGGAATCAATTTTGAAGAACTTAGAGGAGAGGAAAGTGATCAGGAACAGTCAGCATGGATTCACCAAGGGCCTGTCTAACCTAATTGCCTTCTATGACTAGATAACTGCCTCTGTGGATGAGGGGAAAGCAGTGGACGTGTTATTCCTTGACTTTAGCAAAGCTTTTGATACGGTCTCTCACAGTATTCTTGCCACCAAGTTAAAGAAGTATGGGCTGATGAATGGACTATAAGGTGGATAGAAAGCTGGCTAGATCATCGGGCTCAACGGGTAGTGATCAACAGCTCCATGTCTAGTTGACAGTTGGTATCAAGCGGAGTGCCCCAAGGGTCAGTCCTGGGGCCAGTTTTGTTCAATATCTTCATTAATAATCTGGAGAATGGCATGGACTGCACCCTCAGCAGGTTTGCAGATGACACTAAACTGGGAGGAGTGGTAGATATGCTGGATGGTAGAGATAGGATACAGAGGGACCTAGACAAATTAGAGGACTGGGCCAAAAGAAATCTGATGAAGTTCAACAAAGACAAGTGCAGAGTCCTGCACTTAGAATGGAAGAATCCCATGCACTCCTACAGACTAGGTTCCGAATGGCTAGGCAGCAGTTCTGCAGAAAAAGACCTAGGAGTTACAATGGATGAGAAGCTGGATGAGAGTCAACAGTGTGCCCTTGTTGCCAAGAAGGCTAATGGCATTGTGAGCTGTATAAGTAGGGGCATTGCCAGTAGATTGAGGGATGTGATTGTTCCCTCTATTCAACATTGGTGAGACCTCATCTGGAGTACTGTGTCCAGTTTGAGTCCCACACTACAAGAAGGATGTGGAAAAATTGGAAAGCGTCCAGCAGTGGGCAACAAAAATTATTAGGGGACTGGAACACATGACTTATGAGGAGAGGCTGAGGGAACTGGGATTGTTTAGTCTGAAGAAGAGAAGAATGAGAGGGGATTTGATAGCTGCTTTCAATTATCTGAAAGGAGGTTCCAAAGAGGATGGATCTAGATTGTTCTCAGTGGTAGCAGATGACAGAATAAGGAGTAATGGCCTCAAGTTGCAGTGGGGGATGTTTAGGTTGGATATTAGGAAAAACTTTTTCACTAGGAGGGTGAAGCATTGGAATGCTTTACCTAGGGAATCTCCTTGCTGTGAGGTTTTTAAGGTCAGGCTTGACAAAGCCCTGGCTGGGATGATTTAGGTGGGGATTGGTCCTGCTTTGAACAGAGGGTTGGACTAGATGACCTCCTGAGGTCCCTAGGTTTTTAACCATCAGAGGAGTGAAGTTTTGGAATAGCCTTCCAAGGGAAGCAGTGGGGGCAAAAGATCTATCTGGTTTTAAGATTCTACTTGATAAGTTTATGGAGGAAATGGTATGATGGGATAATGGAATTTTGGTAAGTAATTGATCTTTAAATATTCAGGGTAAATAGGACTAATCCCCTGAGATGGGATATTAGATGGATGGGATCTGAGTTACCCACGAAAGAATTTTCTGTAGTATCTGGCTGGTGAATCTTGCCCATATGCTCAGGGTTTAGCTGATTGCCATATTTGGGGTCGGGAAGGAATTTTCCTCCAGGGCAGATTGGAGAGGCCCTGGAGGTTTTTTACCTTCCTCTGTAGCATGGGACATAGTTGACTTGAGGGAGGCTTCTCTGCTCCTTGAAGTCTTTAAACCATGATTTAGGGACTTCAATAGCTCAGACATAGGTGAGGTTTTTCATAGGAGTGGGTGGGTGAGATTCTGTGGCCTGCGCTGTGCAGGAGGTCGGACTAGATGATCAGAATGGTCCCTTCTGACCTTAGTATCTATAAATCTATGAATCTAAACCCTGATATTCTATGATGCTATGATTCACACTGACAACAGCCGAAGGAGAAAAAAATGGTTACTGACCACAGTAACTGTGATTCTCTTGTTTCAAGTAGCAGCCATGTTAGTCTGTATTCTCAAAAAGAAAAGGAGTACTTGTGGCACCTTAGAGACTAACAATTTATTTGAGCATAAGTTTTTGTGAGCTACAGCTCACTTCATCGGATGCATTCAGTGGAAAATACAGTGGGGAGATTTATATACATAGAGAACATGAAACAATGGGTGTTACCATACACACTGTAACCAGAGTGATTACTTAAGATAAGATATTACCAGCAGGAGAGCGAGGAAGGGGGAGGAGGAGGAAACCTTTTGTAGTAATAATCAAGGTGGGCCATTTCCAGCAGTTGACAAGAACATCTGAGGAACAGTGGAGGGTGGGGTGGGGGGAGAAATAACATGGGGAAATAGTTGTACTTTGTGTAATGACCCATCCACTTCCAGTCTCTATTCAAGCCTAAGTTAATTGTATTCAGTTTGCAAATTAATTCCAATTCAGCAGTCTCTCGTTGGAGTCTGTTTTTGAAGTTTTTTTGTTGAAGAATTGCAACTTTTAGGTCTGTAATCGAGTGACCAAAGAGATTAAATTGTTCTCCAACTGGTTTTGAATGTTATAATTCTTGACGTCTGACTTGTGTCCATTTATTCTTTTACGTAGAGACTGTCCAGTTTGACCAATGTACATGGCAGAGGGGCATTGCTGGCACATGATGGCATATATCACATTGAGGCAGGTGAACGAGTCTCTGATAGTGTGGCTGATGTGATTAGGCCCTATGATGGTGTCCCCTGAATAGATATGTGGACAGAGTTGGCAACAGGCTTTGTTGCAAGGATAGGTTCCTGGGTTAGTGGTTCTGCTGTGTGGTGTGTGGTTGCTGGTGAGTATTTGCTTCAGGTTGGGGGGCTGTCTGTAAGCGAGGACTGGCCTGTCTCCCAACATCTGTGAGAGTGATGGGTCATCTTTCAGGATAGGTTGTAGATCCTTGATAATGCGTTGGAGAGTTTTAGTTCGGGGCTGAAGGTGA
Source organism: Dermochelys coriacea (assembly GCF_009764565.3). Lineage (NCBI taxonomy): Eukaryota > Metazoa > Chordata > Testudines > Dermochelyidae > Dermochelys > Dermochelys coriacea. Next base: position 53,159,623 of record NC_050072.1, on the reverse strand, counting down.
TGGCTAGTGGCGTTCTGTTATTTTCTTTGTTGGGCCTGTCCTGTAGTAGGTGACTTCTGGGTACTCTTCTGGCTCTGTCAATCTGTTTCTTCACTTCAGCAGGTGGGTATTGTAGTTGTAGGAATGCTTGATAGAGATCTTGTAGGTGTTTGTCTCTGTCTGAGGGTATGGAGCAAATGCGGTTATATCGTAGAGCTTGGCTGTAGACAATGGATCGTGTGGTATGATCTGGATGAAAGCTGGAGGCATGTAGGTAGGAATACCGGTCAGTAGGTTTCCGATATAGGGTGGTGTTTATGTGACCATCGCTTATTAGCACCGTAGTGTCCAGGAAGTGGATCTCTTGTGTGGACTGGTCCAGGCTGAGCTTGAGGGTGGGATGGAAATTGTTGAAATCATGGTGGAATTCCTCAAGGGCTTCTTTTCCATGGGTCCAGATGATGAAGATGTCATCAATGTAGCGCAAGTAGAGTAGGGGCATTAGGAGACGAGAGCTGAGGAAGCGTTGTTCTAAGTCAGCCATAAAAAAGTTGGCATACTGTGGAGAGGTGCGAGTGCCCATAGCAGTGCCGCTGATTTGAAGGTATACATTGTCCCCAAATGTGAAATAGTTATGGGTGAGGACAAAGTCACAAAGTTCAGCTACCAGGTTTGCCGTGACATTATTGGGGATACTGTTCCTGACGGCTTGTAGTCCATCTTTGTGTGGAATGTTGGTGTAGAGGGCTTCTACATCCATAGTAGCTAGGATGGTGTTTTTAGGAAGATCACCAATGGACTGTAGTTTCCTCAGAAAGTCAGTGGCGCCTCGAAGACAGCTGGGAGTGCTGGTAGCGTAGGGCCTGAGGAGGGAGTCTACATAGCCAGACAGTCCTGCTGTCAGGGTGCCAATGCCTGAGATGATGGGGCGTCCAGGATTTCCAGGTTTATGGATCTTGGGTAGCAGATAGAATACCCCAGGTTGGGGTTCCAGGGGTGTGTCTGTGCGGATTTGTTCTTGTGCTTTTTCAGGGAGTTTCTTGAGCAAATGCTGTAGTTTCTTTTGGTAACCCTCAGTGGGATCAGAGGGTAATTCTCTAATATTATTGCCCATATGGATCCACAATTCCATTATAAACCACATTTTTTGGCTGCTGAAACTTTCCATACAAAATTTTAGCATGAACTTTTCTGCTTTTTCAACAAAACAATCCATACATTGTACAGACATTTACAAGTTTGATAATTACTTTGAAATCTTATAAGGCAATAGCTAGTAGTTTAAAATTGAAAGTGTGCAAGTTATTAACCTATTATAATACTGAATCAAAACAAGTGGCCAAGATGTTATAGTTTTAAAACTGTACAATACATTTTAAAATAAGTTTTTATAGGGCATTTACTGCATAAAGCACTGTACTGTATGCTGATTGTATAATTCCAAAGCTCCTCTGCAGCATTTCCAGTCCACAAGGTACATAGCTAATTTTTTAAAACCTCCCTAATTATCCATAAGACATGATGTGTTTCAGCTAACTCAGTCTCTCTTGCTTTCTTTGAAATATTCATTTTATTTTATTTGAAAAAGGACAAGAACTCCACAAATAAATGAAGCAATATTTAAAGGGATACTATCAGAGTGCAAGACCTCAAAACTGGCCTCACATGACTAGTATCCCAAATTGGAGATCCTACCCTTCAAGATTTCAGTCATATACATCTTATTATTAGACCATTTCTACAGCATGATATAGATTATTAAAAAGCCCACACAATGTACTATGTGATTTACTGTAAAAAAACTGGTATGTATGTACTATCATAATGAATCAACATGAATTTATTTACAATTTTATCCCCCAAAAATTATGGTAAAAGAAAGTAAAGGTTGCAAAGTCAAGTACTCAAAAGTTTGGAAATGCCAGAATGAAGGTTGTCTATGCAACCTAAATTTGGCCCTGTTACGTATATGCATTATAATTACATGACCATATTACTTACATGATCATATACTGTTACCTGATCTTTAATTCTTTAATTACATGATCCCATACTATTTTCTCCTGCCTCATTTAGTGCACAGGATGTCCAGTACTCACTGAATGGGTAGATATTAAATATTGATTTCTATACACATCATTCAGTGTGTGGCCCATGCCATATTATTGCACACTGCCCAAACCATGCACTGACTACAATTGATTTATTTCCTCCTGGGCTTTTTGGTGGTATTTATCACCATAATATTTGAGTGCTTCACAGACATTCATGAACTTATCTTCACAACATGTCTGTGAGGAAGGGAGATATAATTATCCCCATTTTATAGCTTAGGAACTGGGGCTGAGAGAGTTTAAAGCCAAAATTGTCCACTAATTTTAGATACCCAGTTTGAGACACCCGGGAGCTGACTGTTCACAGTACTTAGCATTTTTATTCCACTTCATATACGGCCTGGGGTCAACCACACTGGTCGCTGCAGAAGTCACGGAGGTCACAGAAAGTCACAGAATCTGTGACTTCCATGACATCCGTGACAGACATGGAGCCCTAATCATAATATATATGTATAAGAGGGCCAAATTAAGGTCACCTGAGACACCTTAACTCTGGTATTTTCTGACTTTTGAGTACTTGGGAGCCTTAATCTTCTAACATGAGTGTGTGTGTGTGTGGGGGGGGGGGTTGCATGTAATTACCTAGGTTTTTTTTTAAAAGCAAACAAAAACAGAAATTCCATACTGTAGAACCACACTGAACTCCCACATGCTTCATCAGCACAGAGTTCTATCACTTGAGCTAAGGGAGTAACGGATAGTAATAGCAGACTCTTATCCTCTTTGTGGACCAGCTCTAGAGGGGATACTTACTTGCCAGTTGATTTCAAAGATATTAGTTAGACAGCAGAGGAACACTGAGACTCAAAGAATCCTTGGTTCTATTCTAGGTTCTGGAAGGGACTGTAATCTAGTGGTTACAATCTCTCCTTATCACCCCTACCACCATCACCACCTTCCTTTTGTGTCCCTAGCATCAGCCCCAAAGCCTGTCTTTGTCACTCCCACCATCCCCAAATGCAACCTTTCTCTGGCCCATTCTGCCCCTCACACTCTGTCACTGCGCATACCTCCTCTGCAACCTGTCACTGCCTACTTCTCTCCTGCCATCCCACCTACACAGCTTGCCCCTTTCACCCTTCTGAGCCTGGCCCTATTCTCTGCCTACATCTTGCATTTTCTCCATCTCAACCCCCTCAGCCTCTCCCCCTGCCCTGATCACTGTAGTGTGAGGACATAAACTGAAGAGCCATGCTTTAAGCAGCAACTAGAGAACTTCCTAACCAGGAAGTTGCTATGTTTATTAAGATCCCTGCTGCAACACTTCCTGGACTTCGCTGGTAACTGTGGAGAACCAGGACCTCTATAACTACTCCACATCTCCTTTTCTTTATAATAAAAGATTAAAACAAATTATAAGACAATGTATACATGCACAACAATTCAAAATAAACTCAAAATTCCTTAAAAGTCTTTACACTACTATATCCCCTTATCACTTGCATTTAAAAATAGTCCTCAACAGTATTCTAAAGATCAAATCTGTGAGGGAGATCTGATCAGTCTTCCAGACCATGTTCTCATCTCTGTTGAGTTTGTGTGTGGAGTTCCCTGTAGAGAGGACTCACTTCCTGACAGAGTGCTTGCAGATCCCAGATCCTCTCTTTGTTGTGTTGGGAAATACTGAGGATGAACACAATTCCTCCAGAGACGTATTTTTAGAATCTCCACTAGATAGGATCTAGAGTTTCAGCCAAGTTCTGAATTGTTCCAAATGTCTGGAGGCTACTAAGCCAAATATTGTTCCCTGGTTTCAGTTCAGGTGGTGCTTTTGTTCTTTGCTCAACATTGAAGTTTTGTTGCTGCTGGATTTTTATTTCAGCATTCCATTTTCAAAATTCTGTCATCGGGCCACTTACGTTTAAATTGTATCCATGCCACAGGCAAAGGCATCCTTCACTATCTTCTCATCAGAAGATCTGCTAGAGATAGTCCAGATGCAAGTGGTGTTGACCACTATGTCAGGAGTGCTTTATATGTGTCCAGTGATTTTTGCAGACGTCTTTTAAGAGTCCCCCCCACACCTTCCCAGTTGCTTTGGGATAATGTGGACTACTAATCTGATGTTCAAAATCGAAGTCCCATGCAAATGCTAAGAATGTTTCAGAGGTAAATTGAGTCCCATTACCAGATATGAGAACTTCACGAACTCCATGTCCTGTAAACATCAACTAGTTGCTGGATGACTTGTACCAATGTGGTCTGTGTAAGTACAGTGAAGTCAATATATCTGGAGACGTTATCAACTACAGTAATGTATGTGCACACTTTCCAGAAAAACAAATATGTGGCTACCCAATGCTTCTGTCAGGAAGCTTTGCAGAGAGAAATGGTTCTGGCAAATGTCTTCCCCCCGCCCCTCCGTTACATGTCTTGCAGCCCTCTACCTGAAATTACCTACTTGGACTGGGTCACTATACAGATAGTTGTGCTTGTGCTCAGGGCCATACCTAGGGCAGGGTAAGTGGGGCAGCTGTCCAGGGCGCAAAACCACAGGGGCGGAAAAATGAGGTGGAGAAATGAAGAGGAAAAACAGTGTGAGGTGAAAATATGCTTGCTCGTCCCAGGTGCTAGAGTGCCCTAGTTACGGCAGTGCACTTGTTTGGTGCCCCTCATGGATTTTGAAGAGCACCTCTTTCTAAAGTATCATAGGGATAAGAATGTGCTGTCCTTTCAGAAGAAGGCCATCAGTCACGTGAAGGTCATTTCAGTCCTCCCAATATGATATAGGTCTGTTAGAAGCTGCCTTCTTCAACGTCACCCTCTTTGGCAGAGTTGAGTCATCTTTTAGTTGTTCATCTTTAATTTGCTGAAGTCAGCTGGCAGATGCTGGAATTGCTGCCAGAACTAGGTCAAAGTGTACTTTGACATATTTCTCTAAAAGCCTTTTCTTCTTCCATAGGTGGCTACTAAACTGGGACTCTAGATAGAGTACCTTCTACTATGAGTGCTTTCCCTGGTGTGTTTTCAACGTTAAAAGAAAATCGCATCAGCCATAGTCAAAATCTTTGAATACTAGGTGGAAAGTCACCATGTGGTTTTGAACCCAATAATCCCACTAAGAGCTTGTCGTCTGTTTCTATATTAAAATTCAGGCCAAACAGATATGCAATGAGCTGTTCACAGAACCAAGTGACTGTTAGAGCTTCCTTTTCCACTTGAGCACATTGCTGCTTGGTTTCTGTAAGGCTTTTTGAAATCAATGTAACAGGTCTCTGGTCTCCTGGGTGCATTTGTGTAAGCACTGATCCTAAACCATATGGAGATGTGTCCACTGAGACTAAATATTGTACCAAAACACAATATTCAATAAACTATTGCAGGGGTAGGCAACCTGCGGCACACAAACTGATTTTCAGTGGCACTCACACTGCCAGGTCCTGGCCACCGGTCTGGGGGCTCTGCATTTTAATTTAATTTTAAATGAAGCTTCTTAAACATTTTTAAAATCTTATTTGCTTTACATACAATAAATAGTTTAGTTATATATTATAGACTTATAGAAAGAGACCTTCTAAAAACATTAACATGTATTACTGGCACACGAAACCTTAAATTAAAGTGAATAAATGAAGACTTGGCACACCGCTTCTAGAAGGCTGCTGCCCCCTGAACTATTGTATTAAATACATTTTGTTGTGGACTATCCCAGATCCAAGTATTGTGACCGTTATGAAGCTCTCTTCACTAAATTTGGTAAGAGTTTCCCAAAATGATTTGTCATGCCCAGAAACATCTTTAAGTTCAGGAAAGATGAGTAATGTCTTCAATTTGTTTGAATTTGTCTGAACTCCCTGATGATTGCAAATTATGTATCCTACAAATTTTATCTGCTCCTCTCCAAATAAACATTTCTCTTTGTTTCAATATTATTTGATGCACTCTCCATTATGCTGCTAGTACGTAAATCACATCGCTATTCTTTATAGTTTCTTGAATTCTCAGTTTGCTGTAGCTTTTGCTAGTGTGAGATCTGGGTCTAACTTCTTCTGGCACATTGCTTCTGATGGCACAAACAATGAGACACTGGGTAAATGACACAGCCACTCTAGCATGGCAGCACCATCCAGAGATGTCAAGTGCATCCATCCACCATTAAGATGATAGAGAGCAATCCGTAACCAGATGGCATGTTGTTCTTGAACTCTCCAGGGGTAGGTTGGGGAGCTTAAGAAGCCCCAATGGTAAAGATGTAAGTTAAATTACCTGTCACCACAACATATCCTGTTGTAATGAAGAAGGATCTTTTATTTCATATTGTCATTCTGAGGAGCATGCGAGAGCTGATCCAGAGAGTCTACGGATGCAGATCTGATTTGTTTATCTTCCAAGAAATGCACCACTGATCCAAAATATAATCCGATATCTCCTGCTGCCACTGTTCTTTAGGTCATGTCTGATGTACTGTCTGAGAGGCTCAACTATTTCAGAAAAGGAGCTTCTTGACTTTAACCAGTATTTCTGATGTGGTTTTCAGATTAAATTGTGAAGTAAGCTGTCTTGATCGTTGGCTGTGCAAAGTAATACATCCAGGACCCTGCCTTTGCACCTAATAGCTGGGAAGCGAGGAACAGAAGGTTGGAAACTGGAGTAGTTCAAGTCGTACCAGTAATAATATGAAGGGCAGCGCCGATCACTGAATCCAACTTGCTGATCGTTGAGTCCAACTGAAACTGAGCTGTCTCTTATTCCAACAACTATCCTGTCTCTTATTAATTCTTCTTTTAATATTCCATATTTGCAATGTTCAGCAAGACTATGAACTTCAGTAATAAAAGTCTCAGCTGTTTTCCCTTGTTCTTGACGCTTCCTATGAAATTTGGCCCTTGCATATATAATATTCTGTCTGCCTATTAAACGGGCACCAAAAGCCTCTTTCACTTTGGGGTTTTCTTTCTTTTCCTCATCAGTGAGGGGTGAGGCACATAGGATACAATCATCAGCATCATATATGGCAAATATCAGGAATTTACCTGGTATTTTTGTGCTTTCCTTGTTAAACCAGAAGCCACCCAGAATTACTAAAAATCTATAAATTCAGCACGGCCAGCTGCTTCAATTGCTAAAATTAAACTTCTCTAACAGAGCCCTTTGTCCTAAGGGCTCCATTGCTGAATTAAGATAGGGCTCCGCCTCCTTCCTGCAGCAGCTTTCACAGGGCTCCTTTCTGATTATCCAGTTTCCCTGCTTACTTACTGTTAGGGGGCTTATTCCTTCACCCACTTACTTCCCTGGTCCTTCTCACATGAACAGAGAGCAACAATACCCAAAGGTGCAAACAATTTGATGTTTATTGGGGTGAACTTCCTGCAAGCATGATTCCAGTTTCCTTTCTTAGTGTCCCCCTTCCCAGCTCTAACACCACAGAGCCTTACCTGCGTCCCTGTTCCCAGTCCTGCCCTTAGCAAAATATGATTCCAATTTCCCCACCCCCATTCCCTGTTCCCATTCCCCGCCCCCTTACTTCCTGATTGACTGCAGATTGTATAGTAAAACTTGAGTTCTGCTTAGCTATACCTTAACCAATCATTTTACTGAAATTTAACTAACCAATCCTAACATATTGTAACATGATTATGTAACCAATTATATCCCACCACCTTAATTAGTTTACACCCAGCAAAATTAATTATACAGCAGACAGAAACAATCTCAGAACCAGACAAAGATTATATAGACAAACAATAGGGAAATTGGGACTACAGTGATAGAACAACAAAGAAATGAGGATTTCACATCCCAGCTATTGATAAGTGAATTCTTGCCACACAGGATGCTATTAAACTAAGTTTCCTTTTACATCTTCTAGGCTCTTCCCTTTCTCTGGAGGTGATCGGCATTATCAGGACAGGATTGTATTCCTAACAGCCCACTAACACCTTCTTTCAATGTGACTAGTTTGGAATGTAAGGATGTGACCGCTCGCTTCCCAGCTTATGGCTGCCTCTGCTGCTTAGCCAAAGGCCTTAGCCTAAGAACAGGGCCTCAGACTGTCACAGTAAGAGAAGGTCCTTACACCGGCAGACAGTAATTTTGATTCTTTCTTTTATACCTCTATAACTAGCTAAGTGATAAGAAAACACCTAAATTCTTAGAGTATAGGCCTTTACAGACAGGCCTGAATATCTATATCCTAACACTTACCACTCCTGAGGTCTCTTTTCTTTACTCCTTCTTTAGAGAGAGGGACAGGGACGACAGAACCAGAGGTGGCCGGGGGGGCCATGCCCGCCCACTTTTTAACATGGGCTTAATAGCCTCAGGCAGGCAGACAGAGGTGGTACAGGCTACCTTTTGTGGTGGGGGGCTAATAAGGTGATCCATTCCCCTGCCGCAAAGTTCAAACCCTGCCAGCAGCACCAGCCTCTTCCTGGTGGGGGGCTGAGGTGGGCCTTATCCCCCTTGCCACGAGGCCCTGCCCCCACCCATGGGCTGGCTGGAAACCTGAGCTGAGCCATGGTAAGAGCTGCCCAGGGAGCCCAAGCCACTGTAGAGAGCCCCGGACACTCCACCTGCTCTTGGCAGCATGCCCCAGGAGGTGGGGACATAGGCCAGGGACTGCTCTCAGGCACCCCGACCCCCTCCCCCAGGGCAGGTGGAGAATCCGGGCCTCCCCACTGTGGCCCAGGCTCCCTGGGCAACTCTTACCAAGGCCTGGCTCTGGCTTCACCAGGAGACGAGGCGCCAGAGGGAAGAGGAGGAGCAGGGCCACAGTTCTGGCGCTCAAGGCCCCCCCACTTCTACACAGGTTCCAGCACGCCTTGAGAGAGATCCACTCACTTCTGACATCATGCAGCATGAGGACATAAACAAAAATAGTCCTGCTTTAAGCAGCAACTAGATAACTTCCTAACCAGAAAGTTTCTACATTTATTCAGCTCCCTACTGTGGAAGACTAGGAATTCTATAACCACTCCACCTACCCACGCACTTGACTCCCCCTATCCTTTCATGCTGGTCTCTATCCCCCACCTCCTCTTCATTACAGTCAGGTGGCTTCCTTCTTCTCCTGGGCTTTGCAGTATAAACATTGAGAACACAGGTGAGGTTGTCTCAGTTTTCAGTCCTGGTGCCTGACACCACAGTTGTCCCTAGTGGCCAGGAAGAGTTACTGCAGCAAAAGCCCTGCTCAGCACATGCAGCCCTGGGACGGAGCATGCCCAGTGAAAACAGAGTCTTTGGAGACCTACCAAACTCCAACAAGTCTCTGCTGACTATGTGTGAACTGTGATTTTTCAGAGGCTTATAACTTGTCCAAATTATTTTTTCCTAATCTTGTTCTTGGAAACAGCAGAGTGTTTTTTTGCTGAAACTTTCCAAAAAACTAACCCTGAAGCAGACACCTGGCATGGAAAACTTCAGCCTAAAGAACTGAAGTTTAGCGAAGTTATAAATAACTGAAAACAAGATCTTATAATGGGAAATGTTGGGCAACCTTAGCTATAGGCACAGTAAATTAGAGGAAATCTATATGTTGTGCCTTAGCAACTACTGGTTGAAAATAGATGCATTTGAAATCCTTTAGACTTTTCAATATGGTATATCCATCCATGGTAGATTTTTAGCTGTGTTCTGTTCAGAGAGATTAATACAAACTTTTGCAGTTCCTCAATTTCTCTCTCCTTTTTTGGCCCCGCAGGAATTTGGCCTCCCTTCCCCAGACCTAGCTGATTCTCCTTCTCTGAACAGAACTCTCTAACCCTCCCATAACAACAAAAGATACAATCCCCATCATGCAAGCAGAGAGCATCATGCTCCCTGCTTACTTCACAGCACAACCATTGCTGTGACCTTTCACTGATCTGCTCTGATCTCTTTCACACCTACAACTCCACTTCAGCTCTATCTAGCCTTTCCCCTGCTGGTTCTCATCCTGAAGAAAGGCGAGGAAATTGGCGACAGGAGAGTAAAGTACATCAGAAAAGCAAGGTAGGAAATGAGGGAACTGGTGGGAGGAGGGGGGAAAAGACCAGATAGACAGACCTGCTCTTCCTAATAATCCAATCCTGTCCCCATCTTTTAGTCACATTAAACCCTTCCTTTCTTCACAGAAAATTAACAGTGTCCAGATGTCACTCACTTACAAATTAGGTCCAAAAAAAGAAAAGGAGGGTTTGTGGCACCTTAGAGACTAACAAATTTATTTGAGCATAAGCCTTCGTGAGCTGAAAGCTTATGCTCAAATAAATTTGTTAGTCTCTAAGGTGCCACGCGTCCTCCTTTTCTTTTTGCAGATACAGACTAACACGGCTGCTACTCTGAAAATAGATCCAGTAATTCTCAGCATTAAACTAATGTTAAGGCTGTGATATTAGCTAACACAAGCCAGGAAATTTAGAATGAAATTTGAAATTTCTGCTCTAGCTAGACCTGTTGGGCACAGATATTTGAAGATATTCCTTTGAGTATTGTTAGTGGAGATCTCCACTCCTGGAACTAGACCTGAACACTGCACTGCAAAAAAGCACAACACACACAGTTACTTTCAAAGTTGATGATGTTTGGATTCAGACTGACTTTTTTTCTTCAGATATTAATTCACAAGTTTGACATTGATCATGGGACACAATTTTGCACCAAAAAAGAGCCAGTAAACTTTCTCCCATTTTGTAAATATTTCCATATTATGTAACTTAAGCTTCATGTCCACCTAGTGACTTATGTAATATATGATTAAATGTATTTATTTCAGTTTATACTTCATGTTTTTCCTTTATTCTGACAATTTGCCAATAAAATTTGTTTCTACGACAGCTGAACCTAGCACAGAAACTGACAGGGAAATGCAAAACACCTTCAAAGAAAAGCACATTAAAAAGCTTAGAAATCACCCGAAAGCTTTAACAGCTCTGTTGGCTGTTGCACAATGGGATGCAGAAATTGCAGTAAATGTTCTTCTTCCATCTGGTGCCTGCAAACTTGCTGTTTTCAGAGGCATTCATTACTCTAAGCAAACTGTTCACTTGTTCGTTCATCAGAGGCTGCCCATTATTCTTTGGGAAAGTCTTCAGTTGTGTCTCTCCCGCATCGTAAAAGCTGGCTGTCTTTCTGTATCCCATTTTATCACCTGTCCCAAGAAAACACGAAGCTCCTCTGTCCCAAGCGGAGTCTTTATGTTTTATTGTCTTCCTTTTTGGCTCACAACGCTTAAATCTTATCTAACATATGACATGAAGTCATTCCCCAAAATTCAGGCCAATAGTAAATGATGTTTGAATTCAGTTCAAATGACCTGGGCTCTTTTGCTACCACCAGAGATCAGCATGGGAAATCTGCTAATTCAGGAAGATGAAAAACCTTCAGTTATAGATGTCAGCTAATGCTAAACAATGTAGTTCCCTGCCCTCAAACACACATACAAGCAATTTACCTTTTACTTTGAATCCACTTCCACTACTTCACGCACAGTCCACTTGAACTGTGAACATGTAATTTTAGCTTGTTAATAAACATGTCTAAGACATGTCTGAGCAAATCCCTGGCTAGCTGGAACTAGAAGATTACACAACAGTAACAAGATGAAGTCACGTAAAAGATAGCTGGTATATTTTAAGATAATATTTTCTCATATGTCCAGGCACAGCTATCTGTCACATGCCATCAGCCAAATTCATCCTTGTTGTATACTGTAATAACAACCTTGAGTTAGTGGTGTTGCACCCACTTACACTAGTTCTGGATTTTAAACACTTTGCTGTGCATCAAACTCAAAAGCAGTCCAAGAATACAAACTAGTAGATTACCATAGCTACACCATTTACAGAGAGTACATATTACAAGACTTGGATCCCTACATAGAAACCAAAAATTGTCTCCTCACAATAAACATCCACATCTTGGGAAGCATCACACAGTGCTGGAGGATATTGAAAAGAGGTGAAAACTTGAAAGGTCCAAAACATGGTGTCAGCTGCTGCTATACAACACCCCCTGTAAAGTCATTCTGACATCAAGCTTGCTACAAAGCCTGGAATCTTCAGAACCACAGTTATACAAACTCTATTGTATGGCAGTGAAATGTGGGGCTGAGGAAGGCTGAAAAGCATTGGACTGACATTTTCAATTCTCCCTTCATCTTCATCAGCTGCTCCACGGTAACTGGCAGGGCAAGATCAGCAATGAGCATATTCATAGCCAAACCTAGCAACAACCTCCATCAGTACTGGTTCAATTTCAGTGGGTTCCTAGGTATGGATAGATATATCATTAAGACGGAAGACCAACAAATTATAAAGCATGTTTCCCAAGGAAAGCTGCTACACAAACGGTGATCATGTGGTCACCAAAAGCTTCAGTGATGTGATAAAATTGCCAGTTATGGCTGTGGGCTGAATCTCCAGCCAGACTGTTTTAACAATCCAGCTACAGATGGATCCAGGTTGTGCTGTGTCCCTTTTAGAGGGATCAGGGCCAAGTTCTCAAAACAGAGGATTAACTGAGTCCAATGAGAGATACCTGTAGAGACACTACTAGTCCCCACTGGGTCAACTAGGAATGATGGTTAAAATAAAAAGGGGTGAATACAGACAGGAGGCTTGCAGGCTCTGTGGCTGAGAACGGAAGGCTGCCTGAATAGGGAGGCCTAGGCAGTGACAATCCAAATGGGATTGCATGAGCAAGGCCTGTCTCAAAAGGGTTCCAGGCAGGGAGAAATGGAAACAGGTTGCAAGGGAATCAGAGCAGTCTGGTTAAAAGGCTCAAACTGGAGAGGACTTTGGGGAATGTGCCTGTGGATGAGAGAAGGACAGAAAGTATGGCGCCTGAGAGAAAGAGATTGCCAGGATTTCACAGCACATGAAACTGTTTTCCTGTTTTGTTTTAAAGCCTTTCTGTTGGCCTGTGTTTCAGGGCCTGAGAGACCTGGAGTACCCCAAATAAAGAAAACCCTATTTCAAGTGATTGAGTAAAGGAATGAGGGCATGAAGAGCAGCTGGGTGTGACAGCCATTATGGGGCACCAGAGAGCTGACTTACCCCTGACAAGTAGCGCAGAATAGTTACAAGGTCGATCTACAAGAAGCCTACATACCTTTGGGATTTGCCATAATGGTGATGACAATAAATTTGAATATCCAAATGAAGCAGGGTAAATTACAGATATTACTAACCAACATTTTTTATATTTATGGAACATATTTTCCGATCAATGCAAGTTTCTAACTCTCCATCAACACTAATGTAAATTAAATATACCTAAGAGAGACTAGACCTCAAAAATCACATACAAACTATGGAGTGGGTTTGACACTAAACTTGAGAGAGGCTCCATGTTCTGACCTCTTGACCGAAGTAAAAGAGCCACAGAACCAAACGTTAAAACAAGCCCAAGAGGGTATGAATTTTAAAAAAACCCAGTGAGGCCAGCTGAGTGATCTAATGTCACTATAAGGAAAGGGAATTCAAGACCTCACCTCACTCTTCCACAACCAGGCCTTCACTCCTTCACTTCCAGAATAGGAATACTGAATAGACAAGCAAGCTCTATACCAGATGGGACACGGAATTGCTTCACATACCTTTGCTGTGATCCCTCTCAACAGCTTAAGAGCAACAATGATAAGCTCCAAAGAAAGCCACAGCCAGCTTTCCTCAGCTAAAAGGACAGTAACAATGATTTGGGGATCTTTTAGGTAAAAAAGTAAAGAAAAAATTGGGATTACAAGAGTCTGGCCTTAACCCTGAACGGCAAAAAGAAAGTCTACATTTCAAGCAAATTCTTTTAAACTTTTCATTTGAACTTCATTCTCTGCTTACAATTCCCTATAGCAGATTTAAAAAGTTTGATTGCTGCAAATAATGCAGCAAAACCAAAAGCTACAATGTATTAAAATAAAAAAATCTTTTTCAAAAGGTAACATGTGACCTTAAGAGCCCTTCAATGCCAATGATACAGGTCCCATTATACTGTAACTAGTATTAGGCCTGACATCCAGACTACCCCCAAAACATTGTTGTCATAATGTGAAAGGAAGACTTGTGGCACCTTAGAGACTAACAAATTTATTTGAGCATAAGCTTTCGTGAGCTACAGCTCACTTCATCGGATGCATTTGGTGGAAAATACAGTGGGGAGATTTATATACACACACAGAGAACATGAAACAATGGGTTTTATCATACACACTGTAAGGAGAGTGATCACTTAAGATGAGCCATCACCAGCAGCGGGGGGGGGGGGGGGGTAAGGAGGAAAACCTTTCATGGTGACAAGCAAGGTAGACCATTTCCAGCAGTTAACAAGAACATCTGAGGAACAGTGGGGAGTGTGGGGGGGGAGGAAATAACATGGGGAAATAGTTTTACTTTGTATAATGACTCATCCATTCCCAGTCTCTATTCAAGCCTAAGTTAATTGTATCCAGTTTGCAAATTAATTCCAATTCAGCAGTCTCTCGTTGGAGTCTGTTTTTGAAGTTTTTTTGTTGAAGGATAGCCACTCTCAGGTCTGTAATCGTGTGACCGAAGAGACTGAAGTGTTCTCCGACTGGTTTTTGAATGTTATAATTCTTGACGGCTGATTTGTGTCCATTTATTCTTTTACGTAGAGACTGTCCAGTTTGATTAATGTACATGGCAGAGGGGCATTGCTGGCACATGATGGCATATATCACATTGGTAGATGAGCAGGTGAACGAGCCTCTGATAGTGTGGCTGATGTGATTAGGCCCTAAGAATGCCTCTAGCTTTCATCCAGATCATACCACACGATCCATTGTCTACAGCCAAGCTCTACGATATAACCACATTTGCTCAACCCCTCAGACAGAGACAAACACCTACAAGATCTCTATCATGAATTCTTACAACTACAATACCAACCTGCTGAAGTGAAGAAACAGATTGAGAGAGCCAGAAGAGTACCCAGAAGTCACCTACTACAGGACAGGCCCAACAAAGAAAATAACAGAACGCCACTAGCCATCACCTTCAGCCCCCAACTAAAACCTCTTCAACGCATCATCAAGGATCTACAACCTATCCTGAAGGAAGACCCATCACTCTCACTGATCTTGGGAGACAGGCCAGTCCTTGCTTACAGACAGCCCCCCAATCTGAAGCAAATACTCACCAGCAACCACACAACAGAACCACCAACCCAGGAACCTATCCTTGCAACAAAGCCCGTTGCCAACTCTGTCCACATATCTGTTCAGGGGACACCATCATAGGGCCTAATCACATCAGCCACACTATCAGAGGCTCGTTCACCTGCCTCAGTGTGATGTATGCCATCATGTGCCAGCAATGCCCCTCTGCCATCTACATTGGTCAGACTGGACAGTCTCTACGTAAAAGAATAAATGGACACAAATCAGACGTCAAGAATTATAACATTCAAAAACCAGTCGGAGAACACTTCAACCTCTCCGGTCACACGATTACAGACCTGAGAGTGGCTATCCTTCAACAAAAAAGCTTCAAAAACAGACTCCAACGAGAGACTGCTGAATTGGAATTAATTTGCAAACTGGATACAATTAACTTAGGCTTGAATAGAGACTGGGAATGGATGAGTCATTACATAAAGTAAAACTATTTCCCCATGGTATTTCTCCCCCCCCACTCCCTACTGTTCCTCAGATGTTCTTGTTAACTGCTGGAAATGGCCTGCCTTGCTTGTCACCATGAAAGGTTTTCCTCCTTTCCTCCCCCTGCTGCTGGTGATGGCTCATCTTAAGTGATGGCTCATCTCCTTACAGTGTGTATGATAAAACCCATTGCTTCATGTTCTCTGTGTGTGTATATAAATCTCCCTACAGTATTTTCCACCAAATGCATCCGATGAAGTGAGCTCTAGCTCACGAAAGCTTATGCTCAAATAAATGTTAGTCTCTAAGGTACCACAAGTACTCCTTTTCTTTTTGCAAATACAGACTAACACGGCTGCTACTCTGAAACTTGTCATAATGTGTATCCAGGACATATCATGTAAGGTATCAGATGTAAACTGGTGATGTGCTGGTCAGGAGTATCACTAACTGATGTGTGTATAGGTTGCGTGTAAGGAGTTATATATGCGTGCTGGAAATACGTTCTTAAAATGTATTTTGGAGGCAGTGCATAAGCCAAGTCTGCCCTAGACAAAGGAATGTGGATTTACCTTTCTGACTGGCTTGATCACAAGCAGAGGACAATGAAACCACATTTACATGTAAGATAAACAAAGCAATAAAGCTAATAATTAGCAGAGGAAACAGCTTATTAAGCATGCCAGAGAACAGAATTTGAGGCAAAGACAATGGACTTTGAGAAATAAAAGGGGAGCAAAAAGACATTCTAGTTATCCATCACTTAGGGAACAAAGGGGACAGCACCTTCTGATTCTGTGAACATTGAATCTTTTGGCTTGGAGGGCTAGAGATGCTGGTAACTTGAAATAATGAGAAAACTGCTTAGACAAAGACTGTAACTTACTAAAATTAAGTTTTAGTCACTAGAAACTGTGTTTTGTTTTGTTTGTAACCAGACCTGTCTCTTTTTCTCTTGCTTAGTATCACTTAAATCTCTGTTCTTATTCACAAAGTTATTAGTTTTACTGAAAACCATCTCCGTTCTGTATATTGAAGTAAAGAGCGATTCCTCAGCTAACCTAATAGGTTGATGTGTACACAGTCTCTTTGGAAGCAGCACATTTAATTTCTGTGAATTTACAGTGAGAGGGACTGGACATTGCAGAGAGATGACTCTGGAGAACTCAGGAAAGGGGGGGGATTCACTGATTATTACTTTCAAGGCAAGGTTAAAACTGACAGTGTCTTAAAGAACTTGCTGGTGAGGTCGATAGACTGATGTGATAGGGAGCAGACACAAAGTTTAAGTCCCAGGAAAGCTTTCTCTTGCTGAGGCAGAAAGGTAACGAATCATGCTCTGTGTGTGTGCGCGTGAGAAATGTAACACTCTGCAAAGTCTACTTCTACTCCCATGCTGCTGTAAGAAGAGTGCCACAAGACAGTATTCGTTGTGTTTTATATCATAAACAAACTAGGGAAACACAATCTAGATGGAGCTACTATAAGGTGGGTGCATAATTGGTCGGAAAACCATTCCCAGAGAGTAGTTATCAGTAGTTCACAGTCAAACTGGAAGAACATATCAAGGCTCCCACAGGGATTGGTCCTAGGTGCAGTTCTGTTCAGTATTTTCATCAATGATTTAGGTAATAGAATAGAGTACACTTATAAAATCTGAGGACAATACCAAGCTGGGAGGCATTGCAAATGCTTTGGGAGGACAGGATTAAAGTTCAAACTGATCTGGACAAACTGGAGAAATGGTCTGAAGTAAATACGATGAAATTCAATAAGGACAAATGCAAAGTATTCACTTAGGAAGGAACAACCAATTGCACACATATAAGTGGGAAATGACTGCCTTGGAAGGAGTACTGCAGAAAGGGATCTGAGGGTCATAGTGGATCTCAAGCTAAATATGAGTTAACAGTTAACACTGTTACAAAAAAAGCAAACATCATTCTGGGATGTATCAGAAGGAGTGTTGTAAGCAAGACATGAGAAGTAATTCTTCCACTCTTCTCCTTGGTGATATGGCCTCAACTGGAGTACTGTGTTGAGTTCTGGGCGCTGCATTTCAGGAAAGATGTGGACAAATTGGAGAAAGTCCAGAAGTGAGCGACAAAATGATTTCAAGTCTAGAAAGCATGAGCTATGAGGGAAGATTGAAAAAATTGGGTTTGTTTAGTCTGGAAAAGAGAAGACTGATTCGGAACATGATACATTTTCAAATATATAAAAGATTGTTACAAAGGAGAGGGAGAAAAAAGTATTCTCCTTAACCTCTGAGGATAGGTCAAGAAGCAATGGGCTTAAATTGCAGTAAGGGAGATTTACATTGGACATTAAAAAACTTCCTAACTGTCAGGGTAGTTAAGCTGGAATACACTGCCGAGAGAGATTGTGGAATCTCTGTCACTGGAGGTTTTTAAGAGAAGGTTAGACAAACACCTGTCAGGGATGGTCTAGATCAGCGGTTCTCAAACTGTGGGTCGTGACCCTAAAGTGGGTCATGGCCCCCTTTGAATGGGGTCACCAGAGCTGGCTTAGACTTGTTGGGGCCCAGGGCTGAAGCCAGAGCCCCACTACCTAGGGCCAAAGCCAAAGCCTGAGAGCTTCAGGTTGGGCGGCAGGACTCAGGTTGCAGGCCCCTGGCCTGGGTCTGAAGTCCCTGAGCCTCAGCTTTGCCTCCCCTTCCCAGAGCTGTGGGGCTCGGGCTTTGGCTCCCCACACCCAGAATTCTGAGGCTTGGGTGGGCTCAGGCTTTGGTCCCCCCTCCTGGGGTCATGAAGTAATTTTTATTGTCAGAAGGGGGTCACTGTGTAATGGAGTTTGAGAACCCCTGGTCTAGATAATACTTAGTCCTACCTTGAGTGCAGGGGAATGGACTAGAAGACCTCTTGAGGTCTCTTCCAGTCCTGTGATTCTATAAGTTATAAATAGGACAAAAATGTTATTATTTTTACAAATTAACAATTAGATGTTGGCTTTGCAAGTCTGGAACAAAGAGTGTGGAGGTCTGGCCATCCTATCTATTTATCTTGTTCACTAAAAAGTTTGCATATTCTTCGTTAACCTACAACATTACCTGCCTGTCAAAGGTGCACAAAACAAATATGTTGACTTGAAAGATGGATCTTAGACTGTTGCTGTGTGCAGAATAGAGGCACGTAGCAAAATGCCATTATTGGTGTTTGGCAGTAGGCACTGCCCTATATGATAATTACAGCACATTACTGCACTACTACAGCTTATTTTAGAAGAGTCAAAGAAAGGTATATGTAAGACTGGAAAAAACCTGGCATTCTGAGTCTCACTATAAACAGGAAGCAGTTAACTTTAATTAGATTATACTTTTGGTAAAACAGTACTGGCAAACACTACATACTTTGTGGTTCTGAGTTCATGCTATAAACATCCGACAATAAGGGCTGGATTCTGAGATAATAATCTGCCCTGAGTAAGGGGCAGTGCATTGTTGCAGTGTCTCTGCAGCAGTCCAGGAGTGAGATTGTGATTAGAGTGTCACAATCTTCCTCCTGGCTTCCCTGCTGCTCCAGAAGGGGAGTTAACTGTGCAGTGTATACCTGGCACAGCATACACTGCATGACATGCTGGTGCAGCTATGCCACTCCATGTTTTGGAGGTGGAGCTCTTTCCCACCCGCTGCCCCCCAACCCTGACTCAAAAGGCTGTATGTGAAAGAGAGAGAGAAATGTAACACTCTGCAAAGTCTGCTTTTACTCCTGTGCTGCTACCCAGGATGGGAGTATCTCATTTACACCTCTGTGCCCTGTGCTAGTCAGGGCACAATTTAGTCCTACATAATTTCTTCCCAGATATTTTATTGCTCAATTAAATATAGAAAATCCCTGATCTTTACAACCCATTACTTTACAGGAGTAGATCATTCTAAGCACATCTAATTGTTTTTATGAATGCAGATGATATTTTAACATTAATCCCATTCTTATCATATTTGACATCACTGTCGGTTTTAATTTATGTATTTATAGGGCGCTCCTTTTGTATTTTGTAAATCTCAATGAAATTAACATTAATCAATTCTGAGAGATTGTCACCAACATAATTTTCACATGTACTGCTGAATTCTAAAGTATGTTATTGAAGTATGCTACTAAAACCAAAGCTATTAATAATAACCTAAAGCAATGATGCAAGTATAGAGAATAAAGAGAGCACACAGTGACCAGAATTCAAAAGAAAAACATTTCAGGCTTATTATGCAAGCCTGTACAATTGGGAGATAAAGCAAACTGTCAGAGTAAAATTCAGAGTAACATTGCTCTTTTATGTATTTTATTGAGCTTTTAGCCATGTGCCTACCCCCATTTAAGAGTTGTATTCAATAAAAACACTGCTAGGCTTCCACAGTCTGAAGCCTCTTTCAAATCCTGAACTATCCAGTTCTGGAGATTCACTGGGTTACTGTGTTGTGCAGTGGCTAGTCAGTGTTTCTATCAAACACAGATCTTTCAAACTATGTAGCAACAGCTACCTTCCCAACACAAGATGAAAAATAATTTTATTATAGTATATATTTTATAGCTTTACTAAAATACAAAGATCATAGTGTAAATTCCAAAGCTCAAATTGCACTGAATCTATTGAATGGCTCCATATTTTTCCACAGTATATCAGTGCACATGAAACAGCATACCGGTAATTTGTTACAAATACATTATTGTTGTGACATTTTAAATAATACACAATAGGCCTCTGATGCCACAGGACTTGAAATAAAGAAGTATCAACATGACTGTCACTTTCAGTACCTTTCCCAGATGCAGCATCTCACTTTTACTTTTTATTTTCATTAAAAAAGTTAAACTATACTAGAGCCACTAATCAGTGAGTTTCAGAGTAGCAGCCGTGTTAGTCTGTATTCGCAAAAAGAAAAGGAGTACTTGTGGCACCTTAGAGACTAACAAATTTATTAGAGCATAAGCTTTCGTGAGCTACAGCTCACTTCATCGGATGCATCCGATGTAGCTCACGAAAGCTTATGCTCTAATAAATTTGTTAGTCTCTAAGGTGCCACAAGTACTCCTTTTCTTTTAATCAGTGAGTTGTGAGTATGTGTGTGGTTTTTTAATTAATGGTGAATGTTGACAACAGACAGAGAAGTATCAAAAGCTGAAGGCCGAAGAAATATCTGTTTTTAGACCAGACTTAAAAAAACAACAACAACAACAAAATCACTACATAAATATATATTTTTAAATTGGAAGTTTCTGATCTCTCACAAGTTTTTCCACTGGCATAACTGCCTGGATTGGAATCTCCAATTTTTGCCCACACATCAGAGATTGTATGTGCTTAAATCATGCGTATGCCCATTTAAAATCTGAGTCTGAGTATGTTCTAGTCTTGCATAAAAGGACACTTCTCCCCAAAAAAAAATTGAGGGGAAAAGAAGAACAGATCATTTACGTGTGAGATCTAAGACATGACCTACATATCCCTGCAACTTTTGTATGGCATTATATGTAATTTTAGGGTAAATCTGCTTGAATATTTCATAGGCTGAATACAGGACCGGCAATGGAGTCTAGCCTAGTCTTTTAAAAAAAAATTACCACTTCAGAATAATGACAGAATTCATTTAAAAAGACAGTTTTTCATACACTGATATAATCAAATCATAGGATGTTTTTTTTGAAAGATAAATACTTAGATTAAATGGCTTGCAGAATTAAACAGACAACAATTTAAAAATCTCAGTCCAGACTTTCAAAAATGTTTGTCCCTCTAGGTTTGATATGGTTACTCATCACAATGGTATTTGTCCCCCTAAATAGGCACCTAGGTTCATATTTAACTTTAGGCACCCATTTTTGAAAATCTTAGAGTATTAATTTTATATACTAAACATTCTAAATAGCTCAAGAATCTACCTTAAACAGACACTAAATTACACCCTCTGTATTTCTTTTTTAACGTCTTGATCAACAAACCAGATTAGGCAGATTATAAATACCTTTGTTATATCAGGACATTACGGTATTGGGCTTTCAAAGTTCAAGTATTAGGAAAACTATCTTCACTTAGCACAATCTGAATGATGCTTGCTTTATAAACAGGATGAGGTTTACTTACCAAGGGAGTTGAGGCAGGTATCCCTGTTGAGATTATGCCTATCTTCAAACCTCTACTACTCTAACTGAACTGTCACATTCAGTTACAAAATTTGAATTAGAACTTTTAAAAAATTCGTTTGATGTGGAGTTTATTTGTTAATATTAAGTGACAGCTTTGAATGTTATGATAGCAGATAAAAAGTTGAAGTCACTCCATGCTAACATGCTAACTAGAGGGAGATCATTTTTGGAGGTCATACAATGTGCTTCAGTTCTCCTAAAAGCTTCATAATTAATTTATATATTTTCTTTGATATTCTAAGGTTTGTGGAAACTTATTAAGCATATTCTACTGGGTAAAAGAGAACAAAAATCAAAGAATATTTAAAGCTAGAGGAGAAACAAGATCAGAGCCCTACCACCCACAATCGATAATCAAGCCAGTAGCATGTCATCTACCTGCCAAGGGCTACCTGTGAGTGCTGTTACTCAGATTTGCCAGGGATAACAAAGTGACTGTGACCTGGTATAGTGAAGTTGTTGGGTCGCCCTCAAAGTTATACAAGTATGATAGAATTATAATTATGTAGTAGTAGAAATAAAGATAGACAAAAGAGTATATAGGTATTGTAAAAAGTTTCATGCTGTTGAATTTCACTCTATAACAAATGCAAGGCCAAAGTGCTAATTATTTCAGGCCAGTACAGGACAAAGAGTCTGTGCTGGAAAGTGATAAGAACTCTGAGGAAATAATGCTGTTCTTTAAAACAACACCCTGATGCTCTTCCCCCATGGGGGCCCCTTGTCATGTCTATGTAAATCTTGGTATCCAAAGAGGGAAAAATAGATAGTGGGAAAAACTTGTTAAATGAATCAAGAGTCACAGATTGTGTTGCTAAGTAAAAGAATGAATGATGAGTGCATGGAATTGAGAGCCTGAAGCAGGGAAATTACTGGTTAGTAAATGGTGTCAACCTAATCCTAAGAATTTCAACCTTGATATCAATAGGCCGAAGAATATGTAAAGTGGAGATAACCGGATGACCCGCAGAGCGCGAACCGGAATCCACCCAAAACTCATCAAGGAAGAACAAGAAGATAACACCTAGCCCTCATGGAGCCGTCATGGATGTACCACCTGCTGATTGAGCTGACTGATGGTCATCTCAATTGTAAATTCAGCATGATGACGCAACTTCCATAGACTTGTATTGAACCAGAGACCTATAAAAATTGGGTCCAGGGACTGCGTTCTTTGAGTCTGGTTCTACGACCACCCTCCAGGAGCATCAGATGCACATCTAACAACGACTCGGCTCCACTCTCATGTCCAGGTCACCTGGCCAGTGACTTAGCACGAGCAACATCTAGGCTGGTAACTATAACAACCTTTATGTAGAACCTGTGTGTGAATGTATCAATATAGAAATTGCATATAGGAATATTTTGTTGTATTTACAATAAATGTGGCAATTTGCCTTGTCCCTCTTACAAGATCCTGTTGGTATCATTTTTATTACTGTAACAAAGTTTGGGTTGTGGGGGGAAGAGGAGAGAGAGCTTACCATACTTACAGCTCTTCAGAAGAGCAGAAACATTTAGGCCATTCCATTAGAATTTAGACATTTCATCAAGAATGACACACTTAGGACTCCAAAGGCTGGGAATATGTGGTACATGAATTGCCACCCCCTTCTCACCTCTGTCAACACAAAGTTTTTCCCTTTCTAGAGATTTTTTCCCCGGTCCAGGAGAGGGTATAATGAGTGTACTGAAGTTTTTTAGTTTTGATGTTTCTTAAACAATATTATTCTTTTGTCATTTTTCACGGTAATACACCAGTTAATTAAATTCACACAGGATGTATTTTTCTGGAGACTGCTAAGGACTAAATCAATTATCAGATTAATACATTAACAAAATCACAAGTATCTGAGTGTTGTAAGCAGGGCACAAGACAACAGAGAAGATTTAAGTCTCAGTATATGGATCTTCTCAGGAAACAGAAATTATATTTGATTTTGTTTTGTTTTGTGTGGGGTTCCATCCTCCTGCCCCATTTTGATGTTCATTTCTGGGTCCTGGCACTTCCAAAAAGTCATACACACAGAAAATGGACACTCCTGGAACGTGCTAGAAAAGAAAATGCAGAATGAACTCTTTGGAGGCAACTAGTGGCCCAGCTGGTTTGGCAGTGCAAGGGCATCAGGGGACACAAGGCAATTTACCCCCTAATGCTGGCTAACTTTATCACAGATAGCAATGAAGAAGGGGAAGTAGGCTCTACAAATCCTAGATTCCTCATGCGGGTGGGCAGGAGGAGACTGAACAGAGTCTTGGCTCTCCTTCCCCATCCCATGACATGACAGCCAGCATAGCTCTTCTGGGAAACATATGCTGTGCCAGTAACAGATGTATCACAGTTTACTGCCTCCCCAGATCATCAAGGAAACGGAGTGAGATTTGTGAGTTTCTGAGCAGCTTCTGGGGAAGTCAGGTTGCCCCTTACTCTAGGGTCCTGACAAAACCTCCATTATGTCCTTAATTGGTACCAACACTTGATTTTTTTTTGTTTTTATAAAGATCCCTTTTTCTATTCCTACGCAATGCTGGGTTCCATTACATGTATTTACATTTTTTTCCTTAAGTACTGTTTGTTAAGCTTTTACTTCACATTTTTTACCATCTAACAAATACTGTGGTTGTGCAAATGTTTACATTTTTGTTCATCTTATTTACTTTTGCACAAAAAAGAGAGTTGCTTTTATTCTAAAAATACTGGTTTTGTTTGGAGAAAAATGATTAATAATTACAGAGAATTGGGATTTTCACATTTATGTTGTTATATACAAAACAGCATAGCTGAACAGTTAGATTAACTCGTATTCTGGAATACGAGAGAGATATCTGAGTCAGGCCCACATTTTCTCATACAGGCAGAACTCCCATTAGCTATAATGGGAGTTCTGCCTGCACAGGCATATAGGATGGGCCCCAAGTTGGAATAAGTATATAACTTTAACTAGCCCAATTGTAAAGTGAATGCTCCATTTTCTAAAGGAAAGGACTGTCCTTGAGCATTCTCAACCTGTCTACTGATTTATAAAGTAGAAATGAATGGAGGTTCAGAAATGGTTTCACGACTCGCTTCTTCTGAAAGAATTGAAGCAAACCACACACACAGAATTATTACTCTGAGTAACTGATTCTGCTGGGCCATTTGACTAATAAGAAAAAAGAATTTATAAAATGAATCCAGGTTTTCCTATTTTTGCCTTTTAGAATGCAAGCTCCTCAGGTCAGGACTGTCTTCATTTTGAAGTCCTGTACAGTGCTTATCGCATTGTCAGTATTTAATAAGACAATCATAATAGTTCTGCCCTCACACCTAAAGAAAGGTGTTAACATAGCATTTAATAAAATGCTGGGAATGGATTAAGTTGATGGTAAATACTGAAGCCTACAATGAGGGGCACTATTTAAGTTCATTGGGCTACCCAGCCTCACAACAAAATAAGTGAAATATGATTTTTTGGCATTTTCTCTGGGGCAGGCTGTATGAAGTGGGTATTTTCTGTAATATTTTTATAAATGATGTGCATGGCAGTGACTTACTTGATTTGTTCTCGTTACCCAGTGGGTGCAGGAGAATTAAAATGTTCCTGGGGCAAAACAGAAGTCATGAATGTATTTGTGTCATGTAACTGTCTGGGGTAGTATTAATAGGTGTGACAGGGTATATCAGACCTTCTGAGCCTCTGCGGAAGGCCTCATCGTACTGCCACACCCCACCCCAGAAAAGGGCAGTGGAGAGTGTCCTCCAAACTGTCTAGAATGGCTCTGTGGGACATAGCCAATCAGGGACCAGGAGTTCAGTATAAGAAGAGCTGCAGGGCCAGAGTAAGGCCAGTTCTTTGCTAGAGCTGGAGAAGTGTGGAGGTGTGTATCTGGCTGAGGGAGCTGCAGGACCTCGGATGAGGCAGTGCTTCCAGAAGCCGGAGAGAGCGAGAAGGAGCCCTAAGCTGGTTGCTGGGACTCCATCAGGACAAGGCCCTGAGGTAAGGGAAAAGATGTTCCGGAGCTAGAGGGAAATGGCCTAGGGAATTAGGGCAGCAGTGTGATCCAGCCCTGATCTACACTACGAGGTTAGGTCGAATTTAGCTGCGTTAGGTTGATTTTATAAGCAATGTGGCTACACAACCAACCCCGTTCCGTCAACCTAAAGGGCTTTTAAAATCAACTGCTGTACTCTCCCCGGCGAGGGGAGTAGTGCTAAAATAGACCTTCCTGAATTGAATTTCGAATAGTGCAGATGCAGCATTGTGCAATTTGACTATATTGGCCTCCAGGAGGTAACCCAGAGTGCTCCAATGTGACCGCTCTGGACAGCGCTTTCAACTCCGATGCACTAGCCAGGTTCACAGGAAAAGCCCTGGAAACTTTTGAATTTCATTTCCTGTTTGATCAGTGTGGCAAGCTCAGCAGCACAGGTGAGCATGCAGTCCCAGAATTGCAAACGAGCTCCAGCATGGACCTAATGGGAGACACTGGATCTTATTGCTGTATTGGGAGTAGAATCTGTGCAGGCAGAACTCCAATCAAAAAGAAATGCTTATATACCAAAATGGCACAGGGCATGGTGAAGAAAGGCTACACCAGAGACACACAGCAGTGCCGTGTGAAAGTTAAGGAGCTCAGGCAAGCCTACCAAAAGACAAAGGAGCCAAATGGTCGCTCCAGGTCAGAGCCCCCCATACATGCCGCTTCTATGATCAGCTGCATGCCATTCTAGGGAGGGACCCTACCACTATCCCACTACTGTCCGTGGACACACCTGCAAGGGAGGAGTCTCATGCAACACGGAGGAGGATTTTGTGGATGAGGAAGAGGAGGAGGAGGAGAATATGCAGCAGGCAAGTGGAGAATCCATTCTTCCCAGCAGCCAGGACCTTTTCATCACTCTGGAGCCAATACCCTCCCAAAGCGAGTTCCCGGACCCTGAAGGCGGAGAAGGCACTTCTGGTGAGTGCACATTTGTAACTACACTACAGGGGTTAAAAGCAATAGTGTTTAATGTTTGATTTCCCCTGAAGAATTGGGATGCATTCGCTGCCAGTACAGCTATTGGAAAAGTCGGTTAACGTGTCTGGGGATGGAGCGGGAATCCTCCAGGGACATCTCCATGAAGCTCTCCTGGAGGTACTCTGAAAGCCTTTGCAGAAGGTTTCTGGGGAGGGCCGCCTTATTTCGTCCCCCACAGTAGAACACTTTACCACGCCAAGCAGTAGCAAGTAGTCTGGAACTATTGCAGCACAAAGCATGGCAGCAAATGGTCCTGGGTTTTGGTCGCATTCATGCAACATTCAACAGGTGCAAAAATGTTTCTATGCTACCTGTATTATCTCCATCCCTGATGCTATCGCAGATTAGAAGATGGAAAAAAATGCACACGCGATGACATGTTTTCC
The DNA here is from genome assembly GCF_009764565.3 of Dermochelys coriacea. Classification (NCBI taxonomy): domain Eukaryota; kingdom Metazoa; phylum Chordata; order Testudines; family Dermochelyidae; genus Dermochelys; species Dermochelys coriacea. The sequence goes on along the minus strand of NC_050072.1, from coordinate 53,132,448 downwards.
GAGCTCATGCAGTCCTCCCGCATGGAGGGCACAGCTGAATGCATGGACGTATTTGGTGGCGGAGGCCAGAAAAGCATACAGTGAGCATGATCAGAACATGCAGGAGGCGATGCTGAGGCTAATGGTGGAGCAAAGAGACATGATCATGCATCTGGTGGAGCTGCAAGAAAGGCAACAAGAGCATGACCGCCGCTGCATCCATTTTATAACTGCCTGCCCTCCTTACCAACTTCTATATCCTCCTCACCCAGACACCCAAGAACTCGGGGTGGGAAGGCTCTGGGCACCCAGCCACTCCATTCCAGAGGATGGCCCAAGCAACAGAAGGCTGTCATTCAAACAGCTTTGATTTGTAATGTGGCTACAATAAGCAATATGGCCTTGTCCTTCCCTCCTCCGCACGCCACCTGGGCTACCTTGTTAGTGATCTCCCCCCCCTTTTTTTTTTAATAAATAATGCATGGATTCAAAACGTTAGGGACTTTAGTTCCTTTGCCACCTGTGGTCAAAGGTGGGAGAGGGATTAACTTACAGGGAAGTAAATTCAACAAAGCGGATAGTTTTGCATCATGGAGAAACACACATAACCGTCACACTGTAGCCTGGCCAGTCATGAAACTGTTTTTCAAAGCCCCTCTGATGCGCAGCACGCCTAGCTCTGCTCTTCTAATCGCCCTGGTGTCTGGCTGCTCAAAATTGGCTGCCAGGCAATTTGCCTTAACCTCCTACCCCGCCATAAACATCTCTCCCTTACTTGCTCAGATATTATGGAGCACACAGCAAGCAGTAATAACAATGGGCATACTGGTTGCGCTGAGGTCTAACCTAGTCAGCAAACAGCGCCAGCGAGCTTTTAAACATCCAAAGGCACATTCTACCACCATTCTGCACTTGCTTAGCCTATAGTTGAACTGCTCCTTACTACTGTCCAGGCTGCCTGTATACGACTTCATAAGCCATGGGAGCAAGGGGTAGGCGGGATAACTATTGGAAACTATTCAACATCCCCAACAGTAATTTTCTGGTCTGGGAAGTAAGTCCTTTCTTGCAGCTGTTCGAACAGCTCTGAGTTCCTAAAGACGCGAGCCTCATGCACCTTTCCCGGCCATCCCACTTTGATGCCGGTGAAACATCCCTTGTGATCCACCAGTGCTTGCAGCACCATTGAGAAGTACCCCTTGCGGTTTATATACTGGTTGGCAAGGTGGTCCAGTGCCACGATAGGGATATGCGTTCCGTCTGTTGCCTCACCACAGTTAGGGAACCCCATTGCAGCAAAGCCATCCAGTACGACGTACACATTTCCCAGAGTCACTACCCTTGTGAACAGAAGGTCACTGATTGCACTGGCTGCTTGGATCACAGCAGCCCCCACAGTAGATTTGCCCACTCCAAATTTATTCCCAACTGACCAGTAGCAGTCAGGCGTTGCAAGCTTCCACAGGGCTATCACTACTCGCTTCTCAACTGTCAGGGCAGCTCTCATCTTGGTATTTCTGTGCTTCAGGACACGGGAAAGCAACTCAAAGTTCCATGAAAGTGGCCTTACGCATGCGAAAGTTTCGCAGCCACTGGGAATCATCCCATACCTGCAACACTATGTGGTCCCACCAGCCTGTGCTTGTTTGCTGGACCCAGAATCAGCATTCCACTGTATCAACCTGCCCCACTGCTGCCATGATGTCCCAGTTGCCACATCCCGTGCTTTCAGGAACGTCTGTGTCCATCCTCGTGCTGGCATCTCCTAGCCAGGTTCTGCACACACTGCAGGATAATGCGTGAGGTTTTACAATGCTCACAACAGCAGCGGTGAGCTGAGTGGGCTCCATGCTTGCCATGCTATGGCGTCTGCATGGGTTACCCAGGAAAAAAGGCAAGAAATGATTGTTTGCCGTTGCTTTCACGGAGGGAGGGAGGAAGGGGAGACTGACCACATGTACCCAAAACCACCCACGACAATGTTTTTGTCCCATCAGGCATTGGGAGCTTAACCCAGAATTCCAATGGGCAGCGGGGATTGTGGGATAGCTACCCACACTGCATAACTCCATGAGTCGATGCTAGCTACGGTATTAAGGACACGCTAGCTACGGTATTAAGGACACGCTCCGCTGACCTACTGCGCTTAGTGGGGGCATACGGAATCGACTGTATAAAATCACTTTCTAAAGATCGACTTCTACAAAATCGACCTTAATTTCGTAGTGTCGACATACATAGCGGATGGCTACTCTCTACAGGGTCCCTGGGCTAGGACCTGGAGTAGTGGGTGGGCCTGGGTCCTCCACCCCCTATTAGCCCCTGGGGGAAGTGGCCTGGACATTGAGGCACCACAGGGGGGAACTGAACTGCAGTGGCCCAGCTGAAGAGCTCTGGCCAGAAAGGCCCGAGGCAGGTTAAGACTTTGTTGCCAGGAAGGGAGCCCTGGGGCACTGATCTATCCCGGAGCAGGGACAACTTGAGGGAGACATTACGGCAGGCACTGAGAGAGACCCTTGTTGGACTTGTACCCCTAAAGGGATTTTGTTTTGCTTTTATCATACAGACAGACTGTGTGTGACTAGGCCAGAGGGCTCAATCACCAAAGACACCCCATAGAGAGCATGCAGGTACACGCACTTGGCCAAGGGAGCACTTGCAAGAGGAGAGTGTGCCCTGTTACAATGGGTTGTTAAGGGCTGGCTGAAAGCGATCCATATCAATAGAGTATCCAGAAAGACAATGGGAATCCCAATGGCTGGGGCATTCACACCTACCAACCAACAACCAAGAAGAAGGAGATTTCCTCCCATCTCTCAGCAATGAAGCAGAGCAAAGGCCCTGATCTGAAGAACAAAGGGGAAGGTGTCAGGTGGCTGTGTAAACGCTTTGGAGAGACACAGGGATCTCATCTGGGATTGACAGGCAAAGAGACAGAATCCATTCTGACTCTACAGCAGCTTGATTGGGTGGAGTCCTGATGTTGGCCAGTCTAAACTCTATCTTAACTTTTGCTTCTCTATGCTAACCCGAGGATTTCCTGATGCTATCTTCCAGTTGACTAATAAACCCTACTCTGTTTTTAAAAAGCAATGGCCTCCCATGGACCCAGAGGGGGAGGAACCCCTCACTAAGCTCTGGTGGGCGGAGCCAGGCCTTGTTCACTCCTCCCACTGAAAGTCAGTGGGCGGGACAGGAAGTATAAAAGGCGGGTCTGGGTGCTGAGTTGGGCTGCAGCTGTCAGAGGAGCTAGATGTCTCCTGCTTGTTCCTGAGCTGGAAGACTGCAGCAGGCTCCTGGGGAGCTGAGGACTGGCCAGATCAGAGGAATTGCCAGGATTACCACAGGCCTTCTACTCAGATGATCTGGACAACCCTCTATAGACCCAAGTACACCCCGAGGGGGAGTTAGGAAGTGGCCCAGGGACAGCTAACCTTAGTCTGGTTGCATTAGCGCTGTTGACCCAGTCAGTGTATTGCGGTCCGGATCCCCACTGACCTAGTGGCAAATGCCACTGCCACTGTTTGCACCCTGGGCCGGGGTGCAGTGAAGTGAGTGGGCTTGTGCCTTCCCCCTGCCCTCCCAACCCTGGAGTGGCAGTCTTCCCCCTCTCTAGGCCAAAAAGGTGTCTTTTTTAAGTGATACGTCAAAGCATAACAGGTCAGATTTGGTCAAATGAAATAAAAGCAAAACACATTCTAAGCTGATCTTAACACTTTCAACGTCCTTACAAACTTAGATGCTTCTCATCATAGGCTGGCTGGTTGCTCTTTAGCCAGGCTCCCCCCTTTGATCAGCACTTCAGTTGCTTGGTGTGGTGTCTGCAGATGTAGATGGAAGAGAGAGAGAGCATGGCAAATGTTTCTTTCCTTTAACGTGTCCTTTCTTCCCTCTTGGCTTTGCCCCCTCACTTTAGAGTCAGGTGAGCATTATCTCATCACAGTTCCAAACTGACCAAAAGAAAGAGGGTGACTCCCTCGAGAGTCTAACAGATTCTTTAAGGACCAGTGTCCTTAATTCCTGTGAAGCTGGGCTGGGTTTGTCCCATACCTGCCCTGATGAGGTGTGAACTGCCTCTCTGTTCTTAGAGGTTTTTTGTTTTTTCCCCCTGGGCTTGCTTTAAGCCATGAGGATACATTTTTAGCCTCTAACTATATACATGAAATTCTAACCTGTAACAATTACTAAAACAACCATGCTCAGTACATCACGAGCCTTCCGAAAACACCTGACATGACAAACTTTGCACTGGATACCACACAGTCATTTTACAAGGATGAACATGGGAGTGCTGGGTGTTCCCCCGAGGTACAGAACATCACACAGTGGTAAAACACCTCCCTACTTCTACTTTATATCCCCCCACTTATACAGCTAAAGATCGCATTTGCTCTCTTAGCCACTGTATCACACTGGGAGCTCATGTTCACCTGGTTATCTACCATAACCTTTGAGTAGTTTTCTGAGTCACTGCTTTCCAAAATACAGTCTTCAATCCTCCAAGTGTGACCTGTAATCTTGGGGTGAAATCCTGACCCCAGTCAAGTCAGCGGCAAAACTACCATTGACTTTAATGGGGGCAAAATTTCACCCTAGTTCCTAGATGTATTCCTTGCATTTACTTGTTAGAAAGTAAACTTTCTATTTGTACAGTAAGCTAAAATAGTTGATCAAATTATTTGATCTATTTCCTAGTATAGGACTAATGAGATTAGCACCTTTCTCTTCTTGTTAATTTTGGCAATTGTATCCATCCTGATAACTGATTCAATACAGATACACTGCATATTCTTGTAAAGTGGTGTGTATTAATACATTTTATATTTATGTAAAAACAGTTATAGTACAGTATGTTTGAGCAAATTAAAACAAGTAGAAAAATAGTTTAGTTTCTCTGCAATTTCAATATTGTCTTTGAGTGCCTCATTTATACCATTTTCCCCTATCATAGAACACCAATTGACTCATGCAACATCCTCTTACTTCTGATGTGCTTTAATTTTTTTTTTAATTCAATTACTTTAAATGCAACTTACACTCATGTAATGGTCACGTTTTATTACATTTCCTTTTATCAGCAATTTGCTCTTCAAATTTCCTCTTAATTTCCATTTTGCCTACCAAAAGTGAAGTTCTATTTTATTAGCATCCCTTGCACTGGATTCCCATTATTTAGAGGATGCCTTTATGGACTGAATATATTCTTGTACCCTGCCATGTAACCATAGTGGTTAGTTGCCTTTTTGCTTTGTTGTTCTGGGCTGTGCATAATTTCTGTTCCTCTAATAAGGTATTTACTAGCCTCCTTGTTGATTCTATGGACTTCCTTTCAGGGTTGTGTTTTTTTGTTTTTTTTTTGTGTTACTGAAGTTTAGCATTACAATTAATCCCTATGAGTCCATCTAAATTATATTATGGACACAGTTACTGTAGTTAGTGGCTGCACCACACACACTTCCTGAACAAACCCCTGTGTGTTATTCAGGACTAACTCCAGAGAAGCCAGACAGAGCCATTCCAAGAAGCAACTCTGTTATCAAAACATTGTTTCTACAAACTAGTTCCTGAGGCATTGTTCAATCAGTTTATATTTGAGATTTTGAAGTCACTATTAATGTCTAGAAGGCTGTGTTGCCTCCATGATCTTTCTCAACACTCTAAATGTATCAACTAGGACTGGTCCATCCACCTACACAGAAAAGTGACAATAGGACAGGTAAAGAGTTGCTATAAGAGAAACAGATGGAGAGGATCAGGAACTAGAAACTGTATGAACATAAACCTCATCATGAAAATACAGATACGATAGTGGACATCCAGTACAGGAATCTAGATCTGAATAGCAATGGCTAAGATACATAAAGGAATCAAGAATTATAACATTCAAAAACCAGTCGGAGAACACTTCAATCTCTTTGGTCACTCAATTACAGATCTAAAAGTTGCAATTCTTCAAGAAAAAAACAGACTCCAACGAAAGACTGCTGAATTGGAATTAATTTGCAAACTGGATACAATTAACTTAGGCTTGAATAAAGACTGGGAGTGGATGGGTCATTACACAAAGTAAAACTACTTCCCCATGTTTATTTCCCCCACCCGTCTGTTCCTCAGACGTTCTTGTCAACTGCTGGAAATGACCCACCTTAATTATCACCCCAAAGGGTTTTTCCCCCCGCTCTCCTGCTGGTAATAGCTCACCTTAAGTGATCACTCTTGTTACAGTTTGTATGATAACACCCATTGTTTCATGTTCTCTACGTATGTAAATCTCCCCACTGTATTTTCCACTGAATGCATCCGATGAAGTGAGCTGTAGCTCACAAAAGCTTATGCTCAAATAAATTTGTTAGTCTCTAAGGTGCCACAAGTACTCCTTTTCTTTTTGCGAATACAGATTAACATGGCTACTACTCTGAAACATTTATCAGACTGTCACAATTTGTCATGGATTCTGCTTTTTTTTTTTTTTTTTTAAAAGCTATAACTGCTGAATAGTTCTCTGTGGAGCACCGTTAGCTTTCAAATATAAAAAAGGTTTTAGTCCTTATGATGATAAAAAGTTCCAAACATAAACATGTAACTAATGTAGTGCTGCCTTAAGTGTTGCCAACAAATAGTTCTTCTGCAAAAAAATTTCTTTATAAAGAGATGTTTAGAGATGACAGATCTATAAAACCATATAACTTATTTACTGAAAACATCCTATATATTTTATGGAATTTTCCTATTTGACTAATGTTTTAGCACAATTTTTTAAATAAACCTCATTTGAAAAAAGTCATGACTTATTTTTCCATTTAAGACTAAAGAAAAGACTAAGGTGCCACAAGTACTCCTTTTTCTTTTTGCGAATTCAGACTAACACGGCTGCTACTCTGAAGCCATTTAAGACTGACTTCTTCATTTTTACCAAAAGGGTGACAACTAGCCTTAGTGATAAGAATAAGAGTAGTTAAGGCAGCAACAAAATCTTCTAGAACAGTAGTGAGTGACTTCAACATCTCAGGTATGAAATGATGGAACATCGCACCAGGGTGTGGATTAGTTTACTAGAGCAGATTTGTCCTCCTGCTTTTTTCCCTTTGCAACAGCCATTTCTGCCTTCCCCCTTACTGTTAGATAGATATATATATAGATATATATATATATAGTTTCAATGGTCCATGCAGATTTCATTGTTTAACACCTGACTGCTCTCTCCATTTTCTACTTAAAATAATTTGGTTAGCAACCTGGTTTCTTTTGGTTTAGATGGAGAGTATCCATTCTGTAAGGGTCTCTTGTCCTAAAATGTTATCCAAATCTGTTAAACTTAAATCCTTCTTCTCTACACCCTCTTCTCTTCCATGCATTGGGAGTCTCTATTCCCCTGTATAGACCTCTGGAATTAGAAGTTCTAAACTTATGCATTCTTTCTGATAATCTTAATTTCATCTTTGAGAACCTCTTCTGAATTTCTCTCATTTCTACTAACATGAACCATGATCAAAGACTCCATCCCAACACTTATTAAAATATCACCTATATGCATTTTAGCAAATGACCTGATGACTCTCACAGTAATCAACCCAGATATTTATATTCCTGATGTTAGCATCCCACCATAGCCCGTTTACTAGATCCCAAGTCAGCAATCACCTCACGTCACAGATTTTAGGCACTTCACCCTCACATCAATCAAAGTAAATGATGTATATTTTGAGGAATGTTTTAGTTTACTATTTTTTTAAATATAAGTAGCACTGTTACAAATTAAGTGTTTTTAAACACAGGTAATAAGACATACAGAATCTTAAGGCATTTTAAATATTACATATTAAGATCCTGAAATAATATGTTGCTTGATATCTAGGGCCATGTTTTAGGACATTAAAAATTTAGCTCTATTAAACCCCGCCTTTTTATTTTCCCTTGTCAATCTCTCTAGAACTGGTGTTTCTCTTGAGAGTTAGACTCCATAGTTTTAAGTGGTGCTGATTCAAAACACTTGCTCAAAGGGAGTTAATTTATTGCAATAAAAAAGTACCAAGAATTTGGCACAATAGTCAGTTTCTGTTAAAAAGTAACTCAGTACATAAACAGTGATGGGTTAACTGAGGTCAGGATTGCAAGAGATAACTAAAGAACATCAGTCGGTAGCAAATGCTGTTAGCACTCATTTTCAAAAATTTATCTAAAGTAAATTTAAAATGCTTCAGTTGTCATTCAGATATCGTATGTCATTTGCTTGTGGGTATGACCTATCAAGCAATATATAATGCAATAATGTTGACTGTGTTGGAGACTAATTTATGCCAAATCTAGATGTCATGACAATGGGCACATACCAGTCACTAAACAGACTGAAAAAAATAACAATATAAAAAACCCTCCTCTCAGACGGGCTATCTGTATCAGAGTATCTGGAGAAAAGACGAATGTGCTAGTGAAAAGGCTGAAGGTAGGGTGACCAGATGACTGTCCTGATTCCTGACCCATGCACGCCATTTGTCCCGATATTCCGGCTTTGGTTTGGTTTTGGGGTTTTGTGTGTGTGTGTGTGTGTGTGTGTGTGTGTGTTTTGTTTTTTTTTTGGTTTTTTGCTTTGGCAACTCTGCTCAGGCCGCTTCCCTCCCACCCCCCATGTATCCCAATATTTTGTCCGTTTCATCTGGTCACCCTAGCTGAAGGTATGATACAGGTAAAAGATCAGACTATATTAAGGCATGTCAGTCAGTCCAACGTAGTATACAATATAATGAACATACATAAATGATTTTGTATACGAGAAGGTTACTCACCCTGTACAGTAACTGAGGTTGAGATGGTTGTCCCTGTGGGTGCTCAACTTTTGGTAAATTTGCACCCCTGCACTTGTAATCAGATTTTAAGTAACAGAGCCTGATTGGGTCACACATGCGATGTCCCCATCTCACACCATCTCAGGCGGTTACATAGCACTGTGCGGCCAACCTTCCCTTGGTTCCTTCTCTACCGCATTGGTGAGAAAAAACTCTGAAGTAGAAGGGAGAAGAGAGGGTAGTGGAGCACCATCAAGGACAACTATCTCTAAGAACCTCAGTTACTCACCCTGTGCAGTAACTTCTTCGAGGGGAGTGTCCCTGTGGGTGCTCCACTTTAGGGGATTGTAGAGCAGTGGCCCTTGGTGAAAGGGAAGGGCTCCAGAGTTGCAGTCTTGGCGAACAATAAAACTGCAAGTCCCAGTAGAGCATCTGATGACAAGTGCTGCTCTATGGAATAGTGCTGTGTGAACGTATGGGCTGACACCTAGGTTGCTGCTTTGCAGATGTCCATAATAGGCACATTGTTGAGGAAGGCTATCCATGTACAGAGTGCTCAGGTGCCCAGTGGGGGTTGTAGCTGTTGATGGGAATAACTAAAGTTAATGCAGTTGGAGATCCATTTCAACAGCCTTTGTTTGGATATGGCGTCTTTCTTGCATCTTTCTGTGATGGAAAGAAATAACTTTGGTAACTTTCTGAAAGACTGTCCTTTCAATGTAAAAAGCTAAAGCCCTTTGGAGATCCAGGGTATGAAGCATTGCTTCTCACTTGTTTCCATTAGGTTTTGGGAAGAATGATGGGAGATGGATGGGTTGATTCAAATGGAATGATGAAACAATTTTAGGTAGGAATTTGGGATGTGGTTTTAGGGTAACTTTGTTTTTGAAAAATGTGTATGAGGCACGTGCCACGAGGGCCTCCAGTTCTCCTTTCCACCGGGTAGATGTGATAGCGACCAGAAAGTCCACCTTCACTGAAAGATGGAGAAGTGAACATGTTGCTTGTGGCTCAAAAGACACACCCCCTTCTCCCCCCGCCAGTAAGGCATTGCAGCACCAGATCCCATGATAGAGTATGGGCTCGTATTGCAGGATAAAGGTTACGAAGACCCTTTTAGTGGTAGGGTGGGCAAAGATCATTGTCCACTTTGTGGTGGAACGCTGTCATTCCTGTGCTCTGTTTGAGCTCATTGAGAGACCAGATTTCTTGAGTTCCAACATGTAATCCAATACATCGATAAAGGAGAGGTAGTTGCTATTATTTTCCTACTCTGGCACCATGTATGGAATCTCTTCCATTTGCACAAGTAGATATATCATGTAGTAGACCTTCTGCTGTTTTAAAGAATGTCCTTTACTTCCTCTGAACAGATCATTTAATTGTCTCGGAACCATGGAGTTGCCATGCCTTCAGGTGGAGTCTTGCCAGGTTCAGGTGGTAGACCTGGCCCGCATCCTGAGACAGGAGATGAGGTAGAAGTGGAAGAGTGGGTGGTGGGCACACAGCCATCTTCAACAGATAAGGAAACCAACATTTTTCTGGGCCACATGGGGGCTATCAAGATGACTCTGTAGTTGTCGATTCTTATTTTGTATGACCCTGGCTAGGAGAGGGGGCAGGAGAAAAGCGTACAGTAGATGTGCATTTCTCCTCCATTTGAGGAGAAAAGTATCGCCTAGAGAATGGGGTCCAAGTCCTGCTCTGAAGCAGAAACATGGGCACTTTGCATTCTAGACTGTCGCAAAGAGGTCTATACTTGGAAACCCCCAGTGTCTAAATATGTTCTGTCGTACCCTGGTGTTCATTTACCACTCATGGTGCTGGGAAAGCTTTCTGCTCAGTGACTCTGCAGTGGTGTTTTGGCATCCTGGTAGGCAGGAGGCTGAGATGATGTTGTGGCAGATGCACCAGTTCCATAGTAGCATGGCTTCTGTGCACAGGGAGTGTGACCATGCCCCTACTTGGTGGTTTATATAAAACATACCAGTGATATTGTCCATCAGCACCTTTATGCCCTTGTCCCTGATCATGGGTAGGAAGTGTAAGCATGCTTTACGAACTGCTCACAGTTCCAGTAGATTAACATGTAATGTTGAGTCCAATGGGGACCAGAGGCCTTGGATCGTGTGGTTGTGCAGGTGCCCCTTGAACCTAACAAAGTATTGTGAATATCTTCAATGGAGAAGTCTCTGTAAAGGAAACTCCTGTGCAAACGTTACGTGGTTGAGTCCACCAACGTAGAGAATTTTTTACTTTGGCATTGTAAGACACTTGTTTATACTGTCTGTGTGGAATATACTGTCCTAAGCCAGCCCTGAAGGCATCACATATGCAGTCTGGTGTGTTTGATAAATGTCGATTCTGACATATGGCCTAACAGTTGGGAGTAGGTCCTGGCCAATGTCTGTGGGCAGGCTTGCGTTATAGCAATTAGGTTGACTACAGTGGAAGCTACAGCCTCTCTGCCCAGATTTACCAGAGGATCAAGGTAGGCCCCAATGAACTCCAGTCTCTGCACAGGTATGAATGTTGGGATGGGTTTTTGTTTGTGGGGTTTTTTTTTGTTCATTTATTTGTACATGTAGCTGTATCTTTTCAGTAGCTGCTACGGCCCCTTCTTGAATTGAGGCTTTAAGTAAGCACTCCTCATCCAGATAGGGGAATATTATGACACCTTGTCTGCAGAGGTGAGCTGCCACCACCGCAAGAACTTTTGAGAATCACCTTGGAGCCATAGATAAGCTGACAGGGAGTACTTTAGAGTGGAAACTATCTGTTCCCAGAGCAAATCTGAGAAACCACCTATGTGAGGGATGTATCGTGTGGAAATATGCATCATGGAGGTCAAGGGCCGAGAACCAATCCCCTCGTTCTAATGCTGGAATTATTGTTGCTAGCATGACCATCCTGAATCGCTGGGTCTTCCTGAATTTGTTGAGTCTTCTTAAGTTGAGAATGGGATTCCATCCTCTGGGTTTTTTTTTTTCCCCTGGGTTAGAAAATATGGCAGTAGAAACCCTTCCCTCTGCATTGTGTTGGTTCTGGTTCTACTACGCCTAGGCATACGAGATGAGTTTACCTCCTATCACAGCAGGTCTTCATAAGAAGGGCCCCTAAAGAGGAATGGAGAGAGAGGGTGGGGAGGGGGGAATGGAGGTAAATTGGATGGAATAGCCAGTCCCAATTTCTAATACCCATTGTCCAGCAATAGAAAAAGTGGAAGGTGTCTGTTCCTTGACCAAACCCTCAAAACTGTTTAGAGGGAGGCTGTTGACAGTGAGGGCTGAGAAGGGAGTGGACTCTGCCTTACAGGTCTCTGCCTCCACCTTTGCAGGCCATATTGCCTCTGAGGTTGGGTGTAGGGCACAGATCTAGATCTTTGTGTCAAGTAATATTTCCACTGTTCATTCTTTTGTGTAGGTGTGTATATGCCCAAGGATCTCAGAGTTGCCTTGGAGTCCTTCAATGTGTGAAGGAACTCCTCTGTTTTGGCTGCAAACAGGTTGGGACCTTTGAACGGGAGATCATCCACAGTTCATTTTCCTCTTTGGGGAAAACCTGAGAGGCAAAGCTAGGAAGCTTGTTGCATTACTATGGCCATGACAATGGAGTGTGCTGCCGTGTCTGCGGAGTCCAGTGAAGCTTGTAAAGTTGTGCAAGCTAGAAGTTGACCCTTGTATATGAAAGCTTTAAATTGTTCCTCTTTGTCTGCAGGTGAAGGAAGCATGATAGCTTCATCTGGAGAGGAGAATGGAAAAATTGGCAGCTGAGGTGACTTCTCCAGTTCCTCAACTGTTTCTTCTGGAGGTTCAGAGGGTGATGGAGAATGCCTTGACCTCTCCTTGTGTGTACTGGGAGGCTTAGGATAGTGTTGGCGATAGGTCTCACACTGCCCATAGATCTCAGTAAGGCCACTGTGGTGGGAATGGCATTAGTGGCAGCATCCATAGGTGTATGTATCATCCTTGAGTTTCAGATCTGGGGTGGTATTCATGTTTCTCTAGTGGACCTGGTCTGGTAGCTGTATGGATAGGCAAGGAGTGATGAGAGGAGTAGATTTCCTCTTCCTTAATCATCCTTGTCCCTGGATAAAGGAGGAGCTGATCTGGGTAGTGTGGTAAGTTGGCATGGTATCGAGCTTGCTGGAGTAAGGCCAGTACCAAGGAGTGGAGATTCCGGTGCTGAGGAGACTAAAGTCTTCATGTCAGAGAAATTGCTGTGGTACCGAGAGCATCGGTACTGAGGAGGGTGTTGTCGGTAGTACCAGTCCCTTAACCATGGTTGCCGGTGCCAAGGATCATGCACTATACACTGTGGACGCAGAAGTTGGTGCCATAAACTGTAGCACTGCTGCACTGCTCAGTGACGCATATTTGAGCAGCTCCAGCGGTACGGAGGCAAGGCTGGTAGGTTTCCTTTTTGTGCTTTTTTTCTGAGCCAGCTCACTTAGGGTCTTTGGCTCACATAGTACTCGACAGTCCCACTACCTCCGAGGTGGACTCTCGGTGCAGTCAGTACCAATGGGGGCTGATGGGTCAGGGAATGTCCCTTTTTGAAAAGGTTCCCAAGAAGAGGAGGTCAGACCCAGTTTCTTTGTCGGAGTGCTCCTTCCTCTAAGAGAATGGTGGGGAACCTCTGTCAGACACCACCATTGGAGACTAGTGCCCTGGAGGGGGTCCGTGATCCCAGATTGGATGCTAGGCACAGACTTCCATCATGAGGAATTTTAGCTGTAGGTCCCTTGCTTTCCTGGCACAGGCCTTCAGATTGTAGCAGTGGGAACATTTATGTGGAATGTGTGTCTCACCAAGGCAGCAGACACACTCTGAATGCCCATCAGAAACTGGGATTGGCAAGTGAGGTAACATTTAAAATTCAGGGAGCCAGGTATGCCCCTTTGAATAGGACCCTCCCTCATGGGAGAAATAACTATACTACAGTAACGGGTATCCTAATAACAAACTTAAATTCCTAAGATAAGAAAAATTTTAAAGAAATGAGGGAGAGACAGAGCAATTAACTAGTACTTTAAAGTTAAAGCTGGACTAAATATAAAGATCACAAGTGCTGCCAATTGCTCCATCTCAAGCAAGGGGCAGTAGAGAAGGAAGGTTAAGAGGGTTGGTCACTCAGCGTGAAGCAGCATGAGACAGGGACAGCACATGTGCGACCCAACTAGGCACTACTACTAAAAATATGATTACAAGTGCAGGGGTGCAGATTTACCTAAAGTGGAGCACCCACAGGGGCACTCCTCAAAAAAGAACCCTGGTTTATGATTGGCTGAAAATAGTTATGAAACAAGACTATAAGTTTCTATTGTGTAGCTCCTGATTGGTAAACAATACTAAAGTCTGGAGAAATGTCAAATCAGATCACGTATTTAAATAAATTCATTCTGAGCTCAGTGAAAAATGAGGAATCAACTTTACTTTCGCTTTTTAAAAGTTAATTTAGGGGGGAAAAAGCACTATACACAGTAAAAGCTTTGTTATCCGGCATGTTGGGAGGGGCGGAATGGAGGGTGCCAGTTAACTGGAATTTTTGACTAAGTTATATGGAGGGAGGGAGTTTGGGTGCAGTTGGTAAAGCGCCAGATAACACAGCTTTTACTGTATAAGAAATTGATGCCACAATGGAAGTGATTTCTCTCTCAAAGATTTTCAAAAATATTCACAATTCATATATTTCAGTAAATATCAATTTACTGTTCCTCAAGGTAACTGACCTCCATATTTTGCCTTGATTAATATTTATCTCTTAGGTAAGAGAATCTTGATCGTGTGGTGGTTTTTGTTTTGTTTTTTAAAGTCAGTATTTCCTTAATATTGGTATATCATGGTACAAATAAGTACTGTCCTTCCATGATGAGGCTGTGAGTGTGTATTAAGCCTTGAAGCCACTCTGTTTCCTCCCCAATTCATGTATAAACTGGAAGGAAGAGGATAAGATTTTACATGAAGACTGTTCAAACTCACTAATCGTTCAAGGCCTGAATAGTCTCACGACATGCTAGTATACCAGGTACCAAAGTGAGTTTTGTTGTTTTGTTTTTTTCTAAACAACGATAGAAAACATTTTGCTCATAGTTTATTTTTATACAAAAGTTTTAAAGGCAAATCAATACAGAAAGCTGTATTTACCTCAACATGTGCCAGTGTTTGCTCATCACTCTCCTTAGTGCTGTCCTTGAAAATTGAGGTATTTCCATTTTTCATTTGGAAGTGTGTTTTACTCATATAACCATCAGGAAAGTCCTGTGCTCAGAAAATACAAACCAAAAACATTTTCAGTATTCATTTAAATCTGCAAAGTTCTAACTGCTACCACCATTCTACAGAATAAATAAAACACAGAATTCTGGCACCAATGCTTGGCATAATGAAGTTCTGAACCTGCTGGTAGAGGGTCCTAACTGCACTAATCTTCAGTATCCTCTGATGGCCAGTTCGGAGCAATTCTAACTGCTTTCTAATGCTAACTACCCCACTAATTAAAATAAAATACAATACAGCTGCTAAGATAATGCATCAGTGCTAGATATCTGTGTACCAGAAGGGGTGCCACAAGGGAGCTATTGGAAAACATTGTATTGAGGTCTGGAAGAGTTGAGCAGCTGCGGGCATAGGTGGAAGGTCTCAAGAATTGGGAAATAGTGCGTAGGAGACAGACAGAGCAACATAGTCCAAGTCATTTTTAGTATCTGACACCAAACTTTTTTTTCCCCAGGAACAAAATCTTAAGAAGACTATGCCAACAAAATGGCATGAACTATGTACAAATCAACTCCAGGTGGGGAAATTGTCCCATTTGCACAAGGTGGGCCTAATGTGTATTGGATGAAAATAGAATCTTCACAGAATTGGAGTGTTGTTGACATTAAAAAACACTAACTATTAATGTTCTTAAAACTGCATCAGAGAGGAATGCCTGAAGCCCACTATCAGTGAAGCCCTTGAATGCTCATTAAAACCTAGATTTTAATCTAAACCCTTTTGCATATAAAACGGCAGTTAGATAAAGGACAGTTTCATAATATTAAGATAACATCTATAAAAACAGTGACAACAGAACAGGGGTTGCTTGTTAAATTAAACAAGACACTTAGCATCTCTCTCTACTGAAGGTTTCTGCCGAACGTAGCTACATGATGTAGTCAGTGCAAACCCATAGGCTAGATAAGGTGTACTGGTAAGAGAGAGCTCACACCAATACTATCTACCTGCATGAAATCCCAGGTTATGTCTCACCAATTCATGCCCTATTTTGCACTGGTGCAGTACATCTGTAGTAAGGGCTTGTACCTGCATACCTACAACCATGTAGTAACACCAAAACAAATTTCCCTAATCTCAACAAACCCCAGGGTTAATTTGGATTTTTCCCTCTTGGATTGCATAACCTCTCACACAGAAGGTCAGAACTGGGGGGGTCAGGTGACCAAATTAACCCTAAACACGCTTTCATTTTGATCATTCGGATCATTAATCTTCATCTATCATCTTTTTTCATTTAAACCACATACAAGCATGATGCAAGTACTTTACAATATACGGGCATTTACACCACTTCCTTGTACAGGGACCACTGCAGAGCTGCACTTCTCCATAAGGGGCATTCAAGAGGAGAGTTTGCCTCAGAAAAGCACCGTTTCTGCAAGTGCACACACCTCTGGTGTGCAGAACAGCAATCTGCTCCATCCTTTAAGAGAGAACAGCCTGGGCCTCAGACTTGAGGAAGATGGCCATGATGACCCTTCCTAGACTTCATTCCCTTTGTACCACAGGTATTGTGAAGGGTCCTTGCACAACTGCACAAGATTGGAGAAAGACTTTTGGTGGGTTTCTTCACACCCTAATATACATCCTTTAAATGAGTTTGTCAATTAGAAATAAGATGGGAGAACATGTTAATAATGGATTGCTGGAAAAAGCACATGCTGAAAGGCAGCAAAAATGCATGGAGAACAATAAATAGCATCTGCATGCTATGGACTTATTTCTGAAAGGAAAAATAAATTGGGGTTTTATTAGCTGTTTAATTACATTTTATTTTAGACAAACACAGAAAGCATATGTGCAACATGTGATGTAAAAGGATTCCATTCAAAACAGTCTCTGAACAAAACTCATTAATGTAGCATTAAATTGCTTGACAAAGCTGCAAATTTAACTATAATTTAACTCTTTGCTTAATCTACCATTTCTGACACAGTTTAGTTCGTTTATTCTGATCTTTAAATCAACATGTGTTCCATTCTGACACATTCATTCTGTCTTTTTTTTCTATATTACAAAATATATTTAACTGCAGCATCTGTTATGGGCTATTTGTGTACTTTGTTCTTATCAAGTTTCATACCTGAAACAATATGATAATGCTGGAGATATATATAAAAAAACATTTTTAGTAAACTTTTTTTTTAACACTGATAATGTTTTGAGACATTGCCTTGCTCTTAGCTTGTCTTGCTGCCATGCTATATTTGTCTTCCCACTAAATCTCAGTGGGCCAAATTCACTGAGAGTGTGCTTATACATGGGATGTCCCTGATGGCAGAAAGGGCAGCAGCCTCATTTATGAAGTGCCATAAGAGCAATCCAAAAAGTGGACAGAAATGACTGAAAACATAGGCCTGACCTGGATAGCCAGAAAGTCCACTTAAGTGGCTTTCTGGATAATTTTCTATTTGCGGACCTCCTAGAGAGCTGCACCAGGCAATTAAACCTGCCTACACAGGCAGAAAATCTTTGAAGAAGAGGAATGGAAGAAACACCACCTGCCCTCCACAGGGCTGAATTGAGCTCTGGAGCAGGGGTGGGCATGTAATATACACTTCCCTGAACCAGCTTCTCCTGAGTGGGTCTCTGCATACTTCCAAACTCTACAGCCTACATTTTCCCTGGAAGATATATCTATGAAAGCTAGGAATCTGTGGAGTTAGTAATCTCTATTTTATACCAGCAAGGTGGGGGGAAGGCACCCCTTGAAACCACTGGGCATAGGGCACCGAAGAAAGATAAGCATCTCCCATGTTACAGAGCCTCTCTAGAACATATATTTATGTATAAATGAATAAATACATTTGTAGGGATTTTTCTCCTTAAAATAAGGGAAGACAATTCACCTGTAATTAAATTGGCTTATAAATAAGTATAGATCATAATATATTTGGTCACAATAGCTTTTGACATGGTTACTCACGACTACAGGGGAATGAGATTAACCTATTTGCCTACGGAAAAAAATTATAATGAAAGCAAATGCATACATGGCTTTAGCAGAGTAGATGTAATTGTCTAATTTGTGCAATATTCAGTATTACTAACCAAATTCAGCTTCATCGGGTCTATAAGTGATGCACTCCTATACTGCACATGGTAGCTCTCCCTTGATTAGAACAGGTTATAACATATTATGGACCTCACCTTCCACATCTATAAATACAGGGTTTTGCTTAGACCAGGTAAGTTTGACATGATAACCTAATTCATATAAAGTTGGATGTTTTATCATTAACTTAATTTCTACTAAATTCACAAACAGTTCTACAACCCTAATTTATATGAGTAGCCTCACTGACATCAAAGAGACTATTCATGTGAGTATGGAATGCAGGAATGGGCTCCAAGTAAATGACATCAGCAACATTAAGAGTACACCAAACTGTTCATGACACATATATATACTGTGGGGGAGGGGGGGAGGGAAAGGCAACAAAAAACCTGTCTATAACCCATTCTGCTTTGAGACACTCATCTCTTTCAAGGGAAATTTCCTCCCCTGATTATCACTGAATAAATGGATGTTCTCCATGGCCAAGTTTTTATCACAATCTGGAATAACAGAGTCGCCAACTTGGCCCATTTAAAAAAAAAAAAAACCTCCATTTTTATGTGAGAACAAAAAAATCTGTCTATTTCACTATTTTCAGCCAAGCTTCTATTTCACAGAAAGTTCAAACTTTGACCCAAGTATTGAATTCCTGATAGAGGCTCAGAGCATCTTTCTGTTCTGAATAAACTCCTCAGACACAGCCTTGAACTGAAATCTAAGGTTTCAAATGGCTGCCTACATGAAAGGGTGCATTGTAACTCTTGCTAATATTTTCACTTTTAAAAAATGTGATTTAAAGAGAAGTTGCAATTTTATGGCTGAAGCCAGGTTCTTCCTTTTTACCAGAGTCCTGACTTTTTTGCAGTGAGAGTCTTAAATTCTAGTTTATAGGGAGAGTATTGTCACAGATCTACAAGCCTTCAATATATTTTAAAATATTATAAAGATAACTTTAAACATTGCACATGGTTTTCCCCAAAGTTTTAGAAAAGGATGGTGAGGGACTAAGTCATTAAATAGAATTACTGGTCTAGTAATTTGCATTTTTGCATCTTTGCATTTTTAGTTCTGCGTAAAGGGCCAAGGGGGGTGGGTGGGTGTGTGTGTGTGTGAGAGAGAGAGCGAGCAACCTGAGAGATGCTCTAACTCAACAGTTCTCAACCAGTAGGTCGGTGCCCTCTGGGGTGCTGCGAGCAGGTTTCAGGAGATCCTCCAAGCAAGGCTGGCATTAAACTAACTGGGGCCCAGGGCAGAAAGCCACAGCCACCCAGGGCTGAAGTCTGAGCAACTTAGCTTCAGGGGGCCCCCTAACACTGGTCTTGACTTTTATAGGCACAGGTGGACCATGGAGTTTTTATAACATTCTGGGGGAGGGGACGAGGTGGCTCCGAAAGAAAAAGATTAAGAACCTCTGCTCTAACTCATACTCACTGCAAACACCACAAAAGGTCAATAATGCAGCCCCAGCACAGAAGCTGGGAAGAGGGTGGATTAGAAGTTGCTACGCATGCTGTAGCCCACGAGATGTATCTTGTTACCCTTAAGTGATCCACTCATGCCTAACTACCCCAGGTTTAGGTTCTGTATCCAGCAGCGTGGCACAGAATGTTCACACCAGAGAGGAGAATCTGGGCCAGTGTGTTCAGATGTAATTTGCCTTTTTCATTTATAAATCTTTTCCATTAATTACTGAATGGCTCATTTTGATATTTCTACAACAAAGTTAAAAGTAGGTGAAAAAAATGTTCAGACAAGGAAAATGTGTGAGGGCAGAAAAAGAAAACTGGACTGGAGAGGTAACATGGTTGTATGAGACTGGGACTCAGGAGACCTCTATTCTAGTCCCCGTAACCTGCTGTGTGATTTTGGAGAAGTCACTTCACCTCTCGGTGCCTCTCTTTATCCTCCCACCTTGTGTTTGCCGTGTTTATTTAAGTCAAACTCTTCAAGGTGAGAACAGTCTCTCATTATGTGTTTTCACAATGCCTCGCATAATGGGGCATGTATTTGGGGCTTGGTTAGTTTACGAGGCTGTAGGATATGAGGGAAAACCTTACAACGTTTTTATTAAATATCAAACTACTGCCCATACCTTTATACTTTTCCACTCCCAATCATCTCCTATTTGCTGTGAATGTTTAATGAACTCTGCACAATACTGCTTGAATCTATTTTCTTCCAAACAGAAGTCATCTTCAGAATCCAAGTTAAGTGACATCTGCACAGAAAATGGAATGTTAGGATTGGCAACTGCAATGAAAACTAAAAATAATTTGTACTGATTTTTATATATAATATAGTATACAAGCAATTCAACAGTAAAATAACCAGTACATCAACAATTTTAAAGAAATATTTTTGTTTCTTAAACTAAAATAAAGATTTCTTTTATTGTAAGGCCTTTACGGAAGGGACTGTCTTCTTATATGATCCGAATCCTGCACATACTTCCACCCATGAGCAATTTTACAAATATGAGTAGTTCTAGTGAGACCAAACTATCATATAAATTCTAAAGGCAGGCCCTCAACATTTAATAAGGGGGTTTTCCCAAAGAAAGGGCACAGTCCTATAAAATGCTAAGTATCCTGTGAGATGCGAGTGCCCTGAACTCTCATTAACACCAAAAGTGGTTGAGCATTCTTAGCACTTCTCAGGACAACATATTGCAGGACTAGGCCCCAGGGGTCAAAGCCTGGTCCCAAAGAAGTCAAAGGTAAAACTGCTGTAGGTTTCAACAGGACATGAGCAACTAGTGTGCCACTATGGCCACAAAAGCTAATGTGATCCTGGGATGCATAAACTGGGGAATCTTGAATAGGAATAGACTGTTCCTTTACCTCTATATTCGGCACTAGTGTGACCGCTGCTGGAATACTGTGTCCAGTTCTAGTGCTCATAGTTCAAGAAAGATGTTGATAAATTGGAGAGAATTCAGAAAAGAGCCATGAGACCAATTAAAGGATTAGAAAACCTGTCTTATAGTGATAGACTCAAAGAGCTCAATATAGTTAATTTAACAAAGAGACGATTAAAAGGTGACTTGATTACAGACTATAAATCTATTACAAATATCTTATAATGGGATCTTCCGTTAAGCAGAGAAAGGTATACCACAATCCAGTGGCTGGAAGCTGAAGCTAGACAAATTCAGACTGGAAATAAGGCATACATTTTTGACAGTGAGGATAATTATGCACTGGAACAATTTACCAAGGGTTATGGTGGATTTTCTATCACCAACAAATTTTAAATCAAGATTGGATGTTTTTCTAAAAGATCTGCTCTAGGAATTATTTTTGGAAAGTTCTATGGCCTGAGTTATACTCAAGCTTAGAATGGATGATCACAATGGTCCCTTTTGACCTTGAAACCTATAAATCTAGGACCAGGATTTTGCCCTACAGCAACATTGTTTGAACAAAGTTATAAAGAAGTTAAATATTACAACGGTAACTCAAATTAGGAAATAAAGTCAATCTTCAAATTGATATAAATTCCTTGGGACCAGACTGTGGGACAGATTCTCTGCTGGATGTAACAGAGGAGAGATACTGCAAGGGAACAGATTTTGTGTCAGCCCCAGCAGAGATTAAAGCATTCCTCAATGCACTTTAATTAACACTGGCTGGTTATAGCATGCAAGTGCCATCTACCAGTTGCAGATTGCCAGAACACAAGGATTCAACCACACCCTCTCCCCACCCATCTATAGGAGAGGTTTCAAGGAGATGGAGCAGATGCCAGATGCGGAGACGTGGCCAGTTTACAACCCCTTGTAGCACAAAATCTGGCTCTGTGTTTTTATGCTTTCTGTAAGACATCATGGGCCCCTATGGTGCTATATACAAATATTTAATAAATAAATATGTATCTTGTGTCTGGGTAGTAAATGTGGGCTGATGGCCATACCTTCTCATAGAAGGTGCTCATCAGCTAGCAAGATCTACCTCTAAATCACTAAACTCCCACTCTCCCCACATAACAAATGTATTTATATAATTTAAACCACATTATTTTCAATGTGAATGGACCAAACCTTTATCTATATGTTTCATAGACGTGGGAAGAGGAGAGCAAAGGAAAAATATATATGATTAACATGTCAGTGATTCCTAAATTCTCATTCTATTTGATCAAAGATGCAAAACAGCAATTAGTACAAAGCATGTAAAGATCCTGAAGTTCTAATGAACATTTTAAATAGAACTACGTGCTTTAGTAAACATCTAGGGTAGAGTAAGGAATACCCTAGGGCAGAGGCAGAAACGGAAGGGGAGAGAAGAATACAAAGGAGAAGGAAGGGGAAATGAGCCTTTCGAAGCACAGGAAAGGAATTACCCTGCACACAACAAGGTACAAAAACAGGCAGGCACCAAGGGAAATGCACAGACAGGGTCTCAATATCCTCGGGACTCCATCTAGACACAGGATGGGGAGTATACAGGGTGCAATTTATAAACCTGGGGTGGAGGAAATGTCCCGGGGGGGGTGAAGGAATCCCGGGTGAAGTGCATCGTAATCCAGCATGGGGAGGGGGTTCCGCGAGGGATCTCTCGGGACGCGGGGAGGCAGCACACTCGCAGAGCACTACCCACACAGCCACATACCGCTGACAGAACTGCGCCCCTCCGCCGCCTGCTGCCAGTCTCCGGTGGAGACATTCAGCAGCTTCCTTCCCGCCCCCCGCTCCGCAGGGGAACGGCCCGGCTCAAGCACGCATTACAGAGGCAAGGCCAGGGACCCCAACGCAGCCTGCTGCGCATGCGCCCGCGCCCCGCGGCCGTTATGAGCAGCAAGGCAGCGTGCGTGAGTGTCACCTGGCAGCTTCTCCGCGCGGGCGGGGCGCAGCCCCTGACCGCTAGGAGGAGCCTGGCGAGGAGCCCAGCGATTAGGAGGTGTCCGGCAGAGGGGCCCCTCGGGCTGCGCCCCGGCGTCCCCCAGCCAGGCCTTGGCAGGGCCCGGGGGCTGCCGAATGGGGAGAGCCCTGCCCCCTCCGGCACTAGCACCCCCTCGTGCCGGGGGCCGGCGTTAGACACGAGCTGAGGGAGCAACCGCTCGGGCCCTCGCCTCGGCAGCCCTGGGCCCGCCCTCTGGCTGACCCCAAGAGGGAGAAGGTGCCGTGCCCAACTCGCCTTTCCCTAGCGGCAGGACGTGCCGAGCTGCGGGGCGGCCGGGCACAAGGTCAGGCGAGTCCCGCCCAAACCACCTTCCCGCTCCCGGTGGCCTGGGGCCCCCCGGTCACCCCCAGCGTGTGGCGCAATCCGCGAACGCACCGATTGGCCACCCTGCACCGCTCACCTAGGAGCGCGAGGGGCGCTAATAGCGGGTGAAGGCAGAGCGCGCGTCCCTGGTCGCAGCGACCCCGGCGTAGGCTTAGTACCGGGGAGGGGAGGAAGTTCCGCTTAGCGAGGAAACGTGGCCCCGCTATTCCTGCTTCCCCTCAGTCGCTGTGCCCACAAGGCCCAAGCCCTGGTCCCGCGCTTCGGAGGCTCAATGGAGTCAGAGCAGCAGCCGGCAAGTTTAAAGAGCTCTGGCCTGTGACTCGCGCCCAGCCCCATGTGAGCAGCACACAGAATCTGTGAGCCTTTGCACTTATTTTTCGATTATTATATAAGGAGTTTAGTCCTTTTTAAAAAAAAAAAAAAAAAAAAGTGTCATGCAGCCCTGGAAGCTGAATCCTCAGTCAGTTCCCACAACGATTCTCTGAATAAAGGAAGTTTCCCCACATTCGATTATTACTTTCAAGTTCCCACCAGGCTGGCATAAACTGGAAGTAGTGAGCCTACTAGAGGCCAAATGTTCTGTATTCTATTACCACTTAGCTTATCTATCCACAAAAGGAAAAGGAGGACTTGTGGCACCTTAGAGACTAACAAATTTATTTGAGCATAAGCTTTCGTGAGCTACAGCTCACTTCATCGGATGCGTCCGTTGAAGTGAGCTGTAGCTCACGAAAGCTTATGCTCTAATAAATTTGTTAGTCTCTAAGGTGCCACAAGTACTCCTTCTCTTTTTGCGAATACAGATTAACACAGCTGCTACTCTGAAACTTATCTATCCAGTCCTTCATATTTGTGGCATTTAGATATATGGGGCTGGGTAGAGCAGTTTAGCCACCTATAGGCTTGCTGTCTTCTCCCCCACCCTTAATGAATACTACTAAAAGACAGATGGCAAAACTAGAGAATTTGAGTTCAGATTGGATTCACTGCAGCAGCCCAGTAATCCTAGTTTTATTTGAATATTTATAATGATTTATATAGACTTACCTTTCCTACCTCATAACCCCAGAGAGTGAGTGTGTGTTTGTCAGAAAGACTTCCTCTACAGAAAACAAGGGGAGAAATACATGGAGTAAGGGTAGAAGAGATCATCTGAGTATTATCACTTAATATTTCTAAGCATAAACTATTGGTTTGTTGGAAAAATAATTTTAATCATTTATTAATTTTTTCACAGCCTAAGCCAAAGTATATCAGTCATGTACCTTTCTGGGCAAGGACTAACACTTTTTGTTTTCTTTCAGTTTGTGGTTATACAGGGCCTCTCCTAAAACCCATTCAGGTCAATTGGAGTCTCCACTGACTTCAGTGGGCTTTGGATCCGGCCCACAGTTTTACTACTACTACACATTTAGGCCCCACTGGTGAGCCAAAATTCAGGATCTTGTGGGTTATTTCTGTGGGGGGGGGAATTAATGTTGGAAACAGATATTTCTTTGATGCACTATTGTTTACTATCAAAGAATGCACATAGAGTCCTGTTTCCCTAAACATTGTACTAGTCAAAGGACAGGAGACAGTTTCCTTGCTCGCAGTCCCATGCCCCTTTCCAGATACCATTTAGCCCAAAGCTCTCTTAGCTTTTTATCCAAGTCACACTACTAGTGCTTCTGTGGCTGTGCCTAGTGCTGCTTTGCTTCTCTGTGTGCTTCTGTCATGTTTCTGTCTGCATCATTGCACACAGAGCTCCAATGAACAATACCCAGTGAAATCCCTCAGCCCAGCCCACATTGCTCAATTTCTAACTGGCCCTGTTTGGCATCTGTTTTGGGTGGTGTCTCCTATTGTTTCAGCTGTATATTCCATAAAGGAGTTTGACTGTTTCTTATGTTTAACCTGAATGAATGGCAGCCCCCCTCCCCCCGCTTCAATGAGATTTAATTTAACCCTCCGCATTACATTATTTTCGGGACCATGGGTTACTTATTAGAGGGTATATTTTATGCTGTTTCAGGTATCTGTTTTGTTGTTTGGCTATGCTGTTTTGCAATTGTATTTAGAAGTTACGGGTTTTTTGTTAGGTGCTCAGAGGCCTTTGAATTAGAATACTAGAGAAATTATTTTAAAAATGGAGTGTTAACATTTTTCTACAATAGGGTATTACCAAACATGATTAGGCTACACAAACAGGAATACATACAGCACATACAATATTTTAATAGGTTTAAGCAGAACATAAATTGTCAGGTTTACCAGTTTAGCCAAGGATAGTATCATTTTTTTGAAGTTTTATGACCATTATAGAACAATTTCTCACTTTACCTATTTTTCTATCAGCATTGGAAAGTGTATTGCTCATTTTAAGTCCTGCATATGCAAAGGACACTTTGCAGTAGCTAGTTATAATAAAAGGTTTTCCAAGTGAGCTATTTCTAATTTTCTGGATATGGAGACTTGAGAGCGGCCAGAGCTTTTCTGTTAAATATTTTTGAGCCAGACCATTCAATCAGCAGTGCATCGTGGTTCTTATGATTCAATTTCTAGATTTTAGCTGTTGCTAGCCTACTGTTCAAGCATATAGCTTGCTTTGTATTCAAGTATAATTTCCCCTGTTTTTTTTTTGAAAACATTAAGACTCCATAGAAGTCCCTGGTTTCTGCATTAGCTCTCCATAAAGAAATGTATTGTTAAATGAGGGCATTATTTTGGAAAGCCAGTAGCAGTGTGTGTCCTGTCAGGTAGGCTTTAAACATGACTTTATTTTGACCATATACACTGTTTGTTTCTTTTCAAAAGGAGGTTGTGTTGTGTTTACATTTTGAGATTATTGGTGAATGAACACTCATTTTGGGTCAGTGTTAAGGTTATGTTGTGATGAATATGTATTATTCTATTCTTAATTAAAACCATTTGTTTGCAACTATTGATTTCCTTGTTTTTAAGAGCTTGGGTTTTGAAAATGAAGTGATAAGTATGTTATTGTCATTTAGCAACTGTAACTGATCTTTAAGCAAAGCTTTTTTTTTTTCTGAAATGTATTAGGGATGCCATTTTTGGTAAGAAGAAATAACTGTATTTTAAATGGGAGCATGATGAAGTAGAGTACCTCCTTGGAAGCCAGAACTTCTGAAGTCTAGTTCTAGCTCTGATATGGTCTTGCTGAGTTGGTCTAAGCAAGAAACTTAAACCTAAAAATTGTTTTTTATCAAAAGTGGTCTCGAGAGTCCTGATGCTGCATCGTCAGTCAATGGGAGCTTTGCCATTTATTTCAATGAGCATAGGATCAAGTTCTAATTTGGGATGCCAAACTCCTGAAACCCAGGACAAAATTTCCTTATACCCAATTACTATTGACTTCATTTGGAGTTGTAGGGGAGCAGCACCTCTGAAAATCAAGAGTATCCAAAACTGAGGAATTCAAAATTTGTGGCCATTTTTGCAAATATAGGCTTCAGCCTCTCAGTCTCTCAATCTGTAAAACTGAGATAATACTATACCTATCTTACAGAGGCGTTGTCGGGATTTAATGTGTGTATTGAATATGTTGTGCTGTATAATTGTGTATTAAAAAAATTCAATGATTTATTTTATATCCTCCCTCAGGGCTCAGTATCTTACTCATGGTGAGTATCTCACCATTCTTGTCCTGTCAATGAAGGTGGGGTAGTTGAAATATGTGCATCACATATTGCAAAAAAATGCTAACATGAAAACACCAATATTGCCATATTAGTGAAATACTACATAAGAAGTAATGTCTTCTAGTGGATAAGACCTAGTATTTCCTGGCTCAGCCACTGACCAGTCCTGTGACCTTGGACAGATCATTTAATCTTTCTGTACATCTGTCCATCCTTTGTCTTGTCTAGTTAGTGTGTAAGTTCTTCAGGGCAGGGACTGTCTCAAACAATGTGTTTTTGCTTAGCAAAATGGGACCCTCCTCTCACGTTGGCCTCTAGGAGGTCCTGGAATACAAATAATTGCACATTGTTGCAGTTTGTTATTCCATAAATACAGATAACTTCCGGACCGTGAAATATATTAGTGTTGGAAGTTCCATTGCTTGGGATTTTAAAACTCAACTGGACAAAATACTTTAGAGAACAATCCTGCGTCGGTAAAGGGACGGAAAGAATTGTCTGAAAAGTCTTTTCTATTTTTAAGTTATTTGATTCAATCCCAAGAAAAACTTCTTCCAAAAAGCCATCGGTCCATCCAGTAAGTCAGGCAACTCTATTCCAGTAAAGTTCTCGAAAGAAATAATAATGTTATATTTATGAATTGATAGAATTAACATGACAAACTTAATTTCACCAATCCCCCTTAACACGATTCAGATTTTGAGCAATTCGCAGTGGTTGCTAATGCTATTTCTGCTACTTTTTGATTTCTGGTCACTCTTGGTTTCTGATGCTAGGCACTATTGCTAAAGGAAATGGGCTAACAATCTGCTGTTGCCTATACCTGTCTCAGAAGGAAGAGCACCAGAGATTTTCAAAAGTGTTACAACAATGGACTATTGTAATTGAAGCCAAATAAAAATTAATTTATAGTCAAAGAAGAATGCCCTGGTTTTAGACTCACAGGGCTATCATGTGGCACACTTGAAACTAACATAGTACCTGGGAAATATCAAACTCTTTCTTTCTTTGCTGTACTTATACGCACTTAGCTAGCAAATGTGCTTGCTAAAACAACAGTTAAAAAAAGGAAGGACTACATACAGTGAACATCTGCAACAATGAAATGCTGGGCCTAATCCTTCTCTTGTGGAAATATGTCAGCAAATACCCCTCATGACTTGTTGCTTAATTTAAACATCCTTTTAAAATAATAAGGTCCATTGGGACTTGTTTGAATGTCACATAACAGAGAGACAAAATAATAATGTTTTACATCCTTCTCTTTAGGTTACACTATAAAACTTTTCACTTGTAATTCACTGCTGGTAGAATTGGAGAAGTATGGTTTTGAAGATTGCTGTTGTAGATGTAGCCTTTATCAAAGAACTTTGCAAATAACTTTATAATATTATATAATTAATAACTTACCTACTACATCCGTATGAGGTAGGTGAGTGTTTTTCTCTTCATTAGACAGATGGGAAAACAGAGAGAGGTTAAGTGACTTACCCAAGGACACGGCAAATCTGTGTCAGGACAGGGAATGGAACTTGAGTTCTTGGTTCTCATGGCCTGTGCCTAGACCACATTTCTTAATACCGTGTGTATGCCCTTGTGTATTTGGATAGCTCAGAATAGTTTCAAAAGGAAACAACCTGGGAGGTTAGGAAGAAGCATTCCTTATGGGCATTTTATTTCATAACTGCTCACTTCAGGGTTTCTTGCATCTTCATTTGGCTGCTGTTGGAGACAGTATACTGGACTAGATGGATCACTGATGCGATCAAGCGCTTCTTGTATTCTGATATTTTTTGGCAAATTTCCCACAGATAATGGCTGTTTTGGTAGTATCTATTTTACTTTACATTATAATAATCTTTTCTTTCAAACTTTCAAGCCTCTTTCACATATGTTCCACATCATCCTCTTTGTTACATCTCTCACCTTTCTTGCCTGTCTTTCAACATTTTGCACGTTAGACTAATGTAGATTGAATTGGGGCAGGGACTGTGGGTGAAATCCTGGCCCCATAAAAGTCAATAGTAAAACTCCTGTTGACTTCAGTAGATAGAGCCCTGCGCAGATACAAATTTATATCTGCAGATATCAATTGTTATCCATGGAACTGCAGGGGTCTCGGGGGAACCGCAGCGGTGAAAGGAGCAGAATGTGTGGCCGTGCTCCCAGGAGCCAGTACCCCATCCCGGCAGCTCCTCCAGCGTGGCTGTACTACCCCCAGCCCCGCCCACTGGGACGGGCACCAGTCTCACCAGCAACTGTCCTTGGACACGCTCTTATATTCAAGCAGCACGCACACACCCAGATAGGAGACGCAGATAGCTGTGTGGAAGGGACCGGGCCAGGGCTGGGGACGGTACAGCCGTGCCAGAGGAGTTGCCGGTATGGGGTGCTGGCTCCACATTCTGCTCCTTTCACCCCTGTGGTTCCCGGGAGAGCCCTGCGTGGATACCAATTTATATCTGTGGATATAAATTGGTATCCACGCAGGGCTCTATCAGTAGGGTCAGACTTTCTGTGTGTTTATTTCCCTAGACCCATGAAAACATAAGATGCTACATAAAAATTAACAGTTTAAGGCCTCAAAAGGTGATAATATAAAACAGGAAAATTGGATTATGGGGCTCTGACAATAATTAAGAGAGCTCATTTGAAATAAAAAATATATATACACACACAGAGCCATTTTTTTATAATTAGCTTTGAGTAATCATTTTTAAACCTAATAAGATCATAGTCTGCATGAAAAAACAGTATCTCTAGACAGTGGAGCAAAAGTCGCTATAATAGGAGATTGTGTGATGATATCATAAGAGGACACCATTAAGTTCTTTAATAGTCATACATCAAAACCCAAAATAACCAAGATAGCATTGTCAATTTCATTAAAACAAGTAAATCAAAATCTTCTAAGTCAAAATATAATGATGTTTTAAATGATCTCAGCCACATCAGAACTACATATTTGTTGTATTCCCAATGAGTGAGTTACTTAGGCTTACCGGGTCAGATTCTACTCTCATGCACATGGATGTCAGTCCAGAGTAACTTCACAGACTTTCATGAGATTCAGGTTCCTAAGTCACTTTTGAAAATGGGACTTTAACTCCTGTAGTCCATAGGCAGTGGGAAGTATCCATGTAACTAGTTTGAGTGTCCTCCAGTAGCAATTATGTTCTATGTTTTAGTAACTAGCCAGAACAGCTATATAAAATTGCATGTTGTGTATATTAAACACAGTTATTTGGACCCATCATGTCCATGTGTTTTTTTTCATACTATTACACTTGTGTAAAGAGCAAAAAACACAACAGCTCCTAAGTCACTTAGACGCCTTTCAAAATTTAACCCAATAACATTAAAACTTCAGATTGAGTCACACTAGGATCTAGTTTAGAGGGTATAACTCTTCAGTTTGGCATTCTGAAATTATCATTCCACAATTAGAATTACGAAAGCAAAGATGGATGGCTACAAGAGTTAAAGGAGAAGGTGTTTCATTCTTGATTTCTAGAAAGTTTCTTATCCCAAACTGATATACAATGTGATCTTTAGAGAAGATTTTCCCCAATAAAGTAGATGGGGGGGGTTCCAAGAGTGAAGCTGACTATACAAGAAATAGCATACTTGAGCAGAACAATTATCAATCTCATCTGGTATCCTGCCTCTCAGCCTTTGCCAGATGTTTCACAGTGAGGTGAAAAGCCTAATAATGAACCAAATTGTTCAAAGCTAAACTATAGGAGGAGAGTTCTTCCTGAGCTCTGTTCTTCCTAATTCATCATGTGCCTTGATGCATGAGGAATGACAGATCTTGTATTATTTTCTCTCCCAATCTAACAGCAGATGCTCTTCTTATAGGGTCAATTTTTTTTTTAAACAATTACTTAGATAAAACTGCGAACAAAGTAAACAAAAAGAGCTTAGACACCCAGCCACATGACAAAATAAAAAGCAGTAAATTCTCTAGGTTGCACCATATGGTGACTGGTCTTCACTGGTCAAAAAATGTCCAAATAGATTTCTGTAACAAAACAAGATAGATATTTCTGAATAAACGTTGATTCAAAAGAAACAAACTCAGCCAAAATAAAAAATGTATATCTGCAACATTCTAAACAAAATGTTGTATTTAAAATAAAAATGGAGAAATAGCTTTACTGTAGTAAAACATAACAAGAGTACAAGAGTCTTACTCCTCAACCTTTACAATGCTCATTAGTATCATTCATTCCAGCTCTCTTTTGACAAATCTAGAAGTGGCCATCTTTACAAGCTGTTGACCACAGATGTGCATCCTCACCAAAATAGGTTTACTTTCTGAACTTTGCTGCATTCAAAACATGTTCTTCTGAGTCTTCTGTCTTTAAAATTTTTTTACAATGATTCACACAAAGGCTGAGGACTTGAGCTTCAATTGTACTAACACTTGGTGAAGCTAAATGAGGGAGAAAGGAAAAGTGGGTCTAGGTCACCTTTCTTTATGTTGGAGTGCCTGGGAGCAAACTGGCTTCTCACAGCTGCTCTAACTTACAATGTCTGGAATAGTCTCTGGGGACTACCTTTCAGCCTTTTATCACATCTGCTCCCTACCCTATAATCCTCTTTACAAAGGTGATATAAAGCTGACTACATCACTGAGGGAATCTCCAGCACAGAAACCTGACTGCATCTTTAGGGGAGTCTCCAGGTTCCCATTTAGGGCAGCTTTTAGTTTCCTTGGCACAACTGACAGTCTGTACAGAATATATGGGCCTAGATATTATCTATTTTGGACTCTCAATTCTGGTTGAGAGTACAAAGAAGATAAGGAAGGCCTTATCTAGACTAAGATTTAAAAATACTGGCTAACACATGCTAATACATACATTTAAAAAAATCTAGTTTAGACAAGGTACATAGTTTTTAATATATGCTAAACCAACCAAGTTAAAGCCTCAACTCCTCCCTAGGATTTAACCTGGCCATTTTAGAACATGTTCAAGTATAAATTGCCTTGTCTGTTCTAGACTTCTGGAACATGTTTGTTAGGATATTTAGCAAACATGATACTAGCACACCTTTTATAACACACCTTTTATCTCAATCTAGATAAGGTCCGAAGCTTTTTTTCACTCAGCTTAGCTATGCTCCAAATGTTTGAGAGACTTTCAGAATTCAAATCCAGCTAGTAAATAAAAATCCAGTTGTTCTTTAATTCAGCTTCTTAATATAAAATCTTCCATAACAATAGCTTATTCATCCAGATGGAATTCTACCTACAGCATGACTGAACATATGCTATTTTCTAAGAAAGAAATAATTGAATACATCAGGTAGAATGATATTCTGGAGAACACTTTTCTTTATTCTGTTCATTGAACCATGCTAGATTACTTTTCTGATCCAGCAACTCTTGATGATTACCACCAAAGAAATCATTGCTGAAGAGGACTTATCATATAGTCCTGATCCTGCAAACCCTTACTCATGTGAGTAATCCCATTAACTTTAATGGAATCTCAAGACAAACACATTGGAAGTTTTCAGTACCCATTCCTTCTGTTTCACACAAGGCTTGTAGTTTCTTAATGCTTAGGGGGAGGGGGTTAACTCTAAAATCTTAGACTCAAATTACCAAATTCACCCCTGGCATAAGTGGGTGTACCGCTAATTATTTTATCAGAGTTGCACACACTTCCACTAAAGATGAATATGGTCAAAATATTTCAGATTTGGGAGCTGCAGAGGTTATCCAAGCCTCCCCATCTTTTGAGGTTCAGTTGTCATTACTTTAGTCACCTGCAGCATTTTTACATGGCAAATAATACAATAAAAGTCACAGACTGTCAGGAAGACAAGGGGATGAAGAGCAGACTGTCATTGAAATTGGAATGATTTATTTAATAACACTATGAAGTAGCACATTTTAGCTTCACCAACTCATCAGTGTCAGCTCTACTAATCAGTGTATGCCTCTGACAGCTCCTTAACATAACACGGAAACTAATGGGGCCAGATTCATTACTAGTCTAACTCTACTGAAGTCAATGGGGGTTACACCCTGAATAAATATGGTCCTATGTGATTAAAACTAAACCACATTTAAGGGCTAGTCTACACTAAAAGTTCTACGTCAGCACAGCTGCACTGATGCATCTGTAGCATGTCTGGTGAAGACACTTTATGCTGACAGGAGACAGCTCTCCTATCAGTATAACTATTTCACCTCTGCAGGACGCTCTCCCGCCAACAGCAACAGTGTGGACAATACTTAGGTCGCTGTTCCTTGTGTCATTCGAGGTGTGGGTTTTTTTTCACACCCCAAGCAACATAAATTATATCGATAGTAGCAGTAGTTTATAGCTCCCCTAACAAAGGGAACTTTTCTGGGAATTGTCCTGAAGGCAACCAATTCAAAATTACAGTCTCTAAGGTGCCACAAGTACTCCTTTTCTTTTTGCGAATACAGACTAACACGGCTGCTACTCTGAAACAAGTCAATACCTTGTATGTTATGTAAATGCAAAATACAAACCAAAATAAAATATAGCTAATATAAATCTTTGTATTTTAAAGACCGGAGGTGTAGTAATCTGGGTGTTACAATATTTGGATGTGGCTCCATCGACAAATTCAAAGAGACTCACCCAATACTAGTGAATGATGGTGTATTCTGTTTTCCCAGCCCAGTTCCTTTTGTCTGTTATCCAGAATGTCCATCCTAATTCAAGCCACTCTCTGTTCAACCCCAGTGCCTTCTGACTTCTCCAATCTTTTCTCCATCCTCCACCAAAGTCTCTAGTGGGTTTGATTTCTCCTTAAACCCTTACACACCCACACCTCCCCAAAAGTCCTAATTGGCTTTTCTTCTTGTGGCTCCATGCCATCCTTTCCTTCCCAGGTCACTCCTTATCTCTGCTAGCTCTGCCCCCCTTTTTATCTCTGACCTCCCAATTCCTAAATCCCTGTAGGATCTGCTCTTCTATTTAATCTTGGCACCATACAATAACCATATGTTTATGATTAAGGCAGTTTGGTGTTTGTAATCTGGATTAGATTTAAACTGATTTTTAAAGTCAAATTAGATTTTTTCCTTCATGCTGTCACTTTAGAGCAAAATTAAGGTAGTTGGGTGTCCTAACAATGAATGTTCATATTTTATCATATTTGGATTTCTTTTAAGATTAGCTTTAACTCTCAATTTCTTGTGTTATAATCCTTGTTTGTGAAACAATTACTTCATCCCATGAATGTATTTTACTCTAAATATATTCTCAAGCTAACCCCATTTTAACATAGTTTTAGACTTGGAATTTCCTTATTATACTGTCTTTTATATAATTCAATTGTGCAGTCTCCTTTGGAATATTATGTACAGTACTGATCACCCCATTTAAAAACAATATTTTAGAACTAGAGAGGGTTTTGAGAAGGGCAGTGAGAAGATTCAAGACTGGAAAATCTCTCTGTGAAGAGATGTTGAAAAGAGTGGGATTATTTTAGAAAGTAGACAAATCAGAAGGGACATGATAAAAATTTATAAAATAATGAATGGTACAGAAAAGGCAGATTGGCATCTGTTCTCTCTCATAACACAAGAACAAGGGGCATAGAATTAAATTAAAAGGTGACAAATTCAAAACCAATAAAAGCAAATACTTCTTCACACAATGTGGAAGAGACTGTAAAGCTCCCTGCCACAAGAAGTTGTTGAAGCCAAAAATTTACCAAGGTTCAAAAAAGGATTGGACATTATATGGATATCAATAATATCCAGAGTCATAATTTATTATAAAAATGTTGGAGGGTTAAACCTCATACTTCATGGCTTAAGCCAGTCTCTAACTATTAGAGACCAAGATGAGGGCGCAGATTATCCCACATCTGCCTATTGTGGGATTCTACAATTTCCTCTGAAATATCTGGTAATGGCCACTGTCTGAGACAGGATTCTTAAGTCTGATCTTGTCTGGCAATTCCGATGTTTCCATGCCTCCATAATATTTTTTAACAATTATGTGGTGGTTGCAGTTTAAAAGTCTCTCCATTTCAATTACACATCCTCCATTTCAAGAGTTCTCAAATTTTTCATGGTGTTGATCTTAATAGAAAGGTTATATTTTAAACCACCTTCCCTTCCATTCACAAATTTGTGAACAATCTCCCCTCCCATTCATAATCAAATAACAGTCAGTCTTTGTACTGACTACTGCAGTTCCTTACAAAAAAAAAGTAATATTAAGATAATATTTATGTATTTTATCTGTCTTTGATTTGATAAATGTTTGGTCCTTTTTGAATGAAAGAGCCTGGAAACTTACAGAAACAGCTGAAAGCAAGAAGAAGCTATCAACATCCTCAGATATGAGATATCTTTGCAGCTCTCCAAGTTTAGTTTGGGAATAGGTGCTCTATTCCATTTGATCATTCTGAAGAGAGAGTTTGTCTAGAGATAAGAGCATGCAGTTGGGTGTCAGAAAATCTGAGATCTGTTCCTGGCTCTGCCACTAACTCATTATGTAACCTTTGGCAAGTTACTTGCCCTTTTATTTTCCCATTTGCAAAATGAGGATGATGATATTTTAAGAGGTGTTGTGAGGATTAATTCTGTAGTACTTATAAGGTCATTTCAGATTCTCAGATGAAAATGTTCATGTATAGAAAATCAAAATATAATTATTATGAAAATATACCTTATTGTTTCATGTAAAAGGGAATCCAAGAGAGGATGATGAGATAATCAGACCATTGACAGTGAAAGACTTTGAGACATGACATTAAAGAAGAAAAATGAATACCATCTCACTCAGTTCACAGAGTTCATTTCCTTTATTATTTCTTTGCATATTAATATATGAGACAAGATACAAGCTGGTATAAAATGACTGGGAAAAGGAAGTTGTAAAAATACAATTTAAGGGCCAAGTCTTGAAACCATTACTCCTGCAAGCAGTCCCACTGAACTCAGAGACTACTCCTGTAAGTTACGAATAAGACTTTCAGGATCTGGCCCTATATTTATAGATGATATTTGTAACATTGGATAATGGTGTATTGTAGATATCACATGGTTTTATTATAATTGTCAGTTTTTTAGGCCTAAGGAAAACTGTGCCCTAAGATTGAGCATTTTTTTTTATGTATTAGACAGCCAAGGTCAGAACTAATCCATGTTGCCATCAAGTCCCTTGGCTGCTCCTCAGCTAATGTTCCTTCTGAAACTAATGTTCTTTTTCAGAGAATATTTAGTACTTCAAGAGATGGAGTATCTACATCTCAATCCAGAAAAGGCTAAAGGGATGACATTTATAGAGCTCAAGTTGCCACAAATCTGATTTAACTATAACTGTACTGGGAATGATGTAAAGTCAGACATAAATGAGATATAACACTAAGAGAGTGGAAGTTATACTATCCTACATTTCATTTATTGAACTTTCTTAAATTTATCTGCTTTTTGGGATTACCACAGTATCATGAGGTTTCAGTAGAAATATAATATAATCTATAATTGGGATTTGCATTTGTGACCCAGTCCAGTGTCCATTGCAATCAAAGGATAAACCCCCCATTACTTTCAGTAACATAGTTTCAGCCCCTTAAAGCGAACTAAAATCCCTTTGTTTCACACTTTAATGATTGAATTTAATCTCCAGATTTGACCCAATAACTCTTCAAAGAACAATTGCATTTTGCATTTGTGTAATATTTTGAATTACGACTTTAAAAGAGGAAACATTTTAAAATGTTCTTTTTTTATATTTTGCCATTTTACGTTTCTTTGGGTTTCTCTGGCTAAACAACCAGAGTCCTCACAAATCTGACTTCTCATATACATGCATTTAGACACAGGCCACTTTTGAACTTTTAAAATTAAACACAAAAGACTTATTTCCCTGTTGTTGTCATATCCTAATTGAATTCTGTCAAGATTAGCTGATGCAACTGCTCAGTTCTGTCTGCCACTTCTGTTTTCCAATGCTGCCAGCCATTAACATTTTGGTGAAAAATACCAATTTTCAAAAGCCATAAGCATATTACACCAATGAAGGCATGTGTGCAGATTTCAGTTTCTATGATTTAAACTACCAGGACTAAAACTATCAAGAAATCACAAATCATTCATTCACATATTTTTTGTTAATCATTACAGATAAATTTTTCTCTCAGCCACCATTTGCAGTCTGACACGATCTCATTTACTTCCAAATACCAGTTTAAAAAAAACCCACTCTATATATTATATTACTAACTGTGCAGTTTTTGAAATCCATACAACCTTGTATTAATCATCCAAATGTAACCATATAGCCAGTACACATTGCTGTGGTGAAGGGTTCATGTTGGTTGTTCAGGATAAGGGTGGTATGTGCGAGCTGTGCGTGGTGGGAAGGAGATGATAGAGGTTGAGAAAGGGAACTGATGACTAGAGCATAGATGGGTGCTGAATGACTTAATTGCTTATTTTTTTGCTTTTACAATTGTGTTGGTTATGCAGAATGGAAATCTTAACTCAAAATTAATAATTTTTTGTGTATGGTAATAATACTGATAGCAATTTAGAAAATATCTTGTGGGAGCACAGTGACTGGGTAATGAGGCTTGTAAGCATTGTAATTACAGGTAATTATAAGGCCATACCTATACAAGTAAGAATGCATTAGCTAAAATATTAAAATACCCATTTAAGGAGCTCAATAATTCATTACAGGGTGTGGTTACATTGCAGCACATAAACTTTATGAGTGTGTTGGCATTCAATCTTTAATGTGTGTGTATCCATATTATAACTGCAAATCCCTTTGTGCTTTATTATTTACATGCTGTCTTTTTAAGACAGGTTTATAACATCTAGGAATGTTAGTTTGTTCTACGCAGCCAAATTCTAGTCCTCATTTCACACATCAGTCCTCCCTGATCTTTAAACAGCTGCCCTCCCCCATACACACACATAACAACAAATCCTAAAACTTTATACAGAAATAGCCTAAAATGCTGTAGTAACTCTGTTGTTTGCTGTAGTGTTTCTACTCAGCCAGATTGTCCCCAGAGGAAAGTATGATGGAGAGAGTGCATGTTAGAGTGGGAGCTCCACTGTCCTTTGAAAGATGCAACATACCCTCCCTCCTTCTCTGCCCATCCAGATCTGCTAGCTCTTGAAATGGATGGGAATGTAGTTTTTGTGAAAATGACAGTGGGAAATGTTTCCTTTCTAGTACTTCTGCCCTCCTTTCCAGACTGATTCCTAATGTTTGGTATCACAGTCACTTCCATGGCAGAATGTCACACACATTATTAAAGGTATTGGGAGGAAGATGATTAGAAACGAGAAAGCTTCTTGTTAAGCAACCATGAATGGAAAGTAAATATATATGAATACTTGGTCATTAGATAGGATGTTATTAATGAAGAACATTCTTTAAAGTTTGTGTCCTTGAGCTACAACAATAAATGCCATTCTTTAACAGATAGTGTCAGAGAGAGACTGCAGACCTGTTGATCACAAGTTTTTGTTTGTTTGTTTTATTTTACATCCGTCCTGTGCCAGTGTTGGCACACAGGACGAAAACCAGTCTCTTCTGTTCCTCTCTGTCATTTACTCTGTGGTGTTGAGATCAACTGTTTTTCCCTCCCTGCCAAGGGTTCTTGTGCGACCTCATTTCCTCACACTAGTTG
This sequence comes from Dermochelys coriacea, assembly GCF_009764565.3. Taxonomy (NCBI): domain Eukaryota; kingdom Metazoa; phylum Chordata; order Testudines; family Dermochelyidae; genus Dermochelys; species Dermochelys coriacea. The sequence goes on along the minus strand of NC_050072.1, from coordinate 53,093,823 downwards.
GCTTCCATTTGACAACCTCATGTGGTAGGCTGTGTGTTGGAATCCGGAGTACATGTCCCAAATACATCTGGTCCTTCCTTCTGATTCTGATGGAAACAAGCTGCTGTTTGGTTTACTTCTCAGATCTCTTTATTAATGATGAAGTCTTTCCAACCAGTGCCCAGAATCTTTCATCTTTTCAAAGATACCTAGTTTTCTGTCTAATGTTTTAATTGATCTCCAGCTCCTGCAGCTGTATGTTAGCACTGAGATTACATTTGAATTGAAAATTCTCAGCTTTGGTGCTGTACATCTTTACTTTCCATGCATTTCTGAGTTTAGTAAATGCTATAGATACCTTTCCTCTTCTTGATGTTACTTCCTTCTTGAAGTCACTGTTCACTAATATGGCACTGCCCACACAGATGAATTGTTCTGTTGTCTTGATATTTTTGCCTTCAAATGTGATGTTACTGGTTGACCTGGATTTCAAGGATGTTTGTTTTAGCATAACTAATTTTGAGCCCCACCTGGCCTGATATTTTTGCCATGGTTTTTCAGGCGTGTCTCTCAGTAGCATAGCATCAGCAACAAAATCTATGTCTTCTAGACATTTGCCACCTACCCATGCTATACCAGTGTTTGTATTGTTAACATAATACATTTGATCACAATAAACCATAGTATTTCCTGTAAGTGTGTGCAGGGCAAGTTCACACAAATGTGAGCGTCTCTGTTTTTTTTAATTTGGTCTCATTTTCCTCAATTGAGTTTACTTCTCATTGGTGAATAACAGTGTTCACCAATTACATTTATTATTGTAAAAATATATTCTATTTTACAATGATTTTTCATCTACTCTATATTGCATTTATTTAGAAAGCTGATTTTACTAGAGAGAGACACTCAAAGAAGTTGGAGCCTTGTGTTCTTAAACCGTCACTACTGCTTAGCAAAATCCTTCGTAATCTCCGCTGGTTTCAACTGTTACTGTCCTGAGTAAAGATTCTCTAAAGAAATTCCTTTTGAATTAAAAATATTCACCCATAATTTACTATAAATATGTGTTTTTTGAAATGCCTTACATTTACTCTTACAAGCTTGAAAAACAGGGTCAAAGCTAGCTCTGTATTGACCAAACTAGTAGGGTCATAATGCTGTACTTAGCTACGTTACAGCAGTCATATTCAACTTATCAGTGTAAATACACTGTATCTCGCACATACCAAAATGTGATATTTCTAGGCACATTACTGATGCTAAGGTTTGGCACTGGAAGTGTATCTACACAGGTTAAACAGCAGAGATTTACTTTCCCTTAAATTTACAGATCTTTTTCATATGCTTCTCATATAAGATATTCAGTATCATAGTAGGAAAGTGACAGGAAAGAAATTCAGAACTTTTAATTAGTATCTAATGGAGTTGCCAGTTATTTTTAGTATGTAAAATGGTTGTCAAGGTGTATGATGTGTCAGTAACTCAGTACAATAAGTACATATTATTATTCTGAACAATTAGTAGAATGGTGGGATATCTTAAAGCTTTCGTCACAAATTGAACATAGTTTTTTTGCACAATTGCTGAGTTATGTAACCAGAAGTTATATAGATATATATTTTAAAAGCCATTTTACATTGAATATGAAAACACTGTAACTACCTGACCAAAAATAGCCCACTGCAAAATTAACCTCATAAACTTTGCATTATTACCTATACATTAATGCTAATCTTGCATTAAAACATTCTCTTTATAGAGCTGTAGTAGCCATTCCACAATTAAAGTTAGAATTAGCTTCCCTCTATAGTCTTGATTTTTAAACCTGCGCTTTCACCTGCCCCTAATTGTTTCTCTAAAAAGAAATCAGTCTTAAAATTTTGCATTCATTGTCTCTTCCAATGGTAGAGTTTCTATGGGAAATTTGTTAAAAGTCATAAAAGTAGTTTTAAAGTTAGGACATTTTGAAAATGTGCTTATCTCTTTTTGAAATATTTATTTGGCTCAACATATCTCCAGAATGGCTTTGCTTAGGTATACCAGATGTGTTTGTTGTGCTGGCCTCATTAAGAAGAAATGTCTTAGTATTTTAGGAGGGGTGACTGATGGGTTAATAAGGTATAATAGTTCTTACTATGTGTACCTTTTATTTTTATTATTTCTTTGGATTTATAAAAGAGAGTTTTATCCAAAACTCTAGGTGACACAGCCACAAATTAAATGGCTGTCTATAAAGCAATATTTAAAGGATCAGTATTATCATCATTTATACATATTGTACACACAAAAAATACATTTTAAGAACATTATTAAGGTTGCAAAGTCAAACACTCAAAAGCTAGGAAATAACAGAATTGAAGTTGCCTGTGAAACTTTAATTTAGCTCCTTTGTGCATATACATTATGATACAGTTTTAATGCCATATTTTTTCCACAGCACCCTTGCATCATTCAGTGCACTGGATGGACAGTGCTCACTTAATGAGCAGCTATTCAGTATTTTGGTTTAATCTCATAGTTTGGGTGTGTGGCCCTGTTCCTTATTTACTGCACACTATTCAAACCCTGCCCTGAAGACTGAATTTTTAATTTCCACAGGGGCTATTCTACGGCACTCATCTCTATAGTATTAGTTTTTCACAAACATTAAATAATTTATCTTCACAGTTCTCCTGTGGGGTGAGGTGCTAGTATCCTCATTTTATAGATGGCAAACTGAAGCACAGAGAGATTAAGGTAAAAAGTGTCCACTAATTTTGAGTAACCAATTAATGATGCTGATTTTTTTAGAGTATGAAGCATTGTATAGCACTTTGTATGTTTAAAGCAGCTCCTATTGACTTCAGCTGTAGCTGTGAGTATTCAGCATTTCTGTAAATCAAACTTCAAAGTATCAGGTAGAGCACCCAGAAAATAAGAAATACATAGTGACCAGTTGTGAAAAGGCTAATTTAAGCGGCTTGACTAGCATCACATAGGAATTCTGGGGCAGAGGCAGGGTTAGAATATAATTCCCCAGGACAGCATTCAACTGCCTCACCATTCTTCCTCCAATCTCCTGTCTCACACTATATACTTTTCAACTTCTGCAACAAATAAATCAGGGGTCCAACAAACAAGAGCCTGCTTTACTACGCAGCCTTCATTCATCCCAGAGCAGGTTCATCCTACACACTGAATGAGGCAGGGTGCCTGTAAAATATTTACTGTACTATTATTGACTGTATTATAATGCATATACACAGGGGGGTACAAGAAAGTTGCACTGGCAAACTTAACTCTGGTATATCCTAACTTTTGAGAGCTTGACATTGCAATCTTAATAATGTTCAATTAAATTGAGCTTTTTGGTTTGTGATTTCCTGAGTTTTCAAAAAGCATACTGAAAAAAACAAATTCCATCATGTGGCATCATACTGATAACTACATGCTTCTTCAATTGTCTGGGAACCTTTTGATACACCACACAGGTCTCTGCCACTTGATCTAACAGAGTAACTGATAGCAGTAGTAGTCTGTCATCCTCTCTCTGGACCAGCACTAGAAGAGAATGGGACAGTTTCACAGATATTTACTGATAGCAAAGGAAATGGTAAGTCTCAGGAATCTTGGGTACCGTTCCAGGCTCTGGATGGGAGTGTTGCTGTAGTGGGCACAGACTCTTCTGCCCATTCCCCAAAAGCACGACCCCTTCTGCCCTGTCCCCTCGAAACCTGTTTCTCCCCATCTCCCCCTCCCTGTCCTCCAGTCACCCAGTCATATTGCCTATCCCCACTGGGTCCCAGTCCAAATCTCCCTCCCCAGGCTTCTTTTTCCATATAATTGCCTCTCCCCCAGCTCTTTGTTCCAGTCTCTTTGATCAGAAAGTCCTGGTTGTCCCCCCCACATCTTGGCACCTTATCAGATCTGTCTTCCCTCACCACTCCCCCTGGCCCAATTGGTTCTCAGTCCCAGTCTCCTTCCCCAGCCAGTCACGTGTGCTCATCCAATCTAATATGTCTCCCACCTATTGGCTCTTTCCCTGCCCAGCTCCCAGTCTCAGTCCCCCCACCTCCTAGTCACCACTCCTAGATCCCAGTCCCAGTTTTCCCCTGAACCCCAAGTCCCTGTCAGTTTCCTTCTCACCATCACTCCCACCTCCAGACCACGTCTCTGCCTCCTCCCCAGGCTTCTTGTCTCAGATCTATTCCTTCTACCCCCCTTTCTCTCTCTACTGCAGATACAGCCCGTGTCCCCTCTTCATTCAAATTGGGTAGCTTCCTCCTCCAGGCTGCTTGAGCCCAGTAGTGGGGCTCACTGAGAACTCTAGAGATAAATCCTTGTTGTCAGTTCAAGTCCCTGAACCTAGACCCAGTGCAGCCCAGAGCTGCAATTGTAGGTACAGTCCTGCTCAGTTCTGGATTGAGCATGCCACATGTAGATGGAATCTTCAGGGAATTTTATTGCTAAAATCTCAGCTATCTAAAGATAGGCTCTGTATTGAGCGTGTGCAAACTGCAGTTTCTAAAAAAGCTTATACCTTGACCAAATTTAATCTGATTTTTACAGAGATGGAAAAAGGTACACCACTGACACAAAGGCTAGCCCCTGCCAAGTTTCAAGTCTCTGCTCCTCCAAAGCAGGGAGGTGCTAGAGATTTTCCAAGAAAAGACTGACAAATTTTTAACATGAGCAAAACAACATATTTTTCCCTAGCATCTTTTTCAGAAACAGCTGAACCATTTTGGCTGAAGTCTTCCAAAAAATTCAGCCTGAAACAGACATACAGCATGAAAAAGTTCAGCCCAAATAATTAAAGTTTGGCAAAGTTAAAAGCAACGGAAACACGTCTTATAATGGGAGATATCCTGCAAATTTAATAGGCATTCCTACCAACCCCCTCATAATATATATTTATAAATGTAATCATTTCTAAAATAAATGGATCTTTTCCCATCTTCAGAGTTATCTGCAGGCATGAACCAAATGTAAGGTGATGGGCATGGACTAGGGCAAAGGATACAAGGGAAGGAGTAGGGATGAAGAACAGAGGTGGGGAGATATGGAGTGGGATGGTAGGGGCATAGGTTGGGGTAGAAAGCTGCGGATATATATTAGGATCATTTCTGACAGACTGAAGAATTTGCTGTCATGGTGGGAGAATCAGCTTGGAAGGAGTCTTCTTAAGGAAGTAAAGATGGGAAGTTTGCCTAGTGTTATTTTTGTTCTTCATTCCTCCTCACATCATATTATGAATCGTGAATATGAAGTGAATTCTGGGCCCTTTACTCCTTCCTGGGCTTCTCTAGGATTGCTGCCATCATGGACATGCAGGAGGAGGCCCTCCCATCTGGGGAAAGCTGCAGTAGCTCCAGTTGCTCTGTTCCTCCTTTTTTTGTCCCATATGTTTAAAGAAGCTGTTCTGCTACCTTTTCCTTTCCTCATTAAAATGAACAAGTGGTCAGACATTCTGTTTCTCCAAATTCTTCATGCATTCTTGTTAAAAAAAACCAGCAGCAGCACTTAGGTTGTTCTGTTCTTCCCGCTCAATTCTATGGAAGGAACCAATAGCTTCCTAATCCCATTCAGACTGTTTTTTCCAGCCAAATATTATCCTGAACAAGAGAATGAGCTGTTTTTTCAAGCCATGAAAAAGCTTTCATCTTCATATTATTCCATCTGATTTACACTAACCCCATACAGCCTTAAAATTTGCGGAAACATATGTGATCATTAATATAACCATTTATCTTCACTACCTACATACTAATATGTGATAGCTCTCTTCTGCTAAAAATCCCATTTCTTATTCAAAGGATACTTTTTCAATATAATTTTAACACATACCACAACATTACTCATCACAAAAAAACACATATGGCAGTTGCAACACAATATAAAATTAAAAATACAAACTTGCTAGTCTACATACAGTTACCTAAACCTACAACACCATGTAATCAACACATTTCACAACACCAAACAGATCAATCATTCCAATCCAGTTCATACAAAATTTTTTTTTACTCCACCAACACATCACTTTATGAGAGAACGTACAGAATTCTGACATAAATTAATGAACCCTGGAGCTATACTTCTTTTGAAATCTTTATTACAAATTTCACAATACATAAAAACAGGATGCATCTTATAACCTTTACAGAACAAAACAGTGGGCTGAAGTTAAGGTTGATGGGTGGTGTAAGTTCGGTGGGGAGACTGTGATGAATGCTTATATGGGGAACTGGTTAGATCATTTAACTATTCATTTCCAGACATTCTAATATTTGGGTATTGTAAAATGTCTAGAATTTTGGTAAAGAAAGCATAATATTGGTTTTGGGTGTTAGCTGAACTCCAATGAAACATACTTTCAACGTCAATACTTTTCTAAACAAGGCTTTTTGTTTGATTTGCCTCTCTCATTGTTAACTAAAACACTTTTAATTTGTAGATACATTTATTATACAATGTGAGAGCAGTATATGACCAATTGTCTGAATAAATCATAATACTCCCAATATCCTAGAGTCTGGGAGTACTCTTCATCCCTGGAGTATTTCTGTGTAACAACAATTAAAGTCTCACCCAAGTCCCTAAAGAGAAGCATTTTGTGTTGCTTTAGAGCAGTCTTCTCCAACTTTGTCCAGGGGGAGCCATGTTCACTCCTCCTCTGACAGAGAATGTTTCCAATGATGCAGCACTGCTATAGATCGACTGTAAGTGTCTCAGTTGTACAGTCCATGGGTCTAGGACATGCAGGTCCGTTACTCTTATGGACAACTCTATAGCACCTGGAATGATCTGGTTTCACAGCAGTCCAGAAGAGTGTGGTGAACTCATTTTAATAAATTCCTTTACCTTTGATTAGCTCTCTCCAGATCCTGGACCCCATGCTGCAGGGGGAACCCTTCTTTTAGGATATGACCAGCACTTCTCAGGCACAGAGCCAGGTTCTGCCCTTATAGAGCAGCAGAGTTAAGTCATACATCTTTACAGTGTAGTCAGGGACCCAAATATAGTATTTCATAGTCATCCTTAGTGATCTATAGTCTTCAGTAACCAAGAACTTTCAGAAACAGTTCCCTGCACTCAATAATGGTTGACAGGGAAGAAGGAGGATCCGGGGAACTACAGGCCAGTCAGGCTCACCTCAGTCCCTGGAAAAATCATGGAGCAGGTCCTGAAGGAATCAATTTTGAAGCACCAAGTGGCTAGGCAGCAGAAAAGGACATAGGGGTTACAATGGACGAGAAGTTGGATATGAGTTAACAGTGTGCCCTTGTTGCCAAGAAGGCTAACGGCATTGTAGGCTGTATAAGTAGGAGCATTGCCAGCAGATCGAGGGATGTGATCGTTCCCCTCTATTCGACATTGGTGAGGCCTCATCTGGAGTACTGTGCCCAGTTTTGGACCCCACACTACAAGACGGATGTGGAAAAATTAGAAAGAGTCCAGCGGAGGGCAACAAAAATGATTAGGGGGCTGGAGTACATGACTTTCGAGAAGAGGCTGAGGGAACTGGGATTGTTTAGTCTACGGAAGAGAAGAATGAGGGGATTTGATAGCTGCTTTCAACTACCTGAAAGGCGGTTCCAAAGAGGATGTTCTCAGTGGTAGCAGATGACAGAACAAGGAGTAATTGTCTCAAGTTGTGGTGGAGGAGGTTTAGGTTGGATATTAGGAAAAACTTTTTCACTAGGAAGGTGGTGAAGCACTGGAATGGGCTACCTAGGGAGGTGGTGGAATCTCCTTCCTTAGAGGTTTTTAAGGTCAGGTTAGACAAAGCCCTGGCTGGGATGATTTAGTTGGGGATTAGGTCCTGCTTTGAGCAGGGGTTTGGACTAGATGACCTCCTGAGGTCCCTTCTAACCCTGATAGTCTATGATTCTATGACAGAGAATCCCATGGAAAATGCTATAAGTATTTTTCTGATTTGTTACATACTGAAGTATTTTAAATGGTCAGAAAAGTTATTTTGTAGACTGTGCACCTTGGTACAGCTCATATTTACTTCTGGTGTGTCTTATTTATGTAGTTGATTGATAAAATCAAGTTTAATACTACTGTGAGTGTTGAAGACCTAATGCTCATGGGAGGAATTGGGCAGGGGCAGGCATTGAGATTAGGACAAGCTGGGTCTTTATTGGTCTTGTATCATCATGAACAAAATGCTCAACTTGTTTCTGATTCCAGACTTGCTAATGGTGATGATGTACCTGGCTAAAAAGCCCATTCTGTAGCAGGATTTTCACATGTAGGGTTGAGCTTGTACTACTGGCAGTTAGTACAATCTTGTTTAGAGCTGTATCATTAATGGACTATAAATATAGAACTCTAATAATTTCTATAGTGTCAATTTTCTGACCACATTCACACTTTAAAGAGTCACTGAAACATTAAATCCACCACTCAGCTGCTTATTTTCTCTTCTTGTGTATAATCATTAAGCAAGCCACATACCAAGTGGTCATTTGGAGCATTATCTACAAAATTCCATAATTTACTCTGAGCCAAAACATGCATAAGTTCTGCTATAAAAAAGAAACATTTTAAACTTCCTTTAGATCACTGAGGTAATATTTAAAATGTTCTGCATGATTAATGGACAGAAGAATGGCAACCAGTACATTCAGGAATAAAGAACTGCATTAGCCCAAGTACTTCCAAATACAGTAACTGAGTTATCAAAGCTTTCTTTAGTATTTTTTTCTTGTAAGTGAAGGAATATATGTAGGAATTAAAAAATACTACGCTAATATGCAGTTTTTTTCAGAGAAAATACATTTTGAATATTAAATATATTTCTAATACATTTAAATTATAATTCTTATCACAAGTTTGCAAATCTATATATTTTTGCAATCTTTCTGGTCTATTTTTAGCATTATACACATTTAACTAAACATAAATACAGAAGCTTATCACACTTTCACTATAGCATATTTTCATTAGCTGTACTGCTAACATGTAAAAACATGTTACAGATTACAAAAGAGCAACAGATTTCAACCAGAGGCAAAGTAATCTCAGATTAAAACTGGCATCAACACTATACAAACTGACTCTTCTACAAAGCAGCACTCAGATGATTATTAGCAGCAGCAAAGAAGGGAAAATAAAGTGGGAGAGAAGATTTTAGAAAAACATATACATTATTAGTCTCTTTGTACCAGAGAAGATCCTGATTTCTATGATCCTTCAGTTTTGTTCTTCTCCCTCTTACAGGACCAATGCTGCAACACTGAAGTCAGCGTGAGTTTTGCCATTGACATCAATGGGAGCAGGACTGGACTCCAGAGGAGTACTGCTTATTTTAGACTGAATTTACTGCTATTCCACACAAACTTGATACTACCTCTTATTACACTTTGATAAAACCCCATATATATACAAAATAAGAGAAAACATTACAGCTACAATTTGGATAAACAACATTTAAAAAAATACTGTGAGAGATATGGAATAGATCACAGCCCAGATTTAACGGTTCTAAAACTAGCCTGTGCTATATCATTAAAGGATATGAATTTCCTGTCAGTTCTGGGAACTGTGGATATTACCCATATGATGCAGATATTTTGCTTAAGCTAAAATATAAAAATCACTTTTTAAATAGTTGTCTTAAATATCCAATTAACTTGTGATTTAAAAATATCTTATTTTGGATGAGATGGCAAAATCCCAAGAAACAAACTAAAATTTTTTTACAAATAAAATGTACTTTACAGTGTATTCTAAACATCTAAGTTATAGATCTATTCCCATAAACCTATGCACATGGAAGTCGGGTAAATCTCAAATGGGTTTCCATGTATGGAAGACTTGCTGGTTTGGCTCTATGTTTACAAAGACATATAATGTTGGCATTTTAAAATAATGTTTTGTTACTTAACTCACAAAATAACTGAATCCAAACGAACACAGAGTTCAGAGAGTTCACATATTCTAATAACTTCCATTTAAGGAGTGGGCAATTAAAACTGGAGAAAAGATGCAACTAAAAATGTGGAAATATCATACAACTAGTACATACCCAAATATGCACAGACATTGATTATTCTTCTGATTCATTCAACAGTTTTACAGCCTTGAAAATTAAGCACTTTTTCACCCTCATATAATGTGCACTGGGATCACACACAAACTGCCCGAAATGACTAGGCCATACACTTTTGAAAATTTATCTTGTGTCTCTTTCTCCATTTCAGACATGCCCCGCAACGGTTAATTGGCTTGTTCAGACTGTATGTCAGGTAAAGTTTTAAAGCAAAAAAAATACGCACAAAATTCAACAGTATTAAATAAGAAACAGATTCAAGGAAAAATAGGTTAGTGTGTTCATCTTGAACACCACAATGGTATTTTCCAGAAACTTCCAGGGTGAAATGTATTTGACATTAAGATGTTCCTTTCACAGAAAAGGCAGATATATTTCCTTGATTCCCCTTTAGGCAACACCAGTCACTTTGAAATATTTGAGTGATTTTTTTTTAAATAATAGGCAACCCTTATGCATGAGTTCTAGCCACCTTAACAGCAATTAAGTTTACAATCAATTAAAATTTGTCTTTAAATTTAAAAAAATATCTGTACGAACCCATCCTATGCTCTAGGCACCTATCCCATAAATGTAAAACGCACATAATATAATACAGAAATACTACCCAAAAATATAAACCATCCTAACCCTCAAGCAACCTCCTCTTTAACTGCCTGCGAAAAACATATGTATGCAGATTATATAGGGTCTTCCAAATCACAACAGCATTCTTTATATAAAGTGGGAGAGGGGGCAAGTATTCCCATTTAGTCTACAGAATGGGAAATTGTCCTTTGTTACTGAAAGACAAATACTGCTTGATCAACTTTATCTAGTATGCTTGGGTATTTTTTGTTTATGTTTGGTTTAGTACATACAGAATATGAAAAATTTTCATTTTAAAAGTTGGTCAGGGACAGTGGCTTGCTGTCTACTGCACAATAAGTAAAGCTGAGTGTCTCTCTCAGTTCTCATAGAATCACAGAAATGCAGGGCTGGAAGGGACCTTGAGAAGTCATCTAGTCCATCACTCCATGGATTGACCATACCTCACAGATATTTGTCTCATAAACTGGTTGCCCTCAGACACCCCTACCAGAATTCTTTTTTTATAATATTGATGGGTAATATCAATGTTTATCAATTTAAAATTTTAAGTTGGGAGAAATTCTGGGGGGGGAGTCAGAATAACTATTTAAAGACAATAGACATTGAGATTCAAAAAGTTTCATAACTGTTTCATAACTGTTAATTGTCAAATTGTCAGCATGTGTCAAAATAAATATCCTTAAATCAAATTCAATTAAGTCCTTAAGCAGCATTTTTCGTACTTTACCTATCTGTAAATTTATCAATGGAAATATTTTTCATCAATTTATGTGTGTGCCGAAATTGACGTTTACTGACAGTTACTGAGAGAAATCTCATCTTTTGAGCCTACTCAAAATACTCCTCCTCAACCCTCCTTCCGCAACACACATAAACATGTTCATTTTAATATTCAGCTTTTCTTCCTAGTTCCTTTCTCCTTTTTTAGGCCTGATGAGCTGGTTGCACCATCATAATTAGGCAATGTTAGTAGGATTTAGTATGGCATGTTTGGGACACCAATCTATCAAGGGAGATATGGGTGTTGTGCAGAGACTTCTGTGATCTTCTTTAAGGGTCTCATTTATGAAGGTGTTCAGCACTCTGTCAATGAGACTACTTAGTTCTTCAGAGGTAAACCTACGCTTTAAGTGCTTCTTTAGATTGGAGGAGAATGCTCAGCATCTCACAGGAGCAAGCACTTATCTTTGGAACAGATTTTAGAGTAGCAGCCGTGTTAGTCTGTATTCGCAAAAAGAAAAGGAGTACTTGTGGCACCTTAGAGACTAACAAATGCAATGCATCCGATGAAGTGAGCTGTAGCTCATGAAAGCTTATGCTCTAATAAATTTGTTAGTCTCTAAGGTGCCACAAGTACTCCTTTTCTTTAGAACAGATTATCTCTCTCTCTCTATAGCTATAGATACATGCTTTCTATGTAGTTGCAATTGACTACTGTAAAAAATAACTAAATAAAAAGTTAAATGGGGGAGGGGAAAGAACAGTTGCTAATAATTTTACAGCGTCATAGTTTGGGACCAATTAAATGCTTGTTTCATTTTGTTCCCTCCTTAACCCCTTCATGTCATGACTTCATGCACGCCCAGGGTCATGGCTTTGCAAAGCAGGCCCATTATTTTCAAGTAGACTGCGCTACAGCACAGGGCTCTGCACGCACAGCATGCGTTCTTAGGAATGCAAAGTGTTAAATCTTCCTTTTAAAAAGCCTAGGGGGAACTCCAAGAGCATCAAGTCAGTTAAAAAAAAACACTAAAAATTATGTAGCAGCAACTTGCAGCAAACCTGTTCCTATATCAGATTAGGACAGTGACTCAGTGAAAGTTTTTATACTGTATCAGGCTAATCAAGGTGGCAAAGTAACTGCTCGTTCATAGTGAAAATAATACTAATCTCCACTCACAAATATTTGTGTTCATTTTCAAGAAGCAGGAGAAGCTGTTTTCGACCCCTCTCTCTTTGTTCAAAGGGTGGCCAGAGCAAATGCTTTGCAAGCAGATGTCTGTGATGAATAACATCCCTGAGTTTGCCATGCCACTGTTTCCATGTAACCTCTGTTCCACTCTAAAAAGCAAAGGCTGCTTGCCACTTCCCATGCATATAAAAAACCCACGTCAAACTGTTGGACAAAAACTGCAACTAAATCTATGGGTTCTTCTTGTCCCCCCCTCAGCTTGCTCAGATCGAGCTGCTGAGGACAATCGAATGCGCCATTGCTAACAAGTCGATCCCCCCCCCCCCCCCGCTTTCTCTGTGCATGAAAGAGACATGGCATGGCGAGTGGTTGCTGCTGTTTTAATAGAGAAAATGCTGGCGGAAGGTGAACGTACCGCGCACAGGGTAAGTTTGATGTTGACAAACTTCTTGTGGCAGCGAGACTGTGTCAGCACAACTTCCAAGAGATCGAGAGAGCGGCTCTTGCAGGGACGGCGGGAGGCGGGCGCGGGGACGGAACAGCAAATGCTATTCAGCCCGAGCAGTTTCAAGCCGCCCATGCTGGGGAATTACTGTAGTCTAGCTACGGCTTTTAGCACTGGTGCTGGATGTGTGTGTGTGTGTGTGTGTGCGCGCGCGCGCGTTGGGGGGGGGCGGAGGGGAGGCTGCAGGCAAGGGAGCCGAGTGGGGAGCTTTCAAGTTACTTTGCTCCATCCTGCCTGCGCACAGCAGAGGCAGGCAGTCTGCGTGTGAAGCGCGAGCAGCGCCTCCCCTGCTGCCTTGGGCTGCGGCCCCTTGGGTCACCCAACTTCTCCGCGCCCGAAAACTCCCTCTTTGTTTTCGAATGGGACTCTCCAAAAATGTATTCTCGGGCAGACTGACAGCCGGGGTCAAGAAACAGCTGTTGGAGTTAATGTTTCTTCCTCCCACTTCGTCTGATGGCTGTGCCCTGCCAAGACAAAGTGAGAGAGCGCACTGCTACCTTCCTCAGACAGCCTGGCTGCTAGCAACAAGAGATTGCTTTGCTTCAGCACACACAATCAGATCCAAAAGGCAACAGCAGCCTGGATCGTGCCTTTCATTTGCTGATATGAGCTTACAGGGTTTGTGCATGGGGTGGGAGGGAATGGGGCAGGGACACATGCAGAAATTGAATTATTTTGTCTCTTTTTTTTCTCCCCACCTCCAACAATTTGACAGGCATAGGAGAAATTGCATTTGTTTGCAAGGGCTGATTCACACTGCAGATCATTATCCAAAGAAGGCTGCCAAAAAGTCAGCTTGTTTTTTAGCGACTGGCCTGCTCAAGCTGCAAAGTTCACATCCAAATCCGGATCCAAACTACACCAAAGTTTGGGGATGCTCAGATCCAGGCTTTTGGATTGCTCTTCTCCAACTGTCATTCTCTGACCCCAGCCTGAGCTGCTGACATTCCATACTACTCTCTACAGCTCAGGCCACTTCTTTCCATTCCCAGCCATGCTCTCTGCAGGCTGCTCTTTCCAGGCTGGGCAAACCCACTCCTCATGCTGTTCTCTGTGGCTCAGGCCATCCATTCCATCTCTATCTTAATCTAGCTCTTCCCATCTCTCTCAAGGCCAGGCCTCTCGTTGCATTGGACAGATACCATTAACTGCAATGTATTGATGTATCAGTCCTCATCCTCAAAGGAAACCTGCATAATACTTTCAAACGATGAGCTTGGGAGCTTAAATTCATAACTTTGCTAGACACTAAAAATCATGGACTGAATAGAGACACTGGATTTATGGCTTAATACAACAATCTATAACCCACTAACAACCCACTCCACCCCCAGCTGCTTCCCCATCCCCACCCTGTTTCCTCCCTATGACTGGAGGGGTGTTAACAGGCCACCTTACATTGGATGGCTCCTTAAAATATGTGTTAACTACTGTGCTTAACAATCTGTTCCATCTTGTATTTAGCTGTGACACTGAGGGCTTGTCTACACTGGCATTTTACAGCGCTGCAACTTTCTCACTCAGGGGTGTGAAAAAACACCCCCCTGAGTGCAGCAAGTTTCAGCGCTGTAAAGCGCCAGTGTAGACAGTGCACGTGCGCTGTGAGCTACGCCCCTCGTGGAGGTGGTTTTTTTAGAGCGCTGGGAGAGCTGTCCCCCAGTGCTCTGCCGCGACCACACAAGCCACATTAAAGTGCTGCCACAGCAGTGCTTTATCATTGCTAGTGTAGACTAGCCTTTAGTACGTTTCTCAGACCTGAAGAAGAGCTCTGTGTAAGGTTTTGTCTACACTGGAACTTCATCAGTAAAACTTTTGTTGTTCAGGGTATGTTAAAAAAAACACACACCCTGAAAAGGAAAAGTTTTACCGACAAAAAGCAACAGTGCCGTTAGTTGGGGGTGGAAGTTTTTTGTTGGCAGGAGACCTCTCTCCTGCCGACAAACAGCAGCTACACTGCGTGCCTTTTAGCGGCACTGCTGTGTCTCTGACAAAACCTCTGTTGGAAAGCTTGTCTCTCTCTCACCAACAGAAGAAATCACCTCAGCCACCTTGTCTCTCCCTTCATCATCACATCAGTGGTGACATATTGTCCTGACATGTCCCTATGTTGCGACACAACTTTATCATGTTGTGATGTTGCATTGATCCTTGCATTTATGTATCTAGAATACTTACTCACTCATCACTATGAAGAATGTTATAGAAATACCTATTCTTAAATAAAATAAATACATTACGGATACTCGCAAAAAGAAAAGGAGTACTTGTGGCACCTTAGAGACTAACAAATTTATTAGAGCATAAGCTTTCGTGAGCTACAGCTCACTTCATCGGATGCATTTGGTGGAAAAAACAGAGGAGAGATTTATATACACACACACAGAGAACATGAAACAATGGGTTTATCATACACACTGTAAGGAGAGTGATCACTTAAGATAAGCCATCACCAACAGCAGGGGGGGGAAAGGAGGAAAACCTTTCATGGTGACAAGCAGGTAGGCTAATTCCAGCAGTTAACAAGAATATCAGAGGAACAGTGGGGGGTGGGGTGGGAGGGAGAAATACCATGGGGAAATAGTTTTACTTTGTGTAATGACTCATCCATTCCCAGTCTCTATTCAAGCCTAAATTAATTGTATCCAGTTTGCAAATTAATTCCAATTCAGCAGTCTCTCGTTGGAGTCTGTTTTTGAAGCTTTTTTGTTGAAGTATAGCCACTCTTAGGTCTGTGATCGAGTGACCAGAGAGATTGAAGTGTTCTCCAACTGGTTTTTGAATGTTATAATTCTTGACGTCTGATTTGTGTCCATTCATTCTTTTACGTAGAGACTGTCCAGTTTGGCCAATGTACATGGCAGAGGGGCATTGCTGGCACATGATGGCATATATCACATTGGTAGATGCGCAGGTGAACGAGCCTCTGATAGTGTGGCTGATGTGATTAGGCCCTATGATGGTATCCCCTGAATAGATATGTGGACAGAGTTGGCAACGGGCTTTGTTGCAAGGATAGGTTCCTGGGTTAGTGGTTCTGTTGTGTGGTGTGTGGTTGCTGATGAGTATTTGCTTCAGATTGGGGGGCTGTCTGTAAGCAAGGACTGGTCTGTCTCCCAAGATCTGAGAGAGCGATGGCTCGTCCTTCAGGATAGGTTGTAGATCCTTGATGATGCGTTGGAGAGGTTTTAGTTGGGGGCTGAAGGTGATGGCTAGTGGCGTTCTGTTGTTTTCTTTGTTGGGCCTGTCCTGTAGTAGGTGACTTCTGGGTACTCTTCTGGCTCTGTCAATCTGTTTCTTCACTTCAGCAGGTGGGTATTGTAGTTGTAGGAATGCATGATAGAGATCTTAAGTGATCACTCTCCTTACAGTGTGTATGATAAACCCATTGTTTCATGTTCTCTGTGTGTGTGTATATAAATCTCTCCTCTGTTTTTTCCACCAAATGCATCCGATGAAGTGAGCTGTAGCTCACGAAAGCTTATGCTCTAATAAATTTGTTAGTCTCTAAGGTGCCACAAGTACTCCTTTTCTTTTTGCGAATACAGACTAACACGGCTGCTACTCTGAAACCTGTGATTACGGATACTGTTGATGTCCTGCAAGCATAGCTTTGTAACAGCTCAGTAAAATCAGAGCTCTCTAGTAAACCCTACTGCCTCCCTCCCTGCAAGCTGAACTATCTCACTTCTTCCCTAATTCCATCTCCAGGACAGCACCCCACCCAACCAATTACTTTCTTTCATTCTGTGTACTCTGCTCTGCCTGCTGTGCTTTCCAAACTGGTCTGCTCCACTCTTTCATGTATTTTCTGCACGTCACATCTCCACCACTCACTGTTAATTAATACCTGATTTTTGCTAGCTAAACAATATATCACTTTGATTAGCTACACCCACCGACACAAATCAGAACTAACTCTTGTGCTTTTGGAGGCTATAGGGGGTGAAATCCTGACCCCTTTGAAGTCAATGGCAAAACTCCCATTGACTTCATTTGGTCAGGATTTCACCTATGGTACCCCAGAGCTGTATGAGGTTAACTGCTGTTCCTGAACATTCATCTCCAGTTAGCCTAACTACCTTCCTATTAAGATTCATGACTCTGAAGTACCTGTAGCGTTTAATATTTGCACTACATCTGTAGATGGTCTCTCAGCCAGTCTTTGCTTTTATATGTTAATTCATATGTATTGGCTTTTTGAGTCTTACTACAATCTTACTTTTTATGCTAGCAGCTTTCAAGCATTAATCGCTAGAAGGTCAAATTTTGCCATTACTGAAACAACATGGAACTCCATTGACTTCATAGGGTTGCATGAAGTGTAAGTTAAGGAAGAATTGGGTCCATCACAGTTACAAACCCCTGAAGATCATGAAAAGAAATGACCAAATCCTAAGGCTCAGAGTGACAGCAAAATTATCTGCACGTCAGAAGTTTGATTTTGGGAGTTTGCTTTTCAGCCAAATAGGAGTATCACAGAGGCAATGTTTTCAGCCTCAGGCCAGGGAGAGACAGGCTATGACTGGTACAGTCATGAAGCAGCTGTTTGCAGAGCCAAACTGAGAATGCTGGAAGAAACTACCTATCCTCCAAAGGTCCTAGCAACAGGAATGCATGTATGCAAGAATGCCCAGTTGCAATGTAGGACAGGAATCGGATTATAAAGAGCTCTAATGGACTCTGCTCATATCACCCTAAATACCTGGGGCCAAATTCTTCTTTCTCTTACACCCTTAGGAACTTGCACAGGAGTAACTGAGAGTAAAATATGGCCCTTGAAGTCCTTATATTATGGTTGTCTGAGACAATACAGAATAAACCCTAATGAAGTGAGGAGAAAACATCCATGCACAAACACACACTCACCAAAATGTGGATAGGTTAAAAGGTATTCACCACTAAAAATCAGTAGTTTAAAAATGTTCTTAAAAAAAAGTATGCTCATGAAAATGCACTAGCCACAACCAGGCAGCATTTGGAGAGACAGTGTCCAGGCTCCTGCACAAAGGTTTGTCACCACATGTGACAGGGTGTACTAGGCCCTTCCTGGCCCTCCGCTGCAGGCCTCACATTCCTTCTACACACCACCCCAGGAAAGGAGCAGCAAAGGTGAGTCCTTCTGGCCAGCCTAGAGAGGCCTCATGGAAGCAGCCAATCAGAGTCCAGCAGGCTCAGATGATAGGAGCTGCAGGACCACAGCAGGTCAGTTCCTGGTGGGGATCAGAAAGGCAAGGAAGGGTTCTCCTCTCTGGCCACAGGAGCTTAAGGGATAGCCAGAGTTGGGTTCTGGCTGCATTTGCTTAAGCTGGAAGAAAGAGAACCTGAGAACTTTAACCCTGAGGTAAGGGGTGAAGATAAGGGGACCCATGGGAAGAGGCTAGGGAACTAGAAACACATTGAAGTGAGCGGTATGTGGCTGCTGTTTATTGGGTCCCTGAGTTGGAATCGGAATAGTAAAGCAAACCAGGTTCCCACTGGTGAAGTGGCTTAAGTCCTGAGAACGGGACACGTCTTGTTTAGAAGTCTGAGCAAAGGTCTCTATTTAAAGGGCCCAGAGCTAAAGCAGAAGACCCTGGTGAGGGTAGATAGACATTTTGACTCTTCACTATCCTGGAGGGGGTTAATTTGAACTTTGTGACTTGGCCAGAGGGCCAAGTCACTGAAGACCCACCAAGCTAGGTTAACAATCTAAAAGGAGTGCCAGGAACGGGAAAAGGAGTACAATATTACATGTACCAGCCGGAGGTGCTCAAGAGGTGAGTGCCTCCCATTACAGTGTTCTGTAGTCTCCATTTGCAATATGCAAGATAAGTTCATGCTTAAGTGCTGTTGGGAGTAGATTGGGAATTTATGTTCTCACTGTCTCAATATATAAGAACAAAGGAACAGTTGATTAAACTAAAAGTTGAGAAAGTCAATACAGATAAAAGGAAATACTTTTTTTCATACAGTACATACTCATTGCCATAATGGAACTCATTGCCACATAATGTCATTAAGGTCAAGAATTTAACACTATTCAACGAGAGACTGAACGTTGGATAACAAGAATACCCAAAACTATAGTAGTTAAAGCTAGCAAAAAGGGTTGAAGAGTTTTAAAACCTCATGCCTCAGGGTTTAAATCATTCTGTAGCTAGCAGGGATTAGGATGAGATCTTCACGGTGGGCAGATCACCCCATATCTGCTTATTGTGGGGTTTCTTGCACTTAGGGTAACCAGATGTTCTGATTTTATAGGGACAGTCCCGATTTTGGGGTCTTTTTCTTATATAGGCTCCTATTAACCCCACCCCCTGTTCCAATTTTTCACATTTGCTGTCTAGTCACCTACTTTCACTTTCCTTTGCAACATATGGTGCTGGTCACTGTTGAGAAGGACCTGGGGTTTGATCCAGTATGGCTTTTCCCCGATCCTTTGGCTGACCCCTAGCAAAAATAAAGTTTATGTAAGTCTTAAGCGGTACAGATTACTTGTGCTGTCCCTGTGAACAGAGGTGAATTTCACCCCTAGGCATGTCATTGTTAATCAAAAACCCTTGAAAGGTCAAACAACTATGAGCTACCAAAGAAAGTATTTTGGTGAAATGTTCAAAAATATTCAGGTCACTTAGGAGCTTAAGGCTCATTTTCAGTAGCAACTAACTCTCTTGGCATGCCCACTGACTTTCACTGGACTTAGACTCTTCAGTTACATAGATGCTTTTGAAAATTCTACCTTCCACCATTGAAATATGAGCGTTTGTTGAGAATAATCAGTTAGTGGTATCAGGATCACAGCACTATTTTCTTGCACATAATATATTAAATAACTGGTATCTCAGAGACTCGTGTATGGTAATTGTTGGTAACTGTTGACATAAACTGAAAGCTCAGAAAAACAGTGACATCAGCAATTATGCATGTGATCATCACTGCAAATTTCAAAATCTTGTTTCAATTATTCCTGAGTACAAAATGAATATCCTTCCAAATGAATTTGGTTTGCTTTTGTTTTTGTAAGAGATGGCAATTATCAGTGTCATTAAAAAAATTATTTTGATATTTTACATGAAATTCACTGGATTCTGCTTTAAAATCAAGGCTCTTTGGCTAATTTTAAAGAAACCTTCAGATCCTGGCTTTTGCTGCTCTAGGAACTTCCAGGAACATAAAAACCTTTCCCTGAAAAAATGTGTTAGAAATTTCCCTGAGATGCATCCAAACCTAGTCTCTATCTAAAGGAAAAATTAAATTAGTGAATAAAACTCCTTTTAATATTTGATCAAGAGGAAGGACTTAAGATCAGGGCTTATAAGAAGACAAAGATTCTCATATAGCTGATGTTTTAATAGAATCAAAATACACTTGGTTTTCACAAACATCTGGTAGAAAATATGCTTTCACTAAAAGTGGAAAAACTGTAGTAAGTCCCCACACTTCTTGCCAGTATCTTATCTAAATATCTGTGGGGCTTTAATAACTCCAGGAAGTTTTAAGCTAATAAATTATAATATTTCAAAACATTTTCACATTTTTCATGGTTTGTTCCTAACTGGACATTATGTTTACCAAGAATTTCAAGCACCACCTTTCAAGTTAGCCTCCAGTTTTTTTAATTTTCTATGTAGGGTTCTTCATAGTATTGTGGTGAAACTTCATTATGTTAAAGGAGCCTTGAAGATCATCTGTCTTTGCAAATAAGAAAAATGGTAAGTAAGGAACTTTCCCCATCTTTTTAACTGAATTACACAAAGGTCTATCTCAGTAATTATGATTCCACTTACTACAGTTACCTTTAGATCATGTAATGGTATTAGTGAGTCCAGAAAATGCCATCAACTCTGCCATTCCCAGCCATTATTCCAATGGCGAAGATATTTGACAAGCTGGCTGCAGTGTCATAAATTAATTATCCATGGGTCCTCACAGCTCAGGGCAAGTTGTCCACTTCCTGGCCTCCTTGAGTGCACCCTTTCAAGTGTAATCCTATATCTATTTCATTGTGGAATTCTGCAGTTCTCCCACTCTTGGGCTGCAGTATCCTCTGTATGAAATGTTCTTATCCAAGCAGGTCTGACTAAATTCTGGCATTTGTGGTTCTTCCCTTTGGGAATCTTTAACCTGTGGTATCCAGTATTCAAACTATATTGTTAAAATCAAAGTATTGTCTTTTTAATAGTAGAAACAAGCATTTAGAGAAAAAGGATTTTAAAACAACAGTCTACACAGACTGTCTTACCATCCCCTGTTGGTACACAAGGGAGGCCTAACTTCTTCAGACACCCCAGTGAGGTCCGGTGTCTGGTTGGCTCCTCTCTCTGCACAACTACTCCCACCCTTTCTTGAGAGAATGTTCATTTTTAAAGCTTCCCGCATTCTTTTGATCTCCTGTGTTTGTGACCCTTTCCTATCCTGGTTCACGCCAGTTTTGTTGGTTAGTTGGAGAGGAGGTAAAATCATCAAACCTAGTATCCTGGCATTGTCTTTAACAACTCTCCAGTATTTGTGGAGAGGTGGCTTATCTTGAGCCATTATTTCCTTTGTGCCTTTTTTTCCCCAGGCAGTCTCTTGTTGTATTAAACTAACACAGTCATACAAAAAACATCTCAATAACCTGGTCAACATTCAGTATTAATAAATTACAAAGCAGCTCCATATCCATCACAATCCACGCAGTGATGGAGCTGCCTGAGTTTGTGATGTTGGATGAATAACAAAAGTTCACTCTGGAGCCAGTTTGATCCCACACACGTTTGAGGTTTTATTAAATGTAGTTAAACAAATGCAGATTACTTTTATTTAGTATAACTAAATCATTCTCATGTGAATGCTATAGTTCTGTACAACTACTCCTCATTGACTACAGCCTCACCTAGTAGTGAGCGAAAAATTGATGAACTACAGGCAACCTTGTCAATGACTCGGGCAATAGGCCAATGGAAGTTTCACTGGGAAACAGCAACCTTCACAGGAATAACTGCCAGCTTATTGCTGATAATAGAAACATACAGCAATAAGCTGAACAGCAGTGTAAAGTACTGAAATAAATTCTAAAGATTACCTAGTGGAATACAAAAGCATGTCAGCTGTTAAGGAATTTCATTTTTAACTGAGTATTTTTTTCACAGCACTTTAACTTATGTTCACAATGGAGTCAATATTAATGTACATTTAATCTCTGCTATCTACAAACAACCTGTGGGTTCAACAACATGCACAAAGCACCAACAACTGTTGATATGTGTTATTAATATCTGTCTAACACCCCTGCCTACATAGTGTGCAGAAATTATTGGAAATAGTTTATGCTCTGATTAATTTCCCATCAGGATTTCAGTTTCTAAACCATTTTCAGTGACATACCTAGACTGTTCACTATAGGCCTGATCCAAAGTTAATGGGAAGACTCCCACTGACATAAGTGGGTTTTTGATAAAGCCCCATGATTCTTCAGTCTTTACTCAGATTTTATTCAGTCAGTTCTCCCACTGAAGTCAATGAAATTATTTCCTAATATAATAGAGCACACTGTCAGGAAGGTTTTAATGATATTCAGCCTACATTTTCCCTATCTTAATCTCATCCCATTCCTCCTAGTTGTACCTCATTATATGACTATTTTCTGCATGACTATTGTCTCCCTTTTGGGGGCCCAATCCTAAATTATGCAAAATTTCCATTGTCTTTGATTATGGAGGCAAGATCAGGCCAGAGCATTTACACACTACAACTGTTCTCATTCCCCCACTTTTCCATCACTTAGCCAAGCTCTTGCTGGATGACTTCTATCTATGGAATTTTTGATGGAGTGGGGACTGGGCAAAGACTTCAGAACTGAGCCTTATGGCAACCCTGAAGAAGAGAGAAAATGAAAAGATTAGTCATTATAATGCCAAGGCATATAGCAACAGGAATTTTTAAATAAAATAGCTTTTATAAGATCAAATGTTATCTTCTTTCCATCCTCACAGCTATATATAAATCCGTAGTAAAATTATTAGATGTAGTTTCTTTCATTAACAACCCAACAAGTTTTAAATATCTTTATAATTTTCAGTGGGCAAGACAAATAGAATTACCTCTGTTTTGACAAACAGTCACATGTTGTGTATAATTTGGCCTTACTGAATGGTTGGTCTGGAACTTCTTCGAGGTTACCAGAAGTTGAAAGTTCTTTCTCTTTAACAAGGTACTTTTCCTTCCTTGAGAGCTCAGAATTTACTTATGACCAAGATGTCACATAGTATTGATGATCTCCCTATAGATAAACAAACATACTTTTTGCAATTTGCTAGAACTTTATTAATTCAGAAAGATTAACTTAATTAGTGGTTTTGGAACATCAGTAACATGCACTTCAGGGTAGATTTTTTCCTTCCCATTACTCCAAGCCTCTGTACACTGTTCCAGCAAAATATTTTGAATCCTACTGCAGGGATGGTGTTGCGCCACTCTTCTTTAGTAAGGACAGATTTTTATCCATTTTTATACCCTGCTCCTGAGACTAACTACCATGCAAAAAGTAGTTATCTCAACTTCCAACACCTATTTCAAATGATCTATCACCTTCACTATGAATCAAGATTTCCCTATGCTCCCCACACATGTCTGCAAGTATCCATCATAGTCTTACATTTGTAATCTTTTTGCTGTTTCTCTTCATTTTTTTCCTGTAACTATTCAGATGTCGGATATATTCTGATTAAAGTTTTAAAACAACATTTTATTCTGAGTCATTGTGATTGTCCTTTCTTTGCTCCATGCATTCTTCATCTGAATATTCTGCTCCGAGTCACTTCCTTGCTATGCTGACTTATACTACTTGAGGGCCTGGCCATCTGTTCACAGCTCAGACCCGTTTCTATATCGGTCTGAATTCAAACACCCTACATTTGTGAAAATAAATTTTGATCATGAATTCAACCCCCAAATTCAGTTTTTTCAAATTCAGTCAGGGGAAGGAGATGTTGCTCAACCCATTACAGAATTGAGAAATTTGATCCATGGTTGTGATTATTGTCCTTCACTAATTTTCAGATTTTAGGAGGCACAAACACTTGAGCTGTAGAAGCATATGAGTTATAGGTGATACTAAATTGCTTGTTTTCAGGAAGGAGGATCCTGAAGGGTCCATTTCTTTTTTTAATCTTTGATTCTCTTCCCTTCAAATTGTCCATATGGTGGTGATATTCCACTTGACCAAGAAGTGCTGGATGCAGCTTCTTCCATGTGTGAACTGGACAGAAAGTTTGCTAGTGCTGGGTGCAAAACGCTCTTGTCTCCAAGGTCAATTCAGTGTAGTGCCAGTGTACAGTGTCTCCTTACCAAGAAATCCAGGGTTAAATTCACTCTTCAGACTTGGATCTCCTATGTGTAAAGGACTGTGTTGGCTTGGCTTAATTGCTGAGTCTGGTACCTGCTCATAGCATTAACAAGAACCTGAGGAGTTATGATAATCTACGGCACATATATCTTATTAGTTAGTGTCACTACAGAAGGTAATGTCCTGTAATCAAAAATAAGTTTAGTCCCATCCAATTATGATTGGAAAAGCTGTTAGGAAAATGTCCCATTTTTGTAAATCATTGTGTAGGAGTACCATTTCTTGAGCTAGCATTATGCAGGTTTCATTGAAAGATAAAAACTAGAATAGCAACCTCTCTTGGTTCCATTAATCCTCTCTTCCTCATTGTGTGGGGGCACACCCTCACGCTAGTACAGAGGTGGCTAATAAGCTCTTCTAGGCTCTGGTAGCTTTAATCAGACACACCTGTAAGGCTTGCACTGCCAGGAGGGAGGAAGCTTAAAAAGGGAAAGCATCCCACAGGTAGGGGTAGAGATGAGGGAGAAGATTGCTGTACCTCAGAGGCAGATCAGCAAAGAGGAAGACAGTTGCAGAACTTGCCACCTCTGTGATTGCATGGACCAAATATAAAGCAGGGGTAGTGTTTTTCATACAATTTCATGTATCTCAGCTGTGAAAACAGACTGTGTAACATGAAGGTACAATGGAAAAACAATGTACAAGAGATGTTTAATATGAATGTAGTGCTTAGGAATGTTTTCATTGACAACACTAGATTTTTGCAGTGAAAGAGATAATTTGGTATTAAAATTGTTCAACATTTAATTTTAAAGGTAATTTTGATAACAATAGTTAAATGTGATTTTTCTATTGCTAGTTAATCATAATCTTTAATAATTGCTCTCATTCAGCTGTAGAGTATCTAAATGCTGTAACTGTTCCCATTGGTTTTGTTGGTTTGGTGTGTGGGATTTTTTTTTTCCAAGATAACTCTAGTATGAAAGTATAAAATACTATTAAGTTTCAGATATAACATCATTAGTTTTTGTTATATAACATATATTGACGTGACATGTTGCATTTGTTTGTGAAATACAATTTTTTATGGACCTGTATTGTATACTTCCTTAGAAAGCTGCACTTTAGCAACCTCATCTAAGTGTTCCATGGAAAACTAAACCTGTGCTAAGTGCAACAGTTTAGGGCAACTGTACCTTTATTGCCTCTCTGTGATCCAATGACAGTACCCACTCTCAACTCCAAGCTGCTCTACTTTCACCTTTCTTGGGTAGAGATATGCATCTCTATCCCTGCCTCCTGACTAGGGTATTTCCAGGCTGCACAATCTCCTGACTATACTGTTATACCCCCAGCAAAAGACAAACTGCCTAAACAGGCCTGCTTCGCTTCTCTCCTCAGACATGGTACATGCTGTAATTGCCACAGTTAGGTTACCACACAGCCCTTTATAAGCAAACACATTTTACTCTTAAGGTGAAAGATTGCAGAGAAAACATTAAAAACAGTAGAAGAACCTACATGCATGCTAATAACCTTATCAGAAATCACTCCAACAAGCACTCTGGCCAGTGAACACTCTTCAAGCCCCACCCAGGGGTTTTCCAGCAGTTACCAGTTTATCATTCCTTTTGCTGAGAATGAGAACTCAGTCTTATAGGGCCTCAATAGGCCAAAGTCCTTCCAACCCTTTCCTAAGAAGGCCTGTCTGGTTGCTGGATCAGAAAGAAGATCTAGAGTCAATTTTAACTTAGACTATTTATCCAAAAGTCCGTTTGTTTGTCTGATGGTCCCTGGAGAATCCAGTTTGAACCACTATATGTGAGCTTCTCTCCAGGAAGCGGTAGCTCTCTGCAGGTGTTAAAATCTGAGTGAATTTGCCTAACCACACCCTACTGTTCTTAGTTCCTGGAGGTTTGTGGCCCCCCTCCCCTGTGGAATTACATGCAGTCCCTCAACATTTGCATTTTTAATACAGTAAACTCCTAAAATACTTAAACTTAATTCAATAAGCTCTGTCCAGGATATTGTCTTATCTGTCACAGTGAGCTTTCACCTTTCGAGGAGAAATGTTAATTCTCCATAGAGAGTCAATGTCCCTATTGCTCCATGTGCATCTGAACAGATTACAGAGACAAGAGGAAGACTTCTGTGTACACATTGTAAGTGCAATAATGTTCAATATCTCATTTCATTTGCGATATGCTGCCCTGAGATTTAATTTCTACAGCTGAATGTACAAATATTAACTTTGACTAGAGTGTCCAAATATTTTAAGACTGCTTGATATACATGCTGAAAATAATGTAATGAGCGTATAAAGTAATTTATGCTAGTGAGTTGAGTCAATTTTTTGTGTGTAAAATTATTACACTTGTTCCTTTAGGTTCCATTCTCTTCTCCATATACGGGACAGTTACACTCATATTCACCTTGAAATGAACAGGCTTCATTATGGGGCTATAGGGTTTCCATAGTAAGTTAAAAAGGCTATGTAATCTGGGGCACCACAAAGCATACCTTGATGTTTTTAACTTATGGTGCATTTTTCCTAACATCTGGCAAGTGGAGTGGTACAGATAAGTCTGCAACACATCATGGGGATCTTTGTGTAAACTGAGGTGAGTGTTAGATTATGCCTTGCATTGTACCACCTTTGATCTATGCATATTTTCCTATTTGATCTCGGCACAGCACATTTAGCCATGTACTAAGGAGTTCTTTCCCCTTTGTCTTTCAAATGCTATTGCATTGGACATTCTCTATCTTTTCAAATGTATGTTTAAGGTTGAATATATGTAATGTTCCCTTATTCTGCTATTGTTCACTTACAAGATAAGTTTTATATACTGTAAATTTTATGTTGTACCAAAAATATATTATCCTGCAAGCAAATTGAGTCTAATGTTCTCAATGTGCCTGTAATTCTTTTGCAATTGAGTGAAGTGTGAAAATTCATTTGATTGCTCTTACTGAAAGATAGGAGGGGTGGGAGATGGAAATTGTTTTACTTCTGCCAAGTGAGCACGAGAAGTACGGATTATGCATGTCACTGTTGGAGGGAGGAGGGAGGAAACGTGCTTCAAAAATGCATCACCAAATTCAAGGGAAAAGAAAAGGACTCAGGACAAATATTTGTTTTTCTCCAGCATTTATTCAGTAAATATCCATTAACACAGAACAAGTTAATCAAAATAAACAAAGAGCTAATTAAGGTTTGAGCTAGTAAAAAAATAGGTTTGGCTTCCAGGCCACAAACATCTCAAAATCAGAGATTTCCATGGCTGCTCACAGACTTCTGTAGGATAAAAGCCAACAGTGATTTTTCTGAAATGGACCCAAAAATAAAGCTTCACTTTTGCTCTTTGCTTGAAAACACTGCTGCACTAAAAAACAAACAAACAAAAAAAAACTAGATAGCAGATTTCATAGTAAGCAGTTGGGCCTGGTCAGGCTTCCAACAAAATATATGAATTGCAGGAGATGGTACTGTTGATTTGGTAAATGGTAGTTTTCCTTCTCAGTCAGTACTTTAGCATGGCACTAAAGGCACTGTGCTTCTAGAGGTGTCCTCTGTCAGATGAGGGTAATAACCAAGCTCCTGACCACTTGTAATTATGTAAATGTCCCATGGCACTTTTCACAAGAGGAGTATTAATCCTGTTATCTTAATCAAATTTCACCTTGAGTTATCACATTCTGTCTCGGGATAGACAGGAGCAGGTTGGAGGGGACAAAGCAGGAGAGGTCATGCTTGTGGGGAATGGGCAGAAGAGTCCATGTCCACTAGAACACTATCCTGTCTAGAGACTGGGATTGAACCCAAGATTCCTGAATCTCACCATTCCTCTGATGTTAGCATATATTTCTGAAACCCACTGGGAAAGTATCTCATCCCCGTCTAGTGCTGGTCCACATAGAGTAACTGATAGTATTAGTAGGCTGTTCTCCTTTGTTAGATCAAGTGGCAGAGGTCTGTGAGGTGGTGTTATGGAGCATTGGTGGTCTGGCCTAGTGGTCAGAGCAGGAGTCATGTCTAGTGGGCAAAGCAGCACTCAGGTTGGGGAATGGAGTTGAAGGTCAGTACCAGAGTCAACTGCCAACTACCAGAGGCAGGGTCAAGCCAGAATCAGAGCCAGGAATCGAAGGTTAGGGTCAGAGTCAGGATCAGATACCGAATTTCGGAGTCAGAAGTCAGAGCTGGGAGTCAAAGGCAGGACTAGTAACTGATGGCCGGAAATGGGGCATAAGAGCAGGAACTGGAGGAGAGGCAGGTAGCAGGCATGGAGCAGGAGCGCAATGGGAACTAAGAGCACAGGCAGGGGCAAGGCAGGAGCCAGAAGTGGAGCAAGAATGAGGAACAGGGTTGGATACAGAGTGCAGGAATCAGGCGCAAGCAGGGTCCAATGCAGCAGCAGCAACAGTGAGTCACCTGGTTGCTCAGATAACTTCTTTGCCTCCTTCTGGCTTAAATAGCATGGTTGGGACAATTGGTGGAGCCAGGCAATCCTCTAACCAAGGATCCGCAGGGCGATGCCTTGGCTGAGGCTACCCTTGCTAGCTCTTCAGCCCACCAAGCTGACACCCAAGTCTGATGAAGACAGGATGTGTTAGCTGTCTGGGAACTCACATGCCAGAGACATCAGAGGTGGATCTAAAGGTTCCAGCCCAGCTGAGGAAACGTGTGTGTTGATGTGATGCCACATGATGTAATTTGTTTTTTCAATTTTTGTCTCTTTAAAAACAAGGAAATTACATACAAGACAGCTACATTAAAAGAACGTTATTAAGGTTGCAAAGCTAAACCCTCAAATTAGGAAATGCCAGCGTTAAGGCTGTCTGTGCAGCCATCATTTGGCCCCTTTGTGTGTATCCATTATGATACAGTCTTCAATTACATGATCATATACTATTTATTCTACAAGATTCCTGCCTCATTCTATGCACGGGATGGACCTGCAGTGGGGTGAATCAGAGATGTGTAATGAAGGAGATTATCGTCTGTAGGACAGCTGCCTCATTTGTTGTAGAAGTTCAAAGGTGTGTACTATTTGCAGGACTGAGACAGGTAGGTCTAGGGCCACACAAGTCTAAAGGCCCATTCCCTCAACTTAGGGGAGGAGCCACTAAGCCCGGGATGCAGTTGAGTATGTGGGACAAAAAGGAGAAAACAGCAACAAGAGTGACATCAAAGATTAAAAATCAGGAATACAGAGGGAGACACCAAGCACAGAACCCTGGGCAGCACCACTGCTCCTCAAAAGTGTCCAGTGCATCAGTGGACACGCCCAGAGGAATTCTGTCTGGAGATATGAGCAGATGTTGGATCAGAAATAGGCACCACAGTCACAGAGTATGCCCCTCTTCATCCAGCTTCCTCCTCCTGGTGTGAAAGATGGCCATCTTGGCCAGTGCCAGGCGGATGTTGATGAGGCGGTCCTGTGACTTATGGAGCCAATGATGGGGTGTGAGTAGATCAGAAGGTGCAAGGAGAAGTGCATTAAGAACCTCAGTAAGAGGTTCTGGCTCCTCCAGAACAGGGGCTACATCCTGACACACTCTACCAGTGGTGCTGGAACACTTTTTAAATAGTGGGGGTGCTGAAAGCCAGCCCCGAAACCTCTGTCTGACACTCTCCTCCAAGCTGGGGCCAGGAGCTGGGCTGCGTTTCTGGGGTTGCGGGAAAGGCTGGGGCTGGCAGCTGGGAGCCCTGGGCACAGGGCTGGCAGGCAGGAGCCTTGCGTAAAACCTTGGGGTGCTACAGCACCCCCCACACCTCTAGTTCCCACACCTATGTACTCTACATAGATTTGTGGCGAGAGGGAGATCCTGGCATATAAGGGACAGATGTCGGGGAAGTTTGTAAACCATGCCAGTTACACACCTGCACTCGTGGCTCCATGAAGGAGCTGCCTGCTAATATCTCTGACAGGCTGTGAAACTAGAGTGGAGTACAGACTGACCCAACGGATCCCACCACTTGGGAGGAGGTGGATGGTGTGAAGCACGAGTTCGTACAGATGTTTTCTGGGCATGGTTCGGAGGTGGACCAGCTGCATGGTGTTGAGATTGTATGGGTTGCGTGTTTGGGTGGGCAAGGAGGGTCATGGGTCTGATGACAAGTTCAGAAGGGCGTGAGGGGAAAGGCAGGTGGGGAGCACCGTCTTGAAGGACCTGCTTAAGGAAAGCAAGAGAAGCAGGAAGAAAGGCTGCCCTTGTGTCCTGGAGCACATGATGGGGGAAATGTAGTATCTGATTGTGTAATTAGTATCATAACGTATATGCGCAAAGGAGCCAAATTTAGGTACACAGGTAATTTTAAATTCTGGCATTTACTAGCTTTTGAGTGCTTGACTCTGCAACCTTTATAATGTTCTTTTAAGGTAGTTTGTGTGTGTGTGTAATTATACAGAAAAGCTATTTTGGGAAACTTTTGCAGGTTTCTAATATATATTTGTTGGTTTATCACTGAGTTTCATACAATGAAACTCACATTACGTAGCAAAGCTGGGAACATACTTAAAAATGTTTCCACAAGTATTTACTAGGACAGAAAGTTGAATTTGATTTGGCCATGTGTGTGCCCCCTTTTATTTGCTTTCTGTAAATATTTTAACTAATAATTTTACTGACAGGAATATTTATAGAAACAGTATGTTTTAAGCAAATATTGATGAATATTTGTGGAAAGTCCATTTTGAACTCATAAATATGAGTATTTGCACTGGATGTCTAATTCTACGTTTTACTATATTATCATTCAATGATGGAGTACCAGTGCTAAAAGTGCAGAGCAGGCCAAAACAACCCCCATCACCCCCAGTCCACCCCTCCCCTCCCAAACATACAAACAAAAAAAACCCCAAACAACCCAAGAAAGAAAGTGGGGAGGGAAGGGGATTAAGCTGGTTTGCTAAAAGGCATACTTTAAGCACTATTTTACCAAAGTTGCTGCTCCCAGGTAGACACCCCACCCCACCCACACACTTTTTTCAGTTCACTCTAAGCACTGGAGAGCACAAATATATAAATGGCCTTTTTGTCCAGACAGAAACTAACCAACAAGCTTGAGAATTCTGAATATTAAGTATCTGCAGCAAATTTTACTTTCTTAAATGTATTATTTTTCCCCCTGGATTCTGCCTCTCACATAAGCTAGTGTTAAAATCCTACTGTTTCAAATGTTGCTGTATGTTGCGATTTTGTTGGGTCAATAGAGGGTTACAAGGACATGAGAAAATATAAAATGTTCAAATTCAAAGAAAACAGAGAACTTTGAACTTCTGTCTTGTCACATATCTGAAGGAGGAGATTATTCCCAAATATTTTGGTTTTAAAATCTATTTATTGGTAATTCTTTAATCTACATGTATATTCCCTCTTACGGCTTTGAAAATTTAAATAGATATTTTGTTTTTTTAAAGTGTCTGTGTTCACCTTTTAAAAAAAAGAGATAACAATTAAGTTTGTGTCTCTATAATATAAACATAATTAACATCCATGGTTCATGGAATTAATGCTGCCTATGAGGGAAGAGCTTCACAATTAAATCATGGACTTGCTGCTGTGCAGTTTGGAGACGTTAGCTTTGCTTACAAGACAATGGGTTTATACTGTATATTCCATAGATTCTCATTATGTGTTCTGTCAGCAAAATTAAATTAGGCAATCTCACTACTTGCATCATCTCAGTATTAATATTATTTATAAGACAAAATGTTCCTCATGTTATGTTTCCACTAACTATCAGAAATCATTTTCCTCTTGGAGGTTGATATTAAAGTTTATATATGATAACATTACTATTTGTTTTAATATTTTCCAATAAAAACAACTACTGTTTTAGTGACTGATATTTTATTTCCTTTAATATTTAGGCAAGTATTCCATAGAATAGCAATAAAAAAATAAGTTGCTTACAGCTAAACAGGTGAGGACCTGATTCTGCAGTCTCTGCTCACTTAAGATTCCCATTTCAGCCAATGCCCCAAGTAGGCAAATAAGAGACTAGGGTCTTAGAGGCTTTTATCAGCTTTTTAGCTATCGGTTCTGTTTTACTGAGAAAGTTGGTTCTTCCAGTCTAAATTACCTTTATTTTTATGAAAGGAAAACAACTAATTAAGAAAGACAAAAGTAAAGTATCTGTGAAAGAGAAATGGAGAGCAATGTATCTCTTTTGTAACATGTTGCATCATCTTCAGCTCTCAAAATGGCAGCTGCCTCTGCAGAAAGCACACTCTTAGAAACTGAAAAATACAATACCTTGGGCTTGGCTACACTTGCGAGTTACAGCGCAATAAAGGAGCCCTGGGCACACTAGCTCCCTACCCGTCCACAGTGGCAAGGCACGTAGAGCGCTCTGACTCCGCAGCTACAGCGCTGCTAGTACTCCACCTCGGCAAGTGGAATAATGTTTGTTGCGCCCCCGCTGGAGCACCATGGCACCAGTGTGAACAAGGTGTTGCATTATTGCACTCTGATCAGCCTCCAGAAATGTCCCATAATCCCCTTAAGTCAAGCAGCCACTCTTGTCATTGTTGGAAATCAGCTGCAGGAATGAGGAAATGCCCTTTCAAAGCTCCGTTTCGGAGAAGCCAGCTGCTTATCAGCTCGAAGAAAAAGCAACCATTTACTGTTTGCTTTGAGTGAGTGAGAGAGAGGCAGGCGGGGGGGGAGGAGGAGTCTGAACTTACAAGACTGCATGCTGATACACTCTCAGCACCCCAAAAACCTACTCTCCCCCCATACACACAACACACTCCCTGTCACACTCCACCCCACCCCCATGTGAAAAGCACGTTGCAGTCATTTGCATGCTGGGATAACTGCCCATAATGCATTGCGCCCAGTGCTGTTGCAAGTGCTGCAAATGTGGCTATGCCAGTGCGCTGTCAGCGTGAACACACTGCTGTGTGTTCCCTACTGTGTTTCCCTACTGTGCTCTACGAAGGCAGGTTTAACTCATAGCGCTCTACATCTGCAAGTGTAGCAATGCCCCTAGAAAACAACATGCTAAGCATTACCTAGTTACATACAACGTGATACCAACTGCAATTTTTCTTTCTCAAGGAATAATTCTAAGGAACAAAAAGTGAATTCACATTACATTTTAGCTAAGGGCTTGGCTACACTTACATTTTATAGCACTCTAACTTGCTGGCTCAGGGGTGTGAAAAATCACCCCTCCCTGAGCGCAGCAAGTCAGAGCGCTTTAAAGCGCTAGTGTGGACAGGCTCCTAGCGCTCAGAGCTAATCCCCTGATGGAGGTGGATTACCAGGAGTGCTGGGAGAGCTGCCTCCCAGCGCTCACATGCGACCACGCTCGCACTTCAAAGCATTGCCACGGGAGCACTCCCACGACAGTGCTTTGAAGTTTCCAGTGTAGACATGCCCTAAGTTAAAAAAATATGCTATTTCAAACACTAGACCCAGATCTGCAGCCTTTAAACACCCAAACTCAGAATGAAATCAATGCACAAGTACTGCTTGATTGGTCCCCAGTTGTGTAAAATTTGAAATATTTTCACATCCATATCTTGACAAAATAACATATTTTTATTTGTGCATTTCAGAAAAAACAATTTGTTTTATGAATAGTTTACATGAAAATGTCACACTTCAGAGTGTAAAAAATGTTTATCACTATCGTATGGAAGATATTTTAACTGAACTTTGAATTTCAGGCCACTCATTAAGGATTTTCAGACAAGTTAAAATGGTTTTAGTTGTCCCTTTTGGTTTAAAAGTCAGTCAACATTTTCATTTTCTGGACTTTATAGATAGGCCAGAACCAAGGAGTTTGGAATCAAAGCCCAGGGCTGTTTGGATTTGGTGTTTCTGTTCTGCCCATTGTGGATACAGGCCACAGTCATGAAGTTCAGATCCTGATGTGAATTTGAACTTCATCAAATTCATGATTTATGTTCTGATCTTGTGTTTCACTTTGGTCAGTCTTTAGTTTATACTTTCAGCTACTGGGCCAAATTCTGCTTTAATTTTGACCCATACAATCCAGTTACCTTGACTATATTCTTACCCTGATTTATCGCCTCATTAGGGTTTCAGTGATGTAAATAAGAGTGGAATTTGGTTCTAAATCTTCACTGTAAATAAAAGGGTATATTCACCTCTCAGTGCAAAAGCGGAGAGTATATTCCTCAAAAAAAGAAAGAAAAGAGAATACACAACTAAAACTTGGCAGACAAGGTCTCAGCCAGAGGGTGGATTTTTTTAATTTATTTTTTGGTAAATGTTGAGCTCACTTCTCTGCTTAGGTAAGTAGGCACACATTCCCATGTATCTTATAAAATCAGTAATAGTTCTACACATGCATGTTTTTACAAGATACACAGCAATTCTCACTCACATATCTTTCTGATGACAAAATCAAGCCATCAGTTTAAATCTATTTGGTTTTATTTAAGTTATAGAAATGAGGGGATGGGGAGAATACTGGCTCTGGGTGATTTCTTTGAGCTCCTATCATCCAAAACCAGGTTCCTTTTTTAAAACTAACAGCCCAGTCCTGCATACATGTGCGATGTATATAGAAGGGGTTTGCAAGAAGAGGGCTCTTATTTGGCAAGTTATAAATCCTGGACTTAGAGTCTGATCCAAAGCCCATTGAAGTCACTGGAAAACCTCCCATTAACTTCAGTGGTTTCTGAATCAGGTCCTTAATGTGGAATTGCAATGTATCACTCTCACTATCCTAAATAAATTTAGACCAAAAAAATCCCAAAACAAAACAAAAAAATCCAACTCAAACCCTGGCCATATATTAACAGTAGCCTGAGGGTTTTAATAAAGATTCATAATATACAAATCCTATTATGTTTAAATGCCCATTTGCAGCATATACCATCTAAGCTATGAAGTACAATAAGGGACATATTTATTCTGCCCTCATGCTATTTGTAGCTAGGATGTGTGCGTAATTCATATGAGAGACCCACATTACCTGAAATCATTCTGCTCTTACCCACAAAATTGCACCCATCGGGGGAGAGATAGTTGGCAGAACTTGCCCAAAAGAGCAATTTCCATATATTTTCCTCGTAGAAAAATTAGAAAAACAGAGGCTTTTAAGATTCAACTGACCTTGGGCAGCTTATTTTACATGCTGAGCCTAGAACTCACTCAACCATTCCCATTCCAATACCAATAAATTGCAAACAGTAGCAAATAAATTACAAATCCTTAATGGAGCACAGTGAACCCAGGGTAGTATCACCTAATTTGTGTGAAGCTTAGATCAGGGTTACAGATTCTACTTCAAGTGAACACAATAGCAAAACTCATATTGACTTTAATAGTCAGGATCAGGCCATATGTACAGTATTAGAATACTAATGCACAAAGGATGGAGTTAAGAATTCTGTGCCCACCTTAAATTCTAGCTGTTTGGCTTTTGAGTTTATTTTAATGTATGTTCATATTTAATTATTATTAATTGTAGGTGAGAGTGCAAAGTCAAAGAGCAAAAGAATTTTACAATATCTTACATAATCCAGCTGTATTTTTATCAGATTAATTAGCACAAACAAGGGGGTGACTTTCTACAAAGATATCTGCCATTTGAGTACAGCGTGGCTTATTTTGTAGAGTTCATCACTGGTGACATTCAAAACAGTGAAACAAAGTGAAGAAGCTGGTGGACGTTTTTAAAAACAAGCAACCCAGCAAAAGTCTCCCTGTTCCAGGATAAAGTGAAGATGTAAATAGGTCAGAATAGCAAGGAGTAACAAGTGTTTGGTATGAGTAGACAGGGGTTTTGGTTTTTTAAAATAACATCTAGTAGTAATACTTATGTAGGACCCAATCCCATAATTTCAATGAGACTACTCCATGAATAAGGATTACTCACACAAGTAAAAATTGCAGGATTAGGTCAGGATTAATTGCAGGATTATGGTTGTTACCTAGATTTTCAAAAAGACAGTTGGTGGGCAAGGGAGAGCCCATGCTTAGATGCCTGTGGCCACTACAAAAAAAAAAATAAAAATTGGGATGATATTCTTTGAAAGAGCAGAAAAAAATCAGTTGTTTAATAACAGTGTTATCAAGTAGCTAATATATTTTGTCTTTTTGCTTGAGACAGTTACCCTTAAGATCCTACAGAAAGAAGCATTTCTATCATAGTACACACGACTAGTAGAAAAGGAAGAATAATCTGATGCTGTGCACCTCACCTTGAGGGTGACAGAATGGACATTTTACTATCAGTGTTTATACATTAATATACAGAAACTTGTCTTGGTAGGGTTTTTCTAGGTATTTTAATTCTGCTGATGCAAAGTGAGAGTGAAATTACAGGTGCCAGTTTGCAGTGTAGAATGCTGATAAACAACTTACCATTTTGCAGTGGCTGGTCACATCTGGAGTCTTTTGGGATGCAAAAGTACTGGAAGGATTATTGCAAAACTTAAAGACACTTATGTTACCATAACTTTTGTTTTTAATTAGTAGTTTTTACATTTTTCTTTTGGAGTATCTTCTTGCTTATATCATACTTATTTAGTTAAACATCTAATTGACATCAAAAGCAGGTAATCAGACCTACAGCACTTGTCAGAAAACTTTTCTAGTTTGACCTTAGACTGAGACAGGCTGCTATAAAACCATGGATCAGTGGATTGTGTTTTATTAATTTCAGCATATCATGAAACTCCATAATCTACAGTCCACAAATCTGACCTGTCAATCATATTAAATTGTCACACAACATTTAATATGTATACATTATGCATAGTGTGGAATGGAATCATAACAATTAAAGTCCATTGGTGTTCTTCCTCCTTAATTTGTCACAATAGTTTCATAATAGTTCAAAATCAACACACAAAACACTCCACAGTGTGGACTGTGGCAGTCGGAGTACCCTCATCTTCCATTTTGTGATTTTTATATTGTTTTGTCTGGGCCACAATGTGGAGATATTCAGCTTGATTTTATATATTATTATAGTGCTTTTTCATTAACAAAATCCCCAGACATCTTCTGCCTAAAAGATCCAATCACAATGCAAGATATTGTTATGAATTAGTATTTATTTATATTATGTATTATATCATCTTGATAAAATATGTCGGGAAACACAAAACAGATCAAGAAGGGCTTGATTCTTAATGTTCCTTGTACACAGTCAGGTTCTGAATTCCTTGCAGAATTTCCATCAGGTCACTGTAGTAATAATTATGCATGTATGCAGTTAATGTTCCCTGACTGCTTCTGATCCTCTGTGTCTGTTCCCTTTCTGTGCTGTCCTGTTGAGATCATACAGCCTGAATATAACATGCTGCAAACTGGTCAGAACTCAAAACCCTGGCAAATTTATAAGCCCACCTATGGAAGAAGAGTTTCAATCCCCACAAAATAGAAAAAGAAATGTTAATGCACATATATTTCTTATATAATTTAATATATATTCATTGTGTTAGAAATGTCTGAAATGGCTTAGTTATATCCCCCCACTGTTGTCCAGAAATAATTTTCTGTTATGTCATGCAATGTGTTTCTCATGAGAGTATACTCTCAGGAATGGGGTGAATTGGAAGCTACCACCCATTAAAATGAGACCAGGTTTTGGCCCAGTACTGTATTTTAGCTAACTAGTTATTATTGATGTTTAGTGTACTTTATTTTTACTATGCTCTTTAGTGTATTTATACAAAATATTCATACTGAAACTGAGAGCACTCCAAATTCACCCCTTTGTGGGAATAGGTCTTTCATGAAAATTCATTGTTTTATGGATAATTTTTTGCTTAAGTGAAAATGTTGTCAAAGTCGGGTATGACTTTTTTGTGGTGCATTTTCAAATGCTGAGGTTGGGCTGGATGCGGGATCAGGATCATAATCTATCAACCAAACTTCCATTATTCTCTGATCCATCTATGGTAGTATCTTGTGGAGAAAGTCTAGCTTTATGCTGCTTTTGTTGCTCCTGATTGATACTGCTAAACATGTTTTATAACCTTTAGCCCTATGATTGTGTGCAATTGCACAACCAGCTCCCATCACATCAGTAATGCTTTCACTACATACTGATAACAGTGGGAAGCGATCCTGATGGGGCCCAAGCCCCAGGTTCTTCCTCTGTGCCATGGGTACATGCACTTATTGATGCTAACTATGATGGCCTTGCACTTTGGGGGAGCATAGGATTTGGCACCTACCTGCAAGGTTGAGCACACACCTTTTTAGCTGCTCTTGAGGTTCATCCACTTTGTCATGAACTCCGTGCACGGCTTGAATCCATGTATATCCTCTTTCACGTGTGTGCTTTTAGTATAATATCTCAACTCAGTGTCTCATCTGAAGTAAAATGTCCTAAACCTTTATGTTCTGTCACCCAGTCCTCCTCCATCTGCTACACCTAGTCTTCTCTCCACTCCCCTCCTGATTGCTTCCTCCCGCCTCTTCTCTCTCAGCACAAGATAACTGTACATAATACATGTGTGTGTAAGGAATAAGTGACTGTATAAATAATTAGTTTTTTTCACTCTGCCTGTCCCATCAAAAGGTCAGTTTTAAGTATGGCCTCTATACCTATTCTGCCTCATCTTGGAAGTTTACATGCACAAAATATTGTGCAAATGTGGCTTTTCACATTGTTGCATGGCTAAATGCAGAAATGGCCATGGTCTTGAAAATTCTGCAGATAAAAATTGTAAAACATATTTAAACCTTTAAAAGTGTCAAATATATTCAGATATTAGCTGGTCTAGCTATTTACATATAGATGTCCTTTGGTGTTTTATCCTAGCTATCCTCAGACATACAAACAAAAGGACCCCAGCTATGCCCTTCTTTCAGTTGCTTTCCTGCCTCTCTTTATTTCCATCACCCAAAATGAAATGGAGAAACTTTTGCATTAAATTTCACTAATAAAAAATACCCTTTATTTTTGAATGAGGCACATATGGTATCTTCATGCAAACAGATCTAAAATAAATAAATAGCCGATCTGCTGTACCTGCTGAGAAATCAAGCATTCCTATCTGTCATGTCTTGTTACCCAACATAACACATGCACATGCTGTAGACAGACACGCTAGCTTGGACATGTAGCATTATGTTCCAATTTTACTTCATCAGGGAAGCTTTCTTGAGTATGACCCTGATTCTGATGGCAAAGATCCAGAGGTCTTATGACAAAGCACTGGCTCAACCGTGTGCACAAAACTAGCCCTTAGAAAGAGGCATTGACACTCAGCATGCCATCCTTCATTGTCAGCAGGCAGAGTACAACAATTACAAGGATTTACCATATCCTTAATACTGCTGATTCATTGACAGAAATGGGAATTAAATCATAAATTTTACTATCATTTGTAGCCCTAGCATCCTGTTTCAAAGATTATAACGTTTTTAAAAGACATTTCCATTTGTGGCAGAAAACTGAAAATCATCTAAGAAACCTTCTGACCAAGACCAAATCTCCCCCCCTCCCCGCCATGTCCTGTTGTGTATTTGGGTGGTGTTTTATAAGATTGTTATAAAATTAGACACTTACATACCATAATGATGGGTGTGGAATCAGTGCCAGGTGAAGTAGAGCAGAATAGAAACAGAAGAGAAAAATTAGGGATTGCAGTT
This sequence comes from Dermochelys coriacea, assembly GCF_009764565.3. Classification (NCBI taxonomy): domain Eukaryota; kingdom Metazoa; phylum Chordata; order Testudines; family Dermochelyidae; genus Dermochelys; species Dermochelys coriacea. The sequence continues at coordinate 53,053,889 of NC_050072.1, read as the reverse complement.
AGGCTGGGGAACATTATAGCATGGACTGGTGGATGCACAACTGGATCCTAATGGATGATCTCTCTGTTGCTGTTTGCTCCAGCAGTTTAGGGAGTGGAAGCCCATGGATTGCACTTGAATGTGGGCGTCCTTCATAATAGCCCAATTCACTATTTCTACTGCATTGGTAAATGATGTACTGAATATGGTCACAAAGAGGGGATGTTCTCTGCAAAGTTTAGGGGTGGCTAGATTACACAAGAGTTAATGCACTACTAGCCTTTCTCTTCTAGTTTGTATTCTGCTAAGTGCTTAAAGTATGCAGTGTTGTTGTAGCTGTGTAAGTCCCAGGGTATTAGAAAGACAGGGTGGGTGAGGTAATATCTTTTATTGGACCAAATTCTGTTGGTGAGAGAGAAAAGGTGACCTGAAGAAGATCTCTGTGGAGCCTGAAAGCTTGTCTCTCTCTCTCATCAACAGAAGTTCGTCCAATAAAAGATATTACCTCACCCTCCTTGTCTCTCTAAAATGCTTAAAGTGAAATTTGCCCCAGCACAAAATAACCTCACACACAATTGAACACATTTGGGAGTCTTCTCTCAGAAGGAGCCCGAGCTCGGGGATAAAAAGAGTGCTATAAATTTACACCCTTAAACTTTCTCCTGGTTGAAAGACTTGACTCATTCTAACAGAATTACTGTATTAAGCATAAAGAACCAGCATCTTTCAAACAAACCAAACTTTTTAATTGTGCCCCCAGTATGCCAAGTTTGGAGTGCACTGGCAGTGTTGCATGCAGGAGTCTCTTGGTGCTAAGACTGGCCTACAAGAATATCAAATCTCAACATTTAAAAACTCCTAAAATAAGAGATAATTACAACTGCTCCTGGCTGAAAACAGTGCTCAAGTACAGAATTGACAAAACATCCCCACATTATGGGAATTGGCTACAGATATGGGGATTTCTTGTGCACCCAAGAATCACACTAAAATATACCACAGCCTACCTGGTGATAAGCCCCACAAAAATGTCTCCAATCCTGAAATGCTTCTTGAGTGTTGTTTCAGGTAATGTAGTTGTATTGGCCTGTGTGGATCGTATTCAACTTTGTTAAATGGTTGAGAATAGTTTTCAATGGAGATTAACAATTAATGTAAAAAAATTTCTTGATTTAGAAAGCAAATTTCAATTCATTGGTGTTCGTGACCATTTTGTGTTTGCGTTCTGTGAAAATAGAGTATTTGAGTTTCACTGATTTGAAATACCCGTGAAAAGTGAATCCTAAGTTTGATTGCTGGAATATTGATCAAAAATAAATTTGAATTGTTCATTCAATTATAAAATTTATAGTATTAGTTAGTTACATAAGTCATCCAATGAGAGGAAAAAAATTACACCATGTGACTTAACTAATGTACTATCATGGTGCAAATTTTGAATTATATGTTTTATTGTAATATTCAGAGTTCACATTACTTGTTTGTATCTTGAAGTCATTCAGTCAAGGAACAGAAACATATCATGTTACTTATACAGTACAACTGATCAACAGAGCTCAAGTTTTGAATATTTACAATTTAAAGATTCATTAATAATCTGAAGATCAAGAATTATCATCTGAAGAAATTTGTAAATAATTCTGAATAATGCATACATTCGAGAATTTTACAATCTGTTTATAAGCAATCCACAAACGGGCAAAAAAGTGAAATTGGATGACTAAATTGCTGATTGAAAATTATTTGTTCAGCTCTAGTTTTCAATGAGCTTTTTTTAAATAAACACTCCATCTACACTGATTAGCATCTATCAATACAACTTAATTACAAGAAACTATTTGGAAGAACTATTTCAGGATATACATTTTTATCATTTCATTGGGGCCACAGAGAAAGATTTGCTTTAGTATTCTGAATACAGAAATGGGAACTAAGGATTCCAGTTTTCTAATTCTGGCTCTGTTACGGACTCACTCTATGGCCTTGTGCAGGCTATCTTAGCTGTTTCTGTTCCTGCTTGGTGCATTTTATATGTCATACTTATAGTAAAGAATACATGGATAAAGAGGTTAATTAGTGTTTATATGGTCCTCTGAAGATTAAAAATGCTATATAATTATTATTATTTGTATTATGATAGCTCCTAGGGGGTTCCATTGCACTAAGCTCTGTACAGACACAGAGAGGGAGACATTCCCAGCCCTCAAGAATTTGCAATCTAAATAGACAAGACAATAATAGACATACATCATGTAAGCATAATAGATCAGACATCTATAAATTACATTTACTGTATAAATCACCGGAATTACTTAAAAAAAATTCCCCAAATCATCCTCCCTCTTCTCCTTTGCCCAGCTACCCGAGCAAGCCAGTAACACCAGGCTGACCCATACTGCCCTCCTGTCACCCCTCAGAAACAGAAGTGGGAAGAAACTATCTCTGACTTACTTATTGTTCTTGCTAGTCATCTGTCCCTGACACCCATTCCCTATTGCTAACCCAAGTTAATTCCTACTTCCCCAAAACCTCTAGTCCTAGATAAGGTTTGGTTAAAAAAAAGAAACAAACAAAAAAAAGCACTCTAGCCTAATCAGAAAAATTCTCAACATTTGTCTAGATTTGATTAAAAGTTGCTGAGACTGTAGTCAGTCTTTCCTGGGTTGGGGGAAAGAGTGGTGGAATAGTTAGCGCCACATGGTCTCACAAAGTACTAAGTATTATTAGAATCACCGTAAAAGTTAAGAGAAAACTGCATCCATTTTACTTGTTGAAATGGACAAAATGTAAGAAGCCAATCTTAACTATAATAAAAAGTTAAATATATTGGAAAATAAAGGCCTGAACCTGCTGTTCTTCTTTAAATTAAACTCAAACAAGCACACTTCAGGCACTTGCATTCAGCCACATATAAGCATTTGTTTGCACTAGTCTGAAGAAGAACAGCAGGTTTAGGCCCTTTATTTTCCAATACATTTGACTGTTTATAATTGCTAAGATTGCAAACAAATGCTAAGCTTGTTTATTATGGCTGATCTTATTTGCTTTCAGTGAACTTTGAGTCTGAATAAAGACTGAAGAGTCAGGCCCAAGGTTTTTAAGTACAGTTAGCATTTGTGATCCCACTGTGGGCTGTCTAATCCAAAAAAGTGATATTATTTTGGCCTCTGGCAGTATAGGTGAAGTATACAAGAAGCTGATTGAAGACCTGTTTCCATCCTGCTTTAAAATAGGTTCACAATCCAAAAAGGAACTTTAAACACTGTATTTAAATATTAAAACTTAAAGCTTTACTTCTATAAGAAGGTTTAATACAATCAATAAAAAATTGCCTTTGACCTTTGACTTGAAAGGTCTCAGCAAAACAGTGGATTTTCAGATTCAGGCTTTTGGTATTTAAAAAGATTAACAGCTGAACTGAGATAAATAAATTAGTAGAACTGCCTGCCCCAAACCCACGCTGATTAGGTGATAGATGCAATCTCCTTTACAGTAGCTGAGGTCTGTAGGATGCTCTTGTCCAGAAACATTTTATCAGTGGTATTGCCTCAAAAGTAAAACTGACTAGGATCAGTGCTACTGAGAAAAGGCTTCTGTACAGGAGGAAGGCACTAATCAAGTTTTTCTGCAGCTGCTGATCTGGCCCTTTTCAATGAAACCAAAGGCACAGAGAAAGAGAGGAAAATGGAGATGCAGGGAGAGGCAGACTTAAAGGAAGAAGAGATCTGAAACAGAGGGCTAGTTTCCCCTTTCCTCTGGAAAACATAGGTGGCTAGAATAAAGATGTTTCCACTGGAGGGATGAGGGATTTGCCTTCCTTGAGGAGTAGGCAAGGCCCTAAACTTCACTGATCCCTCTGTGCACAGTGTGACTTTCAAGAATTCAATGAAGGCCAGGGCAATCCCTGTTGAAAAAGCCTGTTTTATCCAGACTAGATCCAAATGTCCCAATAGATGAGACTTCACCATTTCCTTTGAAAGACTATTCTTCAGCCTAGTAGTCCTGTAGATTTCACCGTCAGGAAATTTTTTCTATGTTTCAGTCTAAATTTGGCTTTAATCTCCCCCCCCCCCCCCAGTTATACCACCTTGCTTCAAATTAAATAATTCGCTCTGCTTCTTGGGGCCCAATCCTGCCCCTCCTTACTCAAACAAAACTACTGGAGTCAATGGGAATTTGCCTGAGTTTGGATGGCAAGATTGGTCCTTTCTGTTTATACCCTTCCTATATTTATAGACTGCTATCTTGTCAACTCCCCAAAGTTGACTCTTAGCCAAACTTTTCATATTTAGCTCTTTTAAATATTTTCCCATGGCTAATGCCATCACATCAGCACCTGGTTATTTTGGTTGCTCTTCTCTAAATCTACTCCAAGTTGTCAATATTTTTGTGATTATGTGGCACTCAGAACTAAACGCAATAATGCGAGTTCACACCAGAACAGTTTGGATTAGGAGTGTTATACCTCTCTTCCCTAAAGTGCTGCAGCAAACTAGTCCAGGGTGTCTGGGATACCAAATTCCAGTCTGTCCTCAAAATGGCCTATGTGCTTTAAAGATTCCTGTACCTTTTCTGACTTCCAGGTAAATGTCTTTAAAGGGGTTCTGCTCCTCTTCCCAGCTGGACAAATATGTACTCCCTGCACCACCAAAGAGTCTTTGAACAAGAAAGCAGCTACCTTCTTTTTCGAGTGTCAGCCTGCTGGAAAGTCCTATAAAGTGCAGTGCTGTGCTATCACTCTAAGGAGTGTTGCATGTGGATACAGCACCTAAGGAAACTGAAGCCTTGAAAGCATACCATCTCTCTAGGCCCCCATCTCAGATTGCATAGGAGCCATTCTCACCTCTGTCTAGTGGGTATCTGTGGCCCAAAGCACATCAGCATGCCAGAGTGGTTACCAGTCCTTCATGTAGACTAAGTCTGTCCAATAGTATCACAGCAGGTCCTCAAGACCACCTTAGACAGCCAGATCCATCAGAAGTAGGCCTCTGGCAGCCTGCCTCCTCTTCTTCCAGGACAAGGCAATGGTGGACATCTCCATCACACTGAGGGAAGGAAGCAGTGGCAAGGTATATGTAGATATCTATATGTTGCCATTTGTCCTTATCCTTTGTTTATAATCTTTTGAGCTTGTTTTCATTCCAGTGCTCTACTCCCAGCCAATTTGAATTAATTTGTCAAGTAAGGTTGTATGAGACACAGTATCAAGTGCTTTACTGAAATCCAAATATATTACATCTGCTGCTTTCCCATCATCTGCTAATTTTGTAATTCTATCAAAAAAGCAATCAAGTTTGTCTGGCAAGGTTTATTCTTTATGGAACCCATGATTCAATTTATCTGCCTCTGAAGGATGAAGGACTGAGTCAACCATTTATAAGCTTAATCAAACTTATCCAAACCCCTTTACTCAATAGATTGGACTGAAAGTCTTGTGAGAATAGACTTGCTTGCAGTATTCACATCACTTCCTGGTTTCTAATGGGATGAAAATACTGGAAGAAAAGGTTTTGGCACAGTATTTCAGTACTTCTGCACTGGGCCTAGCAGAACTCAGGAAATGCAGAGGACCATAAAAATCTTATTTTAAAAAGTTAATGGAGCTATTTCAGCCCTCCAGAGAAGTTTGATACAAGTTTTAGGGAAAGATTCAGATCAAATTCTTCTTTTAGTAAGAAAAATAAAAAATTAATAGGCAAAATATGGCTAGGTATAGAGGTAATAAGATTCCCTGGCTTCATCTCAGATCTCCTTCAGCCTTGATCAAACAGAAATCTGTCCTTACACACCACTTGTAATTTAGAGGTCTCCTCATCACACCTTACGTGATAAACTCTAGAACATGGAAGTTGTTGGCCCTGAAATCCGTCAGCCTGTCCCTCTCCATTTTGAAACAATACCTACAATATTTCTTTTCAAAAGTCTTTTTAAAAGAGACCAATATTGGTCCTCGATTTACTACCCTTCCCTCTCATTTATTTCTTCCCACTTGTTGTATGGGACCTTCTTTGAATTTTGATAGGATTGTCTTTATTGGCTTTCCATGTCTTTATTGCCCAAGATATAGTGAGGGAACTAATACATAAAACAACAACAACAACAAAAATTATTAATGTTTAAGATTTGAAGGGAACTTGGGCTTAACACCCCAGATACACTGGAGTTTTCTGTGTGGCTCTCAGAAATTACCAGTAATAGGAAAGTGGAACAGAAGTTAAATGTGAACCTTAAAGAGAGTGAATCTATTAGATATTAAAGGATGAAACAAAAGTCACCTTAAGGGAAGCATGGTGAGCTTCTACACTGAATTCAGTCAGCTGATTTGAAAAAAATAAACTATTATGGTTGATGACAATGTGCAATAGGTATTCACTGAATATTGGAAAAATCCTAGTCCTAGAAGAGAGTGTGGGAACTTTGCCATTGATTTCCATGAGACCAGAGTTTGGCTGTATGGGTGAAAACCTTCCTCTCCCCAGCTCCTCAGTTAAACACTTTCTCAGCAAGAGTGACGGACCCAGACAAGATTTTCTGCACCAGGTAAGCTCTGTAACACCTCTGGAGCAGTTTCATTGGGGGGGGTCTCTCCCCTAGCTGATACAGCAGCTGCATTGAGGTTCTGCTGTAGCCCTACAGCCTGTGTTAAGATTTTGGGATGAATTCTACACCCTTCAGCCCCTGTTTATTTTCCCTCACAAGGCTTGATTCCTTAGTGCAGGGAAAAGGGTATTTCAAAGTTTATTCGTAAGGCACAAAGCACACTTACATCTGGAAAATGGTACATTTGTAAGCTATTCACTAACTTGCTTGCTAATTTTAACCCCTTTGGTCAGTCTTTTCACACATACTATTTCACAGATACCCACTGGATTCTAGGGAAGGTAGAGAGGTTTTCTTATTTGCAGTTAAGTAGTTTTTCATTGCCTTGGTGGTCCATTGTATGCCATTATCCATTTTCAGTTGCATAGGCAGCTCTCCTATGAGAAATTTGTAAGACATTTTATAGCCATTTCTATGATAACAAAGGGTGAGAACATCAGTTCAAGTTATTCAAAATAATAATGCATCTAAAGAAGTGCATATTTTAAAATTTATTGATTGTTTATCAAAAGGTTGTGGGCAACTTGTGGCAGACGGGAGAGATATTCAGTTGGAAAGCTCCTTACAGCAAGCAGCTACTCAGTCTGAAAATTAATTTCAAGAAACATGACTGACCAGTGAGAAATTTTAGCCATAGTTTTTGCGGAACATTTTGTAGTAAACAATGTTGTTTGAGCACAGAGACAGAGCTGGTATATGTAATTGAGAAATGGCTCCCTGAGTCCATTAATTAATATTCAGGACATACATGTAATTTTACTAGGATTACAGCAGGGGGCCAAAATAAATTTGTTTTAAACAAAAACCCCACACCTCCACATTCTTATATCACAATTGCCAGTCTGAGATAGCTATGCTGCAGGCTTATAAAAGATTTCAGTATATTGAACAGAAAATGGTTAACATCTGAGGCTTGCCCAGAAGTCTGGTCAGGAATGTATAAAGTAATCTCAAGTATTAGACCCATCAATAAGTGTCCAACTACCCTGCTGTGAGGCTTCTTGAGGCTCCACTGGAAGCACAGTGAAAATGGTTCAGAACTGGGGCAAAATATGGTCTTAGAAGAACAAGCTATGCATTTCTGCACAGGAAAATTAAAATGGCCTATTTCAGAAGTGATTCAGAACAGCACATGCCTGCCAACCGCAGGGTTATTTACATGAATTTTGTACAGGAAAACTGGCTAATAAGAAACTTTTGGCATTTAAACTTTAGGGTACAAAGGAATCACCTCTGGAATTCTAAATCTCATCAATAAATGCCTTACAGCTGGACAAGGAAAGATAATGAGGGCCTGATATTTCATTGTTAGTATATTAAAAATTATATTGAAGTCCATAACAGTTATGGGTGCATCCAGAGTGCTAGACCAAACTCCATCTGTATTTCTAGGATTCTTTATACTTTGTCTGTTTCTGAACCAAAACCTCTGGGGCTGGCTTATGAAATTAACGCTCATCCCTCCCCCCGCTCAAAGAAAAAAAAGCTTATCCACAACTCCACTCAGGTACTTCTTGTAGTAGGGGGTCAGTTGCTGTGTTCATCCATAATGTAGGGGGATGCCACATAGATCTGATGTCTTCCCAGTCAAAGAAGGATCCTCTACGTAGTAGCCACTCACACTGACTTTGCTGCACATTAGCAACAATGGGACACAAAAGGATCCTGCTGCTATCTTACTAAAGTATAGAACCTGAGCTATTCAGCCTGTTGTGTATGAGTCTGCTTGACGTACAGAACACTCTTGAAAAGTTTCTGAGAGCGTCATGTCCAGCTTTCCGCAGTTGGAGGGATGGTTATTCTGAATGTGAGTGCAGAGGGAAGTAAAGGAGAAAAGAAAACAGAAAAGACTGAAGGATCTCTATCCTTCCTGCCCCATTTAGGATCAATAATAAAAAAAAAAAGCTAGAATGTATTGTCAAATGACCATCATGACATTAGGCCACAGTCTTTGACCTAAGAAACCAAAAGCTACAAAAGTGATATCTTTTTAAATATACTGAAATTGTAGGTTTCTTATTAGGATATACTAGGCACTCAGGACCAGATCCTCAACGGTATTTAGGTCCTAAGTCCCATTGATTTCAGTTGAAGTTAGGAGCCTAAATACCTTTCAGGATCTGGGCCTCTGATAGCATGGTGATGGGTGGCAGTATAAAATCATAAGACAGATAGGTTGACAGTATATAAGTGAAAACTTCAGATGAGCAGGAACAATTTGCAGGAATCACTGTGTTTCTAATAGTTGGGAGCCAGTTATTTCCTTGAGTTAATCTCTCATGCTCAAGGTTCCATTTCAGTCATCATTTTCCCAGCCGTCAAGGCCAGGACTTGACTCTCTTCAGAGTCCATCAATACCCATCCTTAATTGGCCAAAAGGATCACTTTGGGGTGAAGCGAGGTGCTCCATTTCTTCCAGAGCCTGAGAACACTTCACAGAGAGTATTCCAGGTCTCTTCTGCTTAGAAAGCAAGAGGACAGAGTAGGTAATTCAATTCAGGTCTCTAAATGATACTACCAGACTCACACATAGCAAATGTAAGCTGGTAGACTGGCTTATCAGAAAATATCCCACAGAAAGTCAGCAGAGATTTTATTGAAAGATAAAATTTATACCCAGAAATGAAAACAAGTTAACATAAGCAGAAGTGAAGAAACAGAAAACTCCCCTAGCCTTGGGTTCAGCTCAGTCCTATGATCTTCCGATAGGCAGTCTCTAAGCACACAGTTTATAGTCCTTCCCTAGCATCTGTGCAAAAAGGGAGTGGGCGGAGTTTAGCAACAATTAACCTTTGTTCATTTGGGAGCAGGTTATGCCCCAGCACCTTGTTTCAGGAATGTCCCCTCAGACTCATCATGCTGGATTTTCAGCAGATGGGTTATATGAGAATGAATATGAATAGAGATCCTTTAATCTATAAAACTGTGATGTATTAAACTTTGAGTGGTGACTAACTTTAATTTCTGCTGGTATTGTTTGAGAGTGAAACTTATAACAGAAGTAAAGGTGAATACAAATGGAGAGACTATTTCTGAGTAATCTTTATGGGTACCACATTACATGAATGGAATCATTAGATACATTTTTTCTGTATATACAGAATGAGTTTGGAGGTGCTCTATATTATTGATACTAGGCTAATTTTATCTTTGAGGCTACAGTTTATTTCTACTAGATTACTATAATTTGTATCTAATTATTTTTAATAAATGCTCTTGATATATTTTCCTCTTTTAGGAACTAGAAGTGATCATTTTCATACCTTACCCTGCAATGGTAATGAGAACACATTTTAAAAGGCAAGCTTGCAGATGCATTAAAAGCATGTTTTGTTGTTTAAAACCTAATTGCAAATACACTAATGAACTATTTTTTTCCGTTTTGAAGGTACATGCAGTAATAATCATATTTTTACAAAAGTCAATAAACAAGATTTTTAAAAATTAGGCCCCAGTCTTGCATTGTCATCTGCCCTGGGCCTGGGTGAAAGCAATTGAAGGATTGGGGTCCTACAGAAGAAAATGCCAGAGAAGAGTGGTAGTTGAGAAAAAGGAGATGGAGTTTGTTGTTTACTCCAATATTAAATGGTCCATTTCCCGGATACAAGCTCATAAAAAGAGGAGTTCCTTGTGATTACTTAGTAATTCAAACCTTACAACCCTCCTCAGAACACATGGAGGCAAGGTAAAAAAGGAATTTTTACTGCTATTTCATGAAATCTGACCCACAGCAGACCTTGAAGAATTCACTAAGGTTTTGAACACATAATATGTAGGCTGGTATTAATCTCCTTTTTTTATATTTTCTTTACCAGATGAACAAAAAAATTACTGAAAATGAACCTGGTTAGATTTTTATGAATTGAAATGTAAAAGAATACAATCAGTAGTCTGGTTCCTACAAGAGGCTCTGTCTTACAAAATAAATATACTGCTGCAAAAAGAAACCAAAACATAAATCCCAAAGACCATAGTTCTGTATTAACATTACTACTGCATTTGAATGTGTGTCAGTGATATATCCCACTGCACCTCAGGCTTGCAAGACTGGATTTTCCTTCACTAGCAGAGTCCATCAGAGTCATCCATATGCCCTGTGTCTAGTCATCCTCCCATGTTGAAAGGGCATAAAGCTGTCATGATTCTCCCTCAGTTCCTTCTTACCATCTGAGACAGCGAGACAGAACCTGGCTGGTGTCTGACCTGCTAGTTTTTAGCTAGCCTAAACTCCTTCGAAATCTTCTAAAATCTTCTGTGAATATTCAGAACCTCTTTTGATCTTTTGTTTTGACCACCAATCAAATGATTGATCAAAATTCTCTGGTCTGACACCTCTCCCCCCCATACAGGGTTTCTGTATTGGCAGATTCAAAACCTGCAGGCTTCAAGCTTGGTACGTTATGAGATGGGCACAATAGGTGCCTCTTCTGTCTAAGGGAATCCCATGTTCCAAACAGATGCTCGGTATGCTTACCATTCTCTGTGAGGTCTCACAAGTCTCAAGATATGAGACAGAAGCTCCAGGTTCTGGAACAATCCATGAAGGACTCTGAGGAAATGAGCTCTGAAATCCTTCTAATGGACAAGCTTGCATCATCTAGTGCTCCATCAAGGAGAGGTATGATTTCTAAGACCACCATGGAGAAGTTGGTACTGAAGAAAGATCTGGTGCCAACACTGGCATTGATATCAGCATGAGTGGTAGTATTGGGACCAAAGCTGACTTCAGCTTTGATGTTGAAGCGAACACCAACACCTAAGGCATTGAAGCTGAGCACTGAAAAGGATCTTTCCAAGCACCAAAGCAGCAGTTCAAGAAGGAGCTTAGTGTCCTTCTGCAAAGACAGGCACACAAAACATTGGAAGATAAGGCCTGTATGGAATTGAGGGATGGAGAGAAGCAGCACACTGTGATACAGCAGACTCAGCTAGCACTGACCCCCCAACGCATTAACCCTAGCCTTTAGCAAGGAGGGTTGGGCTGAGCCAGGTCTATCCCTGGTATTGGTATCCACTAGCGCTAATACAGACTCTGGGACTAAAAGAGTCTTATTCGTAAGTGCTACCCCTAAAGGAGGTCTACTCCTCATCATCTCCAGGGCACACCTTTTCGCCTGCAGACTTCTAGCAGGGGACCCATCCTCTCTGAGGTCTGTGAGCAGTGTAGTAGAGAGACCTGCAGACTTCTACGGACCTAATCACCACCAGCCCACCAAGACTAGCATTGGTCAACAGCCTGCAAGTCACACACATGCATGCAGGATGCCACCAGGGCCTTATTGGGAATACTGGGGCCATCCTTTACAAGCATCAAGAAGCTAGTGTCCATCATCGAAGAAGAGGTCCCTTTCCCCAGTAGTTTCTGTGTCTAGACTACTGACACCAGAATACCAAGAGGTACAGGATCCAGGGGCACAAAAAATTAGCATTCTGTCTCATCTTCTCCAGATGAAGTGGTATCCTCAGCACCATTACTGATGCCAGATGACTTGAAAGTATTCCAGGAGCTCTTTGTGCACACTGCTGATACTCTAGAGAGTGAGACTTCGGTCATCTCAGAAAAGTCCCACAAGCTGCTCAACATCATGTCAGCTTCTGGTCCTACCAGAATCGCTCTTCCCATTAACAAGGGACTTCTAGACCTGGCATCTTCTCTGTGGCAGATGCCACCCATTAAACCACCATTGGTGAAATGAGTTGAGAAGAGGTACCAGGTACTTCCTTCAGGGTTTGAGGACTTCTACTCCCACCACAACACTGGCTCCCTAGTTGTCTAGGTTGTAAAAGAAAAGTGAAAAAGTCAACAAGAGAACACCAAAGGACAAAGACTCCAAATGCCTCAAACTATTTGGGAGGAAGTCACATGTGGTATTTCTATACTCCCAAGACATCACGGCCAGATCTGTGGCCACCACAGTGACCATGCACAGAACACAATGGCTCCAGGCATCCTGAGAGAACTACAGACTACAATTGAGGACTTTCCCTTTGATGGCTCAGTGCTTTACATTTGCTGAAGGTGGAAAGCAATCTTGTATTCTCTGGGGATTTACACCATTCTTTTGTACTGCAAGCCTTACTGTTCTCAGCCTTAGCATTAGCTGAGACAGCACATACGTCCTGCCACAGACAAGGAATATCATAACAAAAAGAAACTGAGATATAACAAAGAGAAACAACCTTCCTCTTCTTTGACACCAAATTTCACTCATTCAGTGCATCTGCAGATTTTATGAGAGGGATGATAGCTGCACCAGACCCAGCCTACAGAGCATAATCATTGGCTGCCTCCTCCCCTGATTCCACCAGGTGTGGTCTGCCTTGACATCACACAGAAGGATGTTGGAGATCATCATATATGGCTACCCCATCCAATTCCATAATTTACCCCCACCCCTCCCTTTTCTCATCCCTCTTTAGGGACCCTTCTCACAAAAGACTACTACAAACCAGAGTGGCCTCACTACTTCATCTAGGAACCATAGAGGCAGTTCCTCAGAAATAAAGGGAAAGAGGCTTCTATTTGTGATATTTTCTCATACTGAAGAAGAAAGAGCGTCTTCATCTAATTCTAGACCTAAGGAGTCTCAACAAATACATTCAATGTCTCATGTTCAGCGTGGTAGCACTGCTTCCATCATTCCAGGCTTAAAGCTCAAGACTAGTTTGCAGCTCTTGACTTGCAGGATGTATACATACTTCCACATAGCCATACACCCCCAGCCCACAAGAAGTACCTGAGATTCACAGTCAGACACAGCCATTATCAATACAGGGTACTGCCCCCTTTGGATTCTTCATGGCACTAGGTGTGTTAACGCAGTTCCTGGCGTTAGTGGCAGCATGTCCAAGAAACAAGGGAATCCATGCCTACCCAGACCTGGACAACTGGCAGATCAGAGACAGACAGGAGGAGACAGAGATAGCTTTAAACTGAACCCTTCCCTGTCCTCCCCATTAGGACTCCTTGTGAAGTACAAGAAATAGTCTCTCACATTATCACAGATGATAGAGTTCACAGGGAGGCTGATCAACTCCAAATCAGCAAGAGCCTACCTTCCACAGAACAGATTCCAATAACTTCAGTCAGTGGTACATGACCTACAGGTGAATCTGATGACAGTGTGCACATGTCTGGGGCTCTTAGAGCATATGTCAGTTTGCTTGTATGTGACGCTGCTTGCCAGACTTTGTCTGTGGCCTTTACAACAGTGGCCAAAGTCTCTGTACTCCCCATCCAGATATCATATGAGCAAATGAGTCACACATTTGCTGCAAGGACTGTGGGAGCTGTCTTGGTAGCTAGACCTGATGAACGCAAGGAAAGAGGTGACATTTTCAGACCCCTCCCTAATAATGACACTTATGGACATATCAGGGACAGGCTGGGGCACCCACCTGAAGCACCTTCAGATGCAAGGCATGTGGTCTCAAGGCAATTTGAAGCTACACATGAATGTTGTAGAACCGAGAGCCAACAGGCTAGTCAGAATGGCATTTCTACCGATTTTTCTGCAGAATTCCATGGTGAAAATCCTGAGAGACAATACATCAGTGATGCACTATATAAGCAAGCAAGATGCTCAATCAACCCTTCTTCCATGGTTTCAAGGACTCCTGTACACTTTCCCAATGCCCTCCCGCTCTCCAATTCCCAGGATAATATCCAAGATCAGATGGGTAAGGCCTTGATCATCATGATAGCCCCATACTGGCCAAAATTTTTTGCTATCAGATCTGCTGCAGGTGTCCCAATGGCTGGCCAAACATCTTCCAACCTGCTCAGACATAATGTCCCAGAACCATGGTCAGATGTTGCATCCAAATCTGTAGTCATTTGAATCTGAGGGCTTGGATGTTGGCTGGTTGAGAAACTCTGACAGAGATTGCTCCCTACAGGTTCAGAAAATTCTTATACAGAGCAGGAAAATGTCCACCAGGAAGACATACTCCTCCAAATGGAAAAGATTGTCCATTTGGGCAACTCAGAATAATATTAACCTAGGGAAGGCCCCAGTACTGAAGATCTTGGTCTGAAGTAAATGGGGTTACTATTTAAGTCCCTTATAATACAGTTTGCTGTAATATTGGCATATCATGCTTCAGTACAGTCACCTTCAGTCTTCTTGCACTCTATGGTAGTGAAATTCCTCAAGGGTCTTCTTCATGCTTGACCTTCAGTCTAGGACCTGGCTTGTATGTGGGACCTCAGCATCATCTTTTTAAAACTTATGGAGTTTCCCTTCAAACCGCTCTTTGACTGCACATCACCTTACCACCAAGACTGTCTTTCTTTCCATGGAGAGTCAATGGGCTCCAAGCACTTATAGATGGACCTCCTTCCACAGGGAAAAGGTGGTGATGAAACCACACACCAAATTCATCCCTAAAATGGGCTTGTAATTCTACCTGAACCAATTAATTCTTCTTCCGGAAGCCACACTCAGCATGAGGAGAAAAGAAGCTCCATACTCTGAATGTTTCCAGAGCCTTGCTGTATTACCTCAACAGGACCAAACCTTTTAAAGTCTCTCTACACCTCTTTGTGACCATATCTGGTGCATCGAAAGACCAGGCTATCATATCACAAAGAATCTTGAAGTGGATCACTGTGACATTCCCCTGGTGTTATCTGGACCGGTGATCTGCTAGGTCACTCCAATCCTGGACTCTGGGAGCCAGCCTTTCCCTGCTCTGCTGTGAGAACCCCCACTCCCAGGCAATTCGTGCACAGCCTCTAGCATGTAACCTGCTCCCAGCTACGTGAGTGAGCACTTTTGGCCAGCTGCTGCTTGGATTGTGCAACTGAATGACACCAGCCAATATCTCCAGTCCCAGACACAACCCTAGGAACCTCCATCTTGCAGTGTCCAGTTATGCCCGCTGGATGCTGCAAGCTTACATGAGTTCGTCAATTTAACAAAGAAATTGATATGTACCAGGCTTATTATCCCAAGGGGAGTCTCTGACATGCTTCAAACCAAACACTCTGCTTCAGGTAGAATAAAGAAACAAATTTATTAACTACAAAAGATAGATTTTAAGTGATTATAAATCAAAGCACAACAAATCAGATTTGGTCAAATGAAATAAAAGCAAAACGCAGTCTAAGCTGATCTTAACACTTTCAGTGCCCTTACAAACTTTGGTGCTTTTCATCACAGGCTGGCTGGTTGCCTTTCAGCCAGGCTCTCCCCTTTGATCAGCGCTTCAGTTGCTTGGTGGTGGTGACTGTAGATGGAGGTGGAAGAGAGAGAGCATGGCAAATATCTCTCCCTTTTATCATGTTCTTTCTTCCCTCTTGACTTTGCCTACCCCCCTTCAGAGTCAGGTGAGCGTTACCTCATCATAGTCCCAAACTAACCAAGGGAAGGGGGGTGGCTCACTCGAGAGTCCAATAGATTCTTTGTTGCTGCCTAGGCCAGTATCCTTTGTTCCCGTGAGGCTGGGCTGGGTTTGTCCCATACATGCCCTGATGAGATGTGAACTGACCCCTGCTCTTGGAGAGTTTTACCTGTGCTTGTTTTAAGCCACGAGGACACATTTTCAGCCTCATAACTATATACATGAAATTACAACCTATAACATTACTATAACAACAATGCTCAGTGCATCATGAGCCTTCCGAAGACACTCGACATGACAAACTTTGCATTGGATACCCCACAATCAGATTATAAGGATGAACCTGGGGGTGCAGGGTGTTCTCCTGAGGTACAGAGTGTCACAATCACACAGTGCGTTTCCACTAGCTATCAATTGACTGGCTAGCCTCTCCCTCCAAACATCAAGGCATACACCACTAGGGTGAAGGCAGCATCTTCTGTTTGCTTCAGAAATGTGCCAGTCACTGATCAGCAAAGCAGCTAAGTGGAGCAACCTGCTAACTTTTGTTAAACATCCTGCACATGATATGGCAGTGAGGTCAGATGCCAAGTTTGGGAATACAGTACTTCAATCACTGGGTAACTGATACAGCTGAAACTCTTCACTGTAACAATTCAAGGAGGCTACTTCTTGCCAGTCACCTACACAAAGAAGAAAGAAGGGTTATTCTCTTAACAATAACTGTGGTTCTTTGAGATGTTGCAGTCAGTGTGGACCCCACAACCTGCCCTCCATCTGTGTTTTTGGAGTCATCAGCAATACAGGCTTTGAATTGTAAGGGAACTGACATAGGGTTGGGGCTGCTCCACCCTTTATTACCTTTATGGAAGCATGAGGAGGCCTAGGGCATATGTGATGGACATTTCTGGACAAGAAAAATCTGCTCCTATGCACTTAAGGTGCATGCACACGTATGATGGGATCCACCTTGATTACAACATGTTAAAGAACCAGGGTCCTTGGATCTCCTCAGTGCCATGGTGCCCTCTGGATCCCATTAGGCACCATGGCCATACATTAACTAGTTATATGGATCATATGATCACTATGTTGTAACTAGATCCTCTGACATGCTTGTTTTTGTTGTATAGAATTGCAGTGTGGACAGGGCTTTCCAAGGTTTGCTGTATAATGTTTATCAGTCTCCCAATTGATCCCATAAACCAACATCAACAAGCTAAGGGCTGCGGAGTGATTACCTTTACATGAGAAAAACAAAGATTCCATGTATTCATGGTTCAGTGCAGGTCAGTGTAAACTATATGAAGAATCATGGGCTATCATCTTACTTTGTCTCTTGATTTCATGCATTGCAAAGTATACGAGAACTGATTCCTTTGGTTGATTTGAGATGGGTTGTTGGACCTGGTGGTATACTCTATGAATAATGAGCCTGCGGGGTGGATAAAAATGGATGATTTTTAAAAAATTGATTTTTTTAAAAAACTGGATTGTTTTATTTTAATTAAATACAGGGTTATTTTTTAAAAGTAAATTTTAAATTATGGCAACCTATGTTAAGGCCTAAATTTCATCCGTTAAAATGATTTAAAATTAAATTAAAATAAAACAAAAATATTAATCAGTATGTTTTCTGCTGAAGTTTTAAAGAAAGTCAAACACTGAACTGGTGGACATCACTGCCTGAACACCTGTTACCAGAGTTTGTTGAACTGCTAAACCAGCTTTTGTCAGCACTAGCCTCCTGCAGATGGAGAGAGAATATTTTCTTCATTTCAGTTTAATCCACTAGTTCAGTTCAATGACTAGATCATGCAAAGTTAAGAAACCAATAAGGAGCTGAAAATACAGGAGAGTTGTTTTCTTCTTCTAGTCTATAAATAAAAACTAGGTGTGAGAGAATGATCTCTAATAGTTCTAAAATCTTGAAGGACAATGGTGACCATAAAGAATCAGTTCAATTCACTAGCTACAGATAATACTTTGTTTAATAAATCAGTTAGTTTTAAATGCAAACACGTTTTGATAAACTTTTTTCCTTATGTGTCCAGCACATGTAAAATAATTTTATTTAACTAATAAAAAAGCAGTTTTAAAGTGCTGCATATGTGCATTTTTAACTAAATTTGAATTTCCAAATAAAACCTGATACAAATCACAAGTAAAAAGTGACTCATTATCTAGTAAAAAAAATATGCTTCATTCACCATTTTCAAACATAATAAAAAATGTAAACATTAAGGATCTGAATAAATGTAAATTAGGCTATGTAATTGCTTAAATAAATGTGTATTGTTATAGTGTACCCTCCTGGTTAACAAAAAGAAGCACCACATTTAGTGTAAAGGCTATAGTTAGTTATAAATCAACATGTTTTAATGGTTACCAACCAATCAGAATCAGCCTTTCCTTAGGAAAATAACTGAAAAGTACAAATGCAAAACAAGATTAAAATTGATGATTTTAATCAAAATTCCCTGCTTACTGATTTAAATCATGATTAAAATCAGTGCTTTAAATTGGTTGATTTAACGCAATCCTTCCTCTATACCCCATGTGCTATTGCTTATTTATTGTTTGTTGCATTCTGGTTGGCTCTGAAGATCTGTTGTATGCTTCAGTCAATTAGAGGAGACAATATCTGCATAAATACAAGTTTTTAAAAGTATTTTTATAAATAAGCCAATTCCTGACTGAATAAAGTTTTTGCTTTGTTTTTATTTTTACTCTTTACTTTTAACACTACTGTCAAAAGTAAAACATTGAGCCATCAATCAGATCTAGCACAGCTTCCGTTTGGTATAAGCCACATGGTTTTAGTCATCACCATCCTTTGCCTAAGCCCTGAAACTCAAAATATGATATTGGGTGAAATCGTAGTCAATTGTCAATATTTCCCTTTTTAACTGTGCATGAAAAAGTCAAATTAGTTTTTAAAACAATGAGAAGCAAATACTCAGATGTCAGGGTTACACCGTATTTTCTAGAAGCTAGGCATCGGTCCTGGGAGGTGTTGAATTTCCTCATCCCCCCAAGTTCATTGGGGGTTGAGGGAACTCAGATTCTCAGAAGATTAAGCCCATAATGCAGACAGAAATGATTTGTCTTTCACAAAGTCTTTCAGTTATTATAGCTTTTGTCACATCCAGGAGGACAGAAAAGTCCCACAGAGCTAATGTATGTTTGAACATGTTGACATAGCATGGCTGATGTGGCATACCACTGGGATGATATTTAATTCACTGATATGTGCTAAGTAAATATGTGGCTAGATAAAACCATTTTGTTCCTCTCTTATATTAAGTATGAGCATCTAATGGTAAAAAGCTACCTAGGGAATAGAACATCACCCGGTATTTGTTTTATAAAACTGTGTAAAGGTTTGCCAAAGCTGTCACAGTATGGTAGCTGTGGCCATTTATTTTTCCAGATCCTAAGTTTGAGGGCTTTTGCTTGCGTTGGAATCTTTTTTTTAAAACAGAGATTAATAAATTTTAAAATATTGAGGCTGCTGAACAGATTTGTTGATCTAGTAATGATACATTACTGGCTAAAGGCCAAATTCTGCTCCCGGACACACCCAAACCTGCATCCCATCATATGTAACCTCATCATTAAATCCTACGGAGGCACATTTTGACTAATTCTAAAGACAAAACACAGAAGTGGCTATTGTGATAGCTAAACCTGTTTGAAGTTAGCAGTCTGCCTGTGTCATACCAAGTCAGAAATTATCAGCTGCTCCATAATGAGATCATCCTTTTTTCATAAAAGAGTGCTGAATTTTGTGGGAGAGCAAGTAATAAGGTAATATAGGCTCTTCTGACACAAGTATTTGTTTCTATACATGGTGCTAGTTGAACCAGACCAAGCCTCCAGTGCTGCAGTGTGGGTGGACCCCATCCCCTGCCTGCACCTGAAAGGAGTGTCATTTATGGTTCTGCCCACATGGAACTCCTTGCAGTATTGGGGCCCAACTAAGTCCCTTAATCCCCCGGAAACCCCGATCTAAGGCAGTTACCCCCAATTTCCAAGCCATTTTTCTCCAGTTACCTACTCACACATTAGGGTCTTGCATTCTTTAGAAGATGGACCATTGAGGCAGTAATGATAATTAATAAGTGTCTTTTAAATGCTTAACAACCTAGCACAGATACCACCTTTCACAAACTAGGTTGTCTGGCTCAATCTAGTTTCAGTCAGGCCTCTTGTTAAAACATATGAGCAGTTTAGTTTGTTCCTTTTTGTCATGAACTAGAAATTATGGACAAAGAATGTCACACAAGGCTTTAAAGATCATCATCAACAGTTTGATTTGCAACTGGAAACAAACAGGAAGCCAGAGTAGTGATTTGACCACAGGTGTTAAGCATTCACACTGGCCCATACTGTGCTAGAGGGAGTAATAGACTAATCTTGGTCTGATTTTTTTAAAAGTTATTTCTAATGTTAAGTGTCTTGACCTCCGCTAGGAAATGCTAACTGTGGGTGAGATTCTGCATGGCCCTCACATTGCTGAACACTGTAAGAGGAGTATGCAAAGAGAGCCTTTACTTCCCCTTGAATGTCTATGTAAAGGCCAGGCAAAATTGCAGTCTCTGTGCTCTTTGGAGAAGCCAAAAAGGGTAAGGAGGAAGCAGGGCTAAAACTAGCTTTCATACAAAAGCCTGCAAATTAGGACCAGCAAGAAGAGTAGAGCAGGTGAAGGGGTTTAGTGGTTTGCATGCTTCCCTGCAGGCATCCTGGGATAGGATGTGGACTGTCATAAAAGCACCACCATTGGATCCAATCCTGAAAGATGCTGAATGCCCCTTAACTCTTTTCAGTAGGAATGCTCAGCATGTCACAAGACTGGGCCCTCTATCATCAGGGCACGGGGCCAATCAAGCAACCTTGTGCAGTACTAACCGCCTGTAGGTAATAAACCTACAGTATGGGAACTTCTCCCAGGGGACTGAAGAAGCACTTACAAAAGAAATTGGGGGTGACAGCATGAGCTCTGCTGGAGGATAAGAGGGAACTGTACTGGGGAAGGGAATTCTGATGCCATGAGCTCAGGGCACCAAGCTGGCAGGCAATGAAACCAGCCTTTTCTCTGAGCCTTCTCTTACTCCTCCCACTCACACTGCAGTTGAGCCATTCCCACCAGCCTTTGAATTCTTTCCCATTGGAAGACAGCAACAACCAGAGCTTTTCTTTTGCTTTTCTGCTCCTTGTACTGCCTCTAATGATGAGCTAGGCCCTCCCTTATTCAGGGGAGCAATCCTCATTCATGTGAGTGGTCCTGTGATTAATGATTGCAGAATCAGGTCCCTAGTTAGAAATTTTATGGAGAGATTAAACCTACTAAAAAAGGAGGAGAAACTCTTGGGGTCCCCAAGGCTAACCTAATCCCTAAAACGTCTTTTTAAAAAGACCAAGCCTAATGTATTCTTGGCCATGACGCTTATTTCTAAAATGTGAAGGCTAGCCAAAAATTCATTCCAGCTGCACTTCAAAACTATACACGTATAACTAGGATTAAAAATAAGGAAATGTCATTTAATGACTGCATCTATTGAAATATAATGTCTTGGAAGAGAATGTTGTCTGAACTCAGCCATTTACAATAGTTAGGATTTTGAAAAATCCACAAAATGAAAAGAACTTTAAATTGATTATTCACATCATTATAATAAACGTATAAAAAAAGTGGAGCACTAGTGACTCTACAGAAGTAACAGCCATTATGACAGAGCTGCACTGATAATGTGCCACTGCAGACATTCTTAACGTTACTCCACAACATAACTAGCTGCAGTAAAAGAAAAGTAAAAGAAGAAATGGTTTGCAGCTATCCTATATCGCAGGCAGAGTGATATAATGTAACATATGTTTTAAAATGATAAAGACTTGCAAGAATAAGATACAGATTCCAGGAACAGAAAAATCTTCATAGATGCCCAAACAAAGCTAAATCCTGTAATAGTTGAATAATTGTAGCATTCTATATCTAGAAGTTAAAAAAAATCCCAAACCATCCCCTTAGTGGCTCATCTGGTCAACACTCTGACACACAAAGCCTAGTGCTCTTCCTTCAAACCTAAGAATTAATCAGCATTATGTAAGAGATTTTTTATAACACTCTAAAAATACATTGTGAATTCCTTTCCAGTTTTGGACTAAGAAGCTTTAAAGTAACCCCCCCCCCTTTTAAACAAAAACAGTGGATCTTCATTTTTTTTATATTAGGATCTTAATTTGTCTCAGTATATGTGTTTCAAATCTCATTAATTACAATATTGGTCCCATGAGATGCAATACTGTTGCAAAGAACAGTGTTTGTACTAAAAACGATTTGAGCAAGGGCACAAATATGTTTTATGTACATGTGTAAATACTTTTTAAAGAGGACTAATGACACAAAACTTCATAAGACTGTTTGGATGTTTTCATGTTAATCTATCTGTTTACTGAACAAACTTTTGTATCCATGTGATGTTTTGTTTGCATTGTATTGATAACACATAATACAAGATGATAGCACTCTTGTGAAGGCAATTGTGATGTTAACTTGGCAAATCTCAAACAAAGTCCTATGAGTATTTTGATTCTTTGCATACACCATAATTAAGTTATTATACTTCTATATGCCTTTCACTGGAGGATCTCAAAGCACAGTTCTGACACTATCTTCTGAATTTCATTACTAGACATGGGGGATCCAGAAGAATGAGTTTTACAATTTTGGGGGACCTACAAAAGAAGAGTTATTTGCACCCTACTCATTTTGCTCATTCTTTGTTGTTCATTCCCACCCTTTCATAGTTCATCCCACCCCTAATGGATCAAGCTTTAACTACATTAAAGGCCAAATTTCAATCTAGGAGCTTCTAAGACATGTGTACAGTGCCCTGGAGGCGACATGTGAAAGCTGGGGACCCAGCTTTCTCAACTGAGGAAATCTGGTTATGGAACAAACTTCCAAAGAAGATTAGATGATTCCAGAGTCTAAACATCTTTAAGAAACATTGCAATTTTTTCCTTTTCATAAAAGCCTTTCTACCATTGCAAGAACAACATTCACAGTGACAACCACTTTACCCAAACACCACCATCCCAAAACAAAATCTCCAAACTAGACACAAACATCATCCTACCAATCAACAAAAATAACTCAATGTACCCCAAGAAGAGTTTTAACCCTGAATAGGGAGAAGAGTCAAAAATTCCATAAAATTTGGTAGAGACTTCACTATTGCTATCAGTTTCACATGGAAGGCACTCAAGGTATGCTTACATAGCATTTTAAAACAGTGAGTCTCAGATCCTGGGTCTACAGCCTCGGGCTCGCATTATGCCACTAAAAAGAGCTGTGTAGACTTTTGGGCTTGAGCTAGAGCTTGGGGTCTGAAGCCCAGGGACAGGGCTCTATAAGATCAGGACCTATGCTTGTAGAGCACCAAGCATTATCGTTTGATAATAGCGACCATAATGAAATTAAATTTAACATCCTTGTAGGGGAGAAAATACCCAGAGAAACTCACCACAGTAATATTTAGCTTCAAAAAGGGGAACTATACAAAAACAAGGTTTGTTAAATGGAAAGTAAAAGAAACAGTCACAAGAGTGAAATGCCTGTAAGCTGCATGGAAACTTTAAAAAAGAACACCATAATAGAGGCTCAAACTATATGTATACTCCAAATAACAAAAACAAGCGGGCCAAAAAATGCCATCATGGCTAAACAACAACATAAAAGAGGCAGTTAGAGACAAAAGACACCCTTTAAAAACTGGAAGTCAAATCTTTTTGAGGAAAAAAAACGAGCATAAACTTTGGCAAGTCCAGTCACCAAAGTACAAAGTAAGCATTAATGGGAAAAGAAGGAAGGTCCTCTCATGGATCAGTAACTAGTTAAAAGGATCTCACAAACTGGGTGACTGGTCAAGAAAATGGCAGATCAGATTGAGTGTTGACAAATGCAAAGTAGTGCATATCGGAAAACATAATCCCAACTATACATACAAAAGGATGGGGTCTAAATTAGCCGTTACACTCAAGAAATAGATCTTAGAGTCATTGTGGATAATTCTCTGAACACATCTGCTCAATATGCAGCAGCAGTCAAAAAAGCTAACAGAATGTTAGGAACCCCTAGGAAAGAGCTTGATAATAAGACAGAAAAATCATAATGTCACTACATAACTCTATAGTAGGCCCATTCCTTAGGCCCATTTGGTTGCCCCATCTCAAAAAAGATGTATTAGAGTTGGAAAAAGTACAGAGAAGAAAAACAAAAATTATTAGGGGTATGGAACAGCTTTCATATGAGGAGAGATTAAAAAGACTGTGACTGATCAGCTTGGAAAAGACACAACTGAGGGGGAATACGATAGAGGTCTATAAAATCATGAATGGAGTAGAGAAAGTGAATGTGTTATGTACCCCTTTACGTAACACAAGAACCAGGGGACTCAATAAAATTTTAAGCAGCAGGTTTAAATCAAACAGTAGGAAGTACTTCTTCACATAACACACAGTCTGTGGAACTCACTGCCAGCAGGGGTACTGGAACAATTTGTATAGTGGAGGTGCTGAGAGTCATTGAACCAAACTGTAAACCCTGTATATCATTGAAACCACTTCAAGCTAGGAGATGCGGCAGCACCCTTCATTCCAGCCTATGGTTGCCAGGGGATGTTGTGAAGACCAAAAATATAACTGGGTTCAAAAAAGAATGAGAGAAGTTCATGGAGGATAGGTCCATCAACTGCTATTAACCAAGATAATCAGAGACACAGCCCCCATTCTGGGTGCTCCTAAACCTCTGGCTGCTAGCAGCTGGGACTGGATGAAAGGGGTTGGATCTCTTGATACATTGCCAAGTTCTGTTCACTTCCTGTGAAGCATCTGGCAATGGCCATTGTCAGACTAAGTATGGCTGCTCTTGTGTTCTTAAGCATAATAGGGCCTCCATTCTGACTGAAATTTCTGGGTGCTACCATAAGACAAACAATAATAATGGTTTCCACCAAATGCATCCGATGAAGTGTGCTGTAGCTCACGAAAGCTTATGCTCTAATAAATTTGTTAGTCTCTAAGGTGCCACAAGTACTCCTTTTCTTTTTAATAATAATGGTGAGTGTCTTTATTTGAAAATGATATCCCTGGTGTAGCTTTAAAAAAAATCCATCATTTCTCTTAATATTCTTTATATGGGAGTTACTAAATCTGTTCTAAATCCTACAGTTTTGGTTCACAGGACATTGTGTGTTGAGGCCCTTTCTTTTAATTTGATTAATAGGAAGGGCAGGGCTAGTCAGTTGCTGCTGCTCGCCACAGGCAGGGCAGGGCTAGACTGTTGTTGCTCTTCATCAAACACCCTCCATATGTAAGTAGTATTGCCAACTCCAAACATTCAAAATCATGAATTAGGCCCCAGAACAAGACTATCCACAGTTGTAACAGGAAATTGTTTAAAAAAAAAAAAATTTTGGAAGGCAACAGGGGTCTGAGTCTGGCCATGCTGAGCAGGGGGGTGGGTGGGCTAAGGCTGGTTGTGCTAGTCACTGAGAAGTGCTGGGCAAAGGAGCAGACAGAGGCAGCTTGTGCTGGGGGCTGAGCAGTGGGGGAGAAGGGGGGGCTGAGGCTGGCTATGCTGGGGGCTGAGCAATGGGGGGTAAGGGGCTGAGGCTGGCTGTGCTGGGGGCTGAGCAGTGGGGGGTAGGGGGCTGAGGCTGGCTATGCTGGGGCTGAGCAGTGGAGGTAGGGGGGCTGAGACTGGCTGTGCTGGGTGCTGAGCAGTGGGGGGTGGGGGCTGAGGCTGGCTATGCTGGGGGCTGAGCAGTGGGGGAGGGGGGCTGAGGCTGGCTGTGTTGGGGGGCTGAGCAGTGGGGGAGAAGGGGGGGCTGAGGCTGGCTGTGCTGGGGGCTGAGCAGTGGGAAAAGGGGGGGCTGAGGCTGGCTGTGCTGGGGCTGAGAAATGGGGGGTAGGGGCAGAGGCTGGCTGTGCTGGGGCTGAGCAGAGGGGAGAAGGGGGGGTGAGGCTGGCTGTGCTGGGGGCTGAGCAGTGGGGGGTAGGGGGCTGAGGCTGGCTGTGCTGGGGCTGAGCAGTGGGGAGAAGGGGGGGGCTGAGGCTGGCTGTGCTGGGGCTGAGCAGTGGGGGTAGGGGGCTGAGGCTGGCTGTGTTGGGGGGCTGAGCAGTGGGGGAGAAGGGGAGCTGAGGCTGGCTGTGCTGGGGATTGAGCAGTGGGGGAGAAGGCGGGGGCTGAGGCTGGCTGTGCTGGGGCTGAGCAGTGGGGGAAAAGGGGGGCTGAGGCTGGCTGTGCTGGGGGCTGAGCAGTGGGAGAAGGGGAGCTGAGGCTGGCTGTGCTGGGGGCTGAGCAGTGGGGGGTAGGGGGCTGAGGCTGGCTGTGCTGGGGCTGAGCAGTGGGGAGAAGGGGGGGCTGAGGCTGGCTGTGCTGGGGCTGAGCAGTGGGGGTAGGGGGCTGAGGCTGGCTGTGCTGGGGGCTGAGCAGTGGGGGAGAAGGGGAGCTGAGGCTGGCTGTGCTGGGGATTGAGCAGTTTGGGAGAAGGCGGGGGCTGAGGCTGGCTGTGCTGGGGCTGAGCAGTGGGGGAAAAGGGGGGCTGAGGCTGGCTGTGCTGGGGGCTGAGCAATGGGGGGGCTGAGGCTGGCTGTGCTGGGGCTGAGCAGTGGGGGGTAGGGGGCTGAGGCTGGCTGTGCTGGGGCTGAGCAGTGGGGAGAAGGGGGGGCTGAGGCTGGCTGTGCTGGGGCTGAGCAGTGGGAGTAGGGGGCTGAGGCTGGCTGTGTTGGGGGGCTGAGCAGTGGGGGAGAAGGGGAGCTGAGGCTGGCTGTGCTGGGGATTGAGCAGTGGGGGAGAAGGCGGGGGCTGAGGCTGGCTGTGCTGGGGCTGAGCAGTGGGGGAAAAGGGGGGGCTGAGGCTGGCTGTGCTGGGGGCTGAGCAATGGGGGGGCTGAGGCTGGCTGTGCTGGGGGCTGAGCAGTGGGGGGTAGGGGGCTGAGGCTGGCTGTGCTGGGGCTGAGCAGTGGGGAGAAGGGGGGGCTGAGGCTGGCTGTGCTGGGGCTGAGCAGGGGCTGAGCAGTGGGGGTAGGGGGCTGAGGCTGGCTGTGCTGGGGCTGAGCAGTGGGGGAAAAGGGGGGGCTGAGGCTGGCTGTGCTGGGGGGCTGAGCAATGGGGGGGCTGAGGCTGGCTGTGCTGGGGGCTGAGCAGTGGGGGGTAGGGGGCTGAGGCGGGCTGAGCAATGGGGGGGCTGAGGCTGGCTGTGCTGGGGGCTGAGCAGTGGGGAGAAGGGGGGGCTGAGGCTGGGGGGGCTGAGGCTGGCTGTGCTGGGGGCTGAGCAATGGGGGGGCTGAGGCTGTCTGTGCTGGGGGCTGAGCAGTGGGGGAGAAGGGGGGCTGAGGCTGGCTGTGCTGGGGCTGAGCAGTGGGGGTAGGGGGCTGAGGCTGGCTGTGTTGGGGGGCTGAGCAGTGGGGGAGAAGGGGAGCTGAGGCTGGCTGTGCTGGGGATTGAGCAGTGGGGGAGAAGGCGGGGGCTGAGGCTGGCTGTGCTGGGGCTGAGCAGTGGGGGAAAAGGGGGGGCTGAGGCTGGCTGTGCTGGGGGCTGAGCAGTTGGGGAAAAGGGGGGGCTGAGGCTGGCTGTGCTGGGGGCTGAGCAATGGGGGGGCTGAGGCTGGCTGTGCTGGGGGCTGAGCAGTGGGGGGTAGGGGGCTGAGGCTGGCTGTGCTGGGGCTGAGCAGTGGGGAGAAGGGGGGGCTGAGGCTGGCTGTGCTGGGGCTGAGCAGGGGCTGAGCAGTGGGGGTAGGGGGCTGAGGCTGGCTGTGCTGGGGCTGAGCAGTGGGGGAAAAGGGGGGGCTGAGGCTGGCTGTGCTGGGGGGCTGAGCAATGGGGGGGCTGAGGCTGGCTGTGCTGGGGGCTGAGCAGTGGGGGGTAGGGGGCTGAGGCGGGCTGAGCAATGGGGGGGCTGAGGCTGGCTGTGCTGGGGGCTGAGCAGTGGGGAGAAGGGGGGGCTGAGGCTGGCTGTGCTGGGGGCTGAGCAGTGGGGAGAAGGGGGGGCTGAGGCTGGCTGTGCTGGGGGCTGAGCAGTGGGGAGAAGGGGGGGCTGAGGCTGGCTGTGCTGGGGCTGATCAGTGGGGGAAAAGGGGGGGCTGAGGCTGGCTGTGCTGGGGGGCTGAGCAATGGGGGGGCTGAGGCTGGCTGTGCTGGGGGCTGAGCAGTGGGGAGAAGGGGGGGCTGAGGCTGGCTATGCTGGGGGCTGAGCAGTGGGGAGAAGGGGGGGCTGAGGCTGGCTATGCTGGGGGCTGAGCAGTGGGGAGAGGGGGGGGCTGAGGCTGGCTATGCTGGGGGCTGAGCAGCGGGGCAGAGGCTGGCTGTGTGGGGGTCTCACTTCCCCCGCTGAACCCCAGGGCCGGGGTAACGCGCCCGCCGCTGGCTGATCCGTGGGGCAGGTCTCGTTGCCCGGCGCGGCGGCCTGCGGGTGGTAGAGCAGTGGGGGGAGGAGGGGGGGTTGATTAGCTGGTCGGGGGGAGAGGGGACTGAAGCTGGCTGGGCGGTGGGGGGAGGGCCTGAAGCTGCCGGGTGCCGCTGGCTGCGGAGTCCAGTCCGCACTTTCCCTCTCTCCCCAGCGCTCTCCCTCTCCGGCAGCGGCGGAGGGGAGGCGTCGAGCGCACAGAACAGCCAGTTGTTTAAAATCCTTCTAGAACCGTTTCAAATTCCCCCTTGCGCTGGAGAAGGGAGAGGGGAGGGGAAGGAGGAGCCGAGGGGTGGGGGAAGCGGGTAGGAGGAAGGAGCAGCCTGTCCTGGTCTCCGCCTGTCAGTCACTGTGTTGGGGGCGTGCCCGAACGTGCAGCGGGCCAATGGCGTGTGTGTGTGGCAGTGTCTCCATGGTGACGGGGCTGTTCCCGGGGAGGCTGTGATGGGTTGACAGGTGCGTGACAGTCGGAGCTCTCTGCAGGCATGTACGGCAAAGGCAAGAGCAACAGCAGCGTCCCGTCCGACAGCCAGGCCAGGGAGAAGTGAGTACAGCCCGCCGGACCGCACAGGCGGACTGGGCGGGGGGCGCACACACCCTCACAGACCCTGCACAAAGTAACTTTCCTGCTCGCCGGAGAGGGGGCCGCGCGCACGCTCGCGGAGCCAGCGGGGAGCTGGAGTGGGGCAGCCAGGGCTTGGGGTGCGGAGGACCCGAGGGTTAGGAGTTGGGTGCACGAGCCCCTCGCTGGCAAGCTGGGGGAAGGGACAGGGGGCTTGCGAGCTGCTCTCGTTGCTGGGGGGTGGCGGAGGCAGCAGTGTCTGAGTTGCCCGCGCTTGGCAGGGAGGTGGGACAGGAGGCGCCCGAACCCCTCGCCCCTCGCGGGGTGAGCGGCAGGTGATGGCTGAGCCCCGCGCATTGTGGGGTGGGGGTGCAGCACGGGCGGGGGCTGAGCCCCTCGCATTGGAGGGTGACGGTCTAGGGCAAGGAGTAGAAGGTTGGGGGAGGTTCCCCTGCCCCTGCCCCCGTCCCCAAAGGGGGTCTTGCCGGTGGGGAGTGTTGGACTAACTTTGGTAACAAAGAGCCTAGCCTGTGCTGCTGGGGGGCGCCGTTGTGGGGCTCCCGCTGGGGTGGGAGAGGCAGAACCTCCCTGTGCTGCCTGTAACTCTGCAGCTCTCAACTTTTTATCAGGACCTAATATCTCCCCGTGTCCTTCCCCGCCAGAGCCCTGATGTGTTCTGCCAGCCTCATCCCTCCCTAGGGTGGGGGCAGGACAGCGGGTTAGTGTGTGTAGGGGAGGAAGGGCTGGGGGTAGGTGGGATGTGCATTGTTCCTTGGGAGTGAAACTGGGGTTGTTGTGGGTGGGGAAAAGGGATTAGTGGGGATGTTGTTGTGGTTTGAGGAGAAGGGGAAAAGGAGGTTGTGTAGGAAGAATACAGAGATATTATGAGGGCCTGTTGGTTTGGGGAAGAACGGGACATGGTACTGATTTTTTTGTGGGGGGCTTTTGTGTAGTTGTAGGCGTGCGGTGGGATAGTGCCAATAGTACAACCAGTGACAATTAGAAGGATCTCTGTTCTATGGCAATGAGGCATCCCTTGCCCCTGTATCCCCAACACACATGTTAGAGGGACACCAAGAACTTGAATTTATAAAAACTGACTAATTTTCAAAAATGTTTTGGAGAAGCCTCCTTTAAATATCATATCTTGATCTTTTAAAAAACATCCTTTAAAATAAATTGTATAGGTGTATTTCTGTTCACCTGGTTATGTTCACAAATATCTTTTCAGAGAGGGAGAAACTGACTGAGGGTCTGGGAAACAGTGAAACTGACTATACACAGCACAACCAAATGCACAAAATAAATAAACCAGAAAAATATGGAGAAATAAAGTGATTTAGTTAGCTTCCTTCAGTTATAATACTGTTAGATATTACTGGTAATTAGAGTAGATACAACATGCTTAGACAGAAATGTGACTTTCAAGTTGATGGTGTTCCTTTAAGTTTGCTGTACTTGCAGCCTTGGTTTACATTATTGAGATTGGTGAAGCACAGACAGGAGGTGCTTACTGTGAAGTAGGAGAAGAGCCCATATGTGATGGGCTTAGTACAGAAGAGGGGGAGAAGAAAGTGTATAGTATGTGGCTTCAATTCTTCTGGACAGGACCATTCAATCAGTCTGCTGCAGCCTGTGAAAGCTCAGGATAAAGCCACTGAGGGAGCTAGGGGACCTCCAGCCAGAAAAACTATTTGTATATATCTTGTGCAGAAATCATATTGCACGTCACATTGCGCACCACCCCAGAATTGCATTTAACATGAAAATGAATAGTCCAGGCATGACTGATGAGTTTCCTTCAGGCAGTGTGTCTTGAACCTTCACCTAAAAGTTTTCCTTGTTGCAGCATTTTAGAGGAGCAGCACTTCCTAATTCCAGAGGCTGACACACACACACTTCCTAGAGCAGTAGCAGGCCAGGCATCTTTGCTGAGAGACAAAGGAGAGGAGATGCTTGAAGAGATTTAAAGCATTGTTATTGCGTGATGTTTGGGAACTATATGTATAACTTTGTAATAGAGAATTGTACAAAGGTGGAGGGAATTGTTGACAAGAAATGAGAATTGCTGGTATGGGGTTTGAGACAGAACTTGAACAGACTAATCAACTGTTGGTGCTTCTTGCAAAAATATTTAGCAAAAAGAGTTAAATTACCATACATTAGAACAAACATCATTTTGTTTGACTTGTGTAGAGAAATTGTAGAATTATTTCAGCTGTTTTGTGCCTGGTACTTACCACTGTATGTCATCTACTTTGAAAATTGCTAAAATCCAACCAACTAATATTATCTTGCTGTTGAATCTATGAGGGGACCCTCAGATGAATCTGACTTTCAGAATGATGACCTTGTAGATTTAGTTTAGTTTTACTTTCTGTATGGCTTGCATCATGAAGATTTTGCCGTATTGTTTTTTTTAATCTTAGAGCTGAAACTTTAAAATATATATCTTTTTCTCTCCACTTTACTTTTCCCCCAAACTTTTGTACCAATAAGGCAATACTACTTTAACGTGCAGTATCAAAATCCTTAATATTCTGCAAGTGAGGCCTGCCAAACTGAGCTATCACCGAGTAATAACTACCCTCCTACGTGAAGTTATGGGGGGCCTGCTAGATGGTGCTATTTGATTTAAATACATTCCATCTCCCATTCATTACAACTAGCAGCTGGAAATCTGTACTGCTCATTTAAGGATTACCTTATGAATGTACAACATTTCAGGTGGATCGCTTTTAAACCATTGACTGACTGATTACTACATAGTATTTTTGTTGACTACGTTTATGGATGAAAATAATTTAGAATTCAGAAATAAACTTGGCTACTGCTGTGGCGTGTCATTATTCTCTCTCTCTCTCTCTCACACACACACACACACACACAATTTTTGCACTAGATGTTTTCAAGTTCCTTATCAGTAGAACAAGATGCATTAAGAGAGATTTTTTCTTCCCTGGGTCTGTAAAATTTTGGTTTTGTCTTTGTTATGGTATTTTCCCTAGAATAGATGTCTGTCTCTGGTTCTACTGAGAACATTTGTCATCGGATCAAGAAGAATATCCCTACAGAGGGAAACCTCTTTCCAACAAATGAATGAAGTTGTGTTGATTTGAAAACTCTAGGAATAGAAAGGATGTTTGACTCAACTGATGTAAAGTATTTATTTAATCACAGTAGACTGTGACAAATAATTATATTAAAAAGTTAATCACTGTTATAAAAGAGTATAGTTTTGAAACAAGAAATATATGAGTTTGTTATCATGTTTCCTAAGGAATTCGTAATGTTTGTAACACAGATTTTTTTATACTGAACCCTTTAAAAAATTGGTGATTGCTGCAGAGAGGGGTCTGTCTCTCCTTGTCTCTCTCACACGCACATTTGATCACACACTGTGTTAGAGACCAATATCTGGGAAAGTTTGTAGAATGCAAAATAGTTTAGTTTAACTATATACTGTCACATCTAGTTATCTATGCTTAAGTATCTCGGAGACTTGTTATTAGCTATGCATTTTAAACATTTTTTCCATGTTAAAATTGGGTTAATATTAAGTATTTCTTAAAATACAGTAGCATGAGTTTACACATTTGGGTCTTGTCTGAGAAAATGAGTGCTGGTGACAGAAATTCTTCACAAGAAGTCTATTAGTGATGTAGAATTTTTGAAGTATGGAAAACTGTGCACACCTTTTGTTTTTTAAAAATCAAGTGTCATGGACATATAGACTGATCCCAGGTTTCAGAGTAGCAGCCGTGTTAGTCTGTATTCGCAAAAAGAAAAGGAGTACTTGTGGCACCTTAGAGACTAACAAATTTATTAGAGCATAAGCTTTCGTGAGCTACAGCTCACTTCATCGGATGCATTTGGTGGAAAAAAACCCACCAAATGCATCCGATGAAGTGAGCTGTAGCTCACGAAAGCTTATGCTCTAATAAATTTGTTAGTCTCTAAGGTGCCACAAGTACTCCTTTTCTTTTAGACTGATCCCAGTGTCAGGTGTTTTCCTGGAGGTATATCTATATTAAATGCTGCTATCAATACAATTTTTTTATGTTTCTTAATTTTTCTTAAGTAAAATAAAGAAAAAATGTTAGGTACGTTTTACAGTTTTCAGTCTAATATATCACTTTATAATAGCCCTTGACAGGTTTTCAGTGTCAAGATTATGAGAATTTCCTCCTATACTCTCTCTTTGTCTCTCCCACCTGACCTCAGGGGCAAGTTATTCATTTAAAGTATCTTAACTGCAAATCTGAAGTGAACAGATATGAAATATTTTCATCTGAATTTAACTCTACACCAAATAGGCATAGCAAAGTTAAGTAAAACACTAAAAAGGAGGACAGAGTAGCTCTGAAGAACAAAGATTAAAAAAGAAAGATGGATGGAAGGAAAAAAAACCCAGAGAGGCTCCCCCCTCCCTGCCATCCTAGTTAAAGAATGGTAACTTGATTCTGGGGTCAGGCCACCCTACTTGCATAATGGAAAGGAAAGTTGTATTCAACAATAGCCTCTCTACTACTTATGCTGTGCCAAGATCTAATAAGGCTCATCTATATTGTCAAAAGGATCTCAAATTTTTCTCAGCACCCATTTTTGTTGTCTCTTCTGGGCAGAATGTATTTCCCTGACTCCCTCCTCTACATCAGAGGTGGATTAATTCAGCGTTGGTGCCTGAACCTTGTCCCATTGCATTTAGTGACAGAACTCCATAAATTGATTTCAGTGGGAGCGGGATCAGATTTTTACATTCTGTGTGATTCCTTATATACCTTTACTTAAGCCACGGTTTTCTTTGAGTAAAGTGGAACATTAGAGCTTTATTTACATTAGTATTTACAAACATTTAATAAGGAAGAAAAATACTATAAAAGAACTCATGGGCAAAATTAGATTTAGAAGAGAAACTATTCGGTTCACTTACACACACAAATAGTTGTTTGTATCTTCAGTAATCTGGATCTTTCAGCAGTTACTCAGCAAATCTCTAAACCAGGGACTTCAAGGTGCTTTTCCCCCCAGTGGGCTGTATGGATGTGTTGGCAGAGGTTGAAAAATTTATCAGATGCCTGCTAATGAGAGGAGTAAACCTACTGGACAGAGCTAATACAAAAGAGGGAAGAGCCAAAATAAATTACCTTACAGTTTGATCCTGTGCTCATTTAAGTCAAAGGCAAATCTCCCATTGGACTTTAATGGTCTAGGATCAAAGGTCTAATGGAAGCCCTAGGTTTTCTTCCACCCCCAAACTGTAGGTAAGGCAAGAGTGCTTGCATTTCTATTTAGGTGCTGTCCTTGACCTTCCTCATTTTTAGTATTAGTCTGGCTTGTAGGTGTCTTGCAAATTTGACCTGTGCCAACAGTTGCTTGAAGAGAAATGGGGATTTTTCTTTTTTTCTTCTCTGAACCTGCTTGCTGCTGTGAGGAAGGAGGTCTCCTCTGCTCTGTTCTTCTGGTTTTTGTTTTTTGGGGTCTTTTAGATGAATAGCTACTGTGTCTAGCTTGGTTCAGAATAATTTCCCAAGCAACAATAGAGTGAGTTCCTGTAATTTTCAGTGGTGCCCACAGGATTCTGCACAGAAATTGTGAAATTGACCAGTGATTTCTGTTTCTGACCCTGCTTTCACTAACAAATCTGTGAACAGCAGCAGAAGTTCTGGAGTATTTTGTCTGCAAACTCAGAAAGGCAGAATTACATCAATTCACATTATGAAAATATCTTTGCAACTGTAAGGGTAGGAAACATTATAATTTAAAAAAAATGCTTAGATTTAAAAGAAACTAATAGTTTAGGCCTATCTCACCAGGGCAAATTTCCTACTCATCACTAGGAAGTCAGTGAGTCAGTTACTCAAGTCCTGAGTTATAGAATATGCTGATATCTAATTCATCTCCAATTCTTTTACTTTTTTGATTTTTCTTTTTGAGAGCTGAAGGCAAAAGCCATTTCCTCTGCCTGAACTTGACCACTGACTCACTAACAAGTTTTTGAGTTTGGTTCCCTCCTCCCCCGCCAAATCTCTTAGCAGATCTTCATGGTAGAACTTTTTGTTTCAAAACTATTTGGAGAGCTGACATCGTGATGATTCCTGCCATCTTAAAATGTTTTTAAGGCTGTAGAGGTCAGTTTTAATTTCTAAATATGAAAACAGAATTGTCAGGTTAATCCAGATTGTTTTGAAAAATCTACTAGAATTGAGTTTACATGTTGATTTGATTCATCAGGTTGAATTGTACAGTATGTGGATGCTGCCTGTAAAAATAAATGTATTGGTTGCAGGAATACTATTATGGGACCCTATCTATAGATTTGCTGCAATACTCAAGAAATTTTGATAAGGGGGGGCCACATCCAGAATGTTTTGGAAATGACAAAAGTTTTTCATTGTTTGCC
Organism: Dermochelys coriacea; assembly: GCF_009764565.3. NCBI lineage: Eukaryota > Metazoa > Chordata > Testudines > Dermochelyidae > Dermochelys > Dermochelys coriacea. The sequence continues at coordinate 53,018,529 of NC_050072.1, read as the reverse complement.
ATTGACCCACTATGATGCAGGATTGGTGCATCACTGAGCAGGTGTTTTTAGAAAAGGTTTCAAGTATATGGACATTTCAAACTCTGACTAAATAATCCTGAAGGGGCTGAATTACAATTATAAACCTGATTACACTCTAGATATAACACATGTGGAAATAGCAGACATTAGCTGCATCAGGTTGTAGATACATAGGTTCATTCCAGCACAGCACTATAATAAGTGTGTAACTTTAAGCACATGAGTCGTCTTAGGGCTTGGCTACACTTGCAAGTTAGAGCGCATTAAAGCAGGCCCAGGCGCCCTAACTCATGACCTGTCCACACTGGCAAGGCGCTTAGAGCGCATGGACTCTGCAGCTGTTAATCCAGCTCCATGCGAAGCATAACGCTTGTTGCGCCTCAGCTGAAACGCCCCAGTGTTAGTGTGAATGAGGTGTTGCATTACTGCGCTTTGATCGGCCTCTGGAAACGTCCCATGATCCCCTTAAGTCAAGTGGCCACTCTTCTCATTGTTTTGGAATTGGCTGTAGGAATGCGAATATGCCCTTTCAAAGCTCTGTTTCTGACAGCCGGCCTGCTTATCTGCTCTGGGATAAAGCAAACCATTAGGGTGGAATGTTGCTTGCTGTGAGTATGTGAGAGAAAGGTGGGGGTGAGGGCAGTCTGAACTTACAAGATAGCATGCTGACACACTCTCAGCACCCCAAAAACCCACTGTCTCTCCCCCCACATACACACAACACACTCCCTGTCACACTCTTCCCCACCCCCTGCATTTGAAAAGCACGCTGCAGCCACTTGAACACAGGGATAGCTACCACAATGCACTGCTGTTTGTGGCGTTGCAAGAGCTGCTAATGTGGCCACGCCAGTGCACTTCCAGCTGAGAGTGTAAACACTCGGCAGCGTTTTCCCTGCTGCGGTCTCCAAAGGCTGGTTTAACTCCCAGTGCTCTACATCTGCAAGTGTAGCCATGCCCTTATTGATTTCAACAGAGCTAAACTTAAGTATGTGCTTAAGCGTTTTGCAGGACTAGAGATCTTGTGCTGGAGGAGGGTAGCAAAAGCTAAAGTATAAAAGATCATCTTTCCCTCTTTGTGCTGTTCTCTTCCTCTCCTCCCCCAACCCCCCAAAAATATGCTCTTTCTATGTTATTCATCACCATGAGCGATGTGAGATTGTGCATTCCAATTTTAAGTTTTTGCATACTGTCTTTAATGTTAAGCAAACCTTTCCTGAAAAAGAGTACTTCTGGTCCCATTGAGGCCAATAGCAAGTCTCCCATTCATTTTAGTTGAGGGCATGATGGGGCTCCAGTTTAAAAATCTAAACCTTTTTGGAGGAAGCAGTCAGTAACTAATGGAAATCAGTGGATATGTATTAGCATTTCTTTTAGCTTAATTTGTTTTAATCTGATATTAAGAAGTATAATCACAAAAAGAAATAAGTAGAAGATGGGCAGGTGTATGCACATGTGCACACACAAAAATACATGAGGGTAGCTTACTTGTATATCTGGAACAACAGGTGTAATAAAGTATATTATATATTCCAAGAAGACACAAAAATAACACTCCTAATTGTAAAGCTGATACATTTTGGTTCTTCTTTGAGTGATTGTGCACATGGATTCCACTCTTGATGCTCAGGTGTCCCATGCACATGAGATTGGATTCCTTTGGCTAATAGTGTCTGTTGGGGCCACACCTGTGTACCCTCATTTCCCCCCCCCCCCCACGAGAGAACTATTCTCTCTAAGCTGTGTGTTTGCGCGCGCGCACACAGATCCTAAACTGCACGCACACGGCAAAACACCACATGCACAAAAATTTGCACAGAAGACATTTTTTGCGCACATGGCCTGTCAAAAATTAGAGGGAACGTTGCCCAAGAGCATAAAAGATGGAATGGGCCCAGCCATTCCTCAGTTCATTCTTAACATCCAGGGCAGCGAGATGCCTGCTTCTCTGTGCATTGTGCTGGTTTAGTGTTATTATTCTTGTTGCCTGTTGGCAACATACAGGCACACAAATACAAATTCTTATTTTAGTCAGTTTCTGGATTTTAGTCTAGAACACCCCGCTCCCCCCAAACAGGGGTTCTAGCAGTGGGAAAATCTTTGGGATTTAAAACTTGTCCCTCATGGCTTCATTGCCGCTTAATGATCGGCACTGTAGGTGCCTATTTTGTTTAGGAGAAGGACCCATTCCCGAGTGATGTGCTGTTGTGTTGAGAGGTACTGGAGATTGCTTTGATCGCAAACCTCTTTGAGATTAAATGTGAATATACCCTTCAATTAACATAATTGTCAGGATGAATTAATCAGAACCCCCTCCCTCCCACCTAAGTCAAAAGTGGGCTGTGAACTCACCCAGGAGTTTGTACTGAATGGGCAGAGAGCTTGTGCTAAGTATTGTTAATGTTTTGTGTGTGTGAGGAAAAAGGTAGAACCCTCAGAAACTGAGAGAGACTAGGAGACAGAGACAGCTGGAAAGAGCAGCTGAAAGCATGGAGTCTGACCCTGGAAGAAACCTGGGGAAGGGTGCAGGCTGAAAAAAGTGTTCTTGGTGCTGTAAACAAAAGAAGCTCTGTCCTGCTGTTTGATTCCTTTGTACATTCTTTGCAAATAAACAAAACAACATCAAAGAAATACCTGACTGCAATCAATTTCTGCTCCCAGCTGGAACACCCCCAAGGTCCCAAACTTCGACTACCCGCTTAGGTAAAAAAAAAAAAAAAAGGTAACAATACTATATGTTGCTTCTTCTCTAAACGGAGCCCAGAAGCTAAAGAAACCAGCTTAAAATTGTTCCTCCTGGAGCTTTCTAGTTAAGGCTCCTCGGACACCAAAAGGCAGGACATAGCTGGACACTAGTCCTGTGGTCATGGATCTCCATGAGAGCCCTGGTGAGCTGAGATTCCACCTGAACTTCTGGGTTACATTGACTAAGAGGCCCCAGTTGTCCACCTCTGTACCCGCTTTGCTGAGCTGAGGCATAGGTGACTCTCTCGAATGTCAGCTGAGTCTAGGCACAAGACTTACCTCAGACTCAACTATCAAAAGGCAGCCCACATACTGAGAAGAAAGGTCCCTCTGGCATGCTGGTACTGACTGTTGAGAGTGCTGATGGTATCAATTAAACCTGGGAACTGCATCTCTTTTGGTACTGAACCTTCAACACCTGGAGCCTGGGTACCTGACACAACTCCCACACTGTGGTCCTCAGTGCCCAGGGCACTGGTACCCAGGGCAAATAATAGTACAAAGTGGTTTATCTGTGGGCCTGGTACCAGAGGCCCGACCCTTGGGCACTTCGCTTGATACCGGCTGCCAACTAGACAGGGAGACATTGATCACTACCCGTTGAACTGGACGATCTAGCCAGCTTTCTATCCACCTTATAGTCCATTCATCCGCCCATACTTCTTTAACTTGCTGGCAAGAATACTATGGGAGACCATATCAAAAGCTTTGCTAAAGTCAAGGAATAACACGTCCACTGCTTTCCTCTCATCCACAGATCCAGTTATCTCATCATAGAATGCAATTAGATTAGTCAGGCATGACTTGCCCTTGGTGAATGCTGACCGTTCCTGATCACTTTCCTCTCCTCTAAGTGCTTCAAAACTGATTCCTTGAGAACCTGCTCCATGATTTTTCCTGGGACTGAGGTGAGGCTGACTGGCCTGTAGTTCCGTGGATCCTCCTTCTTCCCTTTTTTTAAAGATGGGCACTACATTAGCCTTTTTCCAGTCATTTGGGACCTCCCCCAATCGCCATGAGTTTTCCAAGATAATGGCCAATGGCTCTACAATCACATCTGCAGTTCCAGTTTCATTCCCTGCCCAATTAGACAGAGCACAACAGAGCCACGGGGCTGATGGGATGATCTTTCCTTTTCCTTTTCCTTTTCCTTTTCTTCATCTGCTTTGTAGGGACTCTTCTCCTTGGCTAGCATAGTGGGAGGTAGGAAGAGAATCTATGAATTCCCTTGAAGAAAACTATAAGGAGCAGCAGGAAGCTACCTATGGCTCATAGGGAACATCTATCCTGGTACGTTCCTATGTGTTCCCCCTTTCAGTTCCAATACTTGCCTTAGCCGTACTAGATGCCTGGGGTTGGGGGTGGGGTGCAGCTGTATTCCCTCAAACCTGCATCATTGGACCCCTCTAGAGATAAATCCTCCTCCTCAAAAAGGGAATATAAACCAACATAGCCAGGTCAGTTAGTGCAGCCTCTGATCTTGGAGAAGCAACCTAAAGAAAGTAACAAGGACAACATCTACAAGGGGAAGAATGACTTGTCCCCACTTCAATCTCCTCTTCCTCTCCCAGGAAGGTCCCTTGATGCCTTCTTCAGTCAGTGAGTTAAAGGCATTCCAGGAATTCATCATGCATATGGCAGAGCCTCTGGAAGTGGTGCAGGAGAAGTCTCACAAGCTCCTGGACATCTTGCATCCTTCTATGCCTGGCAAGCTTGCCATGCCTATAAATGAGGGACTGTTGGACCTTGTGAAAGACCTGTGGCACACTAGCATTAATTCTGGCCACATCCAAGTGAGCTGAGAAGAGATACCAAGTCCCTTCCAAGAAACTTGTGTACTTATTCCCAGCCAATACCAGGATCACTTGTGGTAAGAACTTCCAAATCTACACCTAGAAAGAAAGTCCCAAACAGCCTGAAGTCTATTGATCTGCCATCTTCCAGTTGCGCACGACTAATTATCAAGTGCTTCTGTCCAATACAATTATTTAAGCTGGACAAACTGTCTCAGTTTGTGGATAGGGTATCTCAAGATCACAGAAAGGAGCTAAAAGACCATCATGTCTGATAGCCCTCAGATCCTTACAGGTTACACTGGACATGTCCAACATAGCAGCATGTATCTACATTGGTGGCCATGAGAAGATCTTCCGGGGGATTTCCAGGGAGGCTCAGATAACAAACTTTAAGGACCTTCCCTTTGAGGGTAATTAACTTTTTAAATTTAAAGATGGATGAGGCCCCCTTTTCCTTAAAGCAGTGTTTCCCAAACTTACAACAGTTGCGTACCCCTTTTGAGACATTTGTTTTACAGCATACCCCTTCTCTGGTGAAGATAATTTTGGGGGGGATGGTAGCCACATTTTTATAACACACTCCTAATTCGTTTAATTCTGGATTCAATGTTTATTAGAAATAAATACAAAATTATATTAAGTACAGTTGAAACAAAAATTTTAATAGAAATAATAGTTACATATAGAAATAGTACTAGAAATAATTAAAATAAAAGAAGCGAATCAACAGTCTGGCAGAACAGAGTATGTGTGTGTGTGTGTATATATATGTTGAATTTGTATCATTCTGAAATTAAAATACGCTGTTTGGTTAGGTTAGTGAAGAAAGCACTAGTTTTAATACTTACTATTTTGGTATTGAAAAGTTTTCAGTACAAACCAAACTATTCAGTGTGAGGGATGGAACTGCTTTTGACCAGACACTATCGCGGGGATATCTGTCTCGATCTTTGTGATCTTAAGACAAAGGTGGGGCTCCCCGTCAATAAGCTGATTTCGTTCTTTTGTTTTGATGCCAACCAGCGCAGAGAATCCGATCTCGCACAAATACGAGGTGGGAAAAGGCAGAAGATACTTGACAGCTTTGTCCGATAGAACTGGATATTCAGAGCTAACCCCCAACCAAAATGACGTCAGTGTATTTTGCTCAAATTTTGTTTTCAGGAAGCTATCTGAAGCCAGCTCCAAGAGCTGTTCTTCTTCTGAAACAGAGAGGTTATTTGGCGATGTTTGAACATTGATGATAAAAGGATTCCTTATCCATTCAAAGATGCTGTCCAGTTCAGGGAAATACTTATGAAGAACTTTCTGCAAGCTTTCCAAATGCTGCTTCATGGTTTTCAACACATCACTATCAAGTTCGTTAGTCGAGTTTATTACTAAGTCATGAAGAGATGGAAAGGAATCCAGTTCACGACGACTAAGATGTTTATGCCACTGTTTCAATTTTGTGACCATGGCACTCACTTTGTTTTGAACATGAAATATGGATATGAGTTTCCCTTGCAAGGATAGATTGAGGTTGTTTAAATGAGCAAAGATATCTGCAATATATGTTAGTTTCCATAGTCATTTCCAGTCATGTATATGGTCTCGCAGGTTAAAAGTTTAATGTAAAAAACACTTGCAGTTCTTCTCACAGCTCAAACAGGCGAATCAGAACGTTTCCATGCAAAAACCAACGCACTTCAGGTGAAATAGGAGTTGTGTGTAATCACTGCCCATCTCATCACAAAGCTGAGAAAAGAGCCGGGCATTCAGAGGGCGGCCTTTCACAAAAGTGATTATTTTCACAGCTTCATCCAGTCAGAGCAGGCTGTGCAGCGGGGACAGAAGGACGGTGAAGAAATTTGGCAGCATGTGACCTCCAGAAGAACAAAGGGGAGCGTCCATGTACCAGCAACGCAGATATAGGTGAGCAACCGTTTTCATGTTCTCTCCACAGGTACTAATGCAGAGAGTGGACTAGATGATACATCTGCGGGAAGGGAACAGAAGGAGACTCTGCCGATTGGAAGGCATGAGATGCACTGTCCTAGTGATGGGGGTTCCACGACCATCACTCCCAAGAGAAGGAAGCGGGTGGTGGTGGTCGGGGACTCTCTCCTCAGGAGGACTGAGTTATCTATTTGGCACCCCAACCAGGAAAACCGAGAAGTCCGCTGCTTGCCAGGAGCTAGGATGTGATGGAGAGACTGCTGAGACTCATCAAGCCCTTGGATCGCTATCCCTTCCTGCTTATCCACATGGGCACCAATGATACTGCCAAGAATGACCTTGAGTGGATCACTGCAGACTACATGGCAGTAGGATAAAGGAGTTTGAGGCATAAGTGGTGTTCTCGTCCATCCTCCCCATGGAAGGAAAAGGCCTGGGTAGAGACGGTCGAATCGTGGAAGTCAACAAATGGCTACGCAGGTGGTGTTGGAGAGAAGGCTTTGGAGTCTTTGACCAGATGGTGTTCCAAGAAGGAGGAGTGCTAGGCAGAGACGGGCTCCACCTAACGAAGAGAGGGAAGAGCATCTTCGCAAGCAGGCTGGCTAACCTAGTGAGGAGGGCTTTAAACTAGGTTCACTGGGGGAAGCAGACCAAAGCCCTGAGGTAAGTGGGGACGTGGGATACCGGGAGGAAGCACAAGCAGGAGAGCGCGAGAGGGGAGGCTCCTGCCTTATATTAAGAAAGCAGGACAAACAGCAAGTTATCTCAATTGCCTATACACAAATGCAAGAAGCCTGGGGAACAAGCAGGGAGAACTGGAAGTCCTGGCACAGTCAAGGAATTATGATGTGATTAGAATAACAGAGACTTGGTGGGATAACACCACATGACTGGAGTACTGTCATGGATGGATATAAACTGTTCAGGAAGGACAGGCAGGGCAGAAAAGCTGGGGGAGTTACATTGTATGTAAGAGAGCAGTATGACAGCTCAGAGCTTGGATATGAAACTGCAGAAAAACCTGAATTTCTCTGGATTAAGTTTAGAAGTGTGAGCAACAAGGGTGATATCATGGTGGGAGTCTGCTATAGACCACCGGACCAGGAGGATGAGGTGGAAGAGGCTTTCTTCCAGGAACTAAGGGAAGTTACTAGATCGCAGGCCCTGGTTCTCATGGGAGACTTCAGTCACCCTGATATCTGCTGTGAGAGCAATACAGCGGTGCACAGACAATTCAGGAAGTTTTTGGAACGTGTAGGGGACAATTTCCTGGTGCAAGTGCTGGAGGAACCAACTAAGGGCAGAGCTCCTCTTGACCTGCTGCTCACAAACTGGGAAGAATTAGTGGGGAAGCAAAAGTGGATGGGAACATGGGAGGCAGTGACCATGAGATGGTCGAGTTCAGGATCCTGACACAAGGAAGAAAGGAGAGCAGCAGAATACGGACCTTGGACTTCAGGAAAGCAAACTTTGACTCTCTCAGGGAACTGATGGGCAGGATCCCCTGGGATAATAACATGTGGGGGAAAGGAGTTCAGGAGAGCTGGCTGTATTTTAAAGAATCCTTATTGAGGTTACAGGAACAAACCATCCCACTGTGTAGAAAGAACAGTAAATATGGCAAGTGACCAGCTTGGTTTAACAGTGAAATCCTTGCTGATCTTAAACACAAAAAAGAAGCTTACAAGAAGTGGAAGATTGGACAAATGACCAATGAAGAGTATAAAAATATTGCTCAGGCATGCAGGAGTGAAATCAGAAAGGCCAAATCACACCTGAAGTTGCAGCTAGCAAGGGATGTTAAGAGTAACAAAAAGGGTTTCTTCAGGTATGTTAGCAACAAGAAGAAAGTCAAGGAAAGTGTGGGCCCCTTACTGAATGAGGGAGGCAACCTAGTGACAGAGGATGTGGAAAAAGCTAATGTACTCAGTGCTTTTTTTGCCTCTGTCTTCACGAACAAGGTCAGCTCCCAGACTACTGCACTGGGCAGCACAGCATGGGGAGGAGGTGACCAGCCCTCTGTGGAGAAAGAAGTGGTTCGGGACTATTTAGAAAAGCTGGACGAGCACAAGTCTATGGGGCCGGATGCGCTGCATCCGAGAGTGCTAAAGGAATTGGCGGATGCGATTGCAGAGCCATTGGCCATTATCTTTGAAAACTCATGGTGATCGGGGGAGGTCCCGGATGACTGGAAAAAGGCTAATGTAGTGCCTATCTTTAAAAAAGGGAAGAAGGAGGATCCTGGGAACTACAGGTCAGTCAGCCTCACCTCAGTCCCAGGAAAAATCATGGAGCAGGTCCTCAAGGAATCAATTCTGAAGCACTTAGAGGAGAGGAAAGTGATCAGGAACAGTCAGCATGGATTCATCAAGGGCAAGTCATGCCTGACTAATCTAATTGCCTTCTATGACGAGATAACCGGCTCTGCGGATGAGGGGAAAGCAGTGGACGTGTTATTCTTTGACTTTAGCAAAGCTTTTGACACGGTCTCCCACAGTATTCTTGCCAGCAAGTTAAAGAAGTATGGGCGGATGAATGGACTATAAGGTGGATAGAAAGCTGGCTAGATCGTCAGGCTCAGTGGGTAGTGATCAATGTCTCCATGTTTAGTTGGCAGCTGGTATCAAGTGGAGTGCCCCAAGGGTCGGTCGTGGGGCCAGTTTTGTTCAATATCTTCATTAATGATCTGGAGTATGACGTGGATTACACCCTCAGCAAGTTTGCAGATGACACTAAACTGGGAGGAGAGGTAGATACACTGGAGGGTAAGGGTAGGATGCAGAGGGACCTAGACAAATTAGAGGATTGGGCCAAAAGAAATCTGATGAGGTTCAACAAGGACAAGTGCAGAGCCCTGCACTTAGGATGGAAGAATCCCATGCACTCCTACAGACTAGGGTCCGAATTGCTAGGCAGCAGTTCTGCAGAAAAAGACCTAGGAGTTACAGTGGACGAGAAGCTGGATATGAGTCAACAGTGTGCCATTGTTGCCAAGAAGGCCAATGGCATTTTGGGATGTATAAATAGGGGCATTGCCAGCAGATCGATGGACGTGATCGTTCCCCTCTATTCGACATTGGTGAGGCCTCATCTGGAGTACTGTGTCCAGTTTTGGGCCCCACATTACAAGAAGGATGTGGAAAAATTGGAAAATGTCCAGCCGAGGGCAACAAAAATGATTAGGGGACTGGAACACATGATTTATGAGGAGAGGCTGAGGGAACTGGGATTGTTTAGTCTGAAGAAGAGAAGAATGAGGGGGGATTTGATAGCTGCTTTCAGTTACTTGAAAGGGGGTTCCAAAGAGGATGGATCTAATCTGTTCTCAGTGGTAGCAGATGACAGAATGAGGAGTAATGGTCTCAAGTTGCAGTATGGTAGGTTTAGGTTGGATATTAGGAAAAACTTTTTCACTAGGAGGGTGATGGAAACACTGGAATGCATTACCTAGGGAGGTGATGGAATCTCCTTCCTTAGAAGTTTTTAAGGTCAGGCTTGACAAAGCCCTGGCTGGGATGATTTAGTTGGGGATTGGGCCTGCTTTGAGCAGGGGGTTGGACTAGATGACCTCCTGAGGTACCTTCCACCCCTGATATTCTATGATTCTATGATACTTGCTTTAGATCTGCCTGCATGTTCTGGGTGGCGAGTGATTCCCTGTGAATGCAACAATGAGTCGATTTTGCTTCTGCGCAACAGCTTGAATATGTGCAACAACTCCTTTCTTCGACCCAATCATGGCTCTGGTGCCATCTGTGCTTATTCCAACACAGTGATTCCAATCCAAGTCATTGTTTTTGATAAAGTCATCAATAATTTTAAAAATAGTTTCTCCAGTTGTATGTGTTGGCATAGGTTGGCAGAACAACATATCATCGTGGACTTCATTATTCAGCTCGTATCTGACAAACAACAAAAGATTAACTAAATTCACAATATCAGTGGATTCATCTGCTTGTAGTGCATAGTGGCGACTCTTTTGTACTCTTGACAATAATTGCTGCTTTACGTTTTTGGCCATATCTATGATTCTATGATTAAAAGTGTTATTTGAGAGGGGGACACAGTCTGTGGCTTTGCTAGCCTTGTCTCCAGTCATCACTTGCACCATTACTTTGGCTGCAGGTTTTACTAATGTCTTGCCAACCACTTCAGCAGCTCTGGACTTTGCAATTAAGTATTCCACACTATATGAAGCTACCAAAGCTTTCATATTTTCACCTCCCGTCACATTACAAATTGTTTTCTGGAACTTTTGGAGATCTTTGTGCCTATTTTCGAAGAATTCTACAGGTTTTCTTTCGTATTCTTTATGTTTGCTATCAAAGTGGCGTTTTGGGTTGGACGGTTTCATACTTTCGTTTGTGAGAGTCTCGTAACGAATCACACATAGTGGAACAGGCTCCACCTCATCGCCAGTTCACGAAAATCCCAGTTTAAGATATTCTTCCACATATTTGCTGGCTTTTTTTCATTTTCTTTGCAGCTGATACGCTCAATAAACTTACAGATGGTTCACACAGTTCACTAATTTTGTCGTGACAATTGTCTGATGTAGCCATATCGCTGCATTTTTTGGCATAATTATCACTAACATTTGTATTTTCTTCATAATTTTCTTTTGTAGGTTTCAAACTTCCCATTTTTAGCCAGCGATCCATTGTAAATGGCTTTAACAAAAACAAAAAGAGAGAAATTTTGTATATTAATACACACCAAGTATGTACTTGCTACGATCTGTAGATTATTACGAGTAGTTATTCACTTTGATCTTTTATCCGTCAGTATGACTTCTGTGCATGCCACAAAGGCAAATGTATTGCCCAAGCCGTGGTAACGCGAACGCGGGGTTTGCATCGGCTCTGCTGTGCTATTAGATGTTACTGAACACATTATCATATTAGTTACAATGTAAATCTGTGTGTATTTCTACTGTACAAGTGTACACCATTCTTATATATTAAATGTTAGTGAATTGTTTTCTGCTGCTAAAATAAAACCCTATAATAAAGTAAAATAAAAAATTCTGCCACGTACCCCTTGAAACCCTTTCACGTACCACCATGGGTACACGTACTACTTTGGGAAACACTGCCTTAAAGGACTCCTAAGATGGCTCTGTTCTCTAGACCTCAATGTTGCAACCCCAAGAAGAAAGCAAAAAGACAAAGTTCTTTCAGGCAGCTTTGTTCTGCCCAGTGCTGCGACCAGCCTCTAAAGATTTCAGAGCCTCTGAAAAAGAAGTAGAGATTTCAGCAACAACAAACCTCTGCCTTTATGATGATGATTATTTATTATTTAGCTGTGTAATACCATAGTGTCTAGGAGCCCTAGTCAAGAAACAGGACTCTATTGTGTTAGACAAACATGGAACAAAAAGTTTTCTTCCCTAAAGAGCTTACAATCTAAATAAACTGCACGTTTGATGCCAGTGTCAAGAGTCTGGCAAAACCTCCAGAGAGTTTCTTCCTTTCGGCCCCCGTTTGGGAAATTTCCTTTTTTATTTTTGGGAAGTTTGGACTCTTATCGCCTTGAACCAGTGGGTTGAGGAAATTGTAAACGAGGTATTCTATCCAATTCCAGTCTCTTTCTACCTTCTTCCCCTTTTCCCCGCTCCTTTGCAGGGACCCTTCTTAGGAGATATAGTTAAAATAAGAAGTGGATTCCTTTCTACAATTTGGAGCAGTGGAGAAGGTGCCCTTAGAGTTCAGGCAAAGGGGTTTTTATTTTCATTATTTTCTCATCCCAAAGAATTAAGGGGTTTTGTGTCCCATTCTGGACTTCTAAAATCTCCACAAATTCCTCCATTGTTTTAAACTCAAAATGGTGACTCTAACCTTCATAATTTCCTCATTAGATCCTCAAGACAGGTTTACAGCTCTCGACCTGCAAGATGCCCATTTTTGTACATGTGTTCATCTGGCCCACAGGCAATACCTCAAATTCCTGTAGGAACATTCCCTACCAGTAGAAGATCATATCCTTTGGTCTTTCCACAGCACCGGGGTATTCACTAATCACTTGGGAGTCATTGCAACTCATCTAAGGAGACAAGGAATTCAGGAATTCTGGCTGATTCAAGAAAGATCACCCCAACAGGTGACCAACTTGATCCAAGTAACCTTAAAGCTCTTCACCTCATGGGGCCTCAAAGTCAACAGAGAAAAATCTGTACTTCGACTCAAAGCATAGAGTTCATAGGAGCAGGATTAGATTCCATGTCAGTGGAAGCTTACCTGCCACAGGAAAGATTCTAGTTGATAGTAAACCTCATCAACCAACTTCAAGCTCACCCAAAGATATTAGTGGGAGCATGCCTTAGACTTCTGTCACATAGAGACACAAGAGTTGGAAGTGGAAGGGACCTTCTGGGTAATTGGTAGCAGGGGACTGGATCACAAAAAATCCCATTATATAATCCTGTTAATAAATTTATCAAGCTCCATCTTAAAACTAGTTAGGTTGTTAGCCCCTGCTATTCCTGTTGGACACATGGCTTCATGCATCTACATGACACAGTTTGCCAGACTCATCTAAGCTCCATGCAAGGATAGCTTGAAATCAGTGTATCTGGCAGGCAGACACTGCATGGACATGTTGGTCATGGCCTGATAAGAAGTCCTCTCCTTGGGAAGCAAGGCATTTTACTGTTACTCCAGGGATCCACAATCCAAATGCTCACAGACAACACCACAGCTTTGCATTATGTCAACAGATAAGGAAGGAGCAGCAAGATCATCTCTGCTCTGTGAGGAGGCTTTTTGGCTTTGGAGTTGGTGCATTCCAAATCAAACCACCACTGCCAGTGGCTCTGCTCCTTCCTGGTCTTCAGAACACTATGGCAGATCAACCCAGCAGGCAGTCCTCAGACATCCACAAATGGTCTGTCAAAGTAGGGATTCCCAGAAATGGACCTGTTTGCTGTAGATCAGAACAACAAGTTTCAGTCATTTTGTTCAAAGGGGGATTTGAGCCCAGGCTTCCTGACAGACACTTTTCTCATCCCCTGGTCACCAGGATTAAAGTATGCCTTGCACTGATCCCCATGATACCAAGGGTTATGAGGAAACTGAAACAATTTGCAGGACCAATGATTACAAAAGCCCCTGCATGCTTTAGGCAGTTCTGGTATTCATATCTGATGAACCTCACATCCTATCACTTTATCTGCCTTATCCAACATAGTCTCACAGAACAACAGGCAGATCTTACATCTGGAGCAAGCTTTGTTACATCTGACAGCCTAGATGCTGACTGGATAACATCCACTGAAAGAAGCAGTACTGCTAAAGTTCAGAATGTTCTGCTTTAAAGGAGGAAGCCCTCAACCAGACTGATTTATAAAGTTAAATGGGAGAAGTTTTCTATTTGGTCGTCTCAGCACCAGCTATCTCCCATCACCCTTTCAGCAATATAGGACTACATATTAGCCCTGGAACAGTGTGGAGTTTCTACCAGCTCCATAAGATTCCCTGCAGCAGCAATATCTGCACATCATCCTCCTATCCATGGCCCCACTGTATTTCTTCACTCCAGTGGTAAGGAACCTTAAAGGGCCTAGTCATGTTTTTTTCCCTCCAGTTCAGAAGTCCCTTCCCTCTTGGGACCTCAGTGTAATATTGACAGGATTGATGCATGCCACCTTTGAATTGTAAGGTACATGTTCCCTTTACTACTTTTCTGTGAAGATAGGCTTTATAGTAGCTATTACATCAGCAAAAAGGTTAGGAAGATTCAGGCCCTCATGGTGTTACAGTGTTCCGATGAAGTGAGCTGTAGCTCACGAAAGCTTATGCTCTAATAAATTTGTTAGTCTCTAAGGTGCCACAAGTACTCCTTTTCTTCATAAGGACAGAGTCACTCTCAGGCCTCGTTCCAAATTCCTGCCTAAGGAAGTTTCAGAACTCCATGTAAATCAGTTTATTCAGTTGATCTACGCTTTTCTTCCCCCAGTCTCGCTGTCTTTTTATATTGACAGGACAAAACCATTCAGGGACACCAAGACTGTTGCTGGACTGTGCAGAGAGGGTTACAGGTCAGGCAATATTCTCTTAGATTATTTAAGTGGGTTTGTAACTGTATAAGGAGTTGTTATGAGTTAGCCAGGTTAAAACTACCTAAACACATTGGCACTTATTCCATTAGTGTCCAGGCAACTTCTGCTGCCTGTTTGAAAAATATCCCTGTTTCTGAAATCTGTAGGGCAGCTACTTGGAGCTCTATCCACATGTAATTTCTAAGGTACTGTTCTTTGGTAGAGGATTTCAGACTAGATCCCTGCTTTGATAGGGCTATCCTACAGTTATTGTTTAAGACTCCTGCTATCTACCTCCAAGCAAACAGATAACTGCGTGTTAGTTGACAAGAGTGGAATCCATGTGGATGATCACTTGAAGAAGAAAGAACAATTACCTATCTTACAAGAACTGTGGTTCTTTGATACGTTTTGTCCACATGTATTCCATGACCTGCTCTCCTTTCCCACTTCTACTGACCCCTACTCTTTCGGGATTCTGTACTGGCAAAAGAACTAAGAGATGGTCTAGCACGCTCCACTCTTTATGCTTTTGGGTGTGTGTGCGGGGGTGATGGAGAGGGGCCTGAAGATATTTAGGACACAGGTGCAGCCCTGTTGGACTCCGCTGGTCTAAAGAATATGATCTGTTGTGCATGGGGCACTTGTCATGAAGTGCCAACTGTCATGAATGGGATGAGGGTGATCAGAATTTGTGGTCAGAACAGGAGTAGGGAGTCAGGCTGAGTCTGGTACTGAGATGGGCCAGAGAGCAGACCGAGGTTCAGGTGCCAGGAGGCTGGAAGAGTCAGGCTATCGGGAGGTAAGAATCTGAGATAGGACAGAGGGCAAACTGGGAGTCAGGAGGTGGATCAGTCAGGTTACCAGGAGATTGGGGACAGGCACTAAGTTACAGAGAGCAATTTAAGACCAAAGCCAAGGACAAATCAGGGTCAGAAGCCGGAGTCTTGGGTCTATCGCAATCAGGATCTGGAGCAGAGACAGGCATGCAGTCTGTTTCGTTGCTCAGACAGCTCCCCTCTGTAGCTTCCTGGTTTAAGTTCTGTTACCGGCCAATCAGTGGGCTGTGAGGGGCCACCACTCAGGTCCTACTGGGTGGTACTTCCTGTCGAGGCCAGCCTCCCAGGGCCCTCATGTTGGAGCCCAGCTTAAGCCTGTACTAGCGATGCAGCCCAGAACACCCCAGGGTCCCAGGTTTCAGCCCTGCAGGTTCTTACATCATCCCCTCCTTCAGACCTCCATTCGGGATGGTACTGGTCCAGGCTTGTCCAGGTGAGCATAGTGGAATGCTTTCACCAGTTTGCTGGATGTACTCCCAAGTGTGTTCTTCGGGGCTGGTGCCTTCCCAGTCCACCAGATAGTACAGGTGGCCGCATGTATATCTGGAGTCAAGGATGGGATGTATTTCATATTTCTCATGACCGTGTGTTTCATAGAATCATAAAATCATAGAATATCAGGGATGGAAGGGACCTCAGGAGGTCATCTAGTCCAACCCCCTGCTCAAAGCAGGACCAATCCCCAACTAAATCATCCCAGCCAGGGCTTTGTCAAGCCTGACCTTAAAAACTTCTAAAATTTCAACTGGTGGAGGTGGCAGTGTGGTTCAGTCAGGGAAGGGGTTTTCCGTGAACAGCTTCAGAAGGGAAACATGTAAAACTGGGTGTATTTTGAGAGACTGG
The DNA here is from genome assembly GCF_009764565.3 of Dermochelys coriacea. Classification (NCBI taxonomy): domain Eukaryota; kingdom Metazoa; phylum Chordata; order Testudines; family Dermochelyidae; genus Dermochelys; species Dermochelys coriacea. The sequence continues at coordinate 53,002,312 of NC_050072.1, read as the reverse complement.
GAAAGCTGGAGTTCGAAGCGGGTTAATCTGCTGGCATATTAGGAAGGGTCCTAGGAACTGGTGGTCCAATTTGCAGGATGGTTGCCAGGTCTGGAGGTGTTTGGCAGCAAGCCATACCTTCTGGCCTACCATAAATACTGGAGTTGCTTGTCACTGATAGTCTGCATGCCTTTTGTAGGCCTTCTTTGCCTATTATAGGCAGTTCTTGAGCTCTTCCTGAATGAGATGAATCTGTTCGACCTACTCAGTGGTGGCAGGCTTTGGGGAGGCTGCTGGTAACAACAGGTGAAATTGGGGATGGAACCCGTAATTAGCAAAGAAGGGACTCCGAGCCATGAAGGCATGATCAGCATTGTTGGAAGAAAACTGCATATGGCAAGCTCATGGAACAGTTGTCTTGATGATAATTTACGAAGCACCTCAAATAGTGCTTTAGTACTTGGTTCAACCATTCAGTTTGTCCATCTGTCTGGGGGATGGTATGGGATGGAGATAGATATGCAGCTGTCCAGTAGCTTGAAAGCATTATACCAGAAATGAGAGGTGAACTGAGGGCCTCGTTCAGAAACTAAGTGGTCTGGGATCCCAAGATCACCTTGTGCAGCAGGATTTGGGCGATAGTCTCAGCAGAGAGTAGCTGGTTCCAGGGGATAAAGTGGGCCATTTTGGTCAGGTGATCCACAACTATTAAGATTACGGTGTAGCCATCAAATGCTGGGAGTTCCACGGTAAAGTCTAGGCAGATGGTAGACCAATGCCTGTTCGGAGTCTCCAGCGATACTAATGTGCCAAGGGGTCTGTTTTGGGGTGTCTTGGTATGTGCACAGCATTCACAGGAGTCCATGTATGCTTGGGCCTCAGCCCGCATGTAGGGCCACCAGATAAAATGGCCAACCATGCGGCAGGTCTTCCACCAACCAGAGTAACCTGCCAGTGGAGCATCTTGGCACAGCCGTAGCACCTCTAGTTGGGGGTGCCCTGGGGATACATATATGTGTTCAAAGTATGCTATCCCATCCTGCATAGAACGATGCGTCTTAACTCCCAGTACCATGGACTGTATCCTTTGGGCAAGTGGGGCTTCTTTCAAGGTGGATCAGATGAGAGAGAGCAGAACTTGAATTCTGGCATTGGCAAAGTTACCAGGCTTGAGGCAGTAGGGGGACTCAGAAGTCAGTTCTTCGCTTTTCCGGTAGTATTCCTCCTTCTGAGATAAAGCATTGGCTTTCCCATTTCCTTTTCCCAAGTGGTAGGTAATCATGAACTTGAACTGAGAAAAGAACAGGGCCCATCTTAACTGTCTCTGGTTCAACTCTTGGCCCTTGTGAAGGTACTCGAGGTTCTTATGGTCAATGAAGATCTGTACTGAGTGCCAAGCTTCCTCATGGTGATGATGCCATTCTTCAGATGCTGTTTTTATAATAAACAGTTGTTTGTCCAGTATTTTGTAGTTCATCTCTGCAAGGGTAAGTTTTCAAAAACAGAATGCACAAGAGTGCAGAACTGACTGGGGTCTAAGTCGCTGCAAGAGTACTGCTCCCTAGGGCCATATTGGATGCATCTGCTTCCACTCTGAAAGGACGAGTCTGGTCAAGGTGTGCCAGGATCAGGGATTTGGTTAAGGCAGCCTTTAACTGGTCAAAAGTGATCTGGGCTTTGGGTGACCAAGTGAATCGCACTGCTTTGCAGAGGGAAGTCAGGGGAGTTATTAGTTGGTGATGAATCTCCTATAAAAAATTTGCAAAGCCCAGGAAGCACTGAAATTCCCAGAAGGTGATCGGTGCTGTCTAGTTACAGAGGGTTTCCATCTTTTGTGTATCCATCTGAATTTCCTCCAGGGAGATGATGTACCCAAAAATTCCATGGTGGCCTGGTCGAAAGTAGACTTTTCCAGCTTGGCATATAAACTATGCTTCTGTAGTCTCCCCAGGACAGACCAAACATGGTGGTAGTGCTGCTCCAAGCTCTTGGAAAAAACAGTATTTCATTTAGGTGGACAATCACCTATGGCATCCGAACACAGAAGTCAAAAACTGGACTGGACGGGTGGCTACCCTACATCTAGTCCAGGATATCCCTGAATACATAATTTACAAAATGTTGAAATGTTGCAGGGGCATTGGTTAAGCCAAACGACATCATCAAGTATTCAAAATGCCCATATTGGCTATGAAAAGCAGTATTCCATTCATCCCCAGGCCTTACGTGCACTAGATTGTGAACTTGAAGATCAAGTTTTGTGAAGATCCTGGCACTCCTCAGGTGGTCCAGCAATTCTGGAATGAGGGGAAGGGGTACCGGTTTCAAATTGTCACTTGGTTCATGTTGCTGCTAGCACGCTGGCTTACAGGACAACTGACACAGTTGCTGGTAAAAAGCACTTTATTTCCCTTCCCACAGCAATATATATACAGCACTTGTTTATTCCTTTTCTGTTGTTTATCACCCAATGTTCTCATCATTCTTATCTTTGGGTTCCATTATCTTGTGGTGGTAAAGACTCTCAGGTGCTGCTTATCTCATTAGTCCTTAGTTCAGCCAAAGTTTAGTCCTCAGTCCAGCCAAAATCTTCTGGCCTTGTCCTTCAACTTGCCACCCGCAGCCCCGCCTCTTGTACTGTTATTTTCCATTACTTGGCACACATTTCTAAAACATCTGATACTCAGCATTTCCCACATCTCCCCCTTTTTGTTTAAAAGCAGCTTGAATCATCCGTGACATTCCCCAACGCATACATTGAACTATATATGGACCACACAAACAAATTATACCAATAAGATACCAATTAATAAAAGAGTGTGCTATAATGATGTTATTCATATTTTGTTCTAATTTTGCAAGTAACTCGTGAACAGAGTGAGAATGATCTGACAAATTAACACAACACATACCCTCAAAATCTTCACATCCGTGTCCATGTGCTAATAACAAAAATTCACTCGCAGCACTATTATATAAAACTGCATGGCAAATGCTATCTACATCGATTAATAACTCAGTTAATATTTCAAAAATTAGATTAAACTGTTTAATACTCCAACACACTAATTTCTCTAAATTAAAAGCATTTTCCATAATAGCAACACCAGGGATGCTTAAGCAATAGAAAATCAATCGCAGCTCGATTATCTAAAATGGCATCTCTTAATTCCTGTTGTTCCATACTTAAAAGAGCAATTGCCTGTAATATAGCATTAAGCGCTTTAACAGCAAAACAAGCTAATGCATTCAAAGTTTGCACCGTGTAATAAGTTGCAAAGCCAGGAATGCCTGCAACAGCATTCAGCAAAGCCAAATATTCTGAGTGACTATATAAGGTAACATCGACGGAACACGTATTTTGCAGGGCCGTGCTTCGCCGATTTCGCTGCTGATTCTTTCCGGGCAACAAAAGGGTCATTCGGCTAAGACAGCACAAGGTATTATGACTTAGATTGGCAGGAATATAACTAAAGGTTCGTTCGCCGCAGGTAAAAAACCAACCAGACGGCAAAATAATATGTCCATAATTAAAAGAAACATTAACCGCATTAGTACAATTCAAAAGGGGGGCACTTACGGTTTGGCAGCCCATGGGTACCTTTGCGCGTGTGCAATTAACCACTCGCACACACGTTACATTATCTGCCCCGGCTGGGTACGGGGTATGTAAAGATAGGGCCCCAGGGGGCAAGGAATAATTGGCAAATACTCGAATACCATATTCGAATACTGTGAAGACAAATTGGCATAAGCTGCAAGCATGGTGTGACTGCCAGTTTCTTCGGGATGATGACATATGGGCACAAGACAAGTGCCCAGTAGTTCCCCGGCTGCCACAGAATCAGACAAACAAAATGTGTGACATTGGCTATCAATGCTAGACGTTCCCATAGGTTATACGTCATTCGCACGCGTAGGGGTACAAGGAGTCCCCCCTGTAACCCAAGCAATACCACTATAACAATATCGATAACCCACATCCTCATTCTGGAAATAAACAGGATATGGCCACAAGCACAACCTCCTCTGATGCTTCCCCTCCAAGCGCGGGATCTTGTTCTCCAGGCGCCGGGTGCAAGGGCGAGCGAGGTTGCTGTAGCCACGGCTGCACCCACTTAGCAGGTATCCACTGAGGACCTTCATCAAGGGAGACATAAGCATAACCCTGTCCCCAGGTTAGCAATTGTGCTGGCCCCTTCCATTGCTGAGAGGCATAATCAAACCATTTCACCTTAGGTTTCTTCTGCTCATGTTCTATCCCGATACTTCCTAGATGTCTTTGCATTGGAACATGATTGTTATCAGCACTACTAGGTTGCAAACAATTAAGGACATATACCGCTTTAGCTAATCGCCCAGCTGGTGTCTGAACTACTGCATCCTGTCCAGTTTGTGCCTGCTTATCCAACATTCCTTTCAAAGTACCATGAGATCATTCAATAATGGCCTGGCCTGTCGAATTGCCTGGCACTCCTGTTTTGTGTATTATCCCTCACATTTGCAAAAAGGTTGCGGTGCGCCTGGCCACATACCCAGCTCCATTATCTGTTTTTATCGATCGGGGCACCCCTAATGCAGCAAAACATGCCTGCCAATGTTTTATCACTTCCTTACTGCCCGTGGACACGTGGGGTGTAGCCCAGATAACTCCAGAGAAGGTGTCTACTGACACATGGATGTATTTCTGCTTTCCGAATTGGTTACATTGGGTGACATCTGACTGCCATAATATTAAAGCCTCTAGACCTCGGGGATTAACCGCGGCGGGAAAGGTGGGTGTCAACCTATTACATTCTGAGCAAGAGGCTACAATACTTCGGGTTTGGGATATAGGTAGAGAGAATTGTCGCGCTAGGGCTTTCGCTGATTGATGGAAAAATCCATGAGACAGGCGAGCTTGCTCAAACCGATTGGGTACTACTACAGATCCCACCAGTGCATCTGCCTGATCGTTGCCCGTGCTTAAGTATCCAGGCAGGCCAGTATGGCTCCTGATATGGCCTACAAAGTATGGATACTTTCTTTCATTGAGTCGATGCCAAAGGCGCAAGAGTATCTGTTGCAATGCTGGATTATGAACCTTTCCCAGCATAGCTCTCTCCAACCTGTTTACTAACCCCACGGCATATTTAGAATCGCTCATCACGTTGAGCGATTCTTGGTTCCAGTGATCAAATGCCAAAAGTATAGCTAGGAGTTCTAATATCTGTACCGACCCCTCGCTAATAACCTTCTTATGGGCCCAAGTATGTCCATCCCACCAGACTACCCCTGCTCTCCCTGTTCGCCCAGCCGCATCAGTAAATACTGTTATTCCTGTCACTGGATTCTCCTGTCTCATAAGGTGTTTTTCCAACTGCAACGGGGAAGAAAACAGGCGGTGGGGAGGGTAATGACAACTCAGTTGTCCCTGATAATTTGCTAGGGCAACAGCAAACACGGTGTCATACATCAACAGATGTGTAATCATCGTTTTTGAAAATGGCAACAAAATCTGATGCGGATCAATTCCTGTCATTACGGTTACTCTTTTCCGCGCTTGCACTATTAGCATGGCTATTGCTTCAATTCTGGAAGTTACCGTACGCACATTTTTACACGGTGGAAATATCCATTCCAAACCGACTAGGGGGTCTTTATCCCTAGTATCCCACTGAAATAATAGCGCTTCCAATACTGCATCTAGGCTAAAGACCGCTACCACGAAGGGTAAGTTTTCCCGATATCTCCCGGAATAACCCTCCCCCACCTTCTGTCCTATTCGTTGTAATGCTTGCTTCTGTAGTACCGACAGTTGTCGTTTATCTCCAGGGGCTCTCCCCCCTTCTAATAAGGGAAGAAGAGGAATTATATCCAGATTTGTGATGCCACAAAGGGGGCAAAGGCATTGCAGTTCACCTAGCAGTTTCTGTGCATCATACAGTGTGCGCACATGAGGAGAGATTTTCAACTGCTGGGGGCGTACGGTGCAGTCGTGATCCAAAAAAGTGATACAAAAAAGGGGCTTTAGTTTGAACCTTTTCTGGGGCAACAAACAGACCAGCTTCTGCTAACGTGGAGGTGATCTGTGTTATAATCATGGGTTCAAAGGCTACTGGTGCCACAAATAAAAGATCATCCATGTAATGATATATTTTCCATTGGGGATATTTCACTCGGATTGGGCGTATTGCCCATGCAACGAAGAGCTGGCAGATGGTAGGGGAATGTTTCATTCCTTGGGGCAAAACCTTCCACTGGTACCGTACGGAAGATGCTTCACGATTTACCATCGGAATAGAGAAAGCAAAGCGCTCTCTGTCTCTCGGGTGTAATGGAATAGTAAAATAACAATCCTTCAGGTCAATGATTAGTAATGGCCACCCCGATGGGAGCATGGATGGGGCAGGTAAACCGGGCTGTAAAGCACCCATGTCGACCATAATAACATTAATGGCATGCAAATCTTGGAGCAAACGCCATTTTCCTGATTTCTTTAGGATAGTAAATACAGGTGTATTCCATGGACTAACTGAGGGTTCTAGATGGTCAAGACGTACTTGCTCCTCTACTAGTTTTGTTAATGCGGCAAGTTTTTCTGTTGGTAGCGGCCACTGAGCAACCCAAATCAGCTCATCGGATTTCCATTCCAATGCCAGGTTGGCCGCTCCTCAGTGGCCGCTACTAGAAAGGGGGGGAGCTGATCACCACCCCCCATTGACTCAAGCAATCCCTCCCCAACAGCCAAATAGTTGTATTGACAAGGTAAGGGCGGACTGACCCCTTCAATGCATTGTCGGCAGCATCAATAATGTCAATAAAAAATTCACTTAGCATGGGCTCACGCTGTCCGCCAATGCCCTGAAGAGGTGTGGTTACCGGTCGAAGTGGCCATGTCTCTGGCCAACCCTGCAGGGGCAACACTGTCACATCTGCCCCAGTATCGATAAGGACCTGATGCTCGAAAGAATCACCATCTGGGCCCTTAAATTGAACTAATCTAGTGGGACGATCTTGTCCCACTGACAAAACAAATGCTGTTGTTAGTGGTGTGGGGTCTACCTGACTGGACGACCCGAAGCCCCCAGTTCCTCTTATCTGGGATGACTTCACAGGAACATTCGCACGAAAGGGTATTAATTGTGCAATTTTGGTCCCGGCCATTATTGTAATAGGCGGGCACATAGCTCGTACCATAATCCCAATGTTCCCTCTATAATCAGCATCAATTAGCCCTGGAAGCACAAAAAGCCCCTGTAAGGAGGCGGATGATCTACCTATTAACAATGCGCTTAACCCATACCCCAACGGTCCAGATGCTACCGATGGAACGAGCGTCACCCTATCATTCTCTAGGGAGACGTCGGCGGCGGTGGCCAAATCAACTCCGGCACTGCCGGAAGTTGCCCCGCGGAGGCCGTCCAAGCAGCCAGCGTATTGTTTGTCCTCACGCCCTGCCGGCTGGCGCTCCGCGAGGCGTTTCCCGACCCCGACAAAGGGGTCCCATCTTTTTTAAACCGGGAGTGACACTCAGTAGCTTTATGACCGAATTTTTCACATCGATTACATGTCCCGGGAAATGGGGAGGGAAGTGCATTGTTTTGTGGCTGACCTCTTTTCTTGGGGCAATCCCGTTTTAAATGACCCATCTTTCCACACTGATAACACGCCCCCTCCCTTCCTCTACGCCAATTCGACTTGGAGGTATTCAAGGCTACCGCCAAGGCGCGTGCATAAATCTTTGCCTTATCCTCCTCCTCCACCAAAGGAGCACGAGTGCAGGCTTCAATCATGTCGACTAGGGAGGCCGATTTTGGTAAGGTCACCAAAATCTTCTTACACGTGGGGTTAGCATTTTGAAGGGCTAAATCTACCGCCAATGCCGATCTGGCATCTGGTGTTAAATTAGGGGCCCTATCCAATGCCGTCCTTAGGCGGTCCAAAAAGAGGGCAAAAGATTCGCCCACTTCCTGCGTGACTTTTAAATAGGGAGGTGAAGGGGTGCCCAAATCAGGGAGCTCTTTGAATGCCTCCAATGCAAGAAGCTGAGACTGTTGTAATATTTGGGGTATCAATCGCGCCTGTAGCTGAGGCTCTTCATATCGCCCCTGTCCCAAGAACATGTCTATTGATGCTACCTGGAGAGGGTCGTCCCGGGGTCTATCTAAATTAAGCACTGCCGCGTGCTCAGCCTTTTTTCCTCCATGAATCCTTCCATAATAATCTCTGTGTGGGTGTTAACAACATGTCTGCAAATTTCTGGGCGTCAAAGGGACACATCGCTTGCCCTGAGAATATTTGTTTTAATAACACTTGTACATACGGATTTTTCAAGCCATACGCCACAATAGCTTTCTGAGCCTCCCTCATCAATTTCCAGTCTAACGGCACCCAAGATTTAACCCCCTCCCTTGATACTGATACCGGGAAAGTAGCCGGCATGGCATCCAAAAATTCCCCTTCAATTATAGCATCCTTTATCAATCCATGCCAGCGCTTAATTGGGTCAGGAGATCCCACTCCTCCCCCTCATCCCTCCAAATCACCCCCGTCTCCCGTTCTTCTTGCCCTCGTCCAATTGAAGAACACGTAGGTGGCGGAGGTTTCACTTTTGGTTGAACCGGTTGCGTAGCGGGGGCATAAATTTTGCGATATTCTTCCTCTGCTGTCGGTCGCAACTCTCCCTCGGGAGTGAGGTGCTCCGTACAACCATAGTACCCATACAACCTACAAATACGGGGCAAACGTGAGGGGTCAGGTATGCCGTTCTCTTGAAGCTGTTGTAGCAGATGTGATCGTGACGATCCTTGCGGTCTGTTTTCCTTTCTATCCAGCTCATCCATCATCTGTTGAGCTGCAATACCTTCCTTATATAACCACCGAATTATCTGGTCCTGCGTCAAGTTATCAAACTCTCCAGTTTTAGGCAAGTCAGTAATCCGAACGTGTCGGTGAGGGGCTGGTGGCACAACTGCGGGCGGCAATCCTGACCCCCCTTGTAACGGGTTCTCTGGATTGCCCGATGACAATTCCCCCGACACAGGCTGATCCACGGCCATCGGTTCGCCCCAATCTGAGTCGTCATCCTTCAAGGGCAACGGTACCTCACTGGGGTCCAACGGCGCCAAAGGAATCATAGGCGTTGTTTTACCAAAAAAGTCTTTCGCTCCTACCGTGAAGGCCCCTTTCGCTGATGATTCTAATGCCTCGCGTAATGCAATACGTGCCCCTGCCTGAGCCGCTGTGGTGGTAACGGCTCGATGAACAGTCCGCCAGATAGGGCTCAAGGCAGCAGCTTCTTTATTTCCGACCCCCACAAAGTCCCACAGGTCTTCCCCCACTGTTTTCCACACCGAGGAGTCAAACACATTCTTTGCATTAACCAGGAAACCCCGTCGCTTTCCCCACCGAAGCAATTTTTGCAGAGCTTCTGGGGAAAATTTTTCTCCCTGGTTATTAAGCAGATTGCTTAAGACCTTAGACACGGCCTGCTCATCTGCTGATGCTGCCGCTCCCATTATGAGAGATATTCCCCGCCGCTCACCTTTCAGTGGGAGCTCCCCCGCCTCTTGGGCATCCCGGTCCCTCACCTGAACGGAGGACACCGGCAGCGGCGGTCCCTGCTATTTCTTCCTCTGTCCGTGGTATCAAATTCACAGAATGCTATCACGTCGGGGTCACCATTTGTTGCTGCTAGCAGGCTGGCTTACAGGACAACTGACACAGTTGCTGGTAAAAAGCACTTTATTTCCCTTTCCACAGCAATATATACAGCCCTTGTTTATTCCTTTTCTGTTGTTTATCACCCAATGTTCTCATCATTCTTATCTTTGGGTTCCATTATCTTGTGGTGGTAAAGACTCTCAGGTGCTGCTTATCTCATTAGTCCTTAGTTCAGCCAAAGTTTAGTCCTCAGTCCAGCCAAAATCTTCTGGCCTTGTCCTTCAACTTGCCACCCGCAGCCCCGCCTCTTGTACTGTTATTTTCCATTACTTGGCACACATTTCTAAAACATCTGATACCCAGCATTTCCCACAGGTTCAATGCGTGATAGTCTACACTGAGGCGTAGCGACCCGTCCTCCTCCTTCACGAAGAGGACGGGTGCCCCCGCTGGAGAGGTGGATTGCTGAATGAAGCCCTTGGCAAGATTTTCCCGCATATAGCCACGTAGCGCCTCCAGCTCTGGTTCAGACACAGAGTATATCCATTCTTAAGGCACCTTTGTCCTGGGTTGGAGATCTGTTGGGCAGTCATAGTTTCTGCCTGGGGGTTTTAAGTCTGCTTCTTCTCACACACATCCAGATAGCTGTGATACTTGTCAGGGAAGCTAAGATTCTGGCCTAGAGTCACTTCCATCTGGCTAGCCACCACCATCCAGGATTCTGCTTCTGAGGATCTCCTCCCATCCTGAGTGCAGGTCACTTGAGGATTGGTTGCTTCATTGGAGGCATGCTTTCTGACAATATTTGGAGGGAAAAGCTAGTGCTCATCCAACACCAAGAGATAAATGGGTCATGCTGCTCTGCTTGAAATCCCAAGAATTATCAGGAAGAATGGAAAGTGGATCAAATCAAAGCATATTGTTTCTTGCTGCTCTTCCACTACTGCCGTAAAGGGAATAGTCTCTTGAGTCACTGGACCTTACGATAGGGGTGACCCATCAGTCATCTCTACCAGGTCCAGTGTGGGTTTCGGCTAAATGGGGATCTTGGAGTGTTTTGGTTGACTCAACATCTATAAAGTTGGCAGCAGCCCCAAAGTCTGTCATTTTTAGTTGATAGGGATCTGCTGTGCCTGCCCCAAGACCTAAAAACCCAGTAGCAACAGGAAATGTGAGGAGACACCATGGTTCCCAAGTCAGGTTTTACTTGAGAGTGGGAGCATGGTTCCAGAGTATGGAGCTCTGATGGTGCCCAAGGTGTACCCCCCTATTGGGCCTGGGATGATATTTCCCTGAGTTCTTCTGAGGTGGGCAGGAGGCCACATAAAACAGAGGTTCAGCTGTAGTCGACTCTTTTTCTTTCTCCAGGGTCAGATGTTGGCAGGACTCGATTCTTCAGGCCTTTGTGTGGACAGCGGGCTTGGGGGTGTCAGGCTACATCCCCTTTCCTCCTTCTGCTCGTGTAGCTCAGAGTCGATGAGGGTGAGGTCAATAAAGACACCTAGGCGGGTGGGGTTTTGATGCAATCTAGCTCATCTTTCACCCCATCATTGAGCTCCCACCAGAACTGGTAAAGCTGGCTGCTCAGTCCATCATCATCAGCCATGAGCTGTTGGAAATGGGTGGAGTAGGAGGTGGCCGCCCCTTGCCTTTGGCGAAGCTTCGGGAGGTCAGCATCTGCAGAGCAGACACAATATAGGTCATCAGCCATGGTTGCAAAGGCTTGCAGGAAGGCATCCCAGTTGGAGAGCACCTCACTGTTCTGCACCAGCAGGGGGGAGGCCCAGTTGAGTGCTTCACTGGAGAGCAGGCTGACTACTAGTGCCACTTTAGTCTGGTCTGTGGGGTATGCTTGGGGGAGGAGCAGTAAGAGCAGCCTGCATTGGTTCAGAAAACTCTGGAATTTTCAATGATGCCCATTGAACTATTCGAGCAATGGCACCATGGAGGCTGGTGCAGGTGATGCGTGGTCTGTGCAGATACATAGTGTCACAACTTCTCCTTGTGCGTGTATGAGCTGCTTGTTTAGTTTCCATGCTTTGGCAGTGAGCTGTGCCACCTGAGCCTACAACTGGACTAGTTGATCATGCAGTATCTATGCTTTGAGAGCACACTGAGTAGTGTGGGTCTGTAGTGGGATATTCTCTGCCTGCAGGTGGGTGACTTGGTCCTTGGGGAGCCATTGGTTGGAGGGCAGCCTGTCCCTTCCATTGTCTGTGTAGGGGTGGATGGATTTGGGAGAGGGAAAAGGTAGTCTGAGCAAACTGTCATGATAGGGACATGGGCGATCAGACCTAGTGGTTGGAGCAGGAGAAGGCCAGATCAGGTATTGGGAGGTCAGAGTCTCAGATAGGCCAGAGGGGCGACCGAGGTTCAGGCGTTAGAAGGCTGACCATAGCAGATTATCAGGAGATTGGGGTTGGGTGCCAGGTTACAGACAGCAATTGAATAAAATTGAGAAAAAACCAGGACTGGAAGCCGGAGTCTCAGGTCTGTCGCAAGCAGAGTCTGGAGAAAAGACAGACAGGCAATCTGTGTTGTTGCTCAGACAGTTTCCCATCATGGCTTCCTGGTTTAAGTACTGGTACTGGCCAATCAGTGGTCTGTGAAGGGCCACCACTTGTGTCCTGCTGGACGATACTTCCTGCTGAGCCCAGCCTTACAGGATCCTCTCATTGGAGCCTAAACCTCCAGTGGTGATGCAGAAGAGGCATCAGCAGCCTAGAGCGCCCCCTGGCCTCAGGTTCCAGCCCTGCAGGTTATTACACCAAGAGTGCAATCTATGTGTACAACACATCTTGAAGAGCTACCGTTACAATAAGTTAAGTAACTATTCTTTATACACTTTAATAAACAACAGTATCTTCAAATTCTGCATTTTAGCAATTCTTTTAAATGCTCATTTCTATAGTGTTTGGTTTCCCAAAGCCTTTAACCAATTCCTAATCGCTTGAGACTATGGTGACTTCTAGTGTTTATGATCGCAGTCTCTTTTTCTATTAAGGGTGCATGTTGGACTTTTTGTCTTATGTAGTAGAAGTCCAATACATTATATGTTTTCCAAATGATATCAACTCTAGTTTAACGAGATAAGACTTAAGAAAAGGATTAATTTTAGTAGAGTTATCTTCTCAGAAACCCACAAATGGGTCATGCTATTCCTAGAGTATTTAGAGAAGAATACCAAGAGGAACCAAGCCTCAATCACTCTGAGAGCAAGCTCAGTGTCCAATATAAATAAACAATTTTGGTTAAGTCAATTGGTGCTGTAAAAAGACTTAATGTTTTAACCTATCTGACCTAAAATAGCTAGATTCCTTTGTCTCTCAAAATATCAGCCAGAGATACCAGCATGTAGTCTGTAAATGATATTCATGTTGGCTGAGAGCAACTTTGTTGCTGTTCTATCACTTCCTATCAGTCTTTGAGAAGAGTTAAGGTTGGGGGTACATCTGGAAATTCTTTAAGCTTAGAACATTCATCCATCACCTCAAAAATTAAAATTTATTCATTTTAAATGTATATCAGAGTTTTGGTGCTATCTGGATAGAAGCAATTTGTGTTTCCTCAAAATGTAGCAATATCTTGTTCTGGAATAGCTATGAATGAAGACAGATGCCCTAATCTACCCAGTCTCTTCACATTAAAGTTTTTTCACTGAATTTCAAAGCTACTTTTCTCCAAAAATCAATTCAGCCTTGAAAATAAAATAAATGAACAAAACCATGAAATATTGACCCCCCCCCCCACTGTAGTGGACTTAAGTGTGTTTTGCATCATAGGATATGGGTAGTAGATTGATGAAATCTTATTTACTGGTCCTCCCTAATATGTGCTCTCTAGCCTACTCGTTCTTCAGACTTAGTTGTTTTCTTGGCTCCTCCTCCCATTCCTCCCACTTTTTCATGATAGCTGGAATTACATCCCTTTTCCAGGAGGCCAAGAGTCTTTACTGTTTTCCAAACTCATTACTTTCAACTTGCTTTTCTCCATTGACATTCACTTAAGTGCTGCCTACTAGCCCTCATTCTGGATTCATTTGTAATACAGTCTTTCGTTGTTTGTTTCACTTGTCCCTGTGTTTACTATCTTCATTTTCTATATTTTTCTGATGTAATTTGTAAGAATTGTGGGTCAGGGACTATGTCTTAACTCCCAGTTCAGGCCTGGGCCTTAAGGGTTAATACTCAATCAACTCAAGGAGGCACTTTTATCGAGGAATTAATTGGGACTGCAGCCAAACGCTTTTTGCCAAGTTTGTATCACATTGGTTAAAGTAGAGCCCTTGACGTAAACCTAAAACTTTAGTGAGATTGTCTGTATTCAGACCTGAGCCTTCAATGAACACACTCTTGGTACTCTGACCCTGGCTCTGCCACAGGATTTCTTTCCCATTTTTCACCCTAAAGAACAGATTTAAATGAAATAGAATAAATTCATGGGAACAGGAAGAGAATTTTGAAGAAACAGTACTCCAGAACTTACATTCACTTTTAACGTTTCACTGTTTCTGTCCCTTTTGGGGGAAAATCTGTGCCATTTATTTAAGTGTCCATACATATTCTAGTAAGGAATCAATATTTTAAACCATAGTGTCTATCATCTGGAACATATAAATCCCATGGTAGCTCATCTGAAGTTCCATTTTTCGTATTGATATTCGAAGCATCATCTTGATAGCAGGAGTACCTCAGTATTTCATTAATTAATTTGGAAGTCTAGTAGTGTTCTGGTAATGAAGTTAAGTACTGGTGGTAACGTAGAGAGAAAGATAAGGGTCATTGTCACAAGCAGTATCTGCTGTTTTCCTAGCTAAGCGGTCCTACTTCTCCAATTTAATTAAAACTCAGAAGCCTTTTTACCATCTTAGACTCACTCCTCAAACCCTTCCAACCTGCTGCCTCCACTACACACAGGATCTTGCTGATTTTATTCAAGGGAAAATTGACAGAATAAGAAAGGACCTTTGCTGTCTTCTTGGCTCTCCTTCACTGCCCCTCCCCCTTTTCTTCTATAATTCTCCTCCTTCTCCTTGTTACAGATGCAGAAGTTTCTTGTCTGCTCTCCTTCTCTAAATCCTCCATTTACCCAATGTCCCCATCCCATCTCCTCATTTCCCTTGCGCCAACTCTCATTCCCCTCCCTTACTTTTCTTCTTAACCTCTCATTTTCCTCTGGCTCTTTTCCCTCACAATACAGACATGCTTTTGTCTTTCCCATCTTAAAAATAAACAAATAAAAAACAAACAAAAAACACACCCCTGACTCCACTTGCCTTTCCAGCTAACAAATCTTCACCCTTTCATCTCAATGTTCATTCATTGCTGAATGTGCTGTTTACTGTTGCCATCTAGAGTCCCTGGCCTCCAGTTCCATCCTAGCTTCTGAAGTTCCTGGCCGTCAGTTCCATCCAATCTGGCTTCTGCCCCTTGTACTCCGCTTGAAACCACTCTCACCCAAGTCTCTAATGACACCTTCTTAGCCAAAACTGAGAACTCTGTTCTCATGTTCCTTGACATAGAGCTGCCTTCAACACAGTTGACTGTATTCTTGAAATATAGTCCTCTCTTGGTTCTCCTCCTACCTCTCTAATTGCTTCTTTCAGAGGATCCTCCCCAACCCCCCCTCCAACTTCCTTTGTGTGTGTGTGTTCCATAGAGTTCTATCCTTGGTCTCCTTCTCTTCTTCCTCTACACCTTGTCTTTGAGTAATCTCATCCGCAAATTCAAATTCAGCTACCATCTCTAGGTTGACAACTCACATATCTACCTCTGTACTCCAGACTTGTCTTTCTCTGTCTAAATTAAAATCTGTTTTGTCTCTCTGACATCTCTTTGTGGATGTCTAGCCGTCAGTTCATGCTCGACATGGCTAAAACAGTGCTCTTAAACCCACCCACCTTCAAGTCTTCCCCACCATTGCTCTTTTTGATCACTGTGGACAATGCCACCATCCTGCCTGTCACTCAGGCCTGTAACCTGGGTCCTCTATCTAGGTCCTCACATCCAGTCTATCTGCATAATATCTGTAAGATACAGCTTTTCCTATCCATCCACACAGGTAAAACTCTCGTCCAGTCTCTCATAATCTTGGGTCTTCATTATTGCAACATCCTTATTTCTGGCCATAACAAATGTTGTCTTGCCCCACTCATATCCATTCAGAATACAGCTGCAAAGATAATTTTCCTAGCCCTTTGCTTTGACCATGTCACCCCTCTCTTTGCGTCCTTCTGCTGGCTCTATCTTTTTTATCATATAAAACATAAGCTATTTGTCTTCACTTTAAAGGCTCTTCATGGCCTATCCCCCTCTACGTATCATCTCACATTGAATTCCACCTCCTATCAGCCCTTGATTCAGCCTCTATTGCCCTCTTGTTACATTTTCAAACAAACACTTTCATGTTTTCTCCCATGGTGGCCCCGATGCTTGGAGGAGCTCCCTATAAGCATCCAAAAAATGAATGCATTATCTTCCCTCAAATCTCCCTCCCTTCAAATTTTCCTTTGCTGTGATGCCTACAAAAAACTTGATAGTGGCTAGCCTATCTTGATGATAAATATTGTCTCATTGTTTCCTTGTACTTCCTTGTATCTCTATCCATCTGTTGTCTCTTGTCTCTGATGAAAAGTATAAGGTCTGTGGGGTAGAGACCATTTCGTCGTCGTTGTTCAGTTTGTAGAAAATAGCACAATGGAGCCGAAGTGCATGATTGGAGCTCCTAGGTGTTATGAAAATACAAATAATAATAAAAGTGAGAACATATTTTTTACAGTCAGTCTAGTGTTCATGAAAAGTTCCAGACTGATAGCTCAGAAGACTGTTTGTTTGTTTTTTATTTATACAGACATAACAGGTACATCTTCCCTTTACTTATAGTGTGAGCTTCCTTACATTGTTCTGTCAGCGTACCTTAGCTTTTGCCTGAAAGGGCCATATTTAGGGATGGGAAGATAGAAATTAAACTATATGCATTCACTCCTTGATCAATTGTTCTGAGACTGCCAGTAAGAATGTCATTTTGGTAGATTCTGCTATGTAGATTCTCGACTACATCAGGCCATCTGTCAGCTTGCAATTAACTACTTCCCTGGCTGGTGTCCTCTGCAACAGGAAGTACAGGGAAGTCAATGAAGTTACATCAGAAGTATATCAGGGAAGAATATGGCTCCTGGACTGAATCTGAAACTGTGACTCAGAAGTGAAAGATGCTGACTTCCATTGCCAATATTCTGACCTGGCCAGCCCCTCTACCTTTTTATTTGTTAAAGTCTTTTATATATATAATATAGTGTATATTGTTTAATATGTCTTGAGGTGGGCATTGCAAACCGAGGCCTTTGAGTAATGTATTGAAAAGTTGTCTGATTTTACTGTATCTTCTGTATTTTCTAACATTTGTTTAACTGATGTTCAATGACTTTTATAGCACATTCTTCATTGACTCACTTCATCTTTCCGTCTCTTACAGCAATGGTACACTAGAGGGAATTTCCCCCCCCCCCACTTCCCCTGCTCATTTTCCCATCAGTCAAGGTACTGTTACTTTCTGTGATAATGCCAGTATTAATAATAAAATAGCTACGGAGCACATGGCACTTTAAAAATCTGACAAAGACATTTCCTGCCCTGAGGAGCTAGGTTTAATTCAGATACGCAAATGTAATGTACAGGAAAAATAATATAAATGCAAGTGGATTTGAAGAAATGGAGTGGGAAGGAGTACTTGGTGGACAACAAGCAGGAGGCTAGTTCCAGTGTATGAGATAGCATATTAAAAATATGAAGTCAAGAGACATAGGAATCAGTTAAGCCAGAAAATGGGAATAGTGTAGGACATATGAAAGTACACTTACAGTAATGGTAGTACACTTAAAGTGCAGATTTAAAAAGGTACAGGATATTGATATTTTGTGCCTTCAATTTCAACTACTCAGATTAATGGCAGTTTTAAACTTAGTTATTGTATGTCTAATTATCCTTTAAACATTCCTTTTCTGCAAGACTAATAGCTTCAGAACATTACTATGAACCTACAGTGCAATGAAAACAGTAAAGGGAACTGTCTCTCCTGCTTTGAAAATAAGTGTGATTTATTTAAGGAAGTTGTTCATCTGTAGAAGAAGAAATTCATAGTTAGAGAATGCAGACCAAAATACTGATGTCATATGTCTTCTTACATGGATGATTACGCTGGACTAAAAATCAGAATGAAACACTGGATTCATATTGCTAGTCATACAGAAGCTTAGTTTTAAAGTGTTATCTAATATTCCCCAAACAGGCCTATAAGTAGATAATTATTCAAAAAATTAAAAAAATACAGTTGGAGCTTTCAATCTTCAGTTCTATGTGGAACAGCTCATAAGAAAGGGAAAAGAAGACATAATAAATGGAAAAAAAGGTTTTGTTGTCCTAAAGTCTTGGTTATGATTTTTATAGTGTTAAAACAGCATTGTGAAAAAATAAGTCTAGAGTGAGTAAGGTTCCACCATTATTAATATCTAGTAAAACTTTTCTGAAAAATGTAAAACTTCTTAAATATATAAATACATATTAAACTTTAAAATGCTGGCATTTTTCAGACTGCAAGTCACACAAATGCTTGGAAGACATAGACAAGTACACTGTACTTTTAAATGTATAAAATGTACCTATTCTATATGTTAGGCTCTCGTACAAGGAATTTTAACAAGAAACATTTGCCAAAAGTTACAGTCTGTTTCAGTGATCATAAGAAGAAGTTTCTTACCCACCCAGGCCATGTGGACTAATAACTTCCCCCTCCTTACATTACTACTTCATCCTCAGAAACCTGGCCTAGTAATATATGTAAGGTTTGCAGCATGCCTTAAAGATCATCAGGTTCTTGCTCTGTCATGCAAAATGGGGAAATCCAATTCCATGTATGTAATATATGTGTATGGTCACCAAAGAGTTATGGAGGTACAGTTACATTCAGGGGTGAAAGTAAGTTAAAGGACTTACTGGTCCGCCGGAGTCCTGAGCAGGGGGCATGACCTCAACCAGAAGAGGCAGGGTCTTAAATCCCTGGGTCCTTTAAATCTTGATTTAAAGGGCTCGGGGCTCCAGCTGTGGTAGTGGCAGCTGGGAGCCCCGGGCCTTTAAATCACCCCTGAGCTACCAGCTGCAGAGACAGCTGAGAGCCCTGGGGCTTGGGGGTGATTTAAAGGGCCCAGGGCTCCAGCTGCCGCAACCGCAGTGGAGCCTTGGGCCCTTTAAGTCACTGAGGAGCCCTGGGGGCTCCCAGCTGCCACCGCTACCCCAGCGGTGATTTAAAGGGCCCCGCGGTGGTAGCAGTCCCTGGGACCCTTTAAATGCCCACCAGAGCCATGCCACTGCTACCCCAGGGCTCGGGCAGCAGGGCTCAGGTGGGGATTTAAAGGGCTCTGGGCTCTGGCAGCCGCTACCACCCCGGCCCTTTAAATCTCTGCCAGAGGCCTACCGCCGCTACCCCAGGGCTTCAGCAGCAGGGCTCCGGGGGGGATTTAAAGGGCTGGGGTGGTAGCGACGGCTGGAGCTCCAGGGCCCTTTAAATCCCCGCTGCCACTACCGCTACCCCAGGGCTTTAAATTGCCGTCTGGGAAAGCTGGTCCCAGTACGGCGCACCCAGCTCTTGCCGGTACACCGTACCGGGGCGTACCAGCTTACTTTCACCTCTGGTTACGTTTGAAATAGTAATTTTTATTTATAAGTAAGCTTGAAAATTTGATTTGAATTTTTAATAATTTTGATGGTTAACATAGTGTTTGTTTTTAAGCATTTTAAATTTTTTTAGCAATTTAAATTTTCAACCTTGTGGGAAATTATGGGGATCAAACAATAGAGAAGGTCAGACAATAATTATTTAATGATCATAGATGTTTGGATTCAAAAAGTTAAAGCTTTATAATAATTAAAACACAAATTGTCAACATCACATGTCAATATATACCAAGTTAATATCCTTAAATCAAACTCGAATAAGTTCTCAAGCAGCATTTTTCTTACTTTGCCTATTTGTAAATGTCAGTTATGATCAATGGAAATATTTTTTTGTTGGTTTGTCTGTATATGTTGAAATGGATGTTTACCAGCACTTACTGAAAAATCTAATCCTTCCATGCCTATTTATAAGGTATATGTGCTTTCTTATGGATACTTGTAGTTGGCTGAAGGCACTCAAGCTGTTCTTGTGGGCATCTAGTATAACCACAAATCCTTAGTCTTGTGGTATTGTTTACATGCACTGCAACTGCAGTTATATTTAGGATCAGGTTAGAACAGAAGAAGTAGTGTATACTTTCACTGTACAATGTGCCACCCCTTCATTTTGGCTTGGCACCGTAGTGTAATGGTTACAAGTGATATACATTAGTGATATACAAAATAATGAATGGTATAGATAGCTGTTTTTTACCCTTTTTTCATAATGCAAGAGCAAGGAACATAAAACAAAATTGAAAGGAAATTTTTAAGCTGATTAAAGGAAATGTTTTGCTTGATGCATAATTAACCCATTGAACCCTCTGCAGCCATATATCATTAAGGATAAGAGTTTAGTAAGATTGTAAGAAGGATAGCATGTTTATATGGATAATGAAGAGTGTTTATATAAATATTATAAACCATTTGTATGTAACATAAACCACTAGCTAATGGGAACTGGAGGACACTTCATTTATAGCATTTATGGTATCATTAAAGGATTTCTTGCACCGTCTTCTGAAACATCTGCTACTGGGCATTGATGAAGACAGGAGACTGGAGTAGAAGGACCTCTAGTGTAATTCTGCATGGCAGTTCTTATGTACACTGTAGAATCAAGTCTGAAACACTGTTATATTCATCCACACGGTGTGTTTTCTGTTGTTTTAAACTGGTCATTTAATCCAGTGGCACAAAAACTTCTTTCCTGTGGGCCTGACTCTTATGGGATCATGCAGTGTTGTAGCGGTGTCAGTCCCAGGATATTACAGAGACAAGGTAGGTGAGGTAATATCTTTTATTGGATCAACTTCTGTTGGTGAGAGCGAAAAGCTTTCGAACTACACAGAGCTCTTCCTCAGGTCCGTGTAGCTCTATGTAGCTCAAAAGCATGTTTCCCACCAACAGAAGTTGATCCAATAAAAGACTTCATCCACCTTGTCTCTCTTTTGGAATTGCCATTTTTGAAAAATCCCATAGTGGAGGTATTAGTGTTTGGAAGATAGGTGGTTATCACTTTCTCTTGAGAGCAACTAACTGTGCCATTTTTCTAGTTGCATAGTTTTTATCCTGCATCTCCAGCTAAATTTCCTCTCTTGACTTAGAACAAATGGCTGGGTATGCTGAAGCATGTAAATAAATTGATATAACATTATGTGTGAAACAGTTACACTTGGTGAATATATTATGGTGGAGTGTCAGTTTTCTGCTTAAAGGTGAGCTCTTCTAAGTGTTCTAAAATCTGCATGGTTACTTGGTTTGCCTTGAAATATGGTGCCCATCATAGGAGTATGGCGTAGGATTAGTGATCCAAAAGATGATTAATTTCATGCAGTATTACAGCAGAGTACCATCTTACACAGATTGTCTTGAAATTTGATGCTCCTGATGGGGTACAGAGTCAGGTTAGTGGTCCAAATTTGGGGTCATGAGAGCAAGGAGTTCCCGAGATATAGCCCCCCAAAAAACCTTTAATAAAGTTCACAGATTTTAGCAGTTGATGTTTGAAACTCTCCTGGGAAGAAATCTGAGTGAAGTGTAAATATTTGTCTGAAATCTGCCTCTTGGGTGATCTTGGTCAAGTCACTTTGTCTCTCTGTGCTTCAGTTTCCTATCTCTAAAATAGGGATAGTTACCCCCAAAAATGAGTTTTGGGTCACTGCTACAATAACCTGCCTATTGCCTCCTTAGTCTATTCTTCCCAAGGAAAAAGTTCCCTGGGTTGCTAAGGAAAGCATCAAAGGACATGGATATAACCTTTGGATAAAGTAATTGACATAAGCAGTATTCTTTTCAAAACAAAGTATCTTTTTATTTATGTAATTAATAATCCCTAATACAGTGTATCCTAAAAATCCAAATAAGGCACAAAATCCCAAGGTGCCACAATTACTCCTTTTCTTTTTACATCCCTTATTGCAAATGAAAGAGCACTTAAACTACAATAGCATATAGTTCAAATGATTCTAAGAGAAGCAATTTGTTGCAAGTGGCCAGTTTGCAACAGTTATTGACAGCAGATCTTAAATTATACTTTACATTATACATAAATAAAATACAGTTAAAACACACATACATTTCAAGCACACACACATTAAATATTATAAACTATGCTAAACTACACTTTATACAAAACTATAATTAAAAGAATATTATGCTTACTCTGCAAATCTGTTGCTGCTTTTCTTTTAAACATTAAATTACTGCTGTTGCTGTTCAGCTCCTTGTCATTCAGTCCTGCTCTGCTCCATCTTTCTTTTCTCTTTATGCCGCAGTTGTTCTTTGGCTTCTCTTGCTCCATCTGGCTCTTCCTGTACGCCTATCTCCTTTTCAGAAGCAGCCTCTGGACTCAACTGTTACTGACAGCTGGCCTTTTATGCTACATTGTAGCTCTTTGTTTATATATCTTCCTATTCTTAGGAATGATTACCTCACACAGGCTTAGTCTTGACCATTATCTCAGAATTCTGATTGACGGCTCTGACCTTTAAAACAAGTTCTGGCCAGCTATCTGCTTAACTGACTGACGAAGATTTTTGTCAATGAATTGTCAGTTACTGGTGTAACTGTGCCTCTGATCCCTCCTAGGCCATGTCTACACTGCCGGCTAACTCAGCACCTCTGCGATTGATGCAGCGATGTTGATTTAGCAGGTCTGGTGAAGACATGCCAAGTCAATGGGAGAGTGCTCTCCCATCGACACCTGTACTCCACCTCCCCGAGAGACGGAAGCTATGTCGATGGGAGGCGCTCTCCCGTTGACAGAGCACAGTATTATACCGCTGTATGTCAACCTGTAAGTCGACCTAAGTTACGTCGACTTCAGTAACTTATGTAACTGAACTAGTGTAACTTAGATTGACTTACTGCGTTAGTCTCTTCAAATGCATCCTTGCTCAAGTCTCAGGCCTCATGCTGTCACCTCTCTTGAGAAAGAATCACATTATTCTCCCACTCTCAGACCAGGCTCTGGGCTGCAGTCCTCTGTGTTATCAACTTGTGATTACTTTAGCAGGTTTGACTTTGGTTCAGTACATGCAGTCTCTTCCCTCCGAGAGCAATGACAGTGCCACCCCATAACTACACAGCCTTCTTAAAGCAAAGTATTATTTATGTAGAACAAAAGCATTTTGCTAAAACCAGACCTTAAAACAATAAAACCAGTCTATATGCAGGCCTGGCTATCTAGAGTTTACCATTACCCTGTTGTTAGTCTGGTAAATCCAACTTCTTCAGACTTCTCTGCAGTGCCTCTCTCTGTCAGCCTGTCCTCCTGGACACCCTCACACCCTGAAATTCCCCAAAGGAGCTTTTTAACTGTTTAATGTCTTTTGATTTCCCACCCTTGAAAAACAAGGCCTCCATCTTTATTGGAGATAGAATATAGGCTCCTTGAAGCTAATAGCTCTCCCTATATCCTGCTGGATCTTTCAACAGCCCCTCTTGAATTAAAGCAATATAAGTACATAATAAATATTCTATTACCACAATAGAAGTTATAAGTCTATCTAAATAACTAGGTTACACATCAGTATTCTTAAGTTATTACATAGCAGTTCTCTGTCACAAATATCTCCTAATTAATATTTTTACCTGGATTGTGCTTGCTCTTTTCTATTTAGTTTTTGTTTTAAGCCTGATCGCAATCTTTCAAAAAATTGTATGTGGCTGGTCTGATGGCTCAGAGAATAGCAAAGTGTTTGTCA
Source organism: Dermochelys coriacea (assembly GCF_009764565.3). Taxonomy (NCBI): domain Eukaryota; kingdom Metazoa; phylum Chordata; order Testudines; family Dermochelyidae; genus Dermochelys; species Dermochelys coriacea. The sequence goes on along the minus strand of NC_050072.1, from coordinate 52,978,773 downwards.
CATAGAAAAGCATTGTTCAATAATTCATTTTGTAATCCTATTCTTTGATTTGGAATAATTTTCCTAAATAGCTTGTTGGCATGTGGGATTACAAAGACGGAATATTTTACATGTTCCATAACTGACATACATGTTCCATAATTGCATGGTACTAGTTTACTATTGCTGTTACATGAAAGGGCATATGAGCTTACACCTCTGTCTTTTCTCAAACCAGTGCTAAATCCCTAGCTCATGCTTTATGGAAATGAAGCTATTTTTAACATATACAATGTGAACTGGGTCAAGTGGATAAGATAGAACCAATGCTTTTTAAGCTAGGAACTTTTCCGTTGTAAAAGTTTTAAAAATAATTAGTCTGTTACAGGAATGTTATGATTTTGTTTATTTTTTAATCACAAAATTTCCTTGTAGAGAAGTTAGGAAAATATCAAGAGGACAGTCCATATTCTTTGCTGTGCTTCTCAGGAGTAATGCAGAAGCCACAGCCCAGAGTAGGCTCAAAAGTGGCTTTTTCAGCAATGCGCCTCGTAGATTCTGGATTGCTCTAGGAACAAGTGCAGCCTCTGACATAAGTTAAAGTAGCTGTAGGCTCTGCACTGATTTATGGCAGCCTTGTCTGGCTGCTTACAGGATGCTCCTCAGCCCAGAATTGCCAGTGTGGAGCACTCTGTCTACTTCCTTATACCTGCCTTATCCCTTAACCAGGGGAATTCCTTGATCTGCTACTTCTAGGGCCTTGCCTACATAGGGCAGAATCTGGCCGAACAAGTTGATAATCATGATCACAACGAATCTGTGATTTGACTTAAGCCTTGCAGTACTCTGTAAAAAGTTACAATCCTAATAAAGGTTTAGAAGTGTAAATGTGTAATAGTTTAAATTTATATTCACACCTGAAAAGGAAATTTACTAAAACATTAAGTCGCACTTCAATAATTTTCAGTCCATACATCTATCTACCTCTAATCAGAGGGCGCTCTAGCTACAGGCAGACTAGGTAACTGCCTAGAGTGGCAGATTTCTGAGGGCAGCAGATTGTGGTGGTGGGGAATGAGGCTGTTGAGGCTGCCCAGAGAAGGGGACGGCCGCCAGATGGGGCTCTGAGGAACAGAAGCAGCTCCCAGCCATGCTGCTATGGAAGCACTCCCACCCCTTTCCGGGCCATTCCCCGTTCCTGGCATGGGTAAGATTGCAGCTGTGTGACTCAGGCACTGATTGGCTTGGGGCTGCCCCTGGTAGCACTATGAGCACTGCTGGAGCTTCAATTACAAGTGAATTGACCAGTTTGACTCTAAGTCAGCCTTCTGCCCGCACCTACTGCTCTGTGCTTATATCTTGTGGACCCTGCTTCAGGTGCAAAATGTGGGTGGTGGGGTATGTGGGCTGGGTGGAAGATAGGGAGTTGGAGGGCTGGGTGGGGCACTAGTTATATGGGGGCCAGGGCACAGGACTGGGCCAAAGGCAAGGGAGTGAGGTATGGAGACTCCCAGTCTGTCCAGTGGGAAGGAGTTCACCATAGGGTGACCACCCATTCCAAATTGGGTGGAACAGTCCAGAAATGCGGAGTTCAAGTCCTGATCCCAGCCTGAATGACTCTGGGACAGCATTTGTCCTGGATTCCCTGCAGCGCTGCTCTGCATCTGCCCGAGGCTCAGGGATGGCACGAACCTCTTTCCGGGCAGGGGATGGGGGCTGAGATGGGCCTTAGCCCCTGCTCGTCACAGCCGCTTCCTCCTCCTCCTCTTCTTCCCCCCTGAGGCCCTGGGCAGGCCAGAAGCTGGAGCCAGGGGCTGCTCTCATGCATCCTGGCCCCCTGGCCAGGGCAGCTGGAGGGTCCAGGGCTCCCTACAGGAGCCCGGGCTCCATGAGTGGCTCTTACCAGGGCCTGGCTCTGTCTTTTGGCCTGGTCAGGGGTGGGGCCTTGGGGGAAGAGGAGGAGCAGAGTGTAAAGTCATGGAGTGGGCAGGGCTCCTTCATATATCCCACTTTTGCCTTTTGAAAAGATGGTCACCTTAGCCCTCGGCTGCCTGTGAAAAGGGGAGGGGAGAAATCAGCCCCCCCCCCATCCTGACTAGCGTTGTGCAGTGTGGGATCTGTAGTTGAGGCCCAGCAGCCTTTGCAGCCTCAGGCCAGGGTTTATACCATCAGTGCTCTGACACAACTATATGAGATTCAGGGATGAAGGTGCCAGGATGGGGGAGGTGCTGGGGGTGTGCTGTGGTCTTCTAAGGCAGTAAGAGGGGCGGAAGTCTGAATTTTGCCTAAGGAGGCGGATTGTCTTGAGGAGCCTCTACCTCAAATACCATATATTTGTCATTCAACCTCCAAGATTATTAATAGTCAGAATGCAAAAGTGTTTTCTCTTTTATCAGTTCTTTTCATGTCATCATTAAGCGTCCTTAGGCATTAGTATGAAAAAGTAATATTCTACTATACTCTTTATAATATTGAGCAAAGTTGTATTGTTTCTGTTTTTTGTTTTTGTTTTTTTTTTAAAGTCAAGACTTAGAAAGTCTCCATTTTAATTAAGAGATCAGTATATGGGAACATTCTGCATTTTTGATGGCCTGCTACCTGGAAGGCAGTATCTTTTCAAGAACTTTTACTGATTTGCAAACCTATGTAAGTCTCACTCTCTGCTTCTCTTAATATGACCCAGTGTGACTACCGATAGATGTACCAGTTTTAAGGATATAGTCAAAACTGATTGACCTCTGAAGACCTCTATACTTTAACAATGTAACTTTTTCTTATATGGTTTCTCTGGATTTTGAAAATTATTTTCTCTCCAAAATGATGGAATGTAATATTGTTAAATTCCAGCTATTTTGCTGGGTGAGCTTTAGAAAGATATCCTGGCTACTGTGTATAGCGTTTGTTTTATAGTTGCAGCCATCCCCATCCTGCCATTCATTTTTCTTTCTTCATTCTTTTGAATACAGAAAGCATTTAGAAAAGGAGTACTTGTGGCACCTTAGAGACTAACAAATTAATTTGAGCATAAGCTTTCGTGAGCTACAGCTCACTTCATCGGATAGCTTATGATCAAATAAATTTGTTAGTCTCTAAGGTGCCCCAAGTACTCCTTTTCTTTTTGCGAATACAGACTAACATGGCTGCTACTCTGAAAGAAAGCATTTAAACATTCAAGGAACTAGTTTGTATTTCAGTACCCTGCCTGCTCACAAGAACAGAGCAAACACAGGAAAGGAGTGATGTGCACATGTGTGCACAAACCAAAACAAAGCTGGCTGATCTAATTTTAGGCCTACTAGCTTTGACTGCATCACTTTCAGTATTAAAGAGCAGGAAATAAATGTAAAGTGGCCATAGCTCAAACTTTTGGATTTTGCTGACTGAAAGATTCATTTTGAATCTGAATCAACAGAACATACTTGTAGCTTTTTAATGTTGTTTTTGAAGGAGAGCAATGTATTTGGAGGAGAAGTAGCCTTGCACTGATAGAGGGAGCTGATGCAATATTATAGTCCCAGCCTGACCAGTCACATATATCTGAGATGCTACAAATCACATGGGAGATAGATTACCTGTAGGATAGTGGTTCTCAAACTTATTTGATTGGGTCCCCCATCTTTGTGTCTGTAGTCGTTTACATCCTGCCACCCATCTCTGAAGGCAGAGTAGAGAGCAGCGGCTGCTAGCTGTGTGCCCAGCCGCCTCCAGGTGCCAGCAGCAGCACAGAAGTAAGGGTGGCAATATGAAAAGTGATATTCATCATCACTTTTCACAGCTGACTTAGGGCCCCTTGCCACCCTTCTGTGCTGCTGCTGCCATCCCAGGGCTGACAGTCAGCCCTTCCTACTTGATGCTGACAGCCGGAGCCCCACCGCCTCCAGATGAGGAATTTAGCAGTGGGGGAGGAAGGAGAGCCCAAACCTGGGTTGCCTCGAGGTGAGGGTTGGGGGAGGGAAAGGAGAGTCTGAGCTTGGGTGGTGGGGCTCCAGCTGTCAGTCCTTAGGCAGCTGGGCTCTAGTTGTCAACTTTATCCCCGCCTACAGGGTGCATGTATGGCCCTTCTGCATGAGCCCCAGCCATCTGGGGCTGACAGCCAGAGCTCTTTAAAAAAAAAAAAAAAAAAAAAAAGCACACAGCTCACGCCTCCCTTGACACATTTCCATGACCCATAGTTTGAGAACTGCTGCTCTAGGACTGAAGTGATGCCTGCATGTTACAGGTCAGATGCGGATGTGGTGACAGCTTCAGGCTCATCTGAAACAAAAGACAATATGGTTGCATGGGTGGAGTGGGCTAAGGGGAAAGTGCAGGGTTCCTTCCTTTCCCTCCTGTCACCATTGCATTGTTGTGGTCTTTTTCATCCTCTGTCCCTAATGTTGCAGACTGTTTGTTTGCTTGTATGGTAGGGGGAATCACCCCTTTTTATTTAAGTTTTCAGAGTGCTTCTTTCAACCCCAAATTGTTTTATCTGGGGAAGAAGAAGAATTATACTGCGCTGGTTCCAGATTTCTGTCTGCGTTCCAAAACAACTTCCATACAGTGATTTCCAGATATTTTTAGGTTGTGTCCTCTTTACATGTTCCCCCTGGATGATATTTATTAGATGAGGAAAATTTTGGCTCCTTTTTGTCAATATATATGCTTGCCAATATATATATATTTATTTACTTATTTAGTCAATATACAGTAACTCCTCACTTAAAGTCATCCCGGTTAACTTTGTTTCGTTGTTAAGTTGCTGATCAATTAGGGAACATGCTCGTTTAAAGTTGTGCAGTGCTCCCTTATAACGTCGTTTGGCAGCCTCCTGCTTTGTCCAGTGCTTGCAGGAAGAGCATCCTGGTGCAGCTAGCTGGTGGGGGGCTTGGAACCTGGGTGGACCAGCAGCCCCCCTATCAGCTCCCCGCTCCCCTAAGTTCCCTGTGCAGCAGCCGCCCAGCGGGCTATCAATTGCCAGCAGTTCAGCTGTCCATCCGCCCACTGCCATGTGCTGCTCCTGCCCTCTGCCTTGGAGCTGCTCTCCAGAGCTTCCTGCTTGCTGGGGAGGGGGGGATGAGAGAGGGGTTAATATCAGGGTGTCCCCCTCCCCCCTGCTCCTGCACCCCGCTTACCCCATCTCCATAGAGCAGGGGGGACACACGACAGGGCTCAGGATGGGGGAGCTTCCTGGCAGCAGCTGCTGCCTTCTCAGCTTGCTGATTAACTTAACAAGGTAGTGTACTTAAGAGTGGTGTCAGTATACTTAAAGGGAAAATGCGCATCTCTCTCTCTCTGGGAGGCAGTGACCATGAGTTGGTTGAGTTCAGGATCCTGACGCAGGGAAGAAAGGTAAGCAGCAGGATACGGACCCTGGACTTCAGGAAAGCAGACTTTGACTCCCTCAGGGAACAGATGGCCAGGATCCCCTGGGGGACTAACATGAAAGGGAAGGGAGTCCAGGAGAGCTGGCTGTATTTCAAGGAATCCCTGTTGAGGTTACAGGGACAAACCATCCCGATGAGTCGAAAGAATAGTAAATATGGCAGGCGACCAGCTTGGCTTAATGGTGAAATCCTAGCGGATCTTAAACATAAAAAAGAAGCTTACAAGAAGTGGAAGCTTGGACATATGACCAGGGAAGAGTATAAAAATATTGCTCGGGCATGTAGGAAAGATATCAGGAGGGCCAAATCGCACCTGGAGCTGCAGCTAGCAAGAGATGTCAAGAGTAACAAGAAGGGTTTCTTCAGGTATGTTGGCAACAAGAAGAAAGCCAAGGAAAGTGTGGGCCCCTTACTGAATGAGGGAGGCAAGCTAGTGACAGAGGATGTGGAAAAAGCTAATGTACTCAATGCTTTTTTTGCCTCTGTTTTCACTAACAAGGTCAGCTCCCAGACTGCTGTGCTGGGCAACACAAAATGGGGAAGAGATGGCCAGCCCTCTGTAGAGATAGAGGTGGTTAGGGACTATTTAGAAAAGCTGGACGTGCACAAGTCCATGGGGCCGGACGAATTGCATCCGAGAGTGCTGAAGGAATTGGCGGCTGTGATTGCAGAGCCCTTAGCCATTATCTTTGAAAACTCGTGGCGAACGGGGGAAGTCCCGGATGACTGGAAAAAGGCTAATGTAGTGCCCATCTTTAAAAAAGGGAAGAAGGAGGATCCTGGGAACTACAGGCCGGTCAGCCTCACCTCAGTCCCTGGAAAAATCATGGAGCAGGTCCTCAAAGAATCAATCCTGAAGCACTTAGAGGAGAGGAAAGTGATCAGGAACAGTCAGCATGGATTCACCAAGGGAAGGTCATGCCTGACTAATCTAATCGCCTTTTATGATGAGATTACTGGTTCTGTGGATGAAGGGAAAGCAGTGGATGTATTGTTTCTTGACTTTAGCAAAGCTTTTGACACGGTCTCCCACAGCATTCTTGTCAGCAAGTTAAGGAAGTATGGGCTGGATGAATGCACTATAAGGTGGGTAGAAAGCTGGCTAGATTGTCGGGCTCAACGGGTAGTGATCAATGGCTCCATGTCTAGTTGGCAGCCGGTGTCAAGTGGAGTGCCCCAGGGGTCGGTCCTGGGGCCCGTTTTGTTCAATATCTTCATAAATGATCTGGAGGATGGTGTGGATTGCACTCTCAGCAAATTTGCGGATGATACTAAACTGGGAGGAGTGGTAGATACGCTGGAGGGGAGGGATAGGATACAGAAGGACCTAGACAAATTGGAGGATTGGGCCAAAAGAAATCTAATGAGGTTCAATAAGGATAAATGCAGGGTCCTGCACTTAGGATGGAAGAATCCAATGCACCGCTACAGACTAGGGACCGAATGGCTCGGCAGCAGTTCTGCGGAAAAGGACCTAGGGGTGACAGTGGACGAGAAGCTGGATATGAGTCAGCAGTGTGCCCTTGTTGCCAAGAAGGCCAATGGCATTTTGGGTTGTATAAGTAGGGGCATAGCGAGCAGATCGAGGGACGTGATCGTTCCCCTCTATTCGACACTGGTGAGGCCTCATCTGGAGTACTGTGTCCAGTTTTGGGCCCCACACTACAGGAAGGATGTGGATAAATTGGAAAGAGTACAACGAAGGGCAACGAAAATGATTAGGGGTCTAGAGCACATGACTTATGAGGAGAGGCTGAGGGAGCTGGGATTGTTTAGTCTGGAGAAGAGAAGAATGAGGGGGGATTTGATAGCTGCTTTCAACTACCTGAAAGGGGGTTTCAAAGAGGATGGCTCTAGACTGTTCTCAATGGTAGCAGATGACAGAACGAGGAGTAATGGTCTCAAGTTGCAATGGGGGAGGTTTAGATTGGATATTAGGAAAAACTTTTTCACTAAGAGGGTGGTGAAACACTGGAATGCGTTACCTAGGGAGGTGGTAGAATCTCCTTCCTTAGAGGTTTTTAAGGTCAGGCTTGACAAAGCCCTAGCTGGGATGATTTAACTGGGACTTGGTCCGGCTTTGAGCAGGGGGTTGGACTAGATGACCTTCTGGGGTCCCTTCCAACCCTGATATTCTATGATTCTATGATTCTATGATTCTATGATTCTCTCTCTCTCTCTCTCCCTCACAACAGGGTGTGTCTCCGTCTAGGTCTGCCATGCTGTCTCCCCTCCCTCCATTTGTGCTGCCTTATAGAGTGTGAGGTTACATTAACAACAATAAATTAACCCTTGAGGGCACAGCCAATTGCTAGTTCATCATTTAGCAGTAAGGCATTCCCTGGGAAATATCGCACCCTCTGACTCCACCACCTCAACCAAGCTTCACAATCATCATTGCTGTGTACAGTATTAAATTGTTTGTTTAAAACTTATACTGTGAGTGTTTCAGAGTAGCAGCCGTGTTAGTCTGTATTCGCAAAAAGAAAAGGAGTACTTGTGGCACTTTAGAGACTAACAAATTTATTAGAGCATAAGCTTTCGTGAGCTACAGCTCACTTCATCGGATGCACTGTGAGTGTGTGTGTGTGTGTGTGTGTGTGTGTGTGTGTGTGTGTGTATAGTATAGTATATTCTTTTGTATGGCAAAAAATTTTTTTTCTGGAACCTAACCCCCTCCCATTTACATTAATTGTTATGGGGAATTTGGATTCGCTTAACATCGTTTTGCTTAAAGTCGCATTTTTCAGGAACATAACTACAACGTTAAGTGAGTAGTTACTGTAAATGTTTGCCAAGTTGCCTGTAGTTATACCCACGGATCTGAACACTCCAGAACTTTGGGAAAGTTTGGATCCTGGTCGGAAGTATGTGGATCAGCCTCACTTCTATTCATTGCTTCATTCTTGCATTAAAGTTGCTAGAGCTAAATTTTCATGTAATCTTCTTATTAACAAAAAACATATTTTACCATAAAAATCAGTATAGTTAGTAGTCTGCTCAAAAATAGCACATAATGTGGATAGAAGTAAATAATAAAGTAGTAGGAATAGAGAATCACAAAATGGGAACTCTTGGTACAAAATATAAATTCTTTGTCATGTTCTATTTGTTTCTTTTTTCTAATATCTTTTGAGCATCAGGACATTGTATTTTATGCCCTTCTCACTAATATTTCAATGTTATTAGATCTCTCTTATTATCTAACATAACTACTTAATATTCCAAATATTTAACCCACTAGCATATTTTATGTGCACAGCTTCTTTACATCTGTGAATAAAATGCTACCCTTCCATTGAATTTATACAAATGTTACTCTGAAAGCCAATAAGCAACAGTATTTTGTTATATTGATTCAGCTGATTGTCACTGCAATTTAAACTATTTCAACTTATAACTTTCAATAAATTAATAATTAAACATTTAACACGTGTTTGACTAATTATATGGCAGTGTATTCATTCTTACTAATCTGCAATATGAAATATTGTGGGAGGAAGAAGGATTTGATGTTAAAGATGTCATTTTGATGCATGAAGATTTATATATATCTATTTATATATCTCTGTGTAAGTATAGGCTGAAATATTATTATTATATTATACTAAATATTATACTAAAACTTTATTTTAATCATTGGAATAGTATCCTTATTTGGAAGGTGATACCTCAGAAGTAAATCATCTAGAGGATTTGAACTTCTAACTCTTGGGGGCTCTTTAAGAACCACTAAGGAAAGTTTCATATTTGACTTAATATTAGTACTAAGTTCATCTCCCTGACTGAAACATAGTGATAGTGGTATACTCTGTAGAATTCATTCTCAGGGGCAGGGAGGAGGGGAAGAAGGAGAAGAAGAAGAAATTAATTGAAAGCAAAATAATTAATGCCAAGTTTAAGATGGGAATTTAAACCCAAGAAAATCAGAAAATACTGTTAATGTCAACTATATCTCTTTTAACTCTCCCAAACCTTTTTCATTACACACATGATTACAAATCATTATACAAAGCTATATATGCTTGTAAGACCCGGCATAGCTATGTTTTGATGCAAGTTTGATGCAAAAATGATATTGAGCTACCTATGTACTACCCCAGAGCTGGGGCCACCAGGTGCCAGTTCAGTTTCTAGTATAAGTTAGAGTGCTTGAAGGCTGTTCTGTCTCATGCAAGCTGCTAGCAGTGTCTATTCAATTAGTTGGGATCAGCTGAGAACACCTTGTGCCTTGGCCATGCCCCCTGTGCCAGAGGCCAGGAGAGGTGGTAGTTCTGCACCATCCAGATATTCCTGTGTGTAGCTCGAAGTCCCAGTAGCCAGAGTTGGCTGTCAGAGTGGTGAAAAGCAGCCCTTCCTCGTAGATTCCAAACTCATGAATAGGAAAAACAGTGAAATAAAGACGTTAGAGGGTGAGGGAAGGAAGAAGTTTCACAGAAGGTGTATTAGTGACTTTAATCTAGTGTACGAAGAATACACATTTTCCATGGATTCCTTTGTTTCAATTTTCTATTAGAGGTCTTCCATCGAAGTACTGACCAGGCCAAATCTTGCATTGCTTATGAGATCTGACATGATCACAGCCCATATGATTTCATTTGTTATATTCATTGAAGCCCTGGGGAGTGAAATAACTAGAGCAGGAATGAAACTCAGCTTTCCTGCACAACACAACAGAATTGTCTCACTGAGCCACTAAGAAAAACAGCATATATATACCTATGCAATGCACGTGCACACACGTATTAAATAATCTATCAGCAAGTTTAAAACAAACTAGAGATGGTCACCCATTCAAGTACAAACCAGACCAAAATCTAGTGAACTTTGAAAAATTAAACTATTCAAAATAATTATCTTCAAGCACTTAGCTGCTATTCTTCAGTTGTAACTTACTGTAACTTTTAACTTAATCATCCTATAATGCAGTTAACATTGGCAGTATTTATAGAAAGGATTTTAAGCAGCACTCACCTTGAATTAAATGTTGAAATCCTTGAAAGGTATATAAACATGGTGTATAATCTGCTGGTCTCAAATAATGCTTGAATAGGGGAACACCATCAGTGCACACCTCCCTCTGTCTGAAATGTTTTTATTTACCTTTTTTTAATAGGTATTATGTATACTAATACTATAAATAAAACAAATGAGAGAAAAAATAATCTCTTTTTCAGTTTACTTTGTTTATCAAAGGAAAATGTGATGATAAAACCACAAAAACTAGTAGGTGAATCCAAGACAGGTGTAGATCCTGATTTTTTTTATTTAATTTTATTTTGACTAGATTTCAAATTGAAGGTATCCATTTAAAATCAAAATCTCCTTTAGCTATTTCCAAGTTATAAGATATCTGAACGTAGACAAATGTTATAGGTTGTGCAGACATCTGATGAATGTCATAATAAACAACCAATGCAAATACACCTAAATTGGATAAGGAATTAAAACGTTAATAATTCTCTCATTTTGAAATCCTAACCATGTTTCCTTATAAAGGTATTACTTGGGAAAAAACAGTTGAACTGGACCTATTGTTGAAGTAGAAGCAGCTAATAATGGTGAATTTGCATAACTGATTTATAAGTGTCATCTTTCATATGTTTGATTCCCAGTCTAAGCTTTGGCATCAGGAAGGAGATTTGCAAGCTACATACTCACAGTTAGTGCATTCTCAAATACTTGCAAGAAAACATTCAACTGTTCCAAAAGCAATGATGTTGCATAGCTCAGAATAAAATCACTTTGTACATTTTCATGGAATGGAGTTACATTGTGGAAGGCTAACCTAGTTGGAGTCTGTATTCTACAGCGTCTGAACTGGAGCTGCAACATTGCAATGATTGTACAGTTCTCTGCTCATAGCAGTGTTTAAGAAGCAGCGGTTTGTGTTTCCCCCAGAGATGTGAAGCAAGTTCAGGCTTCTATTCATCCTGGTCCTGAGACTTTAATCCAACAGACTGGCAATATATTTGTGTGAATCGTATTTATTTAGACTTCTCAAACTACAGTATACAGACTCAGCTAGGAAAAACAGTAATTGTGGTCTCCTCCTCTCCTCACAGATCGATTAGTGGCTTTTGATTATCAGATAATTTCTTCCCCCCTACTATTTTTAAGTAATAGTATTAATTGGCATGTAATCACCTAGCAATAACTGTTTAACTCCTATTTTTGAGGTCTATACCAGAACTCAAAACAAGTAAGCATTTTGGCTTATTTATACGGCCATGACATCTCTCTCTCTCTCTTTCTTACTTGACCATGAATTTTCAATGTAATTTAGCCAGGAGTCGGGTTGGCCTTGGCATTCAGAGACATGAAGTTCTGTGATTGCTGCTAGAGACCTGTATTGTACTGCAATGTAAAATTATTGAAGGACAATATAGTACCAATAATTGGATACCAATTCAATTCCATTATCTTCATCTGAATAAACTAACTCCCTTCCCCCCCCCCCCCCCATGAGACATGACTAATTCATTTAATTTTCAAAATCCTTCAGATGAAAAGGAATACAGGAAAATGGAAAGAAGAGGAAGTCTTAGCTTTCTGGGGTTGCCCATTTAGAGCTGATGTGTCTAAGACAGTTGAGTTGAGCTGATTTGTTTAAGACAAATTAATTCAGTTCAAGATTCTTTTTAGGAGTTCAGATTTTTCCAAGCAAAATCTAGATCAAGTTATTCAATATTGTCTGATAAATCTTTTCATATCCAGCTTAAGAAGTTCATGTCTGCTTCATTTTCTAAACTTAGCCTATGAAATAACAAGCAATACAATTTTAGAAGGGTTAATAGGAGGTGACTAACAGTGATATATAACTTCTAACATTTATTGCAAGACTTAAGTCCAAATAACTGTAGCACTAAAATTATATTCCTATTGATATAGTACTTTTTTGGCTATGTAAAGTTCTCTAGTATGAACATGAACAACATTTTCGGCAGCAGGAACTGATAGGGAATAATAAATTTGTTTGCAGTACACTACAGTTTGTTTTAAGTGAATATGTTCCCTCTCATCTCATTGTCTGTTGCTACATTCTGGTCATGTTTTTTCTTACAGTGTTTTTAAAACCCATCCATTCCTATATAGCTCTATTGCCAAATCTACCTCCTTGACTCTTTCATTCTGGCCTGTTTATCTCCAGCATTGAATCTCTCCAATTTATCCTCTTCATTTCCTACTGCTGTAACCCTAGCACTCATTCTTTTAACCCTTTTTGCATCTTCTTTTGCAACAAACTGAGACTCCTCTTCTTCACCTTCACTTTAAATACATCATGATGCTTTGTATCATCCCATACGCTTCTTCTTGGGCCCTGTGCTCAACTTCTTGCAAATCCCTTTTTTTTCTTTTTCGAAGTGCCTACACACCTTCTCCTCTACCAGCTTCTAAAGCCTGAATGTCCTTCTTTACCTGGCTCATTTTGCAAACTCCATAAACTCCCTCCTTAAAACCAATTTCTTTTCACAGTCTTTCCAATATGATACTTTCCTGTTCCAGGATCTAATTTAAAAGAGATTCTCAATCTTAAGGAATGTGCACAGTGTATAATGGGCAAAAGCAAGCAGCCTCACATCATTATTTTATTTCTCCCTTATTTTCTATGTAAAACATCATTCACATCTATGGTGTTATTTGTTAAATGTCAATAATATTAAAAAGAACAGGGTTTTGCTATTTTTACCCAATCCCATGCTGCATATCTAGCTCAGGGTTGCTTCTCCTAAACTCTCTTCTAAACTCTGGGAGCAGAACAGGTAATTTTGTAACTGATGATTATTTTGTGCTTCTTGAGTATAGAAATGTTCTGTATGTTTGCTGCATTTTAGGGGATCTTTTAGAAGAGTTAGGCCAGAAGTTTCATATTGGTTAGCAAAGACCTACATTTTTTTAAGGAACTGCTTGCCATGATAGCTAATATAACATATAAGATGTGTATAAAGACCTTTTAAAACTTAAATTAGACATTTCCCCCCAGTTAAAAATAAAAGGGATTGCTGTTGTGACTCTGAGAACCCCTCAGTGCCAATTGATAAAGGGTTTACTGTTGTGTAGTAGTAATTCCTGACAGGCCTGACAAATTCACTACACCCAACACATTGCTTTCATAGTATTTATCAAAAAAGGGACAAGTAGGCATCTAATAAAAACGTATGTCATACCAGTTCTCATAGTTGTTGTGAGTTGTCTGTACAGATGATATTTAAGGAGCTGTGTGTGTGTGTGTGTGTGTGTGTGTGTGTGTGTGTGTGTGTGTGTGTTTATATATATATATAGATAGATATGGAAAATATGTTTTAAAATCTGTATCCAAGGCAGAGCTAACAAAGAAGTTTTGAGTCAAAGGATGTTGATTCACCTGCCTCTCTGGCAACCACAAAGGTTAAGGCTTGTAAGTCAACACAGTGAAAGCCCCATTTAGATACGCGTCAACAGGGGGATGGAAAGACAAGACACCAGAGGATAAACCCTGGGGGGGCATCCTGATCCTGGGGACAAAACCATGAGCTTTGGGGGTATTAAAAGAAAGCAAATGGCACCATTCTGTCCTTCACTTAGGAAGCAAAAAGGACAGCGCTTTTTATATTAATGAAAGTCCCAGCCATATTGGCTGGAAATGCTGGGAGATTGCTTTAGGTAAGAGAAACTGCTTTAGACAAAGGTTTTTAGCTTGTTAAAGTTTAGATGCTAAGAAGTGTGTTATACTTTGTTTTATAAGTAACCATTTCTGTTTCCATCATTATCCTTATTCACTATCTCTTAAATTTAACCTTTGATCATAAACTTTTGGTTGTTTTCACTGTAAATAGATCTCAGTTCTGTGATGCTATATTGGAGCTGAGCCTCGGTTGAACTAAACAAGCTGATGTGTATTCTGTTTCTTTGGGAACAGCTTATCTGGTAATTTCTGTGACTGTCCCAAGCTTCCAGGGGAGTGCTCTGAGGACTCTGGGCCTGATGTGTGGCTATCACTAGCCTATACACAGAGAGCGAGGTCTGCTGAATCCTGGAAGACAGTGCTTGTGTGCCCAGAGGCTTTCAGGGTGCTGAGCTATAGCAGGTACAGATGAGACTGCTTCACTCTAAGGGCAGGTAATGATGAGGTGCCTCACAACCCTGGGTACCCCTGGGGAGCATCACAACTATATACTGTGAATCCATATGCTTTTTAATTCTTTTTAGGGCATTGTGGAGTAAGAATCTGGAATTATGTAAGCTGCTGTCCTTGTTTCTTGGTCACTCGGCAGAATCAATTCAAATTAGTAGTCAGGTCTCTTGCTCATTACAGATATTGAGAAAACAAATAAAGGTATATAAAACCATACTTTATACAGACATTACATGATTTAGTATTGAGACAGGTGTGTGTTCCCTTTTATCTTAATGGCAGTTTCACTAATCTTATTAATTTTTCAAAAGGCATTTCTGTATTGAAAGGTGGTTTTGCTGGTAGCCAGCTCTTCATCAATGGGATTTGAACTTCCTGTTAGTTTTCATGTACATAGCATGGTTGTTGCTTTTATAGGGGGAAAAAGGGTGTTTTAGGTTATTTCGTAACATTTTTCTGGAGGTAATGTGTGAACAAGGACATGCCTTCATAGCTTTCTGCTCTATGTTATGTGAACTGGAGTACAGTAGGCATCATTTAAATCTGAGAAGGTTATTTTATTATTTGTCAGAATTTTTTCACAATTTTTAAGTAGAGCTTTGGATGTAATTTGTAGTTTCTAATTTACTCAGAGTAGGTGGGTGATCTTGAGTTGAACAAATTATTTTTATACAGTGGGTTTTTTTGTTGTTCGTTTTATTTTCCCCGGTACAGTATTTTTTATCTGGATGAATCAAGATTGTCTATTGTTCTGACAACAATTTATTAAGAGGCAAAGGTGTGTTCCACCCAGATGATGGATCTGTATATTCTATCTTACCTGTTGCTGTTCTATGGACATTACATGGTTGCAGCAGAGAGGAATGTTTCTAGCTTTTTGCAGTCCTCTAAAAATACAAATATATGTTGGAACATTCCATATGTATATGTTCTCTCAACTTTATAATGGATCAAACTAACAAATTCTGGTTTTACTATATATATGATCTGGATGTAGGTTACTATGGCTCAAATGCTCCAAAGACTTATGCATGTGATCAATTTTATACATATGAGTAGCTCTATTGATGTCAGTGGGATTATTCACATGCATATATATTTGCAGGATTGGCGCCTTAGGTATGTTGATAATCAGTAGTCTTCTTATAGGTTTAGATGACTATCCACATTGTCACTGATTCAAAGGAATACTGGGCATATCTATCTGATCACTGTGGTTTGGTGAAATTTAGGGAGCAGCAAGGGACATTTTTACCTGTAAATTTGACTAATGCATCACATCCTCCCATATAAGTTTTCTTTCAAGGTAGAGTTTAGGTCTCTTGCATTATATGAGTGGAGTCTTAATTCACTGAAGAAACACTTTTGTAATAGAATTTGAAGAAGTGAGAGTCAGGAAGTTTCAGAAGTTTAAAAATTCCCATCTGGATTACAATTGTCAGTCTATTGAGTGACCAGAAGGAATAACCCTGTGAACTGAATCACAAATCTCCAGAAATGTCTGCTTCTTTATGCAAATGTTCTGGACACACTGTTAGTCATCCCAGGTCTGCATGTGATCCCACCAGTCTGTGCTTGTGGCCTTGCACCTATGTACATAGGGGGAATCTGCAGCTAAGGCAACAGGCATGAGCAACATTAGCTGGGTTGCAGCTGGCATGTCAGTATCCCCCTCTGAGAGATGCCTTTGTTTGTTCAAAAACTGCCACCATACTATCCACTAAAGTCTTGCAGTTGCTTCGTCTGATTCCTAAAATAGGACTGACCGCATGAGATGGAGAAGTTTCTACCAGGTTGGGGTGCTTGTTGATGGCTTTGGCTGCTGGGAGCATGCGGACACAAATTGGCTTGGCTGGATATGCTGGTGGGCAACCACCCACAGTACTTCTGGTCAACTTCTGTAGGATGGACAGGCAAGTTCTGCCACAACCCTGCTGGTGAGGGTGATGGTATATGCCAACAGAAGCTGAAGTTCTGACTCGGGTCTGCGTAGTGCAGTATGGATGAGCCAGCATGGGTGAGAAGCTTGGGTTTCCAATGCTGCATGGATGCTCAAGTGCAGGCTTGGAAACACTGAGTCTAGTGGCATAGGTCACACAGACTTGGGCTTAGTGTACTGTATAGATATACCCTAGATGTCCAAGCATTTAATTTGCTGGCACAGTCAGATCATTAAACATCTAAACTCCATAATTTGTGCCAGCAAATTAGATGTGTTTTCAAAAATATGGTTCATTCATAACCTTTGCTGGCTTATGTTTTGAACACCTAAAATATAATCCCTAATTACTCACATCAGATTTTAAAAAATAATTCTGGTGCTTAAACTTCACCCCAATCACTCGATCATTGACACATACATTTCTGTCAATTTGGACTGTCATTAGCACTATGTTAATAGTGTTCAGCACGTTTAATCCTCATCATTCAACTCAGTAATGGCCTTTATAACCAAGAAGAAAATATGTAGTAGGTGAAATCTTAATTTGAATGATTCTGAAATCATGCTGGTGTTTACATTTTTCCCCTCTAAAATGTCCGTTAATTCCTTGCAAATATTGGTTGTAGTTGGTCTGGAAGTACTTGTTCATTCAAAAAGAATAAAAGTTAACATCTTTCTGCAGGATAAAACACTTCTAAGTTATTTGCAATACATATAATGAAAAATGATTGGAGGAATTGATATCAGCAAGATTTGGCAGCGCTTTCATCTATGCTTGGAATGAGAGCGAAATCGAATTTTTGGCTCTGACTGTTAGACTATTTGTTATATGAATACGTTTCTGTTAATGGGATCACACATTGGTAAAATGTGTCTGTTGTTATGGTTTGAAGATGATTTACATCATTCTAGATCAATTGACAGAAGAACCTCACTAATGCTCATTAATGACTGGGAGACCCATTGCAAATTACTGAATTTTGTGAATTAATGAGTAAATGAGCAAATACAATAAAAATAGCAAGGCTAATGCATCACAAAATGTATTCTGTTTGTATATTTTGACAACTACTGTTTAATTTGTAATCTATTAGTAGATATATTGCAGAATATTTTGGGAAAAACATGAAGTCTCAGTAATGTCAGTCCAGTCATACGTTATATTAAGGGTACATTTATAAATTGTTTATAAAGTGTTAATGAATAGCTAATAGATGTTATAAATAAGCCACAGACATGAGTAATATGTGTTATGAATGGTTATAAAGCAACCTGTTGACTAGCTACAGGGTTCCCTGCTCCACTCAGGCTTCCCATGTGTCCATGGGTAACTTTCTTTGTGTCTTGGTTCCCTATCTATAAAATGTGGATGATAATACTTCCCTGTGACACAGGGATATTGTCAGGATAACTACTTTAAAGACTGTGTAGAGCTCTGAGATCTGCTGATGAAAAATGCTATGTATTATTATTAGGGCTATTGATTAATCTCAGTTAACTCACGCGATTAACTCAAAACAATTGCGATTAATCGCATTGTTAAACAATCGAATACCAATTTAAATGTATTAAATATTTTTGGATGTTTTTCTACATATTCAAATATAATGATTGCTATTGCAACACAGAATACAAAGTGTACAGCGCTCACTTTATATTATTATTTTTATTACAAATATTTGCACTGTAAAAATAATAAAATAAATAGTATTTTTCATTCACCTCATACAAGTACTGTAGTGCAATCTCTTTATCATGAAAGTGTGACTTACAAATGTAGATTTTTTTTGTTACATAAACTTCTCTCAAAAACAAAACAATGTAAAACTTTAGAGGCTACAAATCTACTCAGTCCTATTTCTTTTTCAGCCAATCGCTAAGAGAAACAAGTTGTTTACCTTTATGGGAGATACTGCTGCCTGCTTCTTATTTACAATGTCACCTGAAAGTGAGAACAGGCATTCACATGGCACTTTTGTAGCCGGCGTTGCAAGGTATTTACGTGCCAGATATGCTAAACATTCGTATGCCCCTTCATGCTTTGGCCACCATTCCAGAGGACATAATTCCATGCTGATGACGCTCATTAAAAAATAATGCAGTTAATTAGATTTGTGATGGAACTCCTTGGGGGAGAATTGTATGTCTCCTGTTCTGTTTTACCCTCATCCTGCCATATATTTCATGTTATAGCAGTCTTGGGTGATGACCCAGCACATGTTCGTTT
The DNA here is from genome assembly GCF_009764565.3 of Dermochelys coriacea. Classification (NCBI taxonomy): domain Eukaryota; kingdom Metazoa; phylum Chordata; order Testudines; family Dermochelyidae; genus Dermochelys; species Dermochelys coriacea. Next base: position 52,960,147 of record NC_050072.1, on the reverse strand, counting down.
TAAGAACACTTTCACTGAAGATTTGACAAAACACAAAGAAGTACCAATGTGAGATTTCTAAAGATAGACAGCACTCGACCCAAGATTTAAGAATCTGAAGTGTCTTCCAAAATCTGAAGTGTGGAGCATGCTTTCAGAAATCTTAAAAAAGCAATACTCCGACGTGGAAACTACAGAACCTGAACCACCAAAAAACCTTCTGCTGATGGCATCTGACTCAGATGATGAAAATGAACATGCATCGGTCTGCTTTACTTTTGATTGTTATCGAGCAGAACCCTTCATCAGCATGGACACATGTCCTATGGAATGGTGGTTGAAGCATGAAGGGACATATGAATCATTAGCACATCTGGCACGTAAATATCTTGCAACCCCAGCTACAACAGTGCCATGAGAATGCCTGTTCTCACTTTCAGGTGACATTGTAAACAAGAAGCGGGCAGCATTATCTCCTGCACATTGCTACCAAACTTGTTTGTCTGAGGAATTGGCTGAAGTAGGACTGAGTGGACTTGCAGGCTCTAAAGTTTTACATTGTTTTATTTTTGAAAGCACTTATTTCTTTCTACATAATTCTACATTTATAAATTCAACATTCATTATAAAGAGTTTGCACTACAGTACTTGTATAAGGTGAATTGAAAAATACTGTACATGCTTTCTTCCAGCCTCAGTGGGAAGCTCCTTCTTTCCACCTCCTTCTCCCCACTTAACCAATAGACCCTTTTGGGTTAGACATAATTTCCCTCTCACTGAAAAAAAGAGGGTTCCCGGTTCCCAGGATCACTCTGATGGTCATCCTTGTTATTCCTCCGTTCAGGCACAGAATTCCACCTCCTTCTTGCTTAAGACCTGCATGTCCCTTCCAATCCCAAGGAAGTTCTGATAGATATTCAGCTCTTAATATTTGGGGAGACCCGATTCAGGGGTTTTAGCAATCTGTTAGTGTATGTACAGTTTTGGGTTCTCTTCTCTGATCTATTCCTATCCCTGTCTCCCATTTTCTTAGGATCACTTTCACCTTCTCTCTTTTTGTCTACATCTCTGTAGAGAGAGGCTTTCTGTACTTCTTATTTCTCACTTACTATTATTATTTATTTTATTATTTAACATTTATAAAGAAGTGTCGCCCAGATGCCACAATCAGAATCTGGGCCTCATTGTGCTGGGAAATGTGTTACAATATATAGTTTCTCAGTACCGGGCATTATAGTATGATGGTATGTTTATGTCTACAAATTTAGGGGATTCTACTTTTAGGAAGTGCTTTTTGAAAGAAGATGGTCTATGTAGAGAAAGTAATAAAGCATAAATGTTGCACTGTTTTGTCTGTCACTGAACATAATGTATAAACATAAATGACAACTCCATGTCATAGGGATAGTAATGCAAATAAATATTTAGAGGCAATTATTGAATGTACTTTATAGTACAAAAGAAATTGGAAGAGGACATGCCCACTCAGATCTTCACTGACCACAGATAGACATTTCAAAGGATAACCTTCTCTGAAAATCATTCTGATCACAAAATTTCAAAGGGTAATCTTCTATAATAGTCATTCTAGTGTTACATTCAAACATCCAGGACTTTTCCATGACCCAAGAAGAGTAGTATAGTAAAAATAAGCAGCATTGCTCCTATCAGTGTTATGGGAAATCAATTTGTGAAGAGATTTGAAATTTTCCCCATGTTGAAAAATCTCAGTTGAACTGTAAAGGTGGGAGGGGAGAGTTCCAGAAGGACAGGCAGCTTTTCTGTACTTGTTAACCACTTTCACCATTGTGACTAACAGCCGCATCTCATCCAGTCATCTTAGTGCTTCTGACAAATTTACTTTTTTGTGGCAATTCTAATCAGCTTTCCATTCTTTTAGGGAAGTGTAGCAATTTCTTAACCGATGGCTCTTAAACTTCTTTTTCTGTGCAGTTTTGAGTACCTTTTACAATATTTTGGGGAAGCAGTTGCAGAGTGCTACTTGAGAAATAAAATAAAGTGATATACAAAATATGCACATGAATATTTTTGTCAAATCTGAGCCAGTATTTGTTTGCAAATGTGATACAAAACAAACCTGAAGGTTCTTCGCCTTTCAAGAATTGGATTCAAGCTTCAGATATCTGTGTTTCTTCTGTAGTTGTTGGTAACATCTCTATTAACATCTAGTGGGACCCTCACCAGACTTCTATGAGGGGATCCAAATGCTGACTCACAGGTGCCTTTAGCTTGCTGGGACTCTGCAGAATTTAAATACTGTCACTGACTTTGGGATTTCAGGTGTAGACCTGCTGTCTGACATCCCCCTTGACAGTGAGACTCTGTGGTCCAACTGCCTATGCCTTGAAACGAGTGCTGTTTCCCTTAAGTCTCCCAGCAGCTCTTGCACATTCCCCAGAATCCCACTGAAGGTATGAACCTTCTGGTATACAGTTTACTTCTTCAGGGTACACAATAATGAAAGCAAACAGACACACAGCTGGATTTTGTATAGGGATCTAAATCACCATTACTCTTTACTTAGCAGGAGAGATACACAGACATAGACAAAGTGATAAAAACATTTTTTTCTGGGTTTTTCTGCCTCAAGTTTCTCACCACTCTGGAGAATTCTTTGGGCTTGGTGTGGTGTTTAGATGGTGCTTGTAATTATTAGAATTGGGAACACTGGCTGTTCTGAAAGTCTGAGTCTGAAAGGACAGGAAACAGAAGGAAGGGGGAGGAGTTGAGAGGCTGAGAGAAAGCTACAGAGGGTGCAGCAGCAGCTTGGTAAAGAGGTTTCCGCTTTGAAAATAAAGTCCTGTTGAAGCTTGTTAGTACCTTGCCTGGTTAATACAACATTTTGCCGATGAGGATGGGATCTTCTGCCTCTGAACCCACCTGCACCCTTTCTGCAAAGCCCACGTGAGCCTCCAATTGCTTTTACTACCTGGATCCATATGTTTGAGACTTATGTGCTTGCAATCAGTGCTACAGAGATTTCTGAAGTAGGACAGTGTGCTCTGTTAATCCACTGCCTTGGAGCAGAAGGGCTGCATATATTTTACACTTTTCCCCTCGCAGATGATAAATATGAGACTGCACTCACTGCATTAAAGAATTTTTTTGTGCCAAAAGTGAATGTAGTAGCTAATCGCTACAGATTTTACCAGTGTGAGCAGAAACCAGGGGAAACTATAATGCAGTATAGTTTCTCCTCGCTTCCCTGAGGAGTCTGTTTGTGATTTGTGACTGGGAATATGGCAGATGAGATGATTAGAGACCAGTTCATTGAGAAAACAACCATGCTTCATGTAAGAGAACGCTTACTTCTAGAACTACAATTTACACTAGAAAAAGCAATAACCGTTGCTACTCAGATTGAGTCAGCTACAGCTGAAGCCAAAATAATGAGCATGGATACAGGAGGCACAGTCCAGGCTGTGATTCCTTTGCAGAAAAGTTCACTATCACTGCAGACACTCAATTGCAAGAGGAAAACTAATGAAAAAATCACCAAATCAGCAAATTCAAAATACAGTAAAAGCATGTTTTCACTGTGGATCCCCACAACACCTTGCAAGCTACACAGGATGTCCGGCAAAAGTAGCTCAGTGCAATAATTGCAAAAAGATTGGACATTTTGCTAAAGTGTGTTGCAGTAACCAGTTCAATCAACAGGTGCATGCAGTTACAATACCAGATGTTACTGTGCTGAGCGTGGACAAAATCACTTCTGCACATATTCCAGAACAGATAATGTGCACTTTAAACGTTTCTGCCATATCCCCAGGCAAACCACACTCTATTCAGCTAATGTTGGACACTGGCTCAGCAGTATCTATACTACCTGATTCCATCTATCTGCATTACTTTAACGATGTGCCTCTTACTGAACCCAAACTTCACTTGGTGTGCTATTTGAAAAACCATATTCCAGTACATGGCTGCCTGCCAGTAATAGTTACTTTTGGTGATTGCTGTGTAACTGCAGAGTTCTACATTGTCCACAAAGGCACTACTATCCATGGCAGAGGTTTATTGGCTGCTTTAAATCTCAAGGTAGTTAATGGATGAATTGATCTTCCTCAGCAAAACACTCTTGCGGTACACACACCAGTTTCAGCTGGGACCCAACACCAGGTTGAGGAGAAACTCGGCTGTGCTTATGGGTTTCTGCATAAAGTTAAAATGCAGAATAATGTGATCCCTGTACAACAGAAGTTACAGTGCTTACCATTTTCAGCCAGGGAAGCTGTTTCAGAGGAATTTAGAAAAATTATTCAAAAGGACATTATTGAAGAGATTGACTCCTCAGAATGGGTTTCACCTATGGTAGTGATGCAGAAGAAGAGTGGAGGCATTCACCTTTGTGTGGACTTAAGGGACCCAAATAAAGCTATTGTGATTGACAACCATCCTCTTGCTCACATAGAAGAAGTATTTGCAGACCTCCGTGGAGCAAAGATGTTTTCTACTCTTGCTTGCAGAGCGCATACTACCAGGTTATGTTGCATGAAGATAGCAGAGACTTCACAGCATTTATTACATGAGGGACTATTTCATTTTAAACGTGTTCCATAAGGTCTCACATCTGCCCCAAGTGCCTTTCAAAAAATGATGTAATTGATTCTGAAGAATCAACATGGAGTTCAGTGCTATCTGGATGATATGATCGTGTTTGGAAATACTTCTGAGGAGCATGACAATAACCTGCAGCCTGTACTAAACTGCATCAGTACAGCAGGCCTCCAGCTCAATAGGTCCGAATGCAAATTTAGACAAACTGAACTCTCCTTTCTGGGACATACAATTTCACAGGCTGGACTAAAACCTGATCCAGATCATATCCTGGCAATTTCAAATGCTCCTCCTCCAACAGATTTGCAAACCTTACGTTCCTTCTTGAGTCTTACCTCCTGGTGTGCAAATTGATTCCCAATTATGCTTATGTCATTGAAACATTACAGGAATTAATACGGAGAAATTCAACCTTAGTGTGGACAACGGATGCACAAGCTAGTTTCGAAATGGTGAAAGACTTGATTGTACATAGTCCAGTACTTGCACTATTCAGTCCTGCATTGCCCACAATTGTAACTATTGATGCTTCTGATTATGGATTTGGGACTGTTCTCACACAACTGCATGAGGACAACACAGAGAGGACTATTGCATTTGCTTTAAGGACACTAAGTCACATTGAGAGAAAATATTCTACAGTCTAAAAAGAAGCACTTGCTTGTGTCTGGGCTACTGAAAAATTAAGAACTTACCTGGGGGGCTGCACGTCTTTTTTGTTTGATGGCTGTGTCCTACAAGGTACACACCGGCTCCTTGTGCCAGAAGAATTACAGTCAAAACTCATACACCTGGCACACAGTACTCATCAAGGAATTGAACAAACCAAACAACTACTACGGGATCTGTATTGGTGGCCAGGGATGGACTCTCAAACTGAAGCACTCATAAAATCCTGTGTCAATTGTCAAATGCATGATAAGACAGCAGTGACATGTACCCCTCCATTACAGCCTGTTCCTCTTCCTGAATCTGCATGGGAAAAAGTGGTGATTGACGTTCTAGGACCTTTTGATACTGCCCCAATTGATTGCTGTTATACCATCGCTTTAATAGACTATTTCAGTAAATGGCCTAAGGTAGCATTTACATCGCAAATCTCTTCTGCTACAGTAATTAAGTTCCTCTCTTCAGTTTTTAGCAGAGAAGGTAACCCCAAAGAACTGGTTTCAGATAATGGTAGTCAATTTACTTCCCTGGAGTTTGAAACTTTTCTAGCACAGAGGAATATTTTACACAGAAGTCATCCCTATATTACCCTCAAGCCAATGGGGAAATTGAACGGTTTAACAGAAGTTTGAAAGAGAGTTTTCAAATGGCTAAACTGGAAGGGTGATTGTGGATACCCTTCACTACTGATTTCTTGCAAGCATACCGGGCTACACAACATGCCACAACGCAAAGATCATCCGCAGAGTTACTGCATGGGAAACAGATGAATACTAAACTGAAGATTGCTGGATTGTTAAAGGCATGACCTGATGCCCCAAACAAGGATGATACGAGAAAAACAGTTGAACAGAAGCAAGCAAAGTCGAAGGTTTTCAGAGACAAGGGGCAGGGTACGAAGGAACCAGAGTTTGAGTGGTTCCTTCGTTAGAATACAAAAACCTGGAATTTTATGCAAAGGGCACCATAAATTCACATCTCCTCTTAAAATCATAGAGAAGAAGGGACCTTACACCTATTGACTTTCTGATGGGCGGGTCTGGAATGCTTCTTATCTTGCACCTGCCTATGCACCAAGAGGAGATTATGCCAACACCCAGTCTGCATTGGATGACTTCACCATAGTACCAACACAACAAGACATTGCACTGGAACTGGGGCTTGAGAGACGGCCTGTCAGACCCAGATGACCACCTGTCTGGACTAGAGACTATGTTATATAGTATCCACATATCTATTTTTTTTTCCACTGAATGCGTCCGATGAAGTGAGCTGTAGCTCACGAAAGCTTATGCTCAAATACATTTGTTAGTCTCTAAGGTGCCACAAGTACACCTTTTCTTTTGCGAATACAGACTAACATGGGCTGCTATTTTGAAACAGTATCCGCAGTGTTTTCAGTGTAATATTTCTGCCAACAGTATAGTGTCTTGTTTCACATTTGTTCCTGTGGTTAGAACAATAATGTTTATTTTAATTGGGAGAGTTTCTTAAAGAGGAGGAAATGTAGTGTTTAGATGTTGCCTGTAATTAGAATTGGGAGCACTGGCTGTTGGGAGTCTGAAAGAACAGGAAGGAGGGCGGAAGAGTTGAGAGGCGGGAGAAAGCTACAGAGGGTTGCAGCAGCAGCTTGGTAAAGAGGTTTCCACTTTGAAAATAAAGTCCTGTTGAAGCTTGTTAGTACCTTGCCTGGTTGATACAACACTTGGGCAGAGTTCTCTGCGGTGTCCAGGATCCTTCTCCTGCAGCTTGTGCTTTCTCAGACAATGTTTAGCCCCGCAGTAAAATGGGACCCCTGCCTGCTGTGAAAACATGCCCATCTCTCCCTCTCTCCTTTCCCAAGCTTCTTTCCCCTCCAAAAACCTTCCCTCTTTCTTCCTCTTCTGAGTCCTTTTTAAGCCTCTGATTTTTTTATCTCTGTATCTTTGTCTTCTTTGAGGATTTTCCACTCTCTCTCCACCTCTGCACCACCCTCCACCACCGATGACATGTTGGAGGAAGTAACTTCTCCACTCTTCAGTCAACCTCCTTAGCATAGCCATTGTTCAACACCAGGCAATGACTCTTCATTGTCTGGTAGGTACGTGCTGCAGTTCATGTCAGCAAGTGGTGGATTCCACATAGACACGTTCCATGGTACAGCAACTTCATAATACCTGCCTAATAACAGAATTAATATATTTTCCAGACAGATACCACAGATTGTCACAATCCCTATGCCTAAAGCAGAACACCACAATCCTGGAGTAGACCACAAATCCTGCTCTACCTTATGGAGTTAAGATTTCATTACAATTTAATGTGGATAAGAGCTGGTGGGTTGGGCAAGAGGCAGAAATCAACAATATCCCTTTTCTTCCCCTGCCTCCAAGTGTAAGGATGAAGAAAACATAGTGACAAAGTTTGGATGACTATTGAGTCAGATCTGAAACAAAGGCCAGCAAAGAAGAGCCCATTCTCTGAGGTCTGTACACCTCAGTTGGACCTTATTATGCTCGGCACTATACAAATACATAAGGAGAGACATCTGCACCAAAGAGCTTTCAGTCTAATTTAAGACAAGACACAACAAATGGTTGTGACAGACTGAAAAAAGTGGAGGGAGGAGAGAGTACTATAGGGATAGAAGAAGTTGACATCATATACTATATGCACAACTAGAGGGTGTTTAATACATTTAATAGTATGACAGAAATAAAATAATACTGGCCATTTATCTATTTTAAAATAACAGGACAAATTCTAGTTAGTGATTTTTAAAAATAAGTATTTACTAAATGTTAAGAAACATTTTTATTTTAGAAATAAAATATATAATAAACTTGAAATAGTGTCTTTTTTTCTTAAAATGCATGTTCCCTTTGTACAGGGGTCTCTCTCAGTGTGTATTATTCTACTATTTGATCCACTGTAGGTTATATAGGAAACTAAAAAGGTGTTTTGATCAATATATTTCAAAATGTCATTGAGAGGAGAGTAATGCATTGTTTTATCAAATAAGAGGTATCTGAACTTCACTAGTGAGCAGAGTAATTCTTACGTTCAGTTCATACAATGCTTTTGGCTACATCTGGATAAAATGGGCTAAAATTTTTTTTTATTATGCACACATCATCAAACCATATCATTAGGGAACATGCCCTATCATCATTGGTAATTTTCTGGAAATTTATCTTGTGCAGCTCTTTCTGTTAAAATTACCTTCCAAACCCACAGCAGTTACAAAGAGTTCCCCCAACATACATTCCCCCTCCACACACCCCTACCCCCATTTTTCGGACATGAAGAGATCTTTCCTTCTTCACCTTCTGTTTTCTTTTGGTCACAAGCTAACGACTTCACCTTTCTGAGCTTTCTATGTCAGTGTTGCAATTCCCACAGGCATTTATGCTTCCTCATATTCTTCTATAAAGTCTATATAGCAGGGGTCAGGTGTGGGTTCAGTCAGCTTATTAATAGGCATGCAATGTTGAGGTGCATCAACCTAGTGGAGCGGAAGCCTTAATGCTAAGTTCTGGAAAGCTTAAATTGTATTGCTGCCAAAACCCATCTGTTTTTTCTTTCTTTCTGGAACTGATGCCAAGTCCTGGCATCTTAAAACTTTACCATGGCTTGCTGAAGCCTTCTGTTTGCTGTGGTTTTATTTTTCTTCCGCTTTTAATATCAAGTTGCAAAATTGAACCTTAGCTCTTTGATACTGGCAAACTTGAACCTTGGCACTTTGACATAAGCCTGTGGCCTATGACTTGTGTGCTTATTAAATGCCAATGAAGGTATTCTTGTATGTTTAAATATGGTCATGCCATCAAAGCAATTAATTTGGTATTCTAACTCTCTTACAAGTAAAAAAAAAAATATCAGCATAGATGACTTGGTTTTAACTGCTTTTGAATAATATACATACATAAAGCAGCAAAAACCCTTATAATTCGTCAGCACGGGCCTGAACAGAAATGCATATATAAATGCTAGGTAAAATAATAAAATTAGTTTGAGAAGGAGCAGTGTCATACAAATGGAGATATTTGAATCCTGTAGCAACTTGGGTTCCCAATACTTTTATTTATTTTAATTTGATTATTTCTTTTTTATTTAGAAGAATTAAGAAGTGCCAAGCACAGACCTCCCCTGCCTATTATAACTTACAAAAATAAAATGAAATTCGTTCATCCCTCAATCAAACATCAGCATGCAGACCAATCTAACATCCCATCAGCTAGCGGTGTGAAACTAATAGGGCCTGCAGCCTGTCCTGGAAGTCAGCAATTGCGGACTATTTAAGGACAATGTCCTGTTTGTATTCAAATTCTCCAGATTGCTGCTCACAGTGGTAACATTTTAACTTCCCAATAACTATTTCATTTGTGCTTGCTATGTTGGTTTGTAGGGAATGTCTCTCTGCTAGCAGGGCTTTCCAAATAAGTAAATACTTATTTTTCTTCTTCAGTAGGAGGAAGCTGCTTGGAAGTGTTCTTATTGCAACTATTTCTGGGAGCAGAAGAAAACTAAAGCTGTATATTTAGGCTTTACATTTGGAAGAAAATAGTTCTTATAATGTATAGCCTACCAAGTTTTGTGTTGCACCATTGTGACTTTTTATGCAAATTGTTTGAGATATTTTACTTATTTGCAAATACAACCATATATTTGTGGTCAGCCCCTGCCCTGAGCAGTGGCAGGGGATAGGATATGAAGCTGCATGACACTTGGCATCTGTGGCTGGGGTAGGTGGATGGATGTTTGAGCTTACTAGGGTTGTAGCTGTGTGGAGGAGTGATGAGTGGGAAGCTGGGGATAGGATTACCAGATAGCAACTGTGAAAAAAATGGGACAAGGGGTGGGGGCTAATAGGCTCTTACATAAGAAAAAGTCCCCCAAAATAGGACTGTCCCTTTAAAAATGGGACATCTGGTCACCCTAGCTGGGGGTCCCAGCTGATCCTTCCTGGGAATCCTGATCCATAGCTGGGACCCTCTTTCCAGATGATGTCATCGTATCCTCTTGTATTGAGGATACCTCTCCGGGGAAGGGAACCCGATTAGGAAGAGACAGGTAATAGTAATGGTGGATTTGATAATAAGAAATATATGGGTTTGTGATAACCTGGAAAACCGCATGGTGAATTGACTGCTAGGTGAGAAGGCTCCAGACTTGGAGACATCTAGATAGACTTATGTGCAGGGCTAGGAAGTACTCAGTGATCATGGTACGTGTAGGTACCACTGACATAGGGAAAGTAGGAAAGAGGTCCTCGAAGCCAAATTTAGGCTTCTAGGAAAGAGATTAAAGTTCTTCACCTCCATGATAACATTTCCTGAAATGCTTCCAGTTTCACGCATGGTGCCAGTTAGACAGAACTGCAGAGTCTGAATGTGTGGATGAGCCGATGGTGTTTAGAGGAAGGATTTGTATTCCCCATTTCCTAATAAATATTTGGGAAAAGGAGGAGCCTATATAGGAAGGTGACCTTCAACTACACCAAACAGGACCAGACGGCTGGCATGTAAAATAAAGAGGTTGTAAAGGAGTTTTAAACTAAGGGCTGTGAGAAAGCCAACAGGTACAGAGGACTGCGCACAAGTTTTGGACGAGACAACCCATAGGGGAGGACTTATTAAGGGATACTCTGTATCCTACTAAAGAGAAGAGGATATAACTTGATAAAGCACATGTAGGAACTGAAGAGAAACAGTCAAACAAAAAAGTCCATTCTGTTACATCACATGAAGGGCAGGAAAACGAAATATTGACAAATTTTATGAGTGTTTGCATACAAACGTTAGAAGTCTAAATACTGAGATTGATTAACTTGAGTGATTGATATTAAATGAGAATATTAATATAATAAGCACCACAGAAACTTGGTAGAATGATGATAATCACTTGGACATGGAATACGAGGGTACAAAATATATAGGTATGACAGAGTATGTTGCGCTGATGGGGGAGTGGCATTATATGTGATAGCATAGAGTCAAATATAGTAAAAATCTTAAATGAATCAAACTGTACCATGGAATCTCTATGGATAGAAATTCCATGCTTGAATAATAACAGTATAGCAGTAGATATATAGTTTTGACCACCTGACCAAGATGGTAAAGGTGCTTGTGAAATGCTCAGGGAGATTAGAGAGGCTACAAAAACAGAAAACCCAATAATAATGGGGGATTTCAATTATCCCCATATTGACTAGGTTCATGTCACCCTAGGACAGTGTGCAGAGATAAAATTTCTAGACACTATTAATGACTGCTTTTTGGAGCAGCTGGTCCTGGAACCCATAAGGGGAGAGGCAATTCTTGATTTAGTCCTAGCTGGTGCACAGGATCTAGTCCCAGAGGTGTATATAGCTGAACCACTTGGTAATACCAACTATAATGTTATTAAATTTAACATCTGTGTAGGGGGAAAGTGCCAAAGAAATGCACCATTGTAGAATTTAACTTCAGAAAGGGGAACTATACATAAACGAGGAGGCTAGTTAAATGGAAATCAAAAGGAACAGTCACTAAAGTGAAATGCCTACAAGCATATTGCCATAACAGAGGCTCCACTAATCTCAACTAAATGTAACTAAAAAATACATAAGAGCACCAAAAAATACAGCCATGGCTAAACAACATAAAAAAAGAATCAGTTAGAGACAAAAAGACATCCTTTAAAAATTGGAAGTCAAATCCTACTGAGGAAAACAGAAAGGAGCATAAACTCTGGCAAGTCAAGAATAAAAGTATAATTAGACAGGCCAAAAAGAATCTGAAGAGCATCTAACAAAAGACGCAAAAATTAACAGCAAAAATTATTTTAAGTATATCAGAAGCAGGAAGCCTGCCAAACAATCAGTGGGGCCACTGGATGATCAAGGTGCTAAAGGAGCACTTAAGAAAGGTAAGGCCATTGCAGAGAAACTAAGTGAATTCTTTGCATTGGTTTTCACTGTAGAGGTTGTGAGGGAGATTCCCATACCTGATCCATTCTTTTTAGGTGACAAATGTGAGGCAGTGTCCCAGATTGAGGTGTCAGTAGAGGAGGTTTTGGAACTTTTGATAATTAAACAATAATAAATCACCAGGACTAGATGGTATTCACCAAAGAGTTAAGAAGGAACTCAAATGTGAAATTGCATAATTGTGATATGTAACCTGTCACTTAAACCAGATGACTGGAGGATATGTGATGCCAATTTTTTAAAAAAGGCTCCTATGGCAATCCTGGCAATTACAGGCTGGTAAGCCTAACTTACGTACCAGGCAAATTGGTTGAAACTATAGTAAAGAAGAGAATTATCCAACCCATAAGTGAACACGGTATTTTGGGGGAAAATGAACATGGCTTTTGTAAAGGGAAATCGTACCTCACCAGTCTATTAGAATTCTTTGAGGGGGTCAACAAATATGTGGACAAGGATGATTCACTGTATATAATCTACTTGGACTTTCAGAGGACTTTGATAAGGTACATCACCAAAGGCTCTTAAGCAAAGTAAGCAATGAAGGGATAAGAGGAAAGGTCCTTTCATGGATCAGTAACTGGTTAAAAGATGGCAAACAAAGAGTAGGAATAAACAGTCAGTTTTCTCAGTGGAGAGAGGTAAATAGTAGGGTCCCTCAAGGATCTGTACTGGGACCAGTACTGCTCAACGTGTTCATAAATGATCTAGAAAAAGGGTAAACAGTGAGGTGGCAAAATGTGCAGATGACACAGCACTACTCAGGATAGTTGAGTCTAAAGCAGATTACAAAGCGTTACAAAGGGATCTCATAAAACTGGGTGACTGGGCAAGAAAATGGCAAAATAAAGCACATTTTAAAACATAATTCCCAACTGTACACACAAAATGACGAGGTTTAAATTAGCTGTTACCACTCAAGAAAGAGATTTTGGAGTCATCCTAGATAATCTGACAACATCTGCTCAATGTGCAGTGGAAGTCAAAAAAGCTAACAGAATGTTAGGAACCATTACAAAGGGGACAGATAACAAGACAGTAAATATCATAATGGCACTATCCACATCTTGAATACTGTGTGTGCAGTTCTGGTTGTCCCATTTTTAAAAAAATGTATTAGAATTGGAAAAAGTATAGAGAAGGGCAACAAAAATGAGCAGAAGTATGGAACAGCTTCCATATGTGGAGAAAAAAGACTGGGGTTTTTTAGCCTAGAAAAGAGATAACTGAGGGGGGTATGTGATAGAAGTCTATAAAATGGTGAATGGTGTATGGAAAGTGAATAAGGAATTATTTACCTCTTCACGTAACACAAGATCCAGGGTCCCCCAATGAAATAAACAGGCAGGTTTAAAAAAAAAGCAGGAAGTTCTTCACATAATGCACAGTCAGCCCGTGGAACTCTTTGAAAGGGCTGTTGTGAAGACCAAAAGTACAACTGAGTTCAAAAAAGAATTAGAGAAGTTCACGGAGGATAGGTACATCAGATATTAGCAAAGATGGTCATGGATGCAACTCCATGCTCTGGGTGTCCCTAAGCCTCTGAGGGCTTGAAGCTGAGAGTGGATGACAGGGGTTGGATCAGTCAATAGTTGCCTGTTCTGTTCATTCCCTCTGGAACAGGGGTAGTCAATAGGCAGACCATGGGCCGAATCTGGACCTCCAGATGCTTTTGAACAGACCCCAAAATCTTTTTATTTACTTATTATTTATTATTATCATTCTTATTTTATTATTTTCTTTGGAGTCTGGACCTTGACTATACCTTGACCAAGAAATTTGGACCTTGACAAAAAATAATTGACTACCCCTGCTCTGGAGCATCTAGCACATGCCACTGTTGGAAGATACTGGGCTTCCCACTGTTGGAAGATACTGGGCTAGATGGACATTGGTCTGACCCAGTGTAGCCATTCTTATGTTCCTGTGTTCCAGCATGGGGAGCAGCAAGAGAGGATGCACCTTGCTGCCTACTCAGCAGGCATCTGGCAGCCAGAAGGAGGAACTGCAGGCAAATGCCTGCAGCCTGCCATCAGCTCAGCCAAATGTGTTAGAATGCAGCTGAGCTATGGATAGTTATGATAGGGCTGGCAAATGCATGGCACTTGGCAGACTTGATAGTTTTGATGTTATGCACAGTGAACCTGCAAATGGAACTCCTAGTGACTTTAGCGGGAATGCTGCACATGGAGTTCTTCATATCCTGTGCTTTCAAAATGTCTGTGCCCATACTATATACAGTATATTTTCTTTTCCCCTGTAATAGTTTTACTGCAATAGTTTTTCCGGTTTGTGTTGAGCTTTATTATTTTGTATTCTGCAAATCTTGAGTTAATTCAGCTTCTGTCCTTGGTATTTATTTCCCCACCTCTGATCCCGATTGACTCAGAATTAGTGACAATTCCTAGTATGTGAATATTTGAACAACAATTACATATTGTCCTGACAATTCATTTTAAGACTTTTGAATCATTAACTCAGTTAATGCTTGAGAGGCAACTTAGTCTAATGAATTAAACATAGGATTGGGAGGTGAAACATCTGGATTCTAATTCTCATCTGCCACTGTCTCACTGCATGACCTTGGATAAGTCACTTACATCTGATTTTTAAATGGTGCTGAACACCCACAACTCCCATTGAGGGGGACCAATGATTTCTGAAAGTGAGATCCTTAATTTTTCTGTTTCACTCTGTATAAAATGGGGATAACACTTACTAATCTACCTTTCAGGGGTATTGTGGCTTTGAATAAAAGTGTAAAGTGCTATGTAAGTGCTAAATTTCATATTGTTTGAGAGACAACGTGGGTGAGATAAGATCTTTTATTGAACCAACTTTTTGTGATGAAAGAGACAAGGTTTCACAGAGCTCTTCTTCAGATCTTGGAAAGGTACTGCAAGTGTCACAGCTAAATACCAGGTGGAACAGATTGTTAAGCATAAGGAATGGTAACACGTGTTGCAATCTGTTCCACCTGGTATTTAGCTGTGATACTCTTATTACCTTCACCAGACCTAAAGAAAAGCTTTGTGTAAGCCCAAAAGCTTGTTCCTTCCACCAAAAGAAGTTGGTCCAATAAAAGATATTACCTTACCCACTTTGTCTGTCTAATATCCTGGGACAAATACTTCTATAACACTGCAAACATTTTGTTTGTTAATTTAAAACCCATCCAAAGATATAAACAGTTGCTAAGTGAGTTGCTATATATTCTGGAATTCTACTAGTCATTGAGTGACCTTGTCTTTCTTTGAGCACTCATGCTCCTAAGGTGGTGTCAAAACAAATACCTGAAGTTTCAAACAATTGCTTGTCTCAGTATATGTAGCTTTCAATTGTGTCTCATCTAACACAATAAAGACAAATTCTTGCCTGCAAATATGGTTTCTTCTGGGAGCCACATACACCATACTTCAGAAATCCTGTCAGTCTCCTCAACTGTGGAAGTTCTTTGTGGTGGTGCCTTAGAAAGAGAGACCACCTTGTGAATTAAATCAGAATTAGCCCCAATTGCCTGATTTAAAGAGAAAGGACTAGCTTGTACGCTGCAGTTCCAACTAAGCACTGGCTTTGGGTGAGTTAAGCTTATTCTCAGGAGACTGGCAAAATGCACTCCACCCTATGTTCCCTCAGTTCCAGCCCTTCCCGTGTAGTTCTGACCTAGCAGAAAGCAGTCCTTTTGTGCATTGGATGGAATAAGCAGGCAGTGTATCTGTTCCCAGCATTTTGTGCAGGCTAGGAAAGGATTTAGCTATTCATTTTTATAAATATTGGAGAGTAAAAAAAAAATTAGTATCTTGTTTCACATACACAGTTTAAAAATATATATTTTGGTTGAAGGCTTATTCAAGTTTTGCTATCTGTTGTTGCCTTTTTTCAAGTATTGTGGGGTGGTGGGCTGGTAAGCATCAAAATTCATGTCCTGATTATTTTTCAGTTGTAGTGACAAATCAATATCTGCCTTGTTTATTGTCGGCACAGTGTTCTAACACAACCTTTTGTCACATGTAGCAAGTAGTTTTTCAAGTTTACAAAAAAGAAATCGTATGCTAACTGCTAAATTAGTTGTCACCTACTGGCAGCCATATAACAAATGTAAAGCTTTAAAGCTTGTGAGGCTGTGGGATTTTAGTTTTAGTTTTCTTTGTGTTTAACTTTCTTTTAAGAAATCTTATAATATGTACATGCTGTTTACTGGTAGCAAAGAACTCCATGCAAGCCCTAAGGGGTGGCCAGGAGAGCTGCGTTGAAACTATTAACAGACCCTGTGTTTAGACTAGGTAAATAGGTCATACACATTTTGTTACTAACATATTTTTAAAGCAGTGTTATTTATCCCTTTACATAACACAAGAACCAGGGATACCCCAATGAAATTAATAGACAGCAGGTTTAAAACAAACATAAGGAAGTAGTTCTTAATACAACACAGTCAACCTGTAGAACTCGTTGTCAAGGGATGTTGTGAAGGCCAAAAGTATAACTGGGCTCAAAAAGGAATTTGAGAAGTTCATGGAGCCAAAATATCAGGGGCACAATCCCATGCTCTGGGTGTCCCTAAGCCTTTGATGGCTAGAAGCTGGGACTGGATAACAGAGTAATAATAATTACCACGTTCTGTAGATTCCCTCTGAAGCATCTGACACAGGCTGCTGTTGGAAGACAGAATACTGGTCTAGATGGATCATTGGTCTGAGCAAGTATGGACATTCTTATGTTCTCTCTTCAGTAGAGTAGACATGATTTAGCACCTTTACCAGTGCTGGTCGTGATGAACCCTAGAATTGAGTTGACTAGTTTTACATGTTTCTAAAAGAGTTAACAATGTCTAATATATCACTTAAAATGTGTTTGTATTCAAAAACCTGTTAAAAAAAACAATCTATTTACTCAGGCCAGGTTTACACTTAAACCTTAAGTCGATGTAGATACAGCGCTCATGGGTGTGAAAAATCCACAACCCTGAATACTGCAGCCATGCTGACCTAAACCCGCTGGTGTAGATGTGGCTAAGGTGTTAGAAGTATTTTTCCATCAACAGAGCTACAGTGACTCTGGGTGGTGGGGTTACCACAGTGACAACAGAAGAATCCATTCTGTCTCTATAGTGTGCATCTACACTAGAAGGTTACAGTGCGATAGCTATGGCACCGTACTGATACTGCTGTAACTCCTAGTGTAGACAAGTCCCTACTTTAGGCAGGATCTCTGCAGGCTTGTGCTTCCTGCCTGACAACCTTGCCACCGAGGGGGCCAATCTTCAAACAGCACCATGGTTCTGGGTAATAAAAGCCCATTCATTAGTTGGCAAGTAATGTGGATTGTAATCCTGTTAAATGAAGTATTTTATTTTTAAATAATTAAATAATAATAAATTTGGGTATCAGGCAGTATTGAGTCAGAGAGCATATGTATTTGGGATTAGGGTTTAAGAACATAAACCCTTGAGCGGCTATAAACTGTTAGAGCAGCTCACTGACAGTGGCAAGCAGCTACTTGCACAAGTAGTCCAATTAATTTCAGTGGGTCTAATCACACAAATAACAGCTTTCTCGTTGGAGCAAAGAGTTCATAATCAAACCCTGAGCAGCCCTGGAACACCAAGTGAACAATAAGCATAGCTGCTAGAATGGAACTACCATGAAGATAAAGATTTTTTTAAAGTTAACTTTACAATTCAGAGCAGGGATGATTATGAAATAATTGTATTGGGGCCTCAAAACTTGCTATACCCCCCCACACACACACACGTATCACTCAACTTCTGATTTTAAAAAAAGCTCCATATTAAAAGAAATGAAATTGAGGTTTAGAGCAATTTTGAAAGCTAACAAAGAAATAAGTTTGAGAAAGCATACTCAAAAAACTTATTTAGGAAGCTTCAAATTTACAACCATTTTTCAGTTGTTATAATATTTTTAAATACAGGCCCAATCCTGCAATCGCTTACTTTAAAGGATAAATCTTATTTTTAAGTTACTAAATCAATGAGATTACACACAGAAGGAGGGATTATGGAGTAATTGTTTGCCTTATCCTTTTTAAAATGTGTACTGTTCTTCTACTATTGCCCCTCCCCTCCCAAAAATATTACATATGGCTATTGACTATATTATGGATTAATCACTTCTCAATTTTCCCTTTCCTGTTTAGCGTTAATATTAAGCTCAGATAGGATATTTTCTCATGCAAAATTTTTCCCCGAGTATGTAACATGTGAAAAAAAAAAAAGAAACATAGCAAAAGTGACAGATTAATTTCTTTGATAGTCACAGTTGAAATATTCTGACTATCATCCTTTTATGCCAGATGTGGGACTTTCATGGCATAATGCCTATTGCCACAATGAACATACAAAATCTACTTGCACAAGGAATAAATTGACAGTTTCTTGTGATCACACTAATTCCCTTGTAGTAGATTTTATATAAAAGGGACAATAGCTTCCTAGCACAACAATAAGATAACTCTAGCTGTTGAGTATATCAAGAGTTACATAAAGTATACTTGGAATACCACTTTGGCACTGTGCCAAGTATAAGGAACAGGAGGTTTTGGCTCTGCCACATTACTTTATAACCAAACCTTCAGTTAAACCATATTGTTTAATTGGGACACATGGCTATACAGAGCAAGGAAAATAACCTTAGTTTTAGTTTTAGGGCTGTCAAGTGATTAAAAAAATTAATCGCGATTAATCATGCTATTAACACAATAATAGAATACCATTTATTTAAATATTTTTGGGTGTTTTCTACATTTTCAAATATATTGATTTCAATTACAACACAGAATACAAAATGTACAGTGCTCACTTATATTATTTTTGATTACAAATATTTGCACTATAAAAACCAAAAGAAATAGTATTTTTCAAGTCACCTAATACAAGTACTGTAGTACTGTAGTGCAATCTCTTTATCATGAACGTTGAATTTACAAATGTAGAATTATGTACAAAAAAACCTGCATTCAAAAATTAAACAATGCGAAACTTTAGAGCCTACAAGTCCACACAGTCCTACTTCTTGTTCAGCCAATCGCCTCAGACAAACAGTTTGTTTATATTTGCAGGAGATAATACTTCCCACTTCTTGTTTACGTCACCTGAAAGTGAGACCAGGCATTTGCATGGCACTGTTGTAGCCGGCGTCGCAAGATATTTACATGCCAGATGCACTAAAGATTCATATGTCCCTTCATGCTTCAACCACCATTCCAGAGGACATGCATCCATGCTGATGACGGGTTCTGCTCAATAATGATCCAAAGTAGTACGGACTGATGCATGTTCATTTTCATCATCTGAGTCAGATGCCACCAGCAGAAGGTTGATTTTCTTTTTTGGTGGTTTGGGTTCTGTACTTTCTGCATCAGAGTGTTGCTCTTTTAAGACTTCTGTAAACATGCTCCACACCTCATCCCTCTCAGATTTTGGAAGGCACTTCAGATTCTTAAATCTTGGGTCGAGTGCTGTAGCTATCTTTAGAAATTTCACATTGGTATCCTTCTTTGCATTTTGTCAATCTTCAGTGAAAGTGTTCTTAAAATGAACAACATGTGTTGGGTCATCATCCGAAACAGCTATAACATGAAATATATGGCAGAATGCCAGTAAAACAGAGCAGGAGACCTACACTTCTCCCCAAAGGAGTTCAGTCACAAATTTAATGAACACATTTTTTTTAAACAAACGTCATCAGCATGGAACGATGCCGAAGCATGAAGAGCTGTACAAATGTTTAGCGCATCTGGCACGCATCTGGTAAATATCTTGCGATGCCAGCTACAACAGTGCTATGTGAACGAGTGTTCTCACTTTTGGGTGACGTAATTAAGAAGCGGGCAGCATTATCTCCCATAATGTAAACAAACTTGTTGTCTTTGCGATTGGCTAAACAAGAAGTAGGGACTGAGTGATTTGTGGGCTCTAACATTTTACATTGTGTTGTTTTGAGTGCAGTTATGTAACAAAAAAATCTATATTTGTAAGTTGCACTTTCATGACTGAGAGTGCACTACAGTATTTGTATGAGGTGAATTGAAAAATACTATTTCTTTTGTTTATCATTTTTACAGTGCAAATATTTGTAATAAAAATAATATGACATGAGCACTGTATATTTTGTATTCTGTGTTGTGATAGAAATCAATATATTTGAAAATGTAGAAAAACATCCAAAATATCTAATAAATTTCATTGGTATTCTATTATTAACAATGCGCATTAATCGCGATTAATTTTTGTTGAGTTAATCGTGTGAGTTAATTGCGATGAATCAACAGCCCTTCTTACTTTCTTTTGCCTTAAATCTGCCAGGCCATATGTAATAATTGCCTGTCTCCAACTGGATTATTAGGAAGTTTTCATGAGAAAA
Source organism: Dermochelys coriacea (assembly GCF_009764565.3). Classification (NCBI taxonomy): domain Eukaryota; kingdom Metazoa; phylum Chordata; order Testudines; family Dermochelyidae; genus Dermochelys; species Dermochelys coriacea. Next base: position 52,939,585 of record NC_050072.1, on the reverse strand, counting down.
TGGGATCTTAATTCTTACAATCACCTTACTGTTCTAACCCCAGCCCTTGAACTTCAGGAAACAACCAGAGTTAAAGCTACTTGCATTTCTATTCTGTTGCCGTCTTTAGCAATATAGATTCAAGGTAGTTTGCCTACTCACTCCCTTTGCGATGATACCCAGAGAGTTAGAATTTGGGATATCCCTCATTGAGTTCTTAAGTCTGTCTTTCAAGGTAGTCCAAGTTTCTGTTTCTCAAAAGTCAACTTGTGGTTACAAGAGATAACAAATATAATTTTAAGAAAAGTAAAGAAGACACTGTAGTCTTGTATTTTTTCAGTGAATCCTTTTCAAAAATGCTGTTTGACAGTAACCTCCTTACTGCCAAAAAGTATGGCTTAAGGGTACTGACTTTTCAATACTTGTGGCACCTTAGAGACTAACAAATTTATTAAAGCATAAGCTTTCGTGAGCTGCAGCTCACTTCATCGGATGCATTTAGTGGGGAAAAAAAAAAGTTTTTTTTCCCACCAAATGCATCCGATGAAGTGAACTGTAGCTCACGGAAAGCTTATGCTCTAATAAATTTGTTAGTCTCTAAGGTGCCACAAGTACTCCTTTTCTTTTTGTGAATACAGACTAACACGGCTGCTACTCTGAAACCTGACTTTTCAATGAGGATGTGGCATTCTGGCTTCTACAAAGCCAGAAAGAGACTCGGGCTTCAGACTTTCAGGCATTGCTTTATAGAAGTTTGTTTTCTTCCTAATCCTTTGATTTGAAGGTGAAGAAGTTTTGTTGTATAATTTTAATCAATGAACCTATTTGCTGAAGTGCTTTACTTTAAGTTAATAGGTTCTCATTAAATTTACTTGTATCCTTTTCAGCATCTTTCTTTATTACCTAACAAGTTAGTCCTGCAACATACTTAGAATTATTACTGTTGATTTCTTGGTAGTACCTTCAGTTGGTGACTAATTGACCAGAATGCCTTAAAGGGTATTTCTGTTTTGGAATCTGTATGGCTGTTTCTTATCATGTTTTCTTCTTTGACATGGTTATTGGCCAAGCAGATGAGGGGAAACAGTAAATGTGATATATCTTGATTTTAGTAAGATATTTGGCACAGTTCCACATGACATTCTTGTAAGCAAACTAGGTACATGTGATCTTGATTAAATTGTTACAAGGTGGGTGCATAACTGATTGAAAGAGTACTCAAAGAGTAGTTATCAATTGTTCACTATCAAACTGGAAAGATGTACCCGGTGAGGTTCAGCAGGTGTCTGTCTAGGGTCTGGTAATATTCAATACTTTCATTAATGACTTAGATAATGGAATGAACAGTATGCTTATAAAATTTATGGATGCCAATCACGCTGGGAGCATTTGCATGCACGTTGGAGGACAGGATTAGAATTCAAAATGACTGACAAATTAGAGAATTGATCTGAAATCAACAAGATGAAATTCTGTAAAGACAAGTACAAAGTTCTACATTTAGGAAGGAAAAATCTAATGCTCAACTACAAAATGGGGAATAACTAGCTAGGTAGTAATACTGTTGAAAAGGATTTGGGGGTTATGGTAGATCACATGTTGAGTATGAGCCGGTAATGTGATGCAGTTGCTAAAAAGGCTAACATAACTCTGAAATATATTAACAGCAGTGTCACATGTAAGACCATGGGAGGTTATTATCCAGCTCTACTCGGCACTGGTGAGGCCTCAGATGGCATGCTGTGTCTAATTCTGAGCACCGCACTTTGAGAAAGATGTGGACAAATTTGAGAGAATTCAGAGGAGAGCAAGAAAAAATGATGAAAGGATTAGAAAACCTGACCTAGGAGAAAAGGTTAAAAAAACTGGGCATTTTTGGTAAAAGAAGGCTCTGCGAAGACCTGTTAATTGTCTTCAAATATGTTAAGGGCTGTTATAAAAAGGACAATGATCAATTGTTCTCTATGTCCTATTAAGATGGGGCAATAAGCAATGGGTTTAATTTCCAGTCAGGAAGATGTAGGTTAGATATTAGAACTTTTTGTTTAACTATAAGGATAGTTAAGTACTGAAATAGGCTTCCAAGGGAGGTTTTGGAATCCCTGTCATTGGAGGTTTTTAAGAACAGGTTAGGCAGGGATGGTCTAAGTATACTTGGGACTGCCTCAGCATAGGAGTGAGACTAGATGACCTCTCAAGGTCCCTTCCACTGTGATTCTATTTTTCTGTGTACATTGTCTCAAACGAAGAGCAGAAGCAGACAGAAACACAGACCAGTGTAGCAAAATTTCAGCATTAGGGTATCCAGAAAAAATAGTCTTGAATTCATGGAAGAGGTATCATAGAATCATAGAATATCAAGGTTGGAAGGAACCTCAGGAGGTCATCTAGTCCAACCCCCTGCTCAAAGCAGGACCAACACCCAACTAAATCAGGACCAATCCCCAACTAAATCAAGGGGTACATCAGCAAACCTCTGACACCGCTGATTAACACGTTGGTAGTTGCTGTGTTCTCAAGCTGGATGACGCCAAAAAACTTTGAGAGACTCTGCTTGTCTTAACTGAGACTAAATCTGAGAAAAACCTGACCTATATAAAAATTCTGCTGCAGAAAATTTTAGGATGGAGAGAAGCTGTACTAGTCACCTTGCTTTACCTCAGCCTAGTACTTACTGTCAGCCAGTAAGGGAGTGTGACAGCTTGACATTAATACTTGCTGTTTGGTAGTCCATTTCTTACACTAGTCTGTCAAGTAAAGACATTCCTTGTAAAAATCACTTTGGGCCTGAGCACTTCTGAGGCAAAGTTTGTCTCACTGTTCTTTTCTTAGCCGCCAACCCAGAAAATTAATCAATCTATTTTATCTGTCAATTTCTATATGCCTAGATTATGTCCATTTAAACCTCCTTATTCTAGTCTCTTTGTTGTGTAGTTGTAGTCACTACCTCCCTTATTCCCCCTTGTTGCACTGTAGCTCTGTATTACACCTTTTTGATTTCATCAACTGTCTTTCCACAGAGCATAAGTTTTCATTCATCCTTCTGCTGTAGCTAATGCAGAAAACAGTATTATCTTTCTTTTATCTCTGAGGCAAATACATTTATTTTTGGGTGAATTTATAATACTAACGTCCCTAAAGACTTCCTAAAAGAATAACAACAAGGGATGTGAAAAAATTAGAGATGATAAGAACCAATTGGATTAGCCTGTGCTTTTCTTCCTGCTTCACTTTTGTACAAGGAAGCTGTTCCTCTGAATTGGTCCTAGACTTTTCTACCAGCGGGACTGTGCAGTCACTCAATAAATATGATCCTACCCTTAGTTTCCCACAGGAGAGTCTTCTTCAAGATCTAAGACCAGGGATATCTTATGTCTTATTCCTTTGAAATCTGAACCAGTTTTTCATGTAGACAGGTATTTTGCATATTGTTCCCACCTTTCTTCCCACAGTTACTACTTTGATAATTTAAACCAGGATATAATAATTCATCTCAGAAAGTCTGTGGCATTATTATAAACCCCTTATTCTAATTTGCAGAGTACACTCACTGTACTCAGGTAGAGTTTTTAGAACTGGGATTGGTTTTTTTGTTTGTTTTTGGTCTGTGGGAATGCTAGGCGAAAGCCTTGGGTTTTCAAAATACACACTGGCTAGAGGAGCATATAGGGCAGAAAAGAGATGTGCTTAATACTGGAGCTCCAGTAGAGTGTTGTCTGCTTCACAGGGTGGATCCAGGAGTCTTTGGGTGAGATTTACATATTTTTTTTTTAGATATTAAAGTACTACAGTGTAGGTTAGGTTTCAGAGTAGCAGCCGTGTTAATCTGTATTCGCAAAAAGAAAAGGAGTACTTGTGGCACCTTAGAGACTAACAAATTTATTAGAGATATCTTTGTACAATATTTGCTGAAGCTTTGGTTAGATGATAGTCTTATGGTTTTGATGTTTCTTCAATAAACTTTTTGTTCTTGTGCTTTCCTGTTTTCCTTTGCAATGAGAGAAAGAATATGTCCCTATCAATCCTTTTACATCTAGACTGTGGATTTAAACTACCAGAGATTATGCTGTTTTTAACAAAAACCAAAGAAGAAAAAAAAAACAGCTTCTGTGTCTCAGAAGGACCAAATGCAGAAATATTTTACAGATGTTTTTAGGTGTCAAGTTATCCTGATTATTTTATAAAAATTTCATTTCTTTCCCTTTTGGATCATTCTGGTTTTAGATTTTGGGTATATTCACAAATTTCTTAAAATTTGAATGAGGTTACAAGTAGAAAGAATTAAGTCACCAAGTTTCAGCTTTCTTGCTCACACTTGCAATCTGACGAGTTGGAGCCAGGTAAACCACCAACTCTGGATTAAATAATGGAAAAGTATGTTAGAAGTGAGAACTACAGTATGAATGATCTTCTATCTCTCCAGGTTCTTTTATTGACACCCGTTGCTCTAGGATCTGAGACCCTCATTAGTAATTGAGCACCTAACAGTACGTAGACTATTAAAATGCTTAAAATTCTTCCCCCGCTATAGTGTTATGAGAATGGTGGGCATTGAAGAGTGTTTAATGCAAATTAATATCAGCATTATTTTGTAAATACATGTGATATTTCTAAATTTAAAAATGTGCGTATTACCACCACTTTCAGGGCTCAGACTAGAAGGAATCCAAGGTTTTGTTACTTTAAGACATACAGGAGAAATCAAGTCTATAGTTTTATTTATGATACTGGAGATATAGTAGAGGAGACCGAACACTCTAAGCAAAATATGAATCAAGAATAATCTGTATTTTGGAACTCCTCCCTTGTATTTTATATTGTCACATATAAATCTTTTACAAACAGTGACAGCATTTAGTTCAAATTCTTCTCAGATTGCTTGCAGAATGAAAAACAAAGCCATTTTTCTGTTTTAGAAATACATCGTTAAAACAGTGTAATAGCCAGACTCCCTTTCCTTTCTTGGGCAGAGACATTTTACAGGCATTTTCTGTGCAGAGCAGTTTTTTCCAAAAAGATGTAAATCCCCCCAAAAAGAAATGTATACTGGAAAGATCTGACACTTCTGCGTTGTGAGAAAAAGTGTGCTGCTGGGGAATGGTTTCTTGGGGGATAGAAAGCTTTTCACCGATAGGTTACTGATTCAAATCCAGTTTGTGTTGTGAGGGCCTGAGCTTTACCATTTCTGAGGGCTATGTGAGATGGTGTTCTCAGGCCTACTTTTAGTGCACAGGTATTCACAAAATCTGTGCCAGTCATGCAATGAACTTTGCATGGAGCCTCATTGATTTCAGTGGTGATTTGCCTGGCTGGGGGGGTCTACTTTTGTGGCGCTCATTCCAGAGCTGTGACCATAACTGACACCCTTAAAGTCAATTTCAGTAGAAATGCAAGGGATTCAGTGGATTTTAAGATTAACTCACACTTTCCCCTAGGGAGATGGTCCCTCCCTCCACACCAGAATTGGGGGTGCATTGATTATTGATTAAGCAAAGGAAGCTTTTACTGCTGCAGCCTGTGGCTTACATGTTCTGTAAATAAACAAAGAATATTGGTCAAAGGTGCTAATGGTTTGGTAACTTCCACAAGAATAATTTGCTTTGAAAAAAAATTCAGCATTGCTATAATTTATGGATATGTTGTATTTTTTATTGCAAGCTTGGCTTGGTGTGGGTAAATATAGAGCATCAGTAACTGAACTGCTATGAGCTAACTGGGCATCTCTCCAAAATATCATTAAAATATTGACATAGACTAATTTGGGTTTTTTAATAATATTTTGTTAAGTGTTATTTAAACAGCTCTGCTATGATTGACCCACATACTCTAGTTTAAAAATTGAGAATTGAGATAATAGTAGATCTGACACTTTTTGTACCTGATGTTTTCTGCAATCAAGCAGTACATAGTTCAATATGTTAATTTCTGAGACTATTTGTAAAGAAAAAAAAAAGAAGCAACAAACCAAAACCAGAGCAAACAGACAGATTTTCTATACTGAATACCTTTTGTTCATTCATTTTCCAGGTTAGCACTGTATGTATATGAATATCTGCTCCATGTAGGAGCACAGAAATCTGCTCAGACATTTTTATCAGAGGTACGTTTCCCATTGTTTTCTTCTCTTTCACAATTTTGATAATGTGTGCAAATAGAATAACTGTGTTTTTTTTAAAAAAGGAATAAAACAACACTGTGAATATCAGTTTATAGTGATAAACCTGGATTTTTAAGTCTGTGCTAACCAGGTGTTCACCCATCTCTGGCACAAGACATCCCCAACTTCGCACAACAATTCACTGGTGTGATTTGTACTCCTTACCTCCTTGTCTTTCACTACATAAAGATCCCACTTGTTTTCTGTAACAAATGTGGCATTTAGGGAATACATGATTTTATTAGTATTTGCTTGGGATGACCTGTATAACTTAATCATGGTTTCACCACCTGTGGATAATGCAGCCATTCCAAACACATGGCAATTAAATGTTTTATACTATATTATATTTCCAGACTCTGTCCTCATTGTATATACCATAGATAATGGTGACCAACAATGGTCTCAGTACATATCCCCATGATACCAATTAACAACTTCTCTTAATTTGAAGAAGCAAGTATGTATTATAACTACTTGTCCTGTTGATTAACCAGTTTTAACACCTGATGGTACTTTTGCCTTTTACCTTATGTTAATTTTGTCTTCATAGTCTTTGTTAAAGGACTCTGTAAATCTTTTGAAAATCCAAGTAAATTAGTTTTCTCAGCAACCTTTGTCTATGACAGGAAAAAGTGAGCAGTGTGTCAGAGATACTGAACTCCTTTTTAAAATCTTTCTTAACAAGAATATGTAAGAAAATAAGTTGACAAGTGGGCAGTAAAGAAGAGCTTGGGAAAACAGCATTGAATAAAGAGCAGGCAAGGTAATAACTTGGAAATTTCCACATCTCAAAATCACTTGTCCCAGGTGGCACAGATTCAAATGGTAATAAATTTATTTTGCTACTGATGACTTTTTGAACAGTCCTGGACAACTGGCATGCTACTGGAAGACGGGATAATAGCAAATATGTGGTAGAACTTCTTGGGTTTTTTTAAATAAATAGGGTTTCCAGCAGTTACCTTCTGGTATATCCAATTTTTCTCTCTATTAAAGTAGGGGCAAAATAATTAAGAGAAAAATATAAAAACTTAATAGGATAATTTAAGCCTCAGCAAAAACAGCATTCATTTATAAGGAATAAATTTTGCAAGATAAAGCTTTGCTTATTTTGTTTTTAGGGTAGGTTTGCAAAGTGAATGGATGAGGGGAACATTTTAGGTATGACATTTGAATTTTGGAAAAGCCTTCAACGTGGTGTCTCCCAAAATCTTGCTGTCAAAATTAATTTAAATCTGAGAAGACAGAAGCACTATAATGTGGACTAATAGTGGCTGAATTATCTTGAACAAGAGGCAGTGATAAATAGCAACATTGAATTGATGTGTGGTATCTACTAAATACTGCAAAGATCTGTGGGCTTCATTTAACTTCTTCATCAATGGTATAGAAGAAGGAGTAAACAGAACATTGATGGCATTTATAGAAGATACTATGTTGGGATAAATTACAGCGATCACACATTTTAAAATAATACAAAGTGACATAGAAAGATTAGAAATCTGGGCTGAAAATCATAAAATGTGATTCATCTTGAAAACTGTATATTATTAATACATTTGGATGGGAAATAACCCAAAACACAGATAAATCAGTGGGGCAGAGAATCCTGGCAAGCAGCAATGATGAAAGAAATAAGAGAGTGATAGTGGATAGCAGATTAGACATGTGTTTGCAATGGAATATGGTGCCAAAAAAGCCAGTTCAGTTTTGAGGTGCATATGAGGAATCTCTGTATCACAGATAAGAAGATAGTCTTTTCTTTTTTCTATATAAGTTTGGTGCAACTGCAGCTGAATTCCTACATTCAGTTCCTAATATCTTATGAGAATTATATTGGCATATTAGAGGGCAGTGAGAGAAGAGCAACAAAAATGAAGTAGCTGGATGGTTAATGTATAAGGCAAGATGAGGGCTTAGATTCTCCACCATGCTTTGTCCTCTTTGTTTTGATCCATAGGTGGAATGGAACTACAGATCCACCAGACCAGGCCAAATGAAGATTCTTGTGGTGTGGGGGATTTGCAGGTTACATATGAGGCATTCCGAAGCCACATTCTCTTCTGGTTCCAGTTTAGGAGGCAGGGCCAGAAGAAAAAGGCATGGCTAGAGCACCTATGTGTTCTAGCAGTTCCCAATTGAGCATAACAGTCCATGGGGCTATCGAAGGCCAAAATAATTTAGAACAGTTCTTAGGCTGAGAATTTGGCCCTAAAAGAATTAAATATGTATAGCTTAGCTAAGTGATGACTAACAGTTGTGACAAAGCTCTGTCCTTGCCTCCGTGGGTCCCACGTTTCCTGGTGGATTTCGCTAGCCTCAGAGGCTCACTGTGACCCTCCACGTAACCCTTCTTTCTCTAGAGACAAGGGTCACAGTCTACTGAGCCATTTTCATCATAAGCCAGCGAGGGAGGTGAGGAGAAGTTATCCTTCCTTCCACAGTCTCTGTTGTCTACCAGTCTCAGTGATTAAACGGGGGGCAAAGATGGGGGTGGGGCGGGGAGCCCGGGCCCACCCTCTACTCCAGGCTCCAGCCCAGGGACCCTAATAGTATCAGCTATGGTAGTTGACCTTTTAGAAACATGACATGTACAACTCCCTGGGCTACTTCCCCCACAGCAGCCCTCACTTCCTCAAGCTCCACTTCACCCTTACCTCAGGGCCTCCTTCCTTGTGCCCGATATGGTGTGTACTACTCAGCCTCTCCAACCGCGCAACTTCTTCCCACAGCTCCTGACATACACACCCACCTGACTGGGAGGCTTTTAACTAGTTTCAGCCAGCCCTTGATTGGCTTCAGGTGTCCCAATCAACATAGCCTTCTCCCTGCCTTCTGGAAAGTTCTTAATTTGCCCCAGGTGTCTTAATTGACCTGAAGCAGCTTCCATTTCACTTAACCTGGTACCAGGGATTTGTTTAGCCTGGAGCTAATATATCTACCTCCCACTACTTTTCTATAGCCATCTGGCCTTGCCCTGTCACACAGTCTATACCTATTTGAAAGGTGTAAGCAACAAAGATTGAGAGACATTATTTAAAGTTGTACAAGAGAGTGTAACTACGAGTAATGGGACAAAGTTAAGAAAGGGAAAATTTCAGATGGATATCAGGAAATCTGACATTACAATCAATTAGTCTGTAAAATAATGTCTTAAGGAATTGTTTTTTAAGCTTTCCCAGATTTTGTGATACTCTGTTTTTTAAATGAATTTTCTTAGAACTGAGATTCACAGGTCAGTAAGTCCTGGAATCCCCTTGGGTTCTGTCATAGTTACAAGGTGAGCTGTGCTTTGGACCCTTTCATTTTCCCCGTTCAAGTACACTCCTTCAGCGACAGGCTTTTCTTCCTTAACCTTTTTAAAGGCTGGAACTTTGGAGGTCAATTACTTTTAGATTGGATCTCTGAGTTGCAGCCCCCCATTAATCAATTGTGGCTCCTCTAGCAGGGCTTGATTCCTGCTAAAGAATTTCTTTCAGGAGATGTGACCAACAATTGATTAAAGTGACTCAAAACAGCTTTTCCAAAACAAACGTATTGTTTATTCATCCAAAGGATCATATCAAGTGGAGAAAACGGATAAAACAACAAACAGCCTACATACTGCGTCTTACCTATACCTTATCCTTTCGTTGCTAGTTTTGGTAACTTCCATGTAGCTTGGGTAACCGAACTTCTGGGGTGGTAGGGACAGGCTACCCTGCAGCAAGTTCTCTTTCTCTTTAATTTGTCCCAGTGTTTTCCCCCAGCTGCTTTCCACTCACTCTCCATGCTCCTTCCTCTCTATGCAGGGCTTTTTTAACAGTTCAGTGTCTTTTGTCCTAATTCTGGAAAAATTATCCGGTTAACCTGGCTGGTGACAGTAAGGTAGGTATTTTCCTATTAATAACTCACTCATTGTTCTCTTAAGGACTCTTAATATTTTCCCTGAAGATATCTCTGGAATTGTTTCATTTCCTGCCCTGCTCTTCCTAACAGACTCTTTAGATTTAAATGTATGCAGTCAGACAGATTAATGTCCAGAGTAAACAGAAGAACAAGTAAACAGAACAAGTAAACAGAAGAACATATAATATTCATAAAAAATAAGAGAGAGCTCTCTCTTATTTCCCATAGGCTCTTGTTTTGAAGATGCTGACTGGGGTGAAGTGTACCCCTGTGAAGAGGGCCAGCACAAAGCTTATGCACCAGTTAGATCCCCCTCAAGCCATGTTTTGAAGAATTTAAGTAGTACATAGGCTTTATGTTGGCCCTCTGCACAGGTATGAACTTTACTCCAGATCAATGACTTTCCAATCTTCATTAACAGTTTTGGTGTTAAGTATATACTGCACATCTTTTTTAGTACATTATTTTATGTTTACTTTAGAACCTGTTGAAGAATAGCATCGGTTCCTGGTGATTTACTTAAGTTTTCAAGTTATTCCCAATGGATACATGTAGTCTTCTTGATTATGCATCTGAAGAGTTTAATTTTTTTAAAATTGCTTTTATTATTCTTGCTTTGCCTTTTATTCCAATTTACACTTTATCTGATCTATAGTTTATGCAGTATTTGTACATTTGGAAGGATACTTTTTATATCCCTAGCTATCATTATTTGTTTTCTCCTGAGCCCTGTGTAGTTAGTTCATGACTTTGCCAGCAAAAGGATATAAAAAATAGTCCCAATAAATTTTTAAAAAAATGTATAAAATAGTTTTACTGTTAAGTAAGCAGCATTTACACAATACACTTCTACCCCGATATAACGTGGTCCTCGGGAGACAAAAAAAAAATCTCATTGCGTTATAGGTGAGACTGCATTATATCGAACTTGCTTTGGCCCCCCCCATTCCTTGTTCCCTGACCGCCCCCTCCAGAGACCCCCCCGTCCCTAGTCACCCCTAGACCCCACCCCCCTAGCCAACTCCCCTGCTCCCTGTCCCCTGACTACTTCGACCCCTATCCACATACCCCCCCTCCGCCCCCTGACAGGCACTCACCGGCAGCGGTGGGAAGTGGAGCAATGCGGCCCCGGCTTGCTCCACTCCGCCACCTCCCAGCTGCAGTGTTCCGCTTCCCACCGCCAGTGAGTGCAGGGAGGTTGGGGAAACGACGCCCCCTGTACTCACCTGTGGCGGGAAGCAGAGCGTCGCAGCTGGGAGCTGGCATGGCGGAGTGGAGCGGGCTGGGGCCGGGCTGCTCCACTTCCCGCCGCCGGTGAGCGTGGGGAGGTTGGGGAAAGGACGCCCTCCGCACTCATCAGCGGCAGGAAGCGGAGTGACACGGCCCCAGCCTGCTCCGCTTTCCTTGCCCTGGCCCTGGTTGCTGGGGGGGTTGGGGAAAGGTCCCACACTCACCTGTGGCAGGAAGTGGAGTGCCTCGGCTGGGAGCTGGCAGACTGGAGCAGGCTGGGGCCGGGCTGCTCTGCTTCTGCTGCTGCCAGTGAGTGCGGGGGGATCCCTTCCCCCAAGCCCCCTCCCCCGAGTGACACGACTGGGGCTGGGGCGAGGGAAGTGGAGCGGGCTGCTCCCAGCCCCCCGCTAATCCCCTGGGCCACTCTGGGACTGCGGGGCCCCCGAAAATGGCCCCCCACAGCTCCTGCCTCCCAGACCTGGGAAGGTGGGGGAGAGCCCCTGACCACCCCCAAGACCCTCTGCCCCTCGGCCCAGCCCGGCACCCTTAACACGCTGCTCAGAGCCACTTGTCAGAGCTTTACCGTGTTGTCTGCGAACCCGCGTTATATTGCGTTGCGTTATGTCGGGGTAGAGGTGTACATCATAACATGGTAGAACAGATTTATTGGCGCTTGTTTGGGATGACCTTTGGGCTGTATGTATCTTCTTCTTGCCAGCTATATGCAAACCTTATAGGTGTCTGATCAGCTGTTCTTGAAATTCCTTGAGAATTGGACCTTGAAATTTAATGGGAGTTAGGTACCAAAACGTCTCAAGTTCTTCTGAAAATCCAAGCTTTAATCATTGTCCATTTTATTAACAATATTATTTTTACACATCACCATCTTTCATACCAAAGGATCCCCAAGCATTTCAAAAATGTAGAACTCATTTCACTCACTACTGACATAGAGTTGCTGCTACCTCTGCGTCATAATGTTGCATGTTTAAACACCAATACTTCTCCATAGTTTAGGACAGCAAGTAAATACTACTATATCCAATTGTAACTAGTGGAGGGATTTGTGATATCCCCTCTGTCCTAGCTAAATTCCTATTTTTAGATATTCCCTTCTACCTAACAGCTGTACCTTTGTGAAAATTGCTGTTGAATATTAGTTACCTCTAACACTACTACAATGCTCCTTACCACGCTGAAACACGGGTGCAATTTGGACCTGGGGGGAAGACTTCCACCTGCTGAGTCATTAGGATTACCCTTGGAGTATCTTGAGGTTTTTCTTAAAATTCTCTGACTCATTTTCACTATATACAATTTTTAGAGGTATTTTTAAATGTATTACTTTTAATTTCTCTCTCATACCTGTACATTTGGGCTTAACTAAAATATCTAGTTTAAGGGCAGAGGGATACAAAATGTAGTACCAATAAAAATTTTAAAAACACTAGAACATTTCTAAAATAAGTTTTCTGCAAAATATGTGACAAATGATGAGTACATGGTGGTAAGATGTGTTAAGTTAAGTGGTCATCCCAAATTCATGATGATAAATATTTTTCTAACTGCACAATCATGTATTATCTCTTTCCTATCTCTGTAGATTAGTTAATGTATCTTATTCAGATTGAGTGGAAAAACATAAAATACTTTATTTTTATTTTTTTTAGATAAGATGGGAAAAAAACATCACGTTGGGGGAGCCCCCAGGATTCTTGCACTCTTGGTGGTGGTAAGTGTTAATAATTTTCTTTCCTTCCAATTAAAGTAGGTTGAGAGTGGAGTCGAATGGCTATGCTTAAAATTGAAGGAAAAAGAACAGTAAAATACCAAATTTTCCTCCTTGTTTTCAGCTGACAAATTCTTTTTATTAACCTTTTGGAGGCATGAAAGAAATTCAGGTGAATTTTGTACAAATTATACTGAGTTCATCAAGAATAATTGGTGTAGAAAACAATGAAAGAAGCTAATAATAACAATGGAGTCTCCTAAAAAAACATATCTAAGAAGCATAGCCATATTGTTTTAGATTTCATTATTTCCCCTATTATTTTACTAAGAAAAGAAGCAGTTCCATGTTGAAGTCCTAAGCCTGTGGTATTCATCACTCCAGTTGTTTCTCCAAAACTTTCTTTTGCTAGGGCAAAAGGGTGTATTACGAAGTTGACAGTGTTAGCACATCATATTAGAACTGGAACAGGTTTCAATACTTTATTTACGGTGAGTCTTGCAGTAAATAATGCATTTAAAAATAAGTTTTCATTTGGGAAAACATTAGGTTAAGAATACAAGCAGAGATGAAAAACTTTATATTGTCATAGGAAAATGACATAAAATACATTATCCACATTACTGCCTGTGGCCCCAATTCACTATAGCACTTAAGCACATACTTAACTTGAAGCATGTGCTTAAGTCTCATTGAAGTTGAAATATGACTTAAACGTGTTGTTAAGTGTTTTGCTAAATAGGGCTGGACTTAAGTGAGTGTCAGAGGGTTACTGAACAGTGGTGCTATAGTTAGACCTGATTAGAGGACAGGAGCTATATAAGGAGTCTGGGGAGCCAGGAGAGAGAGATCAGAAACAGGAAGACATAGATGGTGGAGACTCCAGAGCCATAGGAAGATTTAGGGAGTCCCCCTGTGGCTAACACCCTATATAAGGGGCAGGAATCTGGGAGAAAACTGTGGTTGAAAGAAGTCAACGGCCTCCAGAGTGGGAGAGGGGACATTTCCTGCCAATGTTTATGAGTGCAGGGGTGAAGGAAGGCCGTGGAGAGAGGCTTTGTGGCCACAGTCCCGTACAAGGAGCAGGGGACTGGGAAAGAACCCAGGAAGGATATGTGACTTCCATTAAACCCAAGATGGTTGTTTATGTTATTGCTTCATTTTAGCCTTTAAACTTTACTTGGGATGATGGGAATAAACAAGGAACCCTTCATTTGAAGGAAGATTGGGAACTGAAGAAGATTTTAGTGACAAAAGACAGCAGAGGCAAATTTCAGAGTAGCAGCTGTGTTAGTCTGTACTCGCAAAAAGAAAAGGAGTACTTGTGGCACCTTAGAGACTAACAAATTTATTTGAGCATAAGCTTTCGTGAGCTACAGCTCATCCGATGAAGTGAGCTGTAGCTCACAAAAGCTTATGCTCAAATAAATTTGTTAGTCTCTAAGGTACCACAAGCAGAGGCAGAGGTGTTTTGAATTATGATATGGGACTTTGTTTTTGAGACATGTATAATAATAAATTACCTTGGGACAAGGTTACCCAAGGGAGTGTTGGAGTGTTTGAAGGGACTCTGAGTGGGGTGGAACTGATGCTGGGCACCTGTAGGGCACCTTCATGCCACCAGGAGGCACTCAAGGAGGGCCTGGCTTGTTAAATCCACACTTAAAGTTTTCCACAGCTTTAAGTAGTTTACTGACTTGGGGCCTTTAACATCTACAGCTGATATCATGGTCAAATCAATAAGTGCACTCATGCTCATTTGGAAGAATTCTATGGTGTTGGCTTACAAAGTAGTTTACAAAAAGAAAAGGAGTACTTGTGGCACCTTAGAGACTAACAAATTTATTAGAGCATAAGCTTTCGTGAGCTACAGCTCACTTCATCGGATGCATTTGGTGGAAAAAACAGAGGAGAGATTTATATACACACACACAGAGAACATGAAACAATGGGTTTATCATACACACTGTAAGGAGAGTGATCACTTAAGATAAGCCATCACCCACAGCAGGGGGGGGAAAGGAGGAAAACCTTCCATGGTGACAAGCAGGTAGGCTAATTCCAGCAGTTAACAAGAATATCAGAGGAACAGTGGGGGCTGGGGTGGGGGGGAGAAATACCATGGGGAAATAGTTTTACTTTGTGTAATGACTCATCCATTCCCAGTCTCTATTCAAGCCTAAGTTAATTGTATCCAGTTTGCAAATTAATTCCAATTCAGCAGTCTCTCGTTGGAGTCTGTTTTGAAGCTTTTTTGTTGAAGGATAGCCACTCTTAGGTCTGTGATCGAGTGACCAGAGAGATTGAAGTGTTCTCCAACTGGTTTTTGAATGTTATAATTCTTGACGTCTGATTTGTGTCCATTCATTCTTTTACGTAGAGACTGTCCAGTTTGGCCAATGTACATGGCAGAGGGGCATTGCTGGCACATGATGGCATATATCACATTGGTAGATGCGCAGGTGAATGAGCCTCTGATAGTGTGGCTGATGTGATTAGGCCCTATGATGGTATCCCCTGAATAGATATGTGGACAGAGTTGGCAACGGGCTTTGTTGCAAGGATAGGTTCCTGGGTTAGTGGTTCTGTTGTGTGGTGTGTGGTTGCTGGTGAGTATTTGCTTCAGATTGGGGGGCTGTCTGTAAGCAAGGACTGGTCTATCTCCCAAGATCTGAGAGAGCGATGGCTCGTCCTTCAGGATAGGTTGTAGATCCTTGATGATGCGTTGGAGAGGTTTTAGTTGGGGGCTGAAGGTGATGGCTAGTGGCGTTCTGTTGTTTTCTTTGTTGGGCCTGTCCTGTAGTAGGTGACTTCTGGGTACTCTTCTGGCTCTGTCAATCTGTTTCTTCACTTCAGCAGGTGGGTATTGTAGTTGTAGGAATGCATCATAGAGATCTTGTAGGTGTTTGTCTCTGTCTGAGGGGTTGGAGCAAATGCGGTTATATCGTAGCGCTTGGCTGTAGACAATGGATCGAGTGGTATGATCTGGATGAAAGCTAGAGGCATGTAGGTAGGAATAGCGGTCAGTAGGTTTCCGATATAGGGTGGTGTTTATGTGACCATCGCTTATTAGCACCGTAGTGTCCAGGAAGTGGATCTCTTGTGTGGACTGGTCCAGGCTGAGGTTGATGGTGGGATGGAAATTGTTGAAATCATGGTGGAATTCCTCAAGAGCTTCTTTTCCATGGGTCCAGATGATGAAGATGTCATCAATGTAGCGCAAGTAGAGTAGGGGCATTAGGGGACGAGAGCTGAGGAAGCGTTGTTCTAAGTCAGCCATAAAAATGTTGGCATACTGTGGGGCCATGTGGGTACCCATCGCAGTGCCGCTGATTTGAAGGTATACATTGTCACCAAATGTGAAATAGTTATGGGTCAGGACAAAGTCACAAAGTTCTGCCACCAGGTTAGCCGTGACAGTATCGGGGATACTGTTCCTGACGGCTTGTAGTCCATCTTTGTGTGGAATGTTGGTGTAGAGGGCTTCTACATCCATAGTGGCTAGGATGGTGTTTTTAGGAAGATCACCAATGGACTGTAGTTTCCTCAGGAAATCGGTGGTGTCTCGAAGATAGCTGGGAGTGCTGGTAACGAAGGGCCTGAGGAGGGAGTCTACATAGCCAGACAATCCTGCTGTCAGGGTGCCAATGCCTGAGATGATGGGGCGTCCAGGATTTCCAGGTTTATGGATCTTGGGTAGCAGATAGAATACCCCAGGTCGGGGCTCCAGGGGTGTGTCTGTGCGGATTTGTTCTTGTGCTTTTTCAGGGAGTTTCTTGAGCAAATGCTGTAGTTTCTTTTGGTAACTCTCAGTGGGATCAGAGGGTAATGGCTTGTAGAAAGTGGTGTTGGAGAGCTGCCTAGTAGCCTCTTGTTCATACTCCGACCTATTCATGATGACGACAGCACCTCCTTTGTCAGCCTTTTTGATTATGATGTCAGAGTTGTTTCTGAGGCTGTGGATGGCACTGTGTTCTGCATGGCTGAGGTTATGGGGTAAGCGATGCTGCTTTTCCACAATTTCAGCTCGTGCACGTCGGCGGAAGCAGTCTATGTAGAAATCCAGGCTGCTGTTTCGACCTTCAGGAGGAGTCCACCCAGAATCCTTCTTTTTGTAGTGTTGGCAGGAAGGTCTCTGTGGGTTAATATGTTGGTCAGAGGTGTGTTGGAAATATTCCTTGAGTCTGAGACGTCGAAAATAGGATTCTAGGTCACCACAGAACTGTATCATGTTCGTGGGGGTGGAGGGGCAAAAGGAGAGGCCCCGAGATAGGACAGATTCTTCCGCTGGGCTAAGAGTATAGTTGGATAGATTAACAATATTGCTGAGTGGGTTACGGGAACCATTGTTGTGGCCCCTTGTGGCATGTAGTAGTTTAGATAGCTTAGTGTCCTTTTTCTTTTGTAGAGAATCAAAGTGTGTTTTGTAAATGGCTTGTCTAGTTTTTGTAAAGTCCAGCCACGAGGAAGTTTGTGTGGAAGGTTGGTTCTTTCTGAGAGTATCCAGTTTTGAGAGCTCATTCTTAATCTTTCCCTGTTTGCTGTAGAGGATGTTGATCAGGTGGTTCCGCAGTTTCCTTGAGAGTGTGTGGCACAAGCTGTCAGCATAGTCTGTATGGTATGTAGACTGTAATGGATTTTTTACCTTCAGTCCTTTCGGTATGATGTCCATCTGTTTGCATTTGGAGAGGAAGATGATGTCTGTCTGTATCTGTGCGAGTTTTTTCATGAAGTTGACAGATTTCCACTCTATACGGCTAAATTCAGTGCCTTGCATAATCACAGGTTTCAGAGTAGCAGCCGTCTTAGTCTGTATTCGCAAAAAGAAAAGGAGTATTTGTGGCACCTTAGAGACTAACAAATTTATTAGAGCATAAGCTTTCGTGAGCTACAGCTCACTTCATCGGATGCATTTGGTGGAAAAAGCAGAGGAGAGATTTATATACACACACACAGAGAACATGAAACAATGGGTTTATCATACACACTGTAAGGAGAGTGATCACTTAAGATAAGCCATCACCCACAGCAGGGGGGGGAAAGGAGGAAAACCTTCCATGGTGACAAGCAGGTAGGCTAATTCCAGCAGTTAAGAATATCAGAGGAACAGTGGGGGGTGGGGTGGGGGGGAGAAATACCATGGGGAAATAGTTTTACTTTGTGTAATGACTCATCCATTCCCAGTCTCTATTCAAGCCTAAGTTAATTGTATCCAGTTTGCAAATTAATTCCAATTCAGCAGTCTCTCGTTGGAGTCTGTTTTTGAAGCTTTTTTGTTGAAGGATAGCCACTCTTAGGTCTGTGATCGAGTGACCAGAGAGATTGAAGTGTTCTCCAACTGGTTTTTGAATGTTATAATTCTTGACGTCTGATTTGTGTCCATTCATTCTTTTACGTAGAGACTGTCCAGTTTGGCCAATGTACATGGCAGAGGGGCATTGCTGGCACATGATGGCATATATCACATTGGTAGATGCGCAGATGAACGAGCCTCTGATAGTGTGGCTGATGTGATTAGGCCCTATGATGGTATCCCCTGAATAGATATGTGGACAGAGTTGGCAACGGGCTTTGTTGCAAGGATAGGTTCCTGGGTTAGTGGTTCTGTTGTGTGGTGTGTGGTTGCTGGTGAGTATTTGCTTCAGATTGGGGGGCTGTCTGTAAGCAAGGACTGGTCTGTCTCTCAAGATCTGAGAGAGCGATGGCTCGTCTTTCAGGATAGGTTGTAGATCCTTGATGATGCGTTGGAGAGGTTTTAGTTGGGGGCTGAAGGTGATGGCTAGTGGCGTTCTGTTGTTTTCTTTGTTGGGCCTGTCCTGTAGTAGGTGACTTCTGGGTACTCTTCTGGCTCTGTCAATCTGTTTCTTCACTTCAGCAGGTGGGTATTGTAGTTGTAGGAATGCATCATAGAGATCTTGTAGGTGTTTGTCTCTGTCTGAGGGGTTGGAGCAAATGCGATGGGTACCCGCATGGCCCCACAGTATGCCAACATTTTTATGTCTGACTTAGAACAACGCTTCCTCAGCTCTCGTCCCCTAATGCCCCTACTCTACTTGCGCTACATTGATGACATCTTCATCATCTGGACCCATGGAAAAGAAGCTCTTGAGGAATTCCACCATGATTTCAACAATTTCCATCCCACCATCAACCTCAGCCTGGACCAGTCCACACAAGAGATCCACTTCCTGGACACTACGGTGCTAATAAGCGATGGTCACATAAACACCACCCTTATATATCGGAAACCTACTGACCGCTATTCCTACCTACATGCCTCTAGCTTTCATCCAGATCATACCACTCGATCCATTGTCTACAGCCAAGCGCTACGATTTTACCGCATTTGCTCCAACCCGTCAGACAGAGACAAACACCTACAAGATCTCTATGATGCATTCCTACAACTACAATACCCACCTGCTGAAGTGAAGAAACAGATTGACAGAGCCAGAAGAGTACCCAGAAGTCACCTACTACAGGACAGGCCCAACAAAGAAAACAACAGAACGCCACTAGCCATCACCTTCAGCCCCCAACTAAAACCTCTCCAACGCATCATCAAGGATCTACAACTTATCCTGAAGGACGAGCCATCGCTCTCTCAGATCTTGGGAGATAGACCAGTCCTTGCTTACAGACAGCCCCTCAATCTGAAGCAAATACTCACCAGCAACCACACACCACACAACAGAACCACTAACCCAGGAACCTATCCTTGCAACAAAGCCCGTTGCCAACTCTGTCCACATATCTATTCAGGGGATACCATCATAGGGCCTAATCACATCAGCCACACTATCAGAGGCTCGTTCACCTGCGCATCTACCAATGTGATATATGCCATCATGTGCCAGCAATGCCCCTCTGCCATGTACATTGGCCAAACTGGACAGTCTCTACGTAAAAGAATGAATGGACACAAATCAGACGTCAAGAATTATAACATTCAAAAACCAGTCGGAGAAAACTTCAATCTCTCTGGTCACTCGATTACAGACCTGAGGGTGGCTATCCTTCAACAAAAAAAAACTTCAAAAACAGACTCCAACGAGAGACTGCTGAATTGGAATTAATTTGCAAACTGGATACAATTAACTTAGGCTTGAATAGAGACTGGGAATGGATGAGTCATTACACAAAGTAAAACTATTTCCCCATGGTATTTCTCCCCCCCACCCCAGCCCCCACTGTTCCTCTGATATTCTTGTTAACTGCTGGAATTAGCCTACCTGCTTGTCACCATGGAAGGTTTTCCTCCTTTCCCCCCCCTGCTGTGGGTGATGGCTTATCTTAAGTGATCACTCTCCTTACAGTGTGTATGATAAACCCATTGTTTCATGTTCTCTGTGTGTGTGTATATAAATCTCTCCTCTGTTTTTTCCACCAAATGCATCCGATGAAGTGAGCTGTAGCTCACGAAAGCTTATGCTCTAATAAATTTGTTAGTCTCTAAGGTGCCACAAGTACTCCTTTTCTTTTTGCGAATACAGACTAACACGGCTGCTACTCTGAAAGTAGTTTACTAACATCAAGAGGGTAAGATAAAGAATTATGTAAATGGACAGCATAAAAACCTCTGCAAATCCCATCTCTTCCTCAGGTAGCCCATTATCTCTGACAGGTATGCCACATGAGTGCCTTATACTTTTTCACATATGATCACACTTACTTACATGTATCTATGTGTCTGTGTGTATATATAGTATCCCAAAGTTTAATATTGGAATAGCAGATGAAAACACAATTCATAGGAACTGCTGTTTTGCCAAGATGAATTGTATCTGTATGGAGATTCCAGACACATCTGCTATATACATATATATACTATGAATGGATAATCATGGTGATTACTGACAACAAAAGATGAAGTTACAGGTGACATAGTAGTTCTACCTGGCCGCAGAAAAGTAGGTAATAAGTACATAACTGTGCAAAGTGGCATAATCACTACCAAATGTTTTGTTTTTTTTAGAGTTCTGTGTCTGAAATTCTATAAGGAAACTTTGCTCCTTATGTCTTCCTGGCTTCTGGTTCATCTCTAATAGTGATTGCCTGCAGTGGAATTGTCAGTACACCAATTGTTTTCTAAATTATGAACTATGGCATGATGACCAAAAGATAAATCTAAGGAATTAAACTGGCTTGACATGAGTAGGTCTGGCTTGACATGAATAGTTGGCTATGGGTGAGGGCTCATTTCTTGGGAGACAGAATTAGGGAGGTAAATGGGTCAAAAAGCTAAAAGATAGCTAAGATAAGGGGTACTCAGGAAACCATTTACAACAGAAAACATAAGATGAAACATAAAACAGTGTAACTTTGGATTTGTGGTACACCCTATACCCACCTCCTTTGCTTGAGTCAGATAAACGCAGCGCAGCATTGTTGTATGCCAAATAAAGGAACCCAAATAATGAGATTGCAGTTGAACTGAGTTCTTGGGGAAACGAGTGAAAGAGATCTTAGAGGAACTCCAACACATATGTCTGAGATCAGCCAAATAAAACTCAGTTTTGATTTTATTCTTTAAAATGTTTTAATAAATAGCAGATCTTTTGATTCCAGGGACTTTAAGACTGCAATCATAAAATACCTCAAACACTATATGTAAACATTGTTTGTTTTATTCAGTGAATACAGCTGGCTAAATCCTGTTAAAAACAGTTCAGAGGGAGAAGTATATAAACTCTGTTTTAACACTATTTTTAAACAGTGCTCCTTTCCAAAGTGTAAAAAGGGCCTGTTAAAGGCATCACAATCTTTTTTTCACTATTTATAAGCCAAGACTATATATCATGGTATTCTTTCCCACTTTTTACATTTACCCATATATATGCTGCTTTATTGTCTTTTGGTTAAGGCACAGTACAGCAACTTAGAAGATCTAGGTACTATTCCTGTTCTTATCCCCACTTTCTTACTGTGTGACTTTGGACAAGTCTCCGCCTCTTTGTGCCCACTAGTGTTTTGTGGAAGTAAATGTAGGCACACACAAAGATAGAAGGTTAATATAGAGTTCCAGCCATTGCTCTAAACTAACTTGCAGCAGTACTGATATTCTTGGACTAAACTATAGTGGCCTTAATGGGACACATCATTACATACCTCAGAGAATCAGAAGATAGTGCTTTCTTACCTCACAGGGCTGTCATCAGGGTTAATTCATTAATATGTATAAAGAGTTATGAGATCCTTGGCAGAAGGTGATCTATAGATATAGATATAAGGTCAGTATATTATAATTATTTCCTTGCTATTTTTATAACTCATTATTTTTAACTTGTAGTGTATTTTGGGATCTCTACTGTGCAGCTCCAGAAAGACGAGAAACATGTGAACATTCAAGTGAAGCTAAAGCCTTTCATGATTATGTAAGTTATATTTATATATATATATATATATATGTATATATATTACTGTATTTGGTTTATTGTATGTCTGATTATTATATTCAAAGAAAAATCTCTGGGCAGTAGTGATTCAAAAAAAGAAGGAATATCTGATCTACAGCTTCCTGATCTCAAGTACTCTGATTTGCTTTCCATAGATGCCTTAGAACAGGGTTGGCCAACATGTGGCTCCGGAGCCACATGCGGCTCTTCAGAAGTTAATATGCGGCTCCTTGTATAGCCATCAACTCTGGGGCTGGAGCTACAGGCACCAACTTTCCAATGGGCCAAGGGGTGCTCACTGCTCCACCCCTGGCTCTCCAACACGCCCTGCTCCCACTCCACCCCTTCCCGCCCCCTCTTCTGAGCCTGCAGTGCTCTCACTCCTCTCCCTCCCCTCCCAGAGCCTCCTGCACGCCGCTAAATAGCTGACCAGGAGGTGCAGGGAGGGAAGCAGGGGGTGGGGCTTCCAGTGGGCGGGAGGCATTGGGAGCGGGGGGCCAGAGCTGATGGAGGTCTGCTGACGTATTACTGTTGTTCTTTGGCAATGTATTTTGATAAATTCTGGCTCCTTTTCAGGCTCAGGTTGGCCACCCCTGCCTTAGAATGAGATTGTTCTTTGGACATTTGCATCCTGAAAGGAAGTAAAATCCTCAGAATGTCCTTTCACCTTTTAAAGAAGCATATCATATTACAATATTTAGACTAGGTATTATGAAGTGAGGTAAATATAAGGGGCTGAATCACCTGATCCAGTAGAGCAAGACAACAGGAGGAATAAGGGGGAAAGGAGGCTGTGTGTGACTTTTGAGGCCCTTTGGTTCAGCTCCTGGCACAATTTAAAGCAGCCTCAGATTTGGTCAAAGTTACTTTGCCTGCCTGTGCCCGAAAGAGCTGTGCCAGCAGCTGGGGTAGCCAGAATACAGAATGCAGCACCCATGTTCCTTTTTCTCCAGCCACATCCCTTATACTGGGGTGAGGATAGGGAGTAGAGCCACTGTGACAATTCTACGTCATCAGTGTTGATGGCTGGCTAAGAGGGCTTTCTAGCCCCTATGTGCCTCCAGAGTGACACAAAGAGGCTGTAGTGGGGTCAAAAATCTGGCCAGGGTATTAGTCTTAAGTGAGAGTGTCTTTAGGCTTTTTTCAGTTTGTCAAATCATTACTTTCAGTTACCTTTTTGTGTGGAATTATATTTTCTGAAATAATTGTGAAGTAAACTGTTATTACAGATTGTCTAATAAGCATGAATTTGGCATGGATGGCTCAGAAGATTGATCATGGGATTAAGAGCCTTTAACTTCTAGGTTACCCATTTAAATCTTGCATGTTGTCCCAAATTGTTATCATCTGATGACTACTTAGTATCTTGTAGTATGTTAACTAGAGGTGATCTTGGTTCTGTTACTAGTTGACAGGAAATTGTGTAGCAATTAGCACTAACCGTCATCTTCTGCAAAAAAGATTTGGGAATAAATGGGCATCATGCTTGTATCACTCCTTTAAATTGTCCTTTCTGGTTAGGATTGAGGCCAGTTAGCAGGACAGCATGAATAATTTTGCACAGCAGCTGTCCAGACTGTACTTGTTTTGTGGACAAATAACAAGGCAACAGTCTTCAGAGCTATCAATCCCACACCTTTCATGAGCAATACAAAAATGGGGAGAAAGCAAAAAATAAAATTGTGGGAAAACACCCAGCCATGTATTTATTGTAGTTAGCTGAGTTGGTAAATTGTGTTTCAGAGGAATGGAATTGTTAAAAAATGTACTACTGTAAGTAGATCAAATTTCTGTAATGTAAGCTCCTTTTTCTGCTTTTAGTACTTGTTTATTTACGGGCACAATATTTTGACGTTTGCTGTTTGTAGCTCCTGTTAATAGAATAGTATTTAATCCCCCTCCTCTGGAGGAGAGTTTTTCCTATGGTGTAACAGGTGTGTGCTCTACTCATCACTCGGCAGCGCCTTCTCGTGGCTCATCTGGGGAATTAGCTCGCCACTGTTTGCGCTCCATTGCACTTTATTTTGTAGTCGGTCAGTCCATTTCTCAGTCACTTGGCCTGCAACCCCTCTCTCACTGTCAGGAGTTGCAGAGCCTCTCCTCATGGCTTAGTCCGCCAGCCAAGTCAGTCGTCCTCCCCTTCCAGGGTGTCAGGCAGTCTCCATCGCCACTTCTGTGCTGATTGCGCCACTCCCACAGTGGCTTGTAGGGGAACCGAGGCCCACTTTCTACACTGGGTTCCAATCCAGGGATCGTCAAATCAGAAGTTCAGGTTTATGGCTTTCGGACCTTACTGCTCCTTCCCTTGACTGCTTCCTATCCTGACTTTCTCAGGCTTCTACTCTCCCCCTTGTATCATGAATTGTGACTGAAGGCTCACTTCTCTACAGCTCTCCATCTACTGCCAACTTCCTCTTTTTATAAACCCTGACCAGCTGTTCCCACAGCTGAACTTCATCAGCAGTTAGGCCTTCGCTCACCCTGGCTTTCCACCAGGTGCAGCCTATAGGTTAATTGCCTTAATTTACCCCTTCAGGCCTTGTGTGGGTGGGACATCCCATAACAGGTGGAATGCAGGGAACAGAGTTCAGTGAAGTAAATTTGGGGAGATCAGAGCCTCTAGAGTGACAAACTTAATATAGTAAAATATTATACTATCATAACAGGAGATGTGCCAGAAGTGAAAAGTTTTTGAAACTCTTAAAAATTGTGAAATAATCTTAGACGTAAGTTAGTGATGAGAAGATACCTTCAGTGAAGGATACTTTCACATTGAGAAATGGAAAATGAGTTGGAGTCCACAGCCCCTTAAGCTCATGAAAGTTTCTTCAAGATCTCCTATTAAAGAGTTCACTGTTGATGCTAAACTTGGAAATGCACAGTGAGATGATTTCAGTAGATGAATCAAAATGATACCTAGGAAGAAATTTTGTGTTTTGTTGTTTTAACATTACCTCTATAATGCTATAATGCCTATTATTCTGTTTGCTTTTCAGTCTTATTGCTCATTTTGCTTTGTCTGCTGTTCAGTGTCATCATTCAAAAATATCAAAAAAGTAATCAAATAAGTTTTTTGCATGAAACCGATGTATATTTGTATGGCTAGTGAGGTCACTGTGTATGTGGTCTGGTTGGAAGTAGGTCAGGGAAGGAAGAAGGGAGACATATGGTAGGCTCCTGTATGTATGCCAACCAGCATAGGGCAGGACCTACACACATCCTTTCCATGTCTAGCCTGCTTTACAATCAGTATTTAATTTGAGATTGATGGATTGCTTTTTGGAGTCTCCGTACCTTAAAAAACACAAAGCAAAAAACAGAGATTTGTTTTACAGTTTTAGATGTAAAATGACATGATTAATAACTAGGTGATAGAATTATTGCAGGTAAGGTATGTTTATTATGGGACAGTGCCTGTGTTATAGTTGCATTTTCCTGTTATTGCTACTACCTACTATAACTTGCGCTCTCTCATGAAGTATAACAAGGATAACTAGTTGTTGTAAGATTTTTTTAACCTATATCGTTGGGATGTGTGCAGCCTTTAGTGTGACAAAATGTGAATCTCATATTTCACTGATTTTTGCCACAACTGAAGTTGACTATCTGTACTTATAAATATGATATATAATAGGACCAATACTGTTTTTATGTTTCACCTGCTTTTAATTATATGCACTATATCAACACATGACTTTGAAGTCTAGAATCTACTTTTAGATTCTAAATTCTTACAAATATATTGTATATACATATTGAAGCATATGGCAATGATATCGTGGAAAAATATAGCCTAATAGGTTAGGTGCAATAGATTTAAACACAAATGTTTTAAAATATCCTGCCCCAATTAGAATTTTACCATTGACTTCAAGGAGGCTAGGATTTTATGCTCAGTGAAGAACATTTTATTGCCAATATTAGAATTCAAGGCTGTGGTTCAGTTTAAAGGCTTTGATAACATCAGAGCCCTTACAGTGGATTGTAATACAGGTATTCAGTAATAGAATATGTGTAATATCTAAAAACTTTAGTTGTTAGGCACAACAAAGCCACAGAAGGTTTGTTTGTTTTTTCACACTTTCTTAGGTATGTACCTTGTAGATCTAAGAGAATGATTCTTGTTTAGGGTGTGAGTGGTCCTTGGTTCTTATCCCAGAGAATCCATCTTTAACAACATGTACTTTAGTAGGATGAATTAGGTAATCTAATATGTTTTTTCTGAATCTGGTTTTTAAGAAACAGGAAAAAGGTTTTAAAACATTTGATGCAGGAGGAAGGTAACTGAATATATCTCCAATATGTAATATTTTTCACTGTACTTGATATGTATTCCAGTACAGTATATGTATATATTTGTAAAATATAGATGTATAAATACTGCAGCACCCATATTACATAAAGTAAGGCCTATACCTCCAGAAATACTTATGATTTAATCATTTCTATTTTGATTATATTAATAATGAAAATTGACTTTGTCTGACTGGTAAGTGGAGTAAGTGCTGTTTACAGAATCTTTCATGGCCATCTGTGGAGGTTGACAGGTTTCAGAGTGGTAGCCGTGTTAGTCTGTATCAGCAAAAAGAACGAGGAGTACTTGTGGCACCTTAGAGACTAACACATTTATTGAGTATAAGTTTCGTGGGCTAAAACCCACTTCATCGGATGCATGCAGTGGAAAATACAGTAGGTAGATAGATAGATAGATACACACAGACAACATGAAAAATGGTGTGAATGGCAACACCCATTTTTTCATGTTGTCTGTATATATATATATATATATATATATATATATATATATATATCTTCCTACTGTATTTTCCACTGCATGCACCTGATGAAGTGGGTTTTAGCCCACGAAAGCTTATGCTCAATAAATGTGTTAGTCTCTAAGGTGCCACAAATACTCCTCATTCTTTTTGTGGAGGTTGAGGTGATCCTCAAAGTAGAATTGTTTTCACAACTAAGGATGATGTGTATCTTATTTACTAGAGATCAACTAAATAGAAACAATAAAATTAACCTTAACTATAAGATATGTGTGGCCATACTTAAACTGATTGTGGATATTTACAGCATCTTCATATTCTTATCTAAAAGGGATATTATAGTTCTGTTTTTTCTCTATGATTTGTAATTGGAGACTTTTGTTTCTGAGTTAACAAAGTCAAGGTCTAACTAGGTGCTTTTTCATTTATAACTCATTTGAAGAGACAAAAGTCCAATGGAACTGTGACGTTGCACTCCATATGATTTTATAAACGTATGCTAATGATGTGAATATAATGTAACTAATATGCTTCATGCAAAAGGTCTCTTGTAAAGTATCTTTACAAAGCTTATAATCTACTGAGTGTGGTCATCATATTTATATAAATGTATCATTCTTGTATCTGAAACTAGAAATATGAAATATAACTCTGAGGTCCTATTGTAATTATGTAAAGTGTGGGCCATTAATGGTGGTTTGGAATCTTGATGGCTCCCATCAACTAGGATAATTGGTTGTAAATGGCTCTGTTTACTTCCAAGCCTTCCTGTGAATCAGGCCAGGAAGAATGAAGGCTTGGAGTCTCACAAGATATGTGACCATGTTGCTTGGTACTGGAATCCATCTTAAACCTGGGGTTTTTGCATTTAGAAGGAGGGGTGGGGACCCAGAGAGACAAAAGATTCCTGCCTTGTGCCAAAGCTATATAAAGGGTGGAACCGAACAAAGCAGGTTCCAGTCATGAGAAATCCCCTAGTTACCACCTGAGCTGTAGCTAACAAGAACTGTACCGGGGAAAGGATTGGGCTCAGACTAGGAAGGAGTCTAGTCTGTAAAAGAAGCTTATTGGAACATCTCTGAGGGGAGATTTTATCTGTAATCAGTTTCTTAATGCATTAGGCTTAGACTTGCATGTTTTGTTTTATTTTGCTTGGTAACTTACTTTTTTCTGTCTGTTATTACTTGGAACCACTTAAATCTTACTTTTTATATTTAATAAATTCACTTTTGCTTATTAATTAACCCAGAGTAAGTAATTAATACTTGGGGGAGCAAACAGCTGTGCATATCTCTCTATCAGTGTTATAGAGGGTGGACAATTTATGAGTTTACCCTGTATAAGCTTTATACAGAGTAAAACAGATTTATCTGGGGTTTGGATCCCATTGGGAGCTGGGTGTCTGGGTGCTAGAGATAGGATCACTTGCTAAGCCGTTTTCAGTTAAGTCTGCAGCTTTGGGGGTGTGGGTCAGACCCTGGGTCTGTATTGCAGCAGATTAGCATGTCTGGCTCAACAAGGCAGGGTTCTGAAGGCCCAAACTGGCAGAGAAAATGGGCTCAGAGGTAGTCTCAACATATCAGGTGACAGTCCCAAGGGGGTCTCTGTGACCGAACCTGTCACAGGAACTGTACGTGTTGGATCAAGGAAAATGGTTCTGCCCTTAGTTGAAGCTTCATGTAAATATACTTGAAAAAAGAAACATAAGAAGAGTCTTGTTTGTGATCCAGGTATCTCAGACAAGAAAACTAGTGCTAAACTGTGCAGGCAATTCAGCAATAGTAGCTTATCTGAACCAGAAAAAGGGAACTAAAAGCCCCAAGCTTCTTTGCCAGTCCAGCTAACTATTGGGTAAAGGAAAACTTCTTTGCTCTAGAAATCTTGCGCGCACACACAAAATCCTTTGTAGGAATGCTCTGAGCCAAAAATTAGTCTTCTTTGAGGAGTGAGCTTTCCTTCCCTTATGGCTTCCTATGTAGATCTTTTCATCTCTTTTGTAAAGTTCTACTTCATTAGGTTGTGCACATAGTACCGCAGTATCCTGGTGAGCTAAGCAGGTGCCACCTTGATTCCATGACCCTGGACCTGATAGGCTGACACATTAAAGGCTCCCTTCATCTCAAGATGGTCTTCTAACATAAGTGTTGAGATCTTTATGCGGTCCAAAAGTTCTTGCATCTCTGTTCATTATCATAATGACATTTCTTCCACGCTCTATTGTAAAGAGAGATCTATTAATACTACCAAATGGCCACAGTAAAATTGTAGATTTCTTTTTCCCTCTTAGGTTCGATGAATGTCTCCTCAACAGCAATTTGACAAACGAGGCTTCTGCTTTGGGTTTGAGTATTTATGATTTTTACATTGCCCCAAAATGTAAAATGCTAAATCCTGTACAGAACAAGAAAAAGACAAAGTAATTGCCCCCAAATAATTTACAGTCTCATAAACGAATACGTCCTTTCCAACTGATTCTTTTGAGTCTTAGTTAATGTTAAGCCCCGTATCATGCAGATTACCTTACATGGAGGCTGAATGGAGTGTTAAAGACTGTTGCCATTCTCTCTTCCATCCCAAGTAGGATGTAGGCTATTGCTTTTTAAATTCTTAATGCTAGAAAACATATTTTCTAGTTGCTATTATGGATGATGTCTGCTTGCCTGAAATGTTTTACCAATCTCCTTGCTTAGTATTCATAAGGACAAGTTGGCCTCCACATTGTTCCTTTGTTTAAAGTACACAACTCTTTTCCGTGAGAAACAGGAGATTTTCTTGCTTTCTTTGTGTCCTTCTCTCAATGAGACTAAGAGGCACATCTCTTCATTAGATTCCCAAAGGACCATAAATATAAGTATTCCTTCAAAAACATTACAAAGAATTTTGGGGTTTATGAGTTTGTACATGTTTGTATCAGGAAAGATCCATGAGGAAGTGCTCTTCAAATGAATCAGAGAATGTATACTAGTGATAATCATAATCCTCAAACTCCATTGCTCCACAGCACAATGGGACTGGATTTTGCAGTAAGAACCTCTTTGTTCTATTTTCATAAATTATCCTTCCTTCCGACCCAAATGCACACTCAATTGATTGAAAATAGTTGAAACTTTTCATTGACATAAAACAAACTAACGCTTAATTACACAAATTATTATTTTTTGAGGTTGTTTTTTTTGCTGTGTTCTTCAGGTGACCTGTCTCCATGAGTCTCAGCAGTCACAATGTTTTCCAGGCAGCCCATTTCAGAACCTCCTTTTCTGCCTCCTATGTGTACCAGCGGAGGAGGAAGCTTGTAGCCAGCTTCAGCAGCTCATTTTCTTGGCTTCCCCAGCTTCTGCTACTGTGTTGTTCTCCAGGCAGCCTCGCTGGCCATCCAACACTTCTGGGTCCTCCCTGCTTCCTGGCTGAAAATTGGACTCCAGATTTGGCTCCCTGCTGTCCATCTCAATGGAACAGTGCATGTAGAATGCACATATTAATACCCCTTAGTGAGGAATCTGGAGAACAAGAGGAAAGTACAGGCAGAGAGACAGAAAACAAAATATCAGGCCTCTGGCTGCAGCAAAATGGTGAATTCCACAGAGAAACTACTGAACTCAGTGTCATTGTGAAAGAAATGCCAAACTCTATGGCCATGGAGTACATGGAGCCCTGACTGAAATGAACGAGACAGATCATGCTCCTCAGAACTAACTCTGCACACTTTAGAAGACAACCCTGCATCACTTTATGTTTGATTCATGTTTTCAAGATTATCTCCACAACCATAAAGGCTACAAACTAAATTTCTTTTAATTGAAAGTTGAGATTCTGAAGTACAATTCTGTGGCAAGGTGTGATTTTTGTGGCTGTGGAATATGTGGGGGGCCTGCTTATTTTGCACATCTGCTTTGTTCAATAATGGCTAAAGGCCATATCACTATACGCAATGCTCTCTCCTATTCTGAAAGAGGCATTTCTTCCCTAGAAGAGATCTGGAAGACTGACATAAATTCCTTCAAGGTGGGTGAGGTAATATGTTTTATTGGACCAACTTCATCGGTGAGAGGGTCAAGCTTTTGAGCTTACACAGAGTTCTTCTTCAGGTCTGGGAAACTTACTCAGAGTGTCACAGCTAAATACAAGATGAAACAGATTGTTCCTACACACACACACACACACACACACTCTCTCTCTCTCTCTCTCTCTCTCTCTCTCTCTCGTTCACTTTACTGGCTACCAGTGTTTCTATGGCCTCAGCTTTTGACAGGGTCCTTCTAGATTGTGTTCTTGAGAAATGCTTCCGCTCTGCTGAATGGAAGGAATGCTACATAGATTCCATCCAGTTAGAGATTGACAGTGTCCATTTGGAGAACAGACAATTTTTTAAAACTGTAAATGGTATTTCTTCACTGTTATAATTCTCTTTGCATCATCAATGTGACTTTTATACTGTCCTTTTAACTGTTTACATACAGTCACTGCTAAAATACTGCACTTTACTATTTTTGTATAAATTTTGTTGAGTTTAAGCTAGAGTGAGATTCCTTTCTTTTTCTGACCAATTTCATTTCAAGCAGATGTGTCTCACCTACCAGCCTTTAAATATATGTTTGGGAAACTAAAAAAACCTGAAGAAAACCTGGATAGGTGCTTGGACATTCTTTAGTTTCATTGCGTTCTCTTGTCTACTCACATGTGACTGCCCTCATCCATTGGAAAAATAACATTAACAGGTATTGAATTCCCCCTTTAAGTTAATTTTCTTACTAGGTGACATGTCTGTGGGATACTTACATGTGCAACTAACTATTCATGATGGCTGCTGAAAGACTCAAAGATGAAGAAATACAAATGTTGGTGCCTGAGTGATTTTATAGAATACCCTCTGTTTGAGAGGGCCAGAATATCATATCTAGCAAAAATACATTTAATTTGCACAATCACCTGTTTGGCTGTAGTATCTTCTAATAAAGGTGTATCAGGGAAATGAGGATAATAGTGTAGAACAAGTACATAGTTTTTTCCAGTCAGTGTAAACACATCTATGCCTACGTGGCTCCAGGGGCCAATTTTTCCTCTGTACCGAGATGAGGGCTCATTTCCTTCATTTGATCTGTATTTTTGGCACATGCTATAAGCCTTGACAGCTTCCTCAATGTCATTGTTCATTAAGGCCAGTATATAATCTCTCTAGCCTTTCTGAGATATTTTTTTCCTAAATGACCTTCATGTATCTTTTTAACAGTTTTCAGTAACACCGTAGGGATCTCCATGGTGGTGTCTAACCAAAATTCCAACTGTGACTGAAAACCCCCACCCCTGGCAAATTGGTGATAGCAGCTGGGAACATGCTGTTCTAGTCACCCTGTACTGATAGCCTTAATCAATTTCTGCAGGTTTTTATCCTGAGCTGTTGTTCTGACAATCACAGTCCACATTTTATAGAAGTCCAGGCAGGTGGTTTTTAATCAAATTAACATGTATGATGTCTGACTCTGGACTTTGCTCCACTGCACTTTTCTCAAATGCTCTGTAGAGTGTGTCTGAAACTTCCAAATAACTTCCATGTTTGTATTCAATTTGCAAATCACATATTTCTAACTGAAAAAATAATCTCTGTATTTTTTGGTGCAATAGTTGCCAGGCCCTTTGTCACAATAGCTATCAATGGCTTGTAGTCAGTTTCAGCTAACATTAGCCTTCCATAAATAAAGAAACGAAACTTTTTACAGCCATGCATTAAGACTGAAGCCTCCTTTTGGAGCATATTGACACTCAGTTTTTGTTAGTGCCCATGAGCCACTGGTCTCCTGTTTTGACCATACTGCTATAAGAGGACTGCACCAATATTTGCAGATGGTGTGTGGACAACTTAAACTAACACTTACTGTCGTACAACCACAGGCCTGAGGCCTTATCAATTAATTCCTTCAGTTTCTCAAACTCTTTTTTTTAAGATTTGTGTTCCAGGTCTATTGGACATCTTTGAACAGTAGTGCCCTCAGGTTGCTGGTGTGAGCGCTAGAGTAGGTACAAATTTCCCTACATAGTTCACCATTCCAACAAAACTTCGTGTCCTCTCCTTGTGTGTTGAGTCAGTCATGCTGCTGGTGGACTCAGCCTTCCTGTGATCTGCCTGTGCATCTTGCTTTTTTCACTTCTCTCCCAGATATGTTATTTCCACTACTCAGAATTTATATTTTTGTTTGTTTAGCTTTAGCGCAGATCTCTTGTTCTTTCCAGAGTTGCCTGGAGTGTTGGCTCATGCTCTTCTATCTTTTTTCCCAGATCAAAACAT
The DNA here is from genome assembly GCF_009764565.3 of Dermochelys coriacea. Lineage (NCBI taxonomy): Eukaryota > Metazoa > Chordata > Testudines > Dermochelyidae > Dermochelys > Dermochelys coriacea. The sequence continues at coordinate 52,906,149 of NC_050072.1, read as the reverse complement.
CATCTATGTAAACTGCAGAACCCTCTCTAGAGTTTATACCAACAAAAATGTGTTGTATTTTCCAGTGAAACACCTTGGGTGCCAAATACAACCCAAACACAGTCTGCGAAAACAGTGTCTCCCAAACAGGGTGTTGAATGTGCACAAATGTGTGCACTGTTTTTCTATGCACTGCCAGAGCCCTACTGATGGATCCAGCATAGAAAAATATTTGGCTTCAGCTATATCCCCAACAATTTCTCCCCTTGTAGGTAGTGGAAAATGTTCCTCTTTTACATATTTACTTAATACTTTTGGGACAATACCTATGTGAAAAGTGCTGGGTTTTTTTCTTGTAATGATCGAGTGTACCCACTCTGTTGGTTCTTCTACTCACTCTGATTCCCAGAGCCTATGACCCTATCCGTCTCCTCCTTTTAGCTTCTGTCTTAGGGGGAGGGGAACTTTTCTAGGGGCATATGTTGGGTGGCAGTTGGGCTCTTTCAACTGTATTTTGTACTCTATTGAGAGTTTTTCTATTCTCTGGAAGATGTCCTCACACTGTTCCTCAGTTGTTTTGGTCTCCCATCCTGTCAGTGAGTGCACCCTTTGGATGTGATCAAGGGTGGACATATTTTTAATCCAAAAATGGGTGCTCTTTCCCTAGATATTATTACAAATTGTATCTGTTCTACTATGTTATTTACCCATACATCTAATTCATATATTCCTTTAGTAGAGATAAGCTCAACATTGTTTGTCCTGAGTTTTACTTTTCACTATCTGTGGCTTTTCTTTTGGTGTTAATAACACTGTTTCTGGCAATGCATTGGCTTATGCACAAGTGTGCAACTTAAAATTAATATATGTCCCATTTGCTTTCAGGTTGGCAGTCCATTCATCTTCTGCTGCAATGGTGTTCATTGCTCTATGAAACACTGGTCTGAACTAGCAGTGCTGCTGTTGTCCTCTTTGTCCATGCTATGCACACGCTGCTGGTATTTACATCTCTTTGCAAGAGTTTGCAATCCATTTAATTTCTTGCATCTTTTTCCATATCCTGTGTATTATCCTGCCTTACGCTATGTATCACAGCACATGAAGCTCCATGAACTGTTCTTGCTTCATCATGAGTTTAAGCTCTGTGAGCCTTTCAGCTTTAGCTTTCTTTTCCTGTGATATTTTGGATTCTCAATCATGTCTATAGTGTCAGAGCACTATCCATTCTCCATAAGTTTCATTCTGGACTACCACTGCTTGACAAGTTCTAATTGCCCTGTCAAGGACTAATTCTTTTTATACTCACAGGTTGAAAACATCTGTCATGTTTCATTTTTAGGTGGAGCGGAGTACTCCTCAAACTTTTGTAATACAGTAAGAGCTAAGCAGATCAAAGCAAGCATATCTATCACACTGAGGAGATTTACACTTCAAGACTCCTTATAAGAAATGGAAAGGGAGGTCGATATTTTTTGCTGTTTTTAAAATTAAATAGGCAGCTAGTATTGTTTTTAAAATTATTATGAAGAACAAGTTTAAACTTTGTTGTAACGTGCGTTGTTGCCTGGACTGCTCAAGACCTGAATGCTTGTGTAGGAGAAACTCTTTGAGTTGGCTTCTTAAATACCTTCATGCTGTTTCACATCTGATACTCCTTGATGAAACATAGGAGCCTTGTCTTATAACAGGCTTATTCAAAGTGATACAAGCTATGAAAGTGAGATCTTGGAAGAGTGTTGCTGTTTTCATAATGTAATAAAAATACGGTAATGATAGATAATAATAAATAATAAATAGTGTGTAATAAGCATGTCATAAAAACAAATTTTATATTTCCAAGATCACTGCTTTTATAATTTATACTTAGGTAAAGGAGAAAATCTCTGGAAATATTCATTTTTAGGAGGGAGTTCGTGAAATTTGACATTTTAGTGAAACGGGTTCGCAGGTTGTTAAAGTTTGGGAACCACTGCTCTAGGCGCAAGGTGCTTGAAATAGATCCTCTTTATTTAGTTGGACAGTTACCCAACTGCCTCTGCATATCAGAACATAGGCTTCTGCAGCACCCCTCACCCAGACTTCCTATCTGTAAGACTAAACAACTTAAAGTACAGATGCCAATTACCCCCCACCCCCATTTCCACACTCTGGATATCTATGGTAAATCTACCCCCAATTTTAATACACCCTAAGCTTCATTAACTTTTGTATGCTTTTGCAACTTTGTATGCTGTCCCATTTGTGAGATGCCCCCTTTAGGCTGGCAGCTCTTTCTGGGGAAGTTCCAAAGGCATGCATCAGTGGGAGACACCCTGAAACTTCATTGCCAAGGAGTCGGTTTGGACAGAGGCCTGTAAAGCTAGTGTAAATGGCCCTATGCTGCTAGGAGAAAGGCTGAGATCTGCCAAGTTGTGGGCCTGAACCTGTTGTCCAGGCAAATCCCATCCAGCAACAGAATTATTTGTGAGAAAATTTCACGAGGGAATCCTCCTCCCGGTAATTCTCCCAAGAGTTTCCCTGCAGAAGGGGTGATTTTTGTCTTTCTCACCATTCTCACACAATGTTTGGTAGCATTGTGATTGAGATGCTATATTCATAAAAGTCAGAAATTTTAACATTAACATTTGATGCAAGGAGGTTTTGGTATTGTACAAATCCAAATACATTTTTCTCTCTTTATGGATGCACAGTCCTACAGTTAAAGTTGTGCTGAATTTTGCACTTATAGCAGGGATTCAACCATTCTGTTACATGTAAAAGATATGGCATATTCTTTCTAAAATTACTCCATTTACTCTTTGAGTACAGATTGAATTTTCTGGGAATTTACAAGTAAATTGGTTGATTAGCTTGAGTTAAATGGTGATCCCTCACTGCATTTGGAGCCAGCATCTTTCTAGAGGGCAGCTTGCTGAATTGCCATTGTTACCATTGAGAGGCAGTGGTCATTTTGAAAGAGGGCAATTTTGTTAAAGGGCACTTTCAGCATTCTCATTGAGACTAAAAGGAGATTGCAGACATTTTGAAAGAGGGAAGTTCTTCATGGAATTCCTCTGTAGAAGAATGTTTTTCTTCATCCCTGTTGAAATAAGAAACTTCTTGTTAAGAATACTGGCAAAATACTGTTAATTCTAATGATTTCTTTAAAAAAACACCCTACTTATTACTCTAAATATACTCAACAGGTAGGACGGGAGAAGGAAACTGAGTGCATGTGAGCAGGAAAATGTGAGGCACAGGAGTGAAGGTGTATGTATATAGGGGAAAATGGGTGAATAGGTCAAAGAAGAAAACTGGGAGATGTAGGGCAATGTGGAGATCAGGAGTTGGGGAAACTGACCATTATACTGACTGCATTATACAGTTCCAGAGTGGTGTAAAGCAGTGGTTCTCAAAGCCGGTCCGCCATTTGTTCAGGGAAAGCCCCTGGCGGGCCGGGCCAGTTTCTTTACCTGCTGCTCCCACTGGCCATGGTTTGCCGCTCCAGGCCAATGGGGGCTGCGGGAAGGGTGGCCAGCACGTCCCTCAGCCCACACCGCTTCCCGCAGCCCCCATTGGCCTGGAGCGGTGAACTGTGGCCAGTGGGAGCCACAATCGGCTGAAACTGCAGATGTGGCAGGTAAACAAACTGGCCCGGCCCGCCAGGGGCTTTCTCTGAACAAGCGGTGGACCGGCTTTGAGAACCACTGGTGTAAAGTATCCTGAGAGTCCTGGTGAATCTGGCTAAAAGCTGATACTGCATACCTTTAAATCATTAGAAATAATATCCCACGGTAGCCTTCTCATTGGGTTTCTTGTTGAGTGTTCATGTAAGATATTTCAAAAACCTCAAGGAAACTTTTACCCTATCGTGACACTGTGCAATAATTATACATTTGTAGTTATGGTATAGTAGCATTTGTAGTCCCAGATTACATTAAACTGACTTTTATAGACGCATTAGATTTTTGTCTTCTCCTCCTGGTGTCTCTACAGGACAGAGTTAAGTTTCTTTGGGCGCCACAATTGTGATTTCCATAATTTAGCATGTTTTATTTTCTCTTAAGTTAACCTTAACTTAGAATTTTCTGAGATTGTAATACTTATTTTAGGATAATTACAATATCTCTGTAATATTTTAAAAATACTGATATGTACTCAACGTTAACTCCAGTTTAATGTACCTTTTATACAGGGTGTGTGTGTGTGTGTGTGTGTGTGTGTGTGTGTTGGAGCATTGTACATCTGTAGGTACATAAACATACACACTATGAAAATGTTTTATTTTCATATTTCTTCATTAAATTTGTAAGACTAAAGATCATTTAGTTATAAGTCTTACTGGGTAATTGGGGAAATGAGTCATAGCATGGACTACAAGTAAAGCTGGTTACGTTGATAATTGGTATTGTTACTGGTATTTTAATAGGTAGTTGTACTCGGTTTGTTCATTGTTATGCTAACTGACCACTTAACTGGTATTCTAATTGGTTAGGTAATGGGTATAATATAAAATTAAAAATAAAATAAATTTTGAAACAAAGTTGAAATTACTATAAGGTGGGTGCACAACTGGTTGAAAGACCATATTCAGAGTAGTTATCAACGGTCCACTGTCAAACTTGGAGAACATATCTTGTGGGGTTCCACAGGAGTCAGTCCCAGATCCGGTTCCATTCAATATTTTCATTAATGACTTGGATAGGGAGTGGAGAGTATTGTTTATTAAAAAATTTGTAATAATACCAAAGTGAGAGGGGTTGCAAGCACTTTGAAGGCCAGTATTAGAATTGAAAATGACTTTAACAAATTGGAGAATTGGTTTGAAATCAACGAGATGAAATTCAATAAAAACAAGTGCAAAGTCCTACACTTAGGAAAAAAAATCAAATGGACAATTACAAATTGGGAAATAACTAGTTAAGTGATAGTACTGCTGAAAAGGACATCGGGATTTTAGTGGATCCCAAATTGAATGTAAGACAAGGAAGATAATTGTCCTGTTCTACTTGGCATTGGTGAGGCCTCAGCTAGAATACTGTGTCCAATTCTGGGCGCCACACTTTAGGAAAGAAGTGGACAAATTGGCAAGAGTCCAGAGGAGAGCAACAAAAATGATAAAAGGTTTAGAAAAGCTGACCCATGAGGAAAGGTTAAAAAAAACAACCTGAGCGTGTTTAGACTTAAGAAAAGAAGATGGAGTGGGGACTTGATGACAGTCTTTAAAGATGTTAAAGTCTGTTATAAAGAGGACGGTGATCAATTGTTCTCCATCTCCATTGTAGGACAAGAAGTTATGGGCTTAATTTGCTGCATGGGAGATTTAGGTTAGATATTAGGAAAAACTTTTTAACTATAAGGATAGTTAAGTACTAGAATAGGTAGGCTTCTAGGGAAGATTGTGGAGTCCCTGTCACTGGTCATTTTAAGAACAGGTTAGACAGGGATGGTCTAAGTATTGGTTTCAGAGTAGCAGCTGTGTTAGTCTGTATCTGCAAAAAGAAAAGGAGTACTCGTGGCACCTTAGAGACTAATAAATTTGCTGTAATAAATTTGTTGGTCTAAGTATATTTTCTCTTGTCTCAGCTCCAGGATCTGTACTTAATAACTTCTTGAGGTCCCTTCCAACCCTACATTTCTGAGATTCTATAAATCTCCTCTCACTGCTCTGTTGAGTACACATGTTTTCCTCAGTGTCCAACAGTTGACTCATAACATATTTGTAGAAGCAATCTGCTTACCCATATTTAAATTTTCAGTTTTGTTTGATATACACATTATAGTGTTGTATTTCTGCTGCTATAATTAAGGTTGTGTTAATTAAAACTTCTTAGGTGCTTAAAATTTTACTATAGCCACTTGGACTGAAGCAATATTCTTGGTGTAACAAGTTTCAATCAAGAAAGATTTTTTTTAAAAATCTTTAGACTAAAACTTTTCATATGTGTACATATTTCATATTGTGCATTTTAATATTTGAAAAAGAAGAGTCTAAAAGTGTGAACTTCTCTGGTATTTAGATACATTTTAGATGCAGTTTCAATTGTTCTAGAAACTTTGCTTCCTTTTTTGTTTTGTTTTTTTTAATGAATGAGATTATGCATGATACTCATGTTTCATAGAGATTTTTATATATATTAATTTGGATAGTTTGTTTGCTACATACTGTACCAATTGAAATGGTGGATCAGAACACACTTGATAGAAACATAATCTGAAGTACCTAAGAGATCTATTGTAAAGGAAAGTATGTAATCGTTTTTGAAGTGACTGATATCAACATCTACAAGTAAATTCCGCTTAAATGATTTTACCATTTCTAATTTTTTAATGTTTGTAAGCTGCATATATTTATTGTTCTCATAGATTGATCCATTCTGATTAATTCATATGCATTAATAACATGCATTTTATACATTTGAATGAAATTATATCTTAAATAAAAGAGGAGATTAAATGGTTTAACAACATTAGAACCATTAAACTAAGGTAACAAATGCTTTGCATTTAGAGTTAAAGATCTCCTGATGTACTTAGCACTGACTTTACATCACTAAAGTACTGTACAAACATTAATTTATCAACAGAGAACAAACATTGGATTAAAATTTTAGAATAATCTACTTTTTCCCCCCAGTGTTCTTACTTTGGCATTTTATTTTTCATATGATCATTTCCTTGTTGCCTATAGTAGTTACTAAGAAGAGAGATGCAAGTTGTCTTCTAATGAATATTTTTTCATTTTGAAAAACTACTGTAGCCAGTGTATTTTTGTAGTGGTGCATAATTCCTTAATACTGATCATACAACATACCCATCATGTGCTGGACTTTTCTCTGCTTCCTTTGCATGCTCCCTTCTCTCTGGGATTGCCAACCCTCCAGGATTGTTCTGAAGTCTCCAGGAATTAAAAATTAATCTTTAATTAAAGATTATGTCATGTGATGAAAACTCCAGGAATATGTCCAGCCAGAATTGGCAACCTTACTTCTCTCCGATACACCTGATTCTTCCCTCCATTTTTTTCCCACTTGGATTCCTCATATGATGTCAGTGGGAATGTCAGGGATCATCAGCTGCAGACATATTTCAGTAGCCTAAACGTGTAAAGTTAAAGTGTGAAAAATCAAGGAAATCTGACTTTCCCCTAATAAGTGACATAAAAACAAAATGTATCTTAACAAATTTTTCAGTTATTAACCCAAATGAACCCAATGAGGTCTGAAAAGCTAGCTATTAATTCTTAATTGTCAGTTTTTTGTTCACGCTGAATTTCTTCACAATAAAGTGAATTAAAGACCAAAGGGGAGAGTCTCCCTCTCACTTCAGTATTAAGGCAATAATTTGGTTAAAAATTAAACAGATTTTTTTTCTTCCCCGTGTCTTGTGATATAGAATGTGCATTTCACATTTATTGTAATATTTGAATGTGACAGTTCCATTCAACCACAGACATCTGTGTTCCCTCAGGAGGCTTACCTGCATTTTCTCCTCATAGCTTCATTTTTCACCACCTCTCATAAAGGCATTATTTGTTTAGCTGTTCTTATTAGATGTTGCATATCTTCTCCAATTTGTGATCTTCAGCATTGGTCTTTCATCGTACTAGATAGCAGATGGATGTTCTAAGCCTTTGTTTTTTCTAGGCACGTGTTAAGCAAATCTAAAATGAGTCCCTTAGAATATTAGCAGAACAGTAAAGCTTATCACAAGATCTGTGTTTGGCATATTGTGCAGTAATAAGATTCTCACTTTCAATTTGATTATTTTATGAAACTGAAGAACAATATTTTTAAGCATGGTGCCTAAAAAAGAACACAGATGTGAATACCAGAAAAAGATCATTGAGAAGGTTCTTTAAATCATTGTTATACTGACTTACATGTTATTGTTAAAAGAAGGATGCCTTCTGTATCGATTTCAAACTATTGAAAAACTAAATAGGCGTGAAAGATGTAAGAAACAATGCAATCCATGAGATGAATTTCATCTTTTAAAACTTTTACTGTATTGACAAAAGTACACAGAGTATATCTTGCAAGCCAGTTTGGCTCACACAGGCTCAAGCACTGCAATCAGATCTGTAGAGGCAGACACTTGAACCAAGTGAAGCCCCATCACATTGACTTCAGTGCAGTTCTGCCCAGTTGGAGTGATCTGCCTGCACAGATCTGATTGCAGGATCAGGGTCTTTGGCCCCAATCCTGTGAACACTTAGAGCTTTAGTAATTTTATGTATGTAAATTGTCCCATTCAACTCACTTATGAGTCTGCAGTATCAGGATCATAGGGGGTCCTATAAAAGAAATAGGCTATTTTTTTATTGTTTATTGTTTTTAAAGTACCATTATTGTACGCAGTGTTGTTGTAACAGTGTCGGTCCCAGGATATGAGAGAGAGAACTCATCAACATAAAAGGGTCTGATAAAAGATATTAGCTCACCCACCTTACCTGTTTTTTAAATTATTTCTCAACCTAGAAACCAGTTCTTCATTGGTTGTGTTCTGTGTATTTTCTGAACAGTGCATGTTCAAATGGACCCATTTCTGATTTCCTTTGCTGTGTGATACATCAAATTGCAAAAGAAAAAATAGGTAGACATTTCTGATTGTAAGAAGAAGTAAAATTATTTTCAGACGGGATCCTCAAGAGAACTCTCATGCATCCAGAGTAGAATTTTCATTCTGTTCCAACAGTGCATTCACTATATTTTGTATATTATCCCAGTGTTCTGTAGTTTTACACAATACCATAATATATGCATCAAGTCAGCATTTACTGAATTCAGTTTTTTTATATTTCTTTATTTCAGTTTTTGTTTTGTTATGCTGTTTTAGGTTGTGTTATGTTTTTTTATTGGGGTGAGGGGTAGTGAGATGTGGGAATCATGAATCACAAGAGGGTTGATTTTACCTTTCCGATATTAGATGCAGCTGCTGTCTTGGCTTCTCCTCTAGGACAGAGGTGGGTTAAGGTTTTGTGGGGCCCTGGGCCAGAGCAAGTGAGGGGGCACCTCCCTACCCCTTCCACTGTGGTCCCATCCCCCAGTCTCCGCCTTCTGCCTGTGACCCCTCCCACATCTGCACCCCGTTCTGCCCCTTCCCCAGCCCCACCCATATCCCACCCATGGTCCTGCCCTATTCTCCCACTGTGGGCCCCGGGTTGCAACAGGGAATGAGAGCTCCCCCAGCCCTGAGGATGCGGCACGGAGCCAGAGCTCCTCCAATCCTGGGGACTTTCCTTGCCTGGTGCTTCTGCTGGGGAGTGGGGCAGGGCGCTGGGGCTTCCCCCACTGCCTGGTGCTTCTGCTGGGGAGCAGAGTCAGGCTGCTAGGGCTTCCCCTGCCGCCTGGCGCTTCTGCCGGGGAGCAGGGACTTCTCCTGTGCTGCCTGCCTGTCTGGCACTTCTGCTGGGGAGCAGGGTTGGGATGTGGGGATAGTTTACTTTTTGGTAGCTGGATAGTTTAATTTAACAAATCCAGCAAACTTCCCTCTCTCCCCTCTTCAGATTAAACAAAAATAAGCAGTGTATCCAACCAACCATTTTTACCTCCTCTGGGCTAGAGCCTTTCCTTGAGAATCTGAGGAATTTTTCCTCTGCCTTTATGCAAGGGAGAGGGTAGGAGTTTCCCTCCACCATGTTTGGGAAGCCTTGACCTTGGGACTCAAAGCAGGAAGCACCACCAATAAAATCATATTCCAAGCCCTCAGTATTCCCTTTGACCATTGTCTCTTCCTGCACTCTCCCAATCCTTTATCTCCCGTCTGGGATTTGGCTACTTCTGGCTCTTAGCCTAACACTACCCAGCCTTGAATACTTCAAAGACATTCGTTAGTGGTTACCTTTACTCCCAGCTATATCCACCCTAGGGCTGTGAATGTCCTAATCCACAGAGTTCTTTCCCTTCTGTTCCACCTAATCTTGGGCTTCCTCCCAGGCCTTTTCAACAGCGACAAACCCTGCAAATCTGACCTCTTCCCTGATCTTTCATTTACGGAGGAAAAGGGAGCTGCGCCCTTTTATATCCATGCCCTCTTTTGCAGCATACATTGCTGTCCAGCCTACAATTCCCAGAGTCTGTCTGGAAAAAACGGTATTGTAAAGTCTGGTGATTTTTTTTTTTATTGTGAATGCCACAATATTTTCTTGAAGCCTCAGCTCCTTGAATTGTGTAATTATGTGAGAATATGCAAGATTTCTTTTTTTTTAAAGTAAGTTTCTAATCCTCATGGTTTCAGAGAAGAGCTTGAATATATGATCCAAGTGTACCATAAAAATGGCAAAACTGGGTCAGATCAATGGTCCATCTAGGTCAGTATCCTTCCTTCTGACTGTGTCCAGTGCCAAACGCTTCAGAGGGAAAGAACAGAACAAAGCAATTTTGAGTGATCCATCCCTTCTCTCCAACTACAGCTTCTGGCAGTTAAAGTTTAAGGGACTCAGGAGCATGGGGTTCTATCCCTGTCCATCTTGGCTAATAGCTATTGATGGACCTATCATCTGTAAACGTGTCTAATTCCTTTTTGAACCCAGATATACCCAGTTTTAAATCCTAAAGGTTTAAAAACCAGAAGGCAAATAAAAATAACCCCCAATGTGTTTTTTTCTATTATGATTTTTAAGCCAATCTCATGGTATTTGAGGGGTTGACGTGATTTTGGAATGCTTGGGTTTAGCAATACTGGAAGTTTCTCAGAATATCCTTGTTCTGGGGATGAAACTGGGAACAGGTTGTACTGGTAATATAGCCACACCATGCTACACACGTCTGTTTTGTGATAATGCAGTACAAATCTCCCATTATTTCAGTGACATGGAATTCCCTCCAGAGAAGGGTGGAGTATTCAGATCTCTAGAAAAGGAAATAACCTAATGTAAATATGGATTGAAACATAAATGATAAGAAAACTGGGTCTTGAGTTGCTGTGAAAGGATTTTAAATGGTTACATTTTAAAAAATTACATATAAAATTAACACTGCTTACATTCAGCTTCTTGAAATCTGAATTATCATAAGAAAGTGGTATAAAGAATTGTCCTGCAAGGGGGTTTCAAGCGACTGCTTTGGCATACACAGTGTGTATTTTAATGTTTTACCAAACTGTTAGAAAATGCCTCAGCACATAGGCATTTTTTAAATCGATCTACATCAATTAATGTCAGTGGAGTTTTTAGTACCACTAAAAGAAGTATACCAAGAAATATGTAATCATAATTTTTCAGTTTTCTTACTATATGTATGATTATTATAAGCAGCAGTGGTAGTGACACCTATAGTTAAGGTTGTTTAACACTTTCCATTATAAGCCCCTGTTTTCAGTTGCTTGCAGTGTTGCCAAACTTCAACAGTTCGAGCTGATATTTTCCATGCCAGGTGTCCGCTTCAGTCTGAAGATTTTTGTTAAGTTTCAGAAAAAAAGGATTCAGTGATTTCCTAGGACTGGGTTAGGGAAAATACTTTTTTCCAATGTTAAAAAAATGCTTATAACTGTTTCTTTGAGAAGCTCTAGTGCTTCCATGTTTTGGAACAGAGACATGATGGTTGCAGGGGGGAGGGTCAGCCTGGTGTCAGGGATATGCCTTTTGCTGTCCCAGTGAAAATCCATACAACTTTAGTTAGAATCCTCTGAAAAATTGCCGTTTGCACATGCTCATTAGAGGCTTGTTGAAGGATGGCAGCATTACTTTCTAAAGATTCGGCCTGCACCGAACACATTCCATCTCTATATAGCTCCTGCACATAGACTGGATTGCACATTCATCCATCCTTCCTGTGCACTGAATGAAGGAAGGATCCTGTGGAAAAAATAGTATGTGATCATGTAATTAAAGTTTACATCATAATACGTAAACACAAGGAGCTAGATTTAAGGTTGTACAGTTAACTATAAATCTGGCATTTCCTAACTTCCCCTGCTCCTGACCCCGGCCACCCGAAGTGCATTATCATCAGGGTTTGAACCCTGAATCTTCAGCACTGTCTTATACCATTTGGGCTAGAGGGTTAGGGGACTAACTATATTAGAAGAGAAGGCTGTTATCCCAGATGGAAGGATGGGCCCCTGGCACTATGTGCTGGGTTTGATAGTTGGTTGGGGGGCATGTCTTAGCTCACCACTGTCCCTTCTCCTCCTAAGCAGGTGAAGGAGGTGCCTGCTCCATATGGTGCCCCTGGGGACATGATGAGCCAGTTGGGCCGTGTGCTGGTGTGACATACCGAGGTACAGTCCCGACCAGTGGAGGGCTGTCACCTCTGCTCTGTAATCTGTGGTGCCTTGCAATGTCTTGCTGCTGTAGCCTCCTGTGTGGACTGCTCACAACCAGCCACCAGCATGCAGGCTTCACTCAGATGTGTTTGTGTAACTGCAGCCTACCAGTCATACACTGCTCTCGCCAGCCTTGATTATACTGCAGGGTGATGCCAGCACACTCCTGGTCATGGACATTTCCCAAGAAATGTATGTCCTGTACTGTTGAGCCGTCTCCGAGACAGTCCAGAAATATTAAATTTGTTATTTCTTTAAGGAAATAATATACACCAGCTTATCATGATAAATGAAGTTACCCAGACACTTTAACTTAAACGTACTGGATTAGATGAAACAATAAAACAAGTTAATTAACTACAGAGAGAGAGAGATTTTAAGTGTGTACATGTAGTGAGGCATAAAAGTCAGAATGGTTACAAGAAAACTAAAGATAAAATGCTTACTAGTGCCTAATCTAACAAACTATATTAGATTCAAGCAAAATTTCTCCCCCTGTGTTTCCAGCAGGTTTACTGACCAAACTTCAGGTCAGGACCACTTCCCCAAAGTCCAGTGATTGTTTTCGCTTTTTCTTCTTCGGTGTGATGCAATTAGAGGCAGATGGGGAGTCTTGGAGTGTTTGTGTAAGGTTGGTAGACTCCAGTCGTCAGTGTGTGGGATTGAACCTGGAATTTTGAAGCTTAGTGTATGAGTCTCTATTGCATGAGCTAAAAAAAAAGGCTGTTGCAGACTCATCAATCCCTAGAGGGTGTAGGTGCCGCTAGCGGGAGGGGCAGGGTACCACACCAAGCAGGCATGGGTTACATTTGCACCTTCTTTTTATAGTTCCGGTCCCCCCTCTTTCCCCTTGAAAAAATATTTCCAGCTGGGAACTAGGAGACAAAGTGTCTGTGTGGAAGGTTATACACTGCTGGGGGCTTTTTTCCCCACCTATTTGGGCTTCATTTGTTTTCCCTTTCTGCTTGATAACTCTGTTTACTGTTTAAATGCAAATTAAGGCAAACATACACTCATTTTGTTCAAGATAGGCCTGTTTAACCAGTTTGGTGCTTTGTGAGTTTTGAACATGCACTCTTAACATCTTACTGGCAATTTTTATAACTTCGCATGCAATATTATCACACATATTTTATCAAGACAATATTAATCAGCAAATTATGAGTTTTCAAATGATATATTATAAGGCATACTTTGTACAGAGATTATTACAATAGTGTGTAGGGTGTGAATACAAGAGTATATTCTGTCACAGGGGATGGTCTCGGAAAGGAGTCCCCTTCACCCAAACCCACCCCTGTTGCAGCAGCTGCTGTTTTGGTGATGGCATGAGCCCAGACAGGTCTTTAGAATGTCATGTTCATGTCCTGGCTCTAGAATGTTCCTGAGGATTGCAAGTCTGAGAAGGGAAATATCTATTTTAACAGTTTATAATTTGGCCAAAGCTGAACTGAATTTCATGGGACAACCAAAAGGCACGTCTCCAGCCCCAGTGCTGCGGGTACCTGCTGAATTTCAAAGGCCTGCTGAAAGCAATGGAGTTGTTAAGGCTTAAAAAAAAAGTTGCAGGAATATTTTATAATGGAGGGTGATAGGCAACCTAAATATATGGGTGGATAACTAGCTTCCCCTACAGAGTGTGTATTTTGTGCTTGTCCTAGCCCATTTTATCTCTAATCAAAAAGTAAACACATATTTTAGTAACTTTATGCTATGCTTTAGTAACACATATTTTGCTTTATTTTGTTTTAAACCTTTTTCTAGTTATAAAAATACAATATTATAGGCCTTTTTAAACTGAGTTTTCTCAGTCCAGATTTAAGATTGCTTGATATTTTAGTTGCTAATTCAGGGCCCCATTCAACTTCAAATCAATGACAGTGTTTCCATTCCCTGTCATTGGAAGTTTGATCTGGTCCACAGGCTGTAGGCTAAAGGGATACTGTTAAGATTGACAGGCATAACATTTCTTTCTTCCTTATAAATGTCAATCTTTTAAAAAATGTCTTATTGCTAAGTTTATTTTGTTATGGTTTTGTTGTTCGTTATGTTTTGTTTTTCTTTTTTACTGTCAGTTACCCAAAATGCAGAATAAATCAGTATGGAAAAACCCAGACCCTTAGCTGGATGACAGTATGCACATTAAGAAAAGGAGTACTTGTGGCACCTTAGAGACTAACAAATTTATTAGAGCATAAGCTTTCGTGAGCTACAGTTCACTTCATCGGATGCATTTGGTGGAAAAAACTTTTTCCAAGTTTTTTCCACCAAATGCATCCGATGAAGTGAGCTGTAGCTCACGAAAGCTTATGCTCTAATAAATAGTTAATCTCTAAGGTGCCACAAGTACTCCTTTTCTTTTTGCGAATACAGACTAACACGGCTGCTACTCTGAAACCTGTCAGTATGCACATTGCAATGTATCTCAACTACCCCTGCCATTCTGGTCTTCTGAACCAGCAGGGGATTTATATTAACGAGATTCCTGGTGCCAGTTCTTGGAGAACAGGATTCTTGTATAACTCAGTCCCCTGATGGTTCACAAAACAGGATTGGCAAGAAAAGCAGAGGATGGTTTTCTTAGTAGTGTTGTCTTAATTAGCAGCTGGGATATTAAGATTGCAGTAGATCTAGATTTAAATGACACTTACGACGTTTGGTTTAATATCAGTAACATTTTAAAAGGCTTTTAAAATTTATGTAAGTATTTGAGGGATGGAGAGTTGTTGGACATAATTGGGGGATTGAAAGGGTAGGCACTATGGCCCAGACTTTCAAAAATGGATGCCTGAAGTTAGACTCCCAAGTCCATATTTAAGCACCTAAATAAGTGACCTGATTTTCAAAAGTATTGCATATCCAGCAGCTGCCACTGAAGTCAAAGCTACACCTCCAGGAGCTCCTGGGGTACTCAGTACAAAGTGATTTACCTCTGTCAAGCATCCCACAACACTTCGCAAAGCTGAAGTCAGCTCTGGAATTAGAAAATAGGAAACTTGTCAAAGCAAAGAAGCATGAATATTTTGTAACAAGTACAAATAGATCATCGACACTTGGAATGTAGTATCCAAAATGAGCTATGGGAAAGTGTAGGGAGGTACCAAAGACAAAACTGGCATAAACTATTGGGGTAAACTTAACATTAAGTGACATATAGGGAGCCTTTAGCTTTTAAACAAACACAATATAAATAGAAGTGAGTTTGAGGGCATATTTCTGAAGATCTTTTTCTATCTTTTTAAAAGAAATAATTTTATAATCTAATGGATGAACTGCTGGGAATCAGCAAAAATGGTGATATAAGACTAGGTATTTCTATGTATGTCAGGAATTTCCTGTTTTTTTTAAACCATAATAGAACATAATAATTTGTAAATATTTGTTATCAGATCGTATGTTTTCAAACTATTCATATTTTTCAGAATTTCAGGGATAGGTGGAAAGGAAAGACCTTTCTTAAGAGATATTATGATATAGCATTTAACCATTGACTTTTGCATTATTAATGACTTACAGCCAAGATCAAATAAAGTATACTACCTTTATTATTGAAACAGGGCTTAGCAAATGTTTGGGGATCTTGGAGTATTGCCTTGACATTATCAAAGACTAAAACTATTATTTTTGTTGTTGTTATAAACAATTAGACATGCTAATATCACATACAAACAATTATTTTATTAGTTGTCCTGTGGAAGAATTTTTGTCAGAAAAACATTGTTCTTTATAGTAATTTCCATCTTAAATTTTTATTTAAGAAGCAAAACATCTAGCAATCCAAGTTGCATTTTTCGTATAGTTTTGCATATTTCTGTGACCTAGGCAATCCATTTCATTTGAACTTTTCAGTTTCCTGCCTATAGTTTAGTATTATTAAAAACACATAACTTTGTTGTGAAGCAGCTAGGGCCTCTAAACACACAACTCACCTGACATAAACCCACAAAAACAAGGAAATTAAAAGTTAAGACAACCTATCAGTGTGTACCCTCTACTTCTCCACTCTCAAACACCATACTTTACTTTCCCCACAATTGCTGCATGCCATAGACAGCATACCCCAAGCTTAATTCTACAGCTCTTTCACTGTTCTGTACACACCCTTTTGTCAGGTTATTTTTTAACCAGCACTAACAGTTATGTGAATTTTGAGTAGTAGTTAGTTATGTTAGTAGAGGGTAGTTTGGTAAAGGGTTGTATACACAATGGCAGTTGCAGGTTATGGTGGAAGGCTGGTATCCCTAGGAGAAAAGAATTAAGGTTGCTATGCATGGTCGGTAATACGTGGTAAAGATAAGCTGTGCGCAAGTGGGTAAAGTAGAGCAGTGATTCTCAACCAGGGTTAAGCATACCCCTGGGGTAAGCAGAGGTCTTCCAGGGGATACATCAGCTCATCTAGATATTTGCCTAGTTTTACAACAGGCTACATAAAAAGCACTAGCAAAGTCAATATAAACTAAAATTTCATATTGACAGTGCTTGTTTAAACTGCTCTACATACTATCCACTGAAATGGAAGTACAATATTTTTATTACAATTGATTTATTTTATAATTATATGGCAAACATGAGAAAGTAAGCAATTTTTCAGTAATAGTGTTCTGTGACACTTTTGTATTTTTATGTCTGATTTTGTAAGCAAGTAGTTTTTAAGTGAGGTGAAACTTGAGGATACTCAAGACTTGAAGGGGTACAGTAGTCTGGAATGGTTTAGAGGATATGTCTTGTTAGGTGGCTTCACTTTTAATTTCCTTGCCTATGTGTAGATGTGTGACAGGTATATGTGTAGCAACCCTTATTGTTTCACAATTAATTTTTGAGTGTATTGATTTCCTCATTTTTTTGTTTGTTTGCTTGTTTGTTTGTTTTTAATGCTTAATTGGAAGTCGAGGTTGGGGCTAGATGAGAGGACAAATCTATGTTTGGTTGATGTGCATCTGGTGACCGAGAATATTTTCTCACATGGCAACAGCTGCGCATTAATTCTCTGGTGTTGGGGAGAATTAGATAGAACAGCATAGCTCCTGATGGAGGTTTTATGTGCACCAGGCCCTTGGCCAAGATTGGTCAGACTTGGATACCTCCTTAATAATCAACTAATCATGTTTATGTGCACCTGGCATTTATTGATCAGGTTTGTGTGCCTAGCGCATAAATTTTCAGTTACAACACAAATAACAGCTAAAAATGACCCTAAGTTCAACTTTTAAAAAATTATCTTATGGAGAGGATCTACTCAGGATACACCTCTCTACCAAGTTTTGTGTAAGATAAACAATGTTTTTAAGAGGTAACAGGACAGTAGGACAGCTATTAGATATTAAAGAAAATTTTTGGATCAGAGCCTGAATTCAGAATTCCTGTTTCAAAATTTGTAAAGAGAAACAAAACAAAAACTACATAGAAAATTCAAAAGACATAAAAACTGACGCTTTGTGAAATTTCAATCCTTCCTCATCTACTTTTAGAGAAAAAATAGGATTTTTACATGCCATTTTAAGTCCATTTTAGAATGCAACTCTTACTATACAGTTTCTACCAGGCACCTGCATAATAAATTACATACAAAAAAGATGTTAAAAGAATGTCAAATAGTAAAGTCAAAAATCCACCAGAGAGAAAATACCAGAAATAACGCTATTAAGGTATTTTACTTGTTTGTTTGTTTAGTAGTTTGCTGTTTTCAATTTTATATAAACCGTAGGACTGACTATTAATATATGGTGAAATCAGAGTGCAGCTGAAAAATGTAGTGTTTGAGGATAACTTCAAAAATAATATTTTTTAAATTCCATTTGAGGTTTTACTTGTTTTTTAAATCACCAAAAAAAAATCTGTTAAATAATTGTGTTTGATTTGAAAAACTGACAACTGTTTTTCTGGAGAGAAAGAAAGTGTAAGTAACGTATCTTTAAAAATGTGTTTTTTGGTTACAGCAGAATTATTTTAAAAGTTCTGATAGTTGTTTTCCTAAAATTTTATCCATGATTTAATGTTTTAAAAATTTTAAGTGTTTTGTATGTTTTGAAAGTGTTTTCTTTTAATGGCAAAAAAAAAAAGAATTTTGCCTTCATTTGTCACATAGGTGAATTTTATGCTATTCATAGCATTGTAATTGGATTGACTTGCATAATTGGTTCATTGGACCCCAAAGTTGCCCTTGCCTATTGTGAAAAATGTGTTGTGATAATGCCTGATTAGTTGATCATTAGTACCAAGTGGCAAGGATAAAAGGCATTCAGCAGCACCTAAGTTATTCCAAACTTAATTTATTATTATTATTATTTTAATAGCCTAAATGTTATAAAATATATTTTAAAAAGCTTTGTCAAAATCTCATCATATACAGTTTTTAAATTCCACCTGTTATCTGATTGTCTATGGATCAGATTTGTGATCCAGCAGTCTCTGAGGCGCCTGTGATGGAACAGCATAGTTTCTTCTAGGGAAACATTAGGAAGTGAAAGTTAGTTACTGTGACATTGTAAGACCTAAACCAAGGAATGGAAAAGGTGGGTTTATGATTGTTTCCTATGTGCCAGCCATGTCTCTTACTCCTTCTGTTTCAGGCATTTGGAAAAATACACTTTATGTAGGTTTTAAAAAAATTAAAAACCCAAACTGAAAACCCTTGAAATACACTGTTAAAAATTTATTTTTTCTTTTATTTTTTTTCTTTTGGAGTTATCTTTAAATGTAAACCTAGAGATGTTTCGTTATCTAGTATTTCCTTTCCTTGTGTGATTAGTGAGCATATGGCCTAGTTATTTAACCCCGTATCTTTCCGTACACGCGGGAGTCTTTCGCTGCTAGACTTGCATACTATAACAGAGTCTGATTTCTAGTCTTCCCTTGACAACTACTGTCACTTTGACATCTTGCTTCTCTTTGCAAAAAGAAAAGGAGTACTTGTGGCACCTTAGAGACTAACACATTTATTAGAGCATATAAGCTTTCGTGAGCTACAGCTCACTTCATCGGATGCATTTGGTAGAAAAAAAGCTTTTTTTTTTTTTCCACCAAATGCATCCGATGAAGTGAGCTGTAGCTTACGAAAGCTTATGCTCTAATAAATGTGTTAGTCTCTAAGGTGCCACAAGTACTCCTTTTCTTTTTGTGAATACAGACTAACACGGCTGCTACTCTGAAACCTGCTTCTCTTTGGGAAGTCAATCAAATGTCTGTATCTGGAGCAGTCATTTTCATGTTGCTTCATGGATCAAGTACCAGAAGGAAGTGGAAATCATAAACAGCTTTCACCCTCAGCTTCATAAAATACAAAATTTCCAGTAATCTAGAATCTGTAAATTCCTGACCTTGGTTCTCTGCCTAGGTGTATACTGTAAAGATGTGCTAGTCCATTAGGAGAGCTTCCTGTTAACTTCTTAGTGTTGGTTGGTTTTGTTATTTCATTCCAGCAGTGAATCAAGACATTTCAATCATTCAGTAGTTCTCTTTTCCTCCTGAAGACTAACAGTGTATGTTAAATTGGATTTGTGTGTGTGTGTGTGTGTGTGTGTGTGTGTGAAATATTTTTACGTTAAAGAGTGTTGGGGAGGGTGACCTATATTGAACAATAGTTTTCAGATATAATGATTTATTGGGGAATAAATTGTCAAAAGTAGTCATTCTTGCTCCAATTTAGATTTGGCAATTGCTCCTCAGGTCCATTTCTCTTGAAAGCCTATACCTAATTGACATATTTCTTATATGCCAAAATCCATCCCAGTTCCTTGCTTGCATTAATTCAACAAAGTTAACTTCTTATTGAAGTTTTGGAATTTAAAATTCTAGTGTCTGAGTTTCTTTGTCCATGTGAGGCCAAAAAAACAAAAAACAAAACACCCCATGGTAGAATCTTCTATTGCTGTATTTTTATTTCATATTTAGCAGTGTCAAATGTCTGCTTTCTTTTATACTTTGCCTGTATCTTAATGCCCATTCAATTTTTGACCTCTCTGAGACTGTTAACAAGGATGCCAATTAGAACCTTATGTGTCAGTGTTCCTGTACAGTGGACAGATGTCCCTTCACCCCCCTGGACTAATACAACAAACTCATTTCCCATAAGCCTCCGAGTATCCATCAGATAGCATCAACTTTGAATCACTACCGACCTGGGTCAGATTGAATCTGTGATCTTCAGGCTCTGTATGCCACTAGCAATCCCATGAGCCATCTAGTTCTCCCTTTTTTCTTTTATTTTCACACTAGCTGTACCATTTAATATATAGTACACAGAAACGATAGACGCAAGATTGAAATATTGCTCTCTTTAACGATCCAAAATGTCCCTGCCAAAACAGAGATTAGTCTAGATGAAATATGCAATTATTTTCTTGCCAGATTCTTCTCTTCCTCTTTTTCTCAACCCATTGTTGCCATTGTTCTGGAGCTCCCTCACAGCTAAGTGATACTATACTCTTTTTTTTCTTTTTTAATTGGAAATTCTTTAACATTCTCTTTTGATTCTCAGTTGCTATAGGCAAAGATGCAACCCTGCATATTTCTTCACGACAGACCTTGTGATGCTGTTATGCCTTCCTTCTGAACCCCTTCTAGCAGTACTGACTGCTTTAGAAAACAACTTCCCTTCCTGACACGCCAAGACCTCTGTTTTAATTTTTAATTTTGACCTGACAGGCATTCAGATTCATTGCCTGTAACTGAATTAGAATCAACATATTATTGCATATGTTTGATGAACCATAGAATTGGTTCAACTCTCATTTCCAGTTACTTGGTTTTTAAATGTACACTTTTGGGACCTACAAAATATTGTCAATATTCTTTGTTCTAGTTGCTCAGCAGTTTACAGTTTAATATTGTCAAGGGTTTTTTGTATTACAGAAGCTACCTTAGTTGGGAAGGAATGGAAGAAACTTAGAAATAGTTCCCATATTCAGAGCCAAGTAATGAAAAATGTTTTCCTCCTACTTCAAATATTTGCAAATATGGACTGAGTGTTTAATTAAAACAAACTTTTTTTCTACTACTTTTTAGTATGGTTTAATTAAATAACACTAAACAAAATAAACTCACTCTCTATAACATCCAGAAAGGTGTCACTATTATGTTAACCTTTCTTTGAAAATTATTCCTGGGGGAATTCTGTGCCACTGTGCAATGTAGAATTTTGCCGAAATTAACTTAGTGCATGCAGAATTTCCTTTTCCCCACAGAAATGGGCTGTAGTGCTTCTAGCCACCACTAGGAGCCTTGGACTCAGCAGAGCCCAGCTCACATGTAGAAGAGCTAGATGGAGATGGAGCTAGAGGGTTCCTGGCGGCTGCAGTTCCAAGCATGCCCTTAGGGAAGGAAAGGGTGGCACGCAGGAAACTCTGGGCAAGCCTGGCACCCAGCATTAGGCTGTTTCTCCCTCTGGATCCCTGGGCTCTGTGGGGTGAGGGGGACAGGTGTCTGGGCAAGGGAGGGGCCCCGCAGCTGGGCTCTGGGGAGGGAGGGGATATGGGTATCTGGGCCGGGGGGCCCTGTGGCTGGGCTGGGCTCTGGGGGTGGGGAGTAGGCATCTGGGCTTGGGGCGGGGGCGAGGTTGGGCTCTGGGGAGGAGAGGGTTTGGGTGTATTTGCGGGGGGCGCAGGTGGGCTCTGGATGGGAGGGGTTGTGGGTATCTGGCCCACCGGCTGGGCTCTGGAGGTGGGAAGGGGGCAAAGAAACATGAATTGTGTTGTCATAGGGGTTTCTTTAACTCTCTACTCATCAAAGGATGGATACCAGTAATATATGGATAGCCTTCCTGAAAAGATTAACATATCAGCTGCACTTTGTATTATAAACTAAAATTTCAAGGTATAGTAGACAATTCTTTAAATAGAAAGTAGTTGTTATTTGTAGTTCCTTAATAAAATTTGTAGTATTTGAGGTCTCTTAGTTCCCTTTTACCAAATACTTCACTACTTAGTTGTATTGTAGTGAAACTGATAAAACGTTTGCAGCAAGTGTGTGTGTGTGTGTGTATGTGTGTGACAGAGAGAGAGAGATGATGGAAAAGTATTGAAGGCAAACATTTTCAAAATTAAGAGGCAGCTGCACGCTCCCTAACTGATAGTTGTATATCTAACTTGACAAACAATTACGCTTGCATAAATTTCAGCAGGCAACATTTAACAATATGTTAAAAACTATTACATGCCTAAATAATAATATGCAGAGTTCTAAAAACTATTGAGCACTTAACTAGGAACACAGTAATAATCTATAGGAGGGAGTGGCCATCTATTTAATCAGGCAACTACACAGCCAACCAAGAGGGCATTGTTTGGATTACATTTTGATATTTAGAATTGGGAGTTGTAAGTAACACTAGTCTAGAAGTCTTGAAAAACGCTTTAATACTCCTTTCCAGCTATGTATATTTGCTAGCATATATTCAAATAATATAAACACAGAATATTTTATAAAGTAGATGAAGAGACCAAAGATTGCAATGAGAAAGTGTCTATTTATATTTTAATATTGCAGTTGCCTTAGATTACAGAATAATTGAGGCCTTATGTCTAAAGACAATGAAGAGAAGATGAAAATATGGTTCCCTATATTAATATATTGTTTTAATATAAATAAATAAATTAAAATAGCCTGAGGCATAGCATAGTCTGTGAAATTCTTATATTCTTTTTAAAAAATACTAGATCCAAAAATAACAAACATTTCTAAGTAGAGACATAAAAATCTTTAATTCCGTGAATAAGAATTGTAGATTGTAGACTGGCACCACTACAGATGTAGAATTAAGGGTGTTTTGGTGGGACGTTTGTTCGAGTGTGATGGCTGACACAGCTGTGTTTAATGAGGCCATATGAAGATGGTGCTTTCTATAAGCTGTTGATTACTTGCTGTGTATTGTATTTAATATAACTTAATTGAGTTTTTTAATGTATGGGTTAATGCACCTTGAGCAACCTTAACTGTTACAGAGTGTGATGTATTTCTGTTAGGATATTATATTTACAGTTTGTTGTTGTCAGCATATGCTTATATTATGGCAGCAATTGTAATGGTTTCCTTTAAGGTTAGAATAAATTTATGTTTAGGTTTAACCAGTTGACAAAGATATTAGATGCCTTCAAACACTTCAGAAAAAATCTTGATAGATGCCCTGTATGGATATTACTCTAAAATGCAAAGATTTATAAAAGATCAAACCACTGACAATTTATTTCTCTATTTTTAAACTATTACAATTCTAGTACCATAGATCTTCACCTATATAAATTTTACTAACTTCCGGTCTAATTCCTTCATTGCAGCTTCAAATGTTCTGATTAGATAGCACTTCAGTCAGTCTTATTCTAGAGAGAAGAACTGTTTGTCTGCAGAGCCTTTGACTGCTACTTTTACTCCAACTCCAAATACAGGAAACAAACTGACTCTGTTGTTTCCTGAGAATGCAAACTAACCCCCAAACAATGTAAACTATCTACCTCTTAACTAAATTCCACTGTGTCCAAAACTCCATTGTGCCATACTGAGAAACAACATACATGTACAATTCACAATCCCAGATTAGCTTGCTTTTGTCTTCCAGCAAGGATTAATGAAGCTAACAAGACACAAACCCTGATACTCAGAAAGTAAAAGCATTAAAAATAATCTTATAAACAGAGCATGTCCTCAAGCAAGATCAAAGAAAAAATCCAAGATATAAAAAAGGAAGAGAGTGCATCTCATCCTCTGTCATCATCAGCAGAAAAAGAAGTCTCAGAATCAGATCTAGATGGCTCTAAGGAAGAAATTCAGGAAAGATCATTCCCCCCAAGGTGTATGTGTTTGTTTATTGAAACAATGGTTGTGTTATTTTAATACCCTGGATGTTCATCCTCATATGCACTACAGGAAAAAAAGAGAATAAACGAGAAAGTATTTTCCATTCAGCACTAATAAACAAGCTTATGTCCCTCTCCAGGCAGATTTGGAAGACGTTATCCAAGCAAAATAGAAATGCCTCAACACATCCAGAAGGTTTAACAGACCAAAATTCTGCATGATATAAACAAACAAACAAAACTGATTGTGTACTTGAGCCTTGACATCTTTAGTTAATTGTGATACAATCTGATGGTGAATTCCATCCTAAAAATCAGCTAACACAAAGATAGCACAAGAATTGCTACTCCTTACAAAAGAATTACTTAATCTCAGTCATCATTTCCAACATGTTACTCAAAGTCAGTCTTACTCTAGATAGATGAACTCATAGAAAATAGCTCTTCAAAAGATAAGGGACGGCATTTTTATTACAAAACACTTCATTAGTTTACTCCTTTATTTGATTTCTCCCTATGTACTTAGTTTCAGAGGTCATTCTATTATAGCCAGTGCCATTTTTTGGAGGCCCTTAACCCAGGAGATTGGAGGCCCTGACTCCCAATCTAAGCAATAACTGATAGCTTTTAAATACTCTAGTGGAGAATTGTGAACTCTTAGATATGGTGAGGAAGAAGTGGAGAAACAAGCCTTGTTTTCTAAATAATGAAACAAAACAAAAATGAAATATAGATCTAAATAAATTTTTGGGGGGGTTCTATTCATTCACATAATCAAGGAGGACTTCAGTTAGGAGTGGAGGATTGAATAGATATAAAAGGAGAGGTAAACTCAGAGAACATTCCAACTTATTCCGTATGAACACCAAGCCCAATGTATAGCGTAAGGCTCACTGTGTCTAAGCACTCAGAGTAGTTAGCTGAAAGGCATTTTGACCAAGAATGAATGAACCTGGGACAGGTAGAAAAAGGAAATGGCCCTTCAAAGATCCTTGATTGAACTGAAACAATGGATCTCAAAAAGGAATATTTTTATATTCCCATCAAGATCTGCCACTGGAGATTTCTCAGATTTGCTTACTGTGCCAGTGTCATTTCCAAAGAGAAAAGGAATACTTGTGGCACCTTAGAGACTAACAAATTTATTTGAGCATAAGCTTTCGTGAGCTACAGCTCACTTCATCAGATGCATTTGGTGGAAAATACAGAGGGGAGATTGATATACACACACAGAGAACATGAAACAATGAGTTTATCATACACACTGTAAGGAGAGTAATCACTTAAAATAAGCCATCACCAGCAGCGGGGGGGGGGAGGAGGAGGAAAACCTTTCATGGTGACAAGCAAGGTAGGCTATTTCCAGCAGTTAACAAGAATATCTGAGGAACAGTGGGGGGTGGGGTGGGGGGAGAAATACCATGGGGAAATAGTTTTACTTTGTGTAATGACTCATCCATTCCCAGTCTCTATTCAAGCCTAAGTTAATTAAATGATAAATGTTTTTGTTTCATGTTCTCTGTGTGTGTATATCAATCTGCCCTCTGTATTTTCCACCAAATGCATCCGATGAAGTGAGCTATAGCTCACGAAAGCTTATGCTCAAATAAATTTTAGTCTCTAAGGTGCCACAAGTACTCCTTTTCTTTTTGCGAATACAGACTAACACGGCTGCTACTCTGAAAAGTGTCATTTTCCATTACTCAGCTCTCCCATTTGCCATGGCCACATCTCCATGAATTTTTACAACGTTCCCACTAGTTCTAATTGCTGCCATATTAGAGGGGAGAGTACACACCTATCCATTCTTCAGTCATCACATTATAGTCACTCTGTAACAGAAAGGGAAGTTGAAGACATCAAGACAATCATGCACTTACTTCCTTCAGTTGTACAGGTATTTGTACTTGCTAAATATAGAAGCAGATATGATTCAAGAATATCAATGTAAATTTAGATGCAGGCATAGGACGAGATTT